>NC_059222.1:15229018-16429018 GCF_020615455.1 Coregonus clupeaformis | reverse complement strand
TTTTAGAAGTAGAAGCTCAAACTGTTTGGGCACAGACCTGGATAGTATGATAGAGCTCTGCAGGCTATCGCTCCAGTAGATTGCAACTCCACCCCCTTTGGCAGTTCTATCTAGACGGAAAATGTTGTAGTTGGGGATGGAAATGTCCGAATTTTTGGTGGCCTTCCTAAGCCAGGATTCAGACACTGCTAGAACATCAGGGTTGGCGGAGTGTGCTAACGCAGTGAATAACTCAAACTTAGGAAGGAGGCTTCTGATATTAACGTGCAGAAAACCAAGGCTTACAGAAGTCAACAAATGATAGCTCCTGGGGAGTAGGTGTGATACTGGGGGCTGCAGGGCCTGGGTTAGCCTCTACATCACCAGAGGAACAGAGGAGGACTAGAATAAGGATACGGCTAAAGGCTTTAAGAACTGGTATTCTAGTGCGTTGGGTACAGAGAATAAAGGGGGCAGATTTCCGGGCGTTGTAGAAAAGATTCAGGGCATTATGTACAGACAAGGATATGGAATGATATGAGTACAGTGGAGGTAAACCTAAGCGTTGGGTAACAATGAAAGAGATAGCATCACTGGAGGCACCGATTGAGCCGGTCTCGGCGTGTATGGGGGGTGGAACAAAGGAACTATTTGAGGCAGTTTGAGAGGGACTTGGGGTTCTACAGTGAAATTGTATAATAAGAACTAACTGGAACAGCAATAGGCAAGGGAGAGAGGCATAAAGCAATCACAGGTGTTATTAGAGAGAGTTAAGACAACAACTGGTAATGGCGATAAAGTTTGGGCTGAGGCTAAACAGAATAAACAGGACAGGGTACCGTGTAAAGGAACAGTCCAGCAGGCATCAGCTGTGCGATCATAAGGTCCAGTGAACAGCAATATGTGAGTCCGAGAGCAGTTCAAATTGGTGCTTCAGCACAGCGAGCAGGAAGCACGGTTGTAGTTTGCGTGTGCTAGCGGGCCGGGGCTAGCAGATGGATCTTCGTGGTCGTCGCAACGGGAAGCCTGTTGAAACCACAGACGATTACGTCGGCAGACCAGTCGTGATGGATCGGCAGGGCTCCGTGTCGACTCTAGGAGGTCCCGTCCGGTTGACAGAGAGGTAGATAGACGGGAGATGTGCCTGACTGAAGGCTAGCTCAAGGCTGATTAGCCAACAACAACGTTCATTTGGTTGCAGCTAGCTAGTTGCGATTATCCAGTGTTAATGGTCCAGTGATTCAGTGATTCCGGCAGATAATCCGATAATAGTCCAGGCTAGAGCTGGCTGGTAGGTAGTGCAGGCCACGGACAATGGAGAAAAGCCGCTAACGGTGGCTAATAGCAAGTAGCTAGTTAGCTGGTTACTCCCGTCCGGTAGACAGAGAGGTAGATAGCCGGGGCTAGCTCAAGGCTAACTGGTGCTACGGGGGCAGTGGTGATTAGCCTACAGCAACATCCATTCGACATCCATTCGGTTGCGGCTAGCTAGATCCGGTGTTATGGTCCAGTGATTCAGTTATTCCGGCAGAAAATCTGATGTTCTGGGTGAAAACCGCTAACAGCGGCTAATAGCAAGTAGCTAGTTAGCTAGTTAGCTGGCTGGCTGGCTAGTTTCAACTGGATATTCTAGATAAAGGTGAGTAAATAATAGAATTCGTTCCGCATTGAGTGAGGCGGGTTGCAGGAAAGTATATTTAGTAGAAGGTTGAAAAGTGTGGTAGGGAAATATATACGTAAAATACAAAAGAAATACAAAAAAACAGGCTATTTACATGGACACACAAGAGAACACGACCGCACTGCTACGCTAACTTGGAACCCTATTTCCCCCTGAATCCTTGTGTTTAAGTGTGAGCAAGTGTATTTGAACAACAACAAGCGTAAGGTATTAACACCCCTCAGCTTAGATTCGTGTCCCACCTCCCCCAAACATCTTACACAGCTCTCAGTGGGTCACCTGGATATCTATTCATTTAAAATTACAGCACTGTTTCATTTCATTTATTTAATCATAGCACTGCTGAGCACATTCAATTGACATAGCTCATGCTCAGAGACATGTTCCCAGGAACATGAGGAATAGCCTGCTTGGTGGGATTTATTGCCAAAGATGGGTTTTAGATTCTGATATACCTCTTTCCTTAGGCCAATTCCTATAGCGATGAGTGCTGCCAATTAAGACTACAATTTCATCTGTTTCGTAATACAAGACTCATCACCAATGATTAAAATGTGTTCCTACTTTCTCACGATCAATCATTCATTGAACATTTGGGAGAAAATCATTACATTTAATGATCATATGTGTATCTTGAGAGCTGTGTGTGACCGCTACATGAATCAGATTTAATCTCCTAGTCAGTCAGTCAGTCAGTCAGTCAGTCAGTCAGTCATACAGTCCGAGTCAGTCAGTCAGTCAGTGAGGGCAAGATCTTGGCAGAGGGAGCAGAGCGGGCCCAGCTGCCGCTCAGCAGAGCTGTGTTCTCTTTGTGCACACGCCCCGCTCTTTATTTAAGCAGAAATGAAAGACAAACGCTCATTATTTAATTGCTGGAGCAGCTGGGAAGAGGGGGCTTGGCCCGTGGCAGGGTGAGACAGACTGGGGCTGGCTACAGCACAGGGTCCCCTCTGGAGACCCAGAACTGAGGACCTGCTGAGGGATTTGGACTGGGTCTGGGTGCTGAGAGGACCCTTCATAGGATTATGAAGTCATGATGCAAAATAAGTATTCTCTCACAGTATAGGGAGAGACATCCCTCTTCTATACACAGCGATACTGAACTCTGCATTTGTCCCTGTAAGTAAGCATTACGCTGTACGGTTTACACCTGCTTTATTCTGCACATAAACGTTGATTTGGTCCTGTTATTCCCATTACAACCCTCTAATCCGAGCCCATTCATATGCTCATCACATCCCCACCAGGGTCATGGCAATCTAAGCGTTAGCTAGGAGCCAGACAGAATCTCACTGGTGACTTCGGTTCTATACCATTTTAAAACGGCCATGCCAGGGGGAATCCATTCTAAATAAGATAAACAGTGGTGTTTCCAAGCTACTCTGAGAGATCCCCTCTTTAAAGCTTGCATGGCATCATCCAGACCAGCAGTCCCATGAACACCATGTGATGAGACGGTGAGAGCATCCCACAACAGGACAGGCCCACGAGTGACTGCCATCCAGCCCCCATCCACACCCACTCCCCTGGGGAAGGCAGGCACTCGAAGGGTGCCAAGATACGGAGAGGTGACTCATAATTAACAATGCCCCCAAGTTACGTCATACTACGCAGCTATTTTCCTTTCTTCATGCCACTCACTGGCTTATTGTAGTCTCCACAGTAGATATTGTCCATAATGCTGCGGATATTGTCCGTGTCCCTCAAATAGAGGTATAATTCAAGCGCATTTCATTTCTCTGTATAGAATTTCAACAAAAATATAATTGAAGTTGATATCTCAGACTTTGTTTGAGTTGCGGTCCATTGTCCATGACTTTCTGGTCTTGTTTTGGTCCCTCTCCAAGCGGTAGAGTTCCAGTCCATGTCCTTGGTGCAGGCCCATCTCTCGGCCCGTAGACTGGAGTAGACTAGTCCATAGACCTAGAACAGACCGTAGACCTGGAATTGTTTATCCCCTTTCTGTCAGTAGTATGGATTCTCGCTGGACTACTGAGAGACATTCTGGATTCATGGATTCACAGCATGTGGGACAGCTCAGTTCCCCTCTATTTCCTTTCAGTTCCATCACGTCTGTGTTGTTTTCCTGCTTGCTCTGTCTGTCCAACTCACCCAGCCAACACTCCCTGTCAGAGCCATTCAAATCATCTACCATCTCTCCCAATCAGTCCTATTCACAGATGCGCGCCGCACACACACACACAGCCAACACAAAAGACACACAGCAAACACAAAGACAGACACACACCCTTGTGACATTGACGGCAGGCATGTCAAGAGATCATTTTCTGGTTCTCCAGGAACCTATAAGAAGGACCAGTTTAAAATGTCCACTTCCTCGCCAAAATCTCCAGACCGTCCTACACTGGCCAGGGGGACTTCAGAGAGTGTCTTAACAAGGTAACTAGATTTGGTAATCTACTCATTGGATCCATGAATTGCCAAATTAGCCTCTGAACAGCGGCCAGCCCAAAGGGAGGGATGGATGGCACTGCTCTTCCCTAGCGCTCATGGGGAGCGAATCATAACTTTGACTTGAGTTTAAATTTCTCTTAGTCATGCATTGAGGTCAATGGGAGACTATCCTAACAAAAATGTGATTTAGGATTGGCCCCATGAAGTATCAGACCCACCATAGAAGACCACGGATATAAGCAGAGAAACTAAGGAGAAGTAAAGCCTAGACAAACGTAACCTTTAGTTTGTGACCTGTATCTACAGGTGTGCAGACATATACAGTGGGGAGAACAAGTATTTTATACACTGCCGATTTTGCAGGTTTTCCTACTTACAAAGCATGTAGAGGTCTGTAATATTTATCATAGGTACACTTCAACTGTGAGAGACGGAATCTAAAACAAAAATCCAGAACATCACATTGTATGATTTTTAAGTAATTAATTTGCATTTTATTGCATGACATATTTGATCACCTACCAACCAGTAAGAATTCCGGCTCTCACAGACCTGTTAGTTTTTCTTTAAGAAGCCCTCCTGTTCTCCACTCATGACCTGTGTTTGAACTCGTTACCTGTATAAAAAGACACCTGTCCACACACTCAATCAGACAGACTCCAACCTCTCCATAATGGCCAAGACCAGAGAGCTGTGTAAGGACATCAGGGATACAATTGTAGACCTGCACAAGACTGGGATGGGCTACAGGACAATAGGCAAGCAGCTTGGTGAGAAGGCAACAACTGTTGGCACAATTATTAGAAAATGGAAGAAGTTCAAGATGACGGTCAATCACCCTCGGTCTGGGGCTCCATGCAAGATCTCACCTCGTGGGGCATCAATGATCATGAGGAAGGTGAGGGATCAGCCCAGAACTACACGGCAGGATATGGTCAATGACCTGAAGAGAGCTGGGACCACAGTCTCAAAGAAAACCATTAGTAACACACTACGCCGTCATGGATTAAAATCCTGCAGCGCACGCAAGGTCCCCCTGCTCAAGCCAGCGCATGTCCAGGCCCGTCTGAAGTTTGCCAATGACCATCTGGATGATCCAGAGGAGGAATGGGAGAAGGTCATGTGGTCTGATGAGACAAAAATATAGCTTTTTGGTCTAAACTCCACTCGCCGTGTTTGGAGGAAGAAGGATGAGTACAACCCCAAGAACACCATCCCAACCGTGAAGCATGGAGGTGGAAACATCATTCTTTGGGGATGCTTTTCTGCAAAGGGGACAGGATGACTGCACCGTATTGAGGGGAGGATGGATGGGGCCATGTATCATGAGATCTTGGCCAACAACCTCCTTCCCTCAGTAAGAGCATTGAAGATGGGTCGTGGCTGGGTCTTCCAGCATGACAACGACCCGAAACACACAGCCAGGGCAACTAAGGAGTGGCTCCGTAAGAAGCATCTCAAGGTCCTGGAGTGGCCTAGCCAGTCTCCAGACCTGAACAAAATAGAACATCTTTGGAGGGAGCTGACAGCCCCGAAACCTGAAGGATCTGGAGAAGGTCTGTATGGAGGAGTGGGCCAAAATCCCTGCTGCAGTGTGTGCAAACCTGGTCAAGACCTACAGGAAACGTATGATCTCTGTAATTGCAAACAAAGGTTTCTGTACCAAATATTAAGTTCTGCTTTTCTGATGTATCAAATACTTATGTCATGCAGTAAAATGCAAATTAATTACTTAAAAATCATACAATGTGATTTTCTGGATTTTTGTTTTAGATTCCGTCTCTCACAGTTGAAGTGTACCTATGATAAAAAATTACAGACCTCTACATGCTTTGTAAGTAGGAAAACCTGCAAAATCGGCAGTGTATCAAATACTTGTTCTCCCCACTGTATATGGGTGGCTACATAGCACTACAGGGGTTTTGTACTGTTAAATCAAATCAAATCTTATTTGTCAAGTGCTTGGTAAACCACAGGTGTAGTCTAACAGTGAAATGCTTACTTACGGCCCTTCCCAACAATGCAGAGAGAAAGAAAAGAGAGATAATTGAAAAGTAAAACACGTAAGTAGTCATAAATACTAGGGTTGACCCCATTTAGGCGACTGTTTGGTATATAGGCTGTTGATCGACCGAGATTTCTTCAGTCGAGCAGTAGCAAATAAATAATAATACCATGGTGTACAAGACACCTGTCTGATTGGCACCTGTCTGAGTGGACTGATCCACTGTGGAGTCCGTGGGGATGGCACAGTTTATCAGTCTAAGACGTGCTACTGAAATTGTATATGGTTATATTACATAAGAACAATGGTGCAAAACTAATACAAATAATTATTTTATAACAAATGAGCTTTCTCCCACATTGGATAGTGGTCGCTGTCTGCGGTTCAGAAACACATCAGTGCGCTGTTGAATTGCCGGCTTCTCCTAGACCATGTTGCTATGTGCATAATAGCAAAGTTAACCAGCATATTGGTGTTGAGAACAATGCGGCGGAGGCAGCAGCAGAATGAGGAGATGAGAAAACAGCCCTTACCTTAGTGGCTGACCAGACCGCACACGCGCGTGCGTCAGAGTGCGCCATCGCGTGCATGTTGATTTTTTCCTCCCACACCAGACACGATAAGGACACGCAGGTTGAAATATCAAAACAAACTCTGAACCAACTATATTAACTTGGGGACAGGTCGAAAAGCATTAAACATTTATGCCAATTTAGCTAGCTAGCTTGCTGTTGCTTGCTAATTTGTCCTGGGATATAAACATTGGGTTGTTATTTTATCTGAAATGCACAAGGTCCTCTACTCCAACAATTAATCCACAGATAAAACTGTAAAGTTCAGGCTTCTTCTTCTTTGGACTTTATTTGTCGGTTGGCAACCAACTTTAAGATGCATTACCACCACCAACTGGACTGGAGTGTGGACCTCAGTTTATCTTTCAATCACCCACGTGGGTATATGCTCCTAAAAACCAAATGAGGAGATGGGAGAAGCAGGACTTGCAGCGCGTTGAGCATCACAAATAAAACAAAGTTCTATTTCAGCGCCTGGCCATGAAGACACTCGCTTACGCGCGCGAGCAGTGTGGGTGCAATTATTGAATAACATGTATGTGTACATTTATTTTGCAACGCTCGCGCATGTGACGCGTCTGGTCTGGTAAGCATATTACTGTCTAAGAAAAGTGAGGAGAGAGGAAACTCCAACTTAAATTAGGTCAATAATCAATAGCCTAACTGTTAAATGTGCCTGGCTTTATAAATCATCAATATATCTACAGAAATAAGACAGATCCTGCTTCTGTTGCCTGTTTGAGTGTTTGTTTCATAGCCTACTGATTTTGTGAGGCTTGGCAACAACATGTCAAGTAAACAATTTCACAAATTCGGCTGTTTTTTAATCTTTGCTTTGCTGTAATAAAGGCTTTACACTTAGTTTTCCGTTAGAACAGCCTATCTGGTATTATTTCTAATTTATGTAGTGTTGTTTACACTGTTCCAAATTGTCCGGAAAATCATATGTATAACAATAATAATGCTCCATTTTATTGATCTCATTGTTATTATTATGATCATGTCATTATCATTAGTAGGCTTAGTATAGCAGCCTTGTATAACCACCATTGAGTTGTAGGCCTAAGAGCGCATCCTGTTTAGTCATAATACCGTAACTTACTTAGGCCTATATTTCAATACTTATATAGGCTACTGTATCAATCATTCATTCTTTCATGTCATCACACACGAGTCATTCATGACTTGAAATGCAATCAAGCATTTTTGCTTAAAAATAAAATTAAGCGAGCCTTGAATAATTAGCTTCAACAATAAATAAACAGTTCCATTTCGGAACTGTTTAGTCGTTGCTGTAATAAAGGCTTAGCAAAAAAACAGACTCTCTAGTACTCTTATAATTTATCTAGTGTTGTTTGCATTGTTTCAAACGGTCATAAAAACATATTGTAATCTATACAGCACCTGTTTGGCACATAATACGCACACAGCACTTGTTCCTTACTTTTTCTTGATCTCCAGTATTTTCCACAACTAGTCAAATTTATTCCACACATCTGACTTTCCCTTTACCCCCTGAGCAACCATTAAACATTCCCTGTTTCGAGTTTGTCACGTCCTCTGAATCAATTTTGCTGTAACATGTGTTACGGTGTTCAGGGTTTGTTATAACCAATTTATTGATGTGATTATGATATGCTATAGGTCAAGCCCTATTGTGCCCTATTCAGACGGGATTCGTTTTACTAAGGGAGGGAGGGTAATGTGCACGAGCACAAAAACACCACATCTGTAATTTTATTACCATCCGAATCTGCCATGTCAGTAACTTTTACATGGCAGGAGAATAACAATTCCAGACAGAATAACCTACTGTTTTTTGGCGAACTCAAAGGTCCTCTGATAACACTAGTCCCGTGCAAATCAACATCTCGTGTTTTGAGAGAAATGTCTGATTTTTACAGGGGTTGCTCGCGGTTTGCGCAAGAAAACAATAACTGATTTGATAAATTGAACTAAGTGCTGCGCATAGCCTATATATGAATGGCCTACATGTAGCCTATCAACTATCACAGTGAATGCTTTTGTTTATATGTTTTGTGCGTATGAATTGAATATTGCCAAATGCTTCAGTAAAAAATATTGAGCCTATTTAATGCAACCCTTGCTGTTAATAGATCGCAATGCAGCATTCAACTGACCTAAACATTAGGAAATTATAAGTTAACTTTTTCATCCATAGCCTTAAAATGCATCTCAAGTGCAATTGCACTGTTTAGCTCACATCTGAAGGCTGGGGGGCATTTAGGACATACTGCGGATTGCTAAAATATCCAAATGATTATCATCACACTTCCTCAATACTGGGCAATACGGACTTTCAGATCCCTCCAAAGATGTTCTATTGGGTTCGGGTCTGGAGACTGGCTAGGCCACTCCAGGACCTTGAGATGCTTCTTACGGAGCCACTCCTTAGTTGCCCTGGCTGTGTGTTTCGGGTCGTTGTCATGCTGGAAGACCCAGCCACGACCCATCTTCAATGCTCTTACTGAGGGAAGGAGGTTGTTGGCCAAGATCTTGCGATACATGGCCCCATCCATCCTCCCCTCAATACGGTGCAGTCATCCTGTCCCTTTGCAGAAAAGCATCCCCAAAGAATGATGTTTCCACCTCCATGCTTCACGGTTGGGATGGTGTTCTTGGGGTTGTACTCATCCTCATTCTTCCTCCAAACACGGCGAGTGGAGTTTAGACCAAAAAGCTCTATTTTTGTCTCATCAGACCACATGACCTTCTCCCATTCCTCCTCTGGATCATCCAGATGGTCATTGGCAAACTTCAGACGGGCCTGGACATGTGCTGGCTTGAGCAGGGGGACCTTGCGTGCGCTCCAGGATTTTAATCCATGACGGCGTAGTGTGTTACTAATGGTTTTCTTTGAGACTGTGGTCCCAGCTCTCTTCAGGTCATTGACCAGGTCCTGCCGTGTAGTTCTGGGCTGATCCCTCACCTTCCTCATGATCATTGATGCCCCACGAGGTGAGATCTTGCATGGAGCCCCAGACCGAGGGTGATTGACCGTCATCTTGAACTTCTTCCATTTTCTAATAATTGCGCCCTCAGTTGTTGCCTTCTCACCAAGCTGCTTGCCTATTGTCCTGTAGCCCATCCCAGTCTTGTGCAGGTCTACAATTTTATCCCTGATGTCCTTACACAGCTCTCTGGTCTTGGCCATTGTGGAGAGGTTGGAGTCTGTTTGATTGAGTGTGTGGACAGGTGTCTTTTATACAGATAACAAGTTCAAACAGGTGCAGTTAATACAGGTAATGAGTGGAGAACAGGAGGGGTTCTTAAAGAAAAACGAACAGGTCTGTGAGAGCCGGAATTCTTACTGGTTGGTAGGTGATCAAATACTTATGTCATGCAGTAAAATGCAAATTAATTACTTAAAAATCATACAATGTGATTTTCTGGATTATTGTTTTAGATCCCGTCTCTCACAGTTGAAGTGTACCTATGATAAAAATTACAGACCTCTACATGCTTTGTAAGTAGGAAAACCTGCAAAATCGGCAGTGTGTCAAATACTTGTTCTCCCCACTGTACATGCGTCACATAAAGAGAGCAAAGGTTGAGGGAATGGGGAATGTTTTTCCTTAACAAATGAGGGATTTCGGTAAATTAACTTTTCAGTCATAAATGGCTGTAATTATGTTGCAGCTTCAGCAACACGGACAGCGCGATAAACACTTTGATGTTATGTGGTTCTAAAATGTATTAAATTGTTTTTTGTCCTCATCAATCTACACACAATACCCCATAATGACAAAGCAAAAACAGGTTTTTAGAAATGTTTGCTAATTTATAAAATATAAAAAACTGAAATATCACATTTACATAAGCATTCAGACCCTTTACTCAGTACTTTTTTGAAGCATCCTTGGCAGCGATACAGCCTCGAGTCTTCTTGGGTATGACGCTACAAGCTTGGCACACCTGTATTTCGGGAGTTTCTCCAATTCTTCTCTGCAGATCCTCTCAAGCTCTGTCAGGTTGGATGGGGAGCGTCGCTGCACAGCTATTCTCAGGTCTCTCCAGAGATGTTCGATCTTGGTTTCATCAGACCAGAGAATATTGTTTCTCATGGTCAGAGTCCTTTAGGTGCATTTTGGCAAACTCCAAGCGGGCTGTCATGTGCCTTTGACTGAGGAGTGGCTTCCGTCTGGCCACTCTACCATAAAGGCCTGGTTGGTGGAGTGCTGCAGAGATGGTTGTCCTTCTGGAAGATTCTCCCATCTCCACAGAGGAACTCTGGAGCACTGTCAGAGTGACCATCAGGTTCTTGTCACCTCCCTGACCAAGGCCCTTCTCCCCCAATTGCTCAGTTTGGTCGGGTGGCCAGCTCTAGGAAGAGTCTTGGTGGTTCCAAACTTCTTCCATTTAAGAATGATGGAGGCCACTGTGTTCTTGGGGACCTTCAATGCTGCAGAAACTTTTTGGTACCCTTCCCCAGATCTATGCCTCGACACAATGACGTCTCGGAGCTCTACGGACAATTCCTTTGACCTTAAGACAGGTGTGTGCCTTTCTAAATCACGTCAAATCAGGTGGACTCCAATCAAATTGTAGAAACTTCTCAAGGACGATCAATGGAAACAGGATGCACCTGAGCTCAATTTCGACTCTCATAGCAAAGGGTCTGTATACTTATGTAAATAAGGTTTCTGTTTTTTAATACATTTGCAAAAATGTTAGTGTGTAGATTGATGAGGATTTTTTTTATTACTCCATTTTAGAATAAGGCTGTAACGTAACAAAATCTGGAAAAGGGGAAGGGGTCTGAATACTTTCCGAATGCACTGTATACACGGGG
Source organism: Coregonus clupeaformis (assembly GCF_020615455.1). Classification (NCBI taxonomy): domain Eukaryota; kingdom Metazoa; phylum Chordata; class Actinopteri; order Salmoniformes; family Salmonidae; genus Coregonus; species Coregonus clupeaformis. The sequence goes on along the minus strand of NC_059222.1, from coordinate 16,417,553 downwards.
TACCAGCACCGAGTCGATGTGCAGGGGTACGAGGTAATTGAGGTAGATATGTACATATAACTAGGAATTAAGTGACAGATAAAACAGTAGCAGCAGCGTATGTGATGAGTCAAAAAAGTTTGTGCTAAAAAGAGTCAATGTAGATAGACTGGACTAACTATTTAGCAGTCTTATGGCTGTTGGTTCCAGACTTGGTGCATCGGTACCGCTTGCCGTGTGGTAGCAGAGATAACAGTATGACATGGGTGGCTGGTGTCTTTCACAATTTTTAGGGCCTTCCTCTGACACGTCTGGTATAAAGGTCCTGGATGGCAGGGAGCTCGGCCCCAGAGATGTACTGGGCCGTACGCCAAGCAGTTGCCATACCAAGAGGTGATGCAGCCAGTCAAGATATTCTCAATGGTGCACCTGTAGATCTTTTTGAGGATCTGAGGGCCCATGCCAAATCTTTTCAGCCTCCTGAAGGGGAAGAGGCTTTGTCGTGTCCTCTTCACAACTGTGTTGGTGTGTGGAGCATGATAAATCCTTAGTGATGTGGACACTGAGGACCTTGAAGCTCTCAACCAACTCCACTACACCCCCGTCGATTTAAATGGGGGCGTGCTCGGGCCTCTGTTTCCTGTAGTCCACTATCAGCTCCTTTGTCTTGCTGACTTGGATGGAGAGGTTGTTGTGCTGGCACCACACTGCCAGGTCTCTGACCTCCTCCCTATAGGCGGTCTAATAGTTGACGGTGATCAGGCCGACCACCGTTGTGTCATCAGAAAACGTAATGATGGTGTTGGAGTTGTGCGTGGCCACGCAGTCATTGTTGAACAGGGAGTACAGGAGGGGACTAAGCACGCACCCCTGAGGGGCCCTCGTGTTCATGGTCATCGTGGCAGATGTGTTGTTGCCTACCCTCACAGCCTGGGGCAGCCCGTCAGGAACTCCGTCAGGAACTCCAGGATCCAGTTGCAGGGGGAGGTGTTCAGTCCCAGGGTCCTTAGCTAAGTGATGAACTTGCAAGGCACTATGGTGTTGAATGTTGAGCGGTAGTCAACGTTAGCCTAATTGAGGTGAATCACAGCCCTTTTCCCCAACAGAGTAGAAATCATCATCATTTCTAAATCCTGAATCACTCCTTCAGAACAAACACCGCAGCAGGGCACTAACTAGCCTTATCATGAAATCACAGTCTGGCCTTAGATGAAGAGCGAATCCTAACGCCATCATCCAAATATAGGCCTATACACACGCACAAACAAATCTACAGTCAAACCCATGAAAACTTCACATTCTTACAAACTATTAAGTGAACTGCTCCCAATGGTCCAGTAAAAAGGGTTCCCAGGAATGACCGGGCCAGAAGCAGGTCTCTCTAGTCTCTCTCCCATATAGAAAGCTGGAACCGCTTCAACCGGCTTGAATATTAGGGCTGGATGGAATGTTTTTCAGAGGGCGAAAAGTTAAATCAACACTTGTACCAGGATAAATAATTATCCTCTTTGGGAAAGCCTGGGTCCTTGGAGGCTTCACTGTGATATGGTGTGAATTTCAGAGTGACTCCCGAGGCTCTCCACACTAAAAACACCCAGCATTGCACATACAACACACACACATACTCATAGCTGGTGTACAACCCTCAAAGCAAATGAACATGCTGCATGTGTTGGTAAGTTAGGTCTTCACTTTACATTGATTTTGAGTTCAATTATCTGACCTCTCTTGACCCGTTTGTCTCTTTCCCCACAGATACACACACACAACACTCTATACACACAGACACCCTGTTCAATGTTATAAGTGACCCAGCACTTGACACTTATCTGGGAGTTATTCTGAGCCCTCCAGTCAACACTCAGTGTGCCGACACATCTGGGCAGAGGAGACAGGGTTTATCAGACTCGGAGGATAGGATAGAGAGCCAGCCAGAGTGGAGCTACTCACAGTTGACATCATTTCCGTTGGTGACATCATCAACGATCACGTCAACTAGTAATTGTTTCCCAAACATTTTTGCATCATGAACCGCTGAAGCCTTTCATATTTTTTTGTGACCCATCCAATAAACAAATGTAATATTTTTGGCACGACCAAAAATGGATTTGCAGACTGCCTGAATGAACTCAACTCCAAATGACTGTCTGTGTGACACTGTCAAGGACATGGGCCTAATTCAACACGCTATGACTTAATTAGTGACACACACAGACAAACATCACTGATTAGGCTAGTACTGCCAGAAGAGGACTGGCCACCCCTCAGTGCCTGGTTCCTCTCTAGGTTTCTTCCATGGCTCCTGCCTTTCCAGGGAGTTTTTCCCTAGCCACCATGCTTCTACATCTGCATTGCTTGCTTTTTGGGGTTTTAGGTTGGGTTTCTGTATAAGCACTTTGTGACATCTGCTGATGTAAAAAGGGCTTTATAAATAAATGTGATTTGATTACTTTCTTTGCATTACGCACACACCCATAAACCCACACCCACCCAGTTGGTAAGACTGGCATCCATATCCCTAGATTTCTCAGAAGATAAAAACAATTACGAGATAGCCTACAGTGAGAAAAGCTACACCACTGATGAAAGAATAGAAGCAGAGAGTAATGACCATGTCAGACCTACAGGCTGGCTTTCCGTATCCCATTAATAAGACCAAATGTGTGCGCGTCCAGCATAAACACCAGCTCTACAGCTAAGTGGGAATAACAGGCTGAAGGGTTGTGTTCAGTTCTGTGCAACAACAAAAAAAGGATGACATGTTTTGAAGCACAGTGAAAAGAGAACAAGCCTAGGCCTACTAGCCTACTTCATCGTATCCAAAAAGAACCAGGACTAGGAGTCAAGAACATCAACAATAAACCTCTCCTCCATCAGTAGAGCCCAGGAAAAAAATACTTAATTAGACAACTTTTTTCATCTCCCACTTCCCATCCTCTCTATTTGGGCTATCAGCCCCACCTCCACCCCTCATGAGGGACTACTGAGACCAAGGATAACAGGACGTTACAACACCTTGAGGCCTCAGGTAGCCTAGAGGTTAAGAGCGTTCCAATCCCTGAGCCGGCAAGGTGGAAAAATCTGCCGTTCTGCCCTTGAGCAAGGCAGTTAACCCCCAACAACAACAACAACAACAACCTCTCCCCGGGCGCCGATGACACCGATTAAGGCAGCCCCCCGCACCTCTCTGATTCAGAGGGGTTGGGTTAAATGCGGAAGACCCATTTTGGTTGAATGCATTCAATTGTGCAACTGACTAGGTATCCCCTTTCCACTGATTCTCTATGGCAGTTGAGGTGACAGGATCAAAACAAACAGAGCTACCTTCCTTCCAAGAATGTGAAAGGCTCTTTCTTGGAAGTAGACATCACTGTTTGTTTTGACCCCATCACCACCTCACCTGAGGTCATCTGAAGCCCCATGGCTATTAAGGCCTAATCACTTTCACTTTATTATGGAGAATCTCAGTCCTCATGAGTGTGGCCCATCTACACTAACATACAAATATATACATATTCAGGGTCTACAAGAGAAAGACCTTTCAAAACATGTCATTGACATGAACATCTGACTTCTCCCTCTCTCTTCATTCCAGACCATGATCGCATCACTAACTTGTCACTATCAGCAACTACTTGGGCTACTTTTCCTTTTCCTCCCTCTTCTTGTCAGTGACCTCTGTATAAAGGATATTACAACAGACTAGGCCTATTTATTGACTCATGTAAAGGCAAGTGGATTCAACAGAATAATAATCAATGTAATAGCTCCCATCTGACACACATAAACACTTGTTTGAAAGTCTGCCAATGTCTCAGCTTTGTCTTGGAAAGGTTCAGGCTACATCAACACATTTAGCAGTTGACACAGGCAGACCAAACAGAATTCTACTTGGTTGTTGTTTTGACAGTGGCAATATGGCACTGGTCAGTCACGTTTACATCTAGCACAAGGATGTTGAGAGCTTCTGGCCAACAAACATCCCTTTCCCCTCCCCTCTGGCTGAGAGAAGTTATGTTTACAGTGGGACAGGGGCAGCATTTTGCACCAAAGTGTCAATATAAACATGTCAATGATGATGCAATTTCATCCAACAACACATTAAGTCATTGTCACCTCCACTGAAACCTGAAGTGGGGAACAATATGGTGCATCCATCCATAATGTAAGCAGGTGTGACCGTTCAGATCTCACGTGGTGGAGAGGAGTTAGCCTACAATTCATTTCTGGTCCTGCCAGTACTTGCACTTAGCCTAATAGTCATACAATATATATATAACTACCAGTACAGCCTAAACTATTTGTCTTTAGCTGCACCCGATTGTTTTTTAGAAAGAATACTTTCTCTCTGAGATGGAATGAATGGACCACACCTGTGTGACAACAAGTGCAGTGCACAATTGTGTTGCATAATGGGTGTATTCACTAGGAACCAAACAGATTGGGGTAAAGGTTTCAGTTGCAGAACGTTTTGCAACAGTGTCTGACGAATAAATACACACCTGGCAACAGGAGTTTCACTGAAGGCCACTGCTTTCACACAAGTTACAAAGGTCAACAAGTTAGTCAAGGATACAGAACACACCATGTCAGTTTGCATATGGTTGTAGTCCTAGCTTAGCTAGCTATATCCACCTGGCCTGGCACTGTTGATCCTGGGATAGCTAATGAGGAACAATAAAATCACGATGGCTGTTGAACAACTTGTCAGAGGCTAAATCTCGGAGGTTTAGTGTTACATTTAGGGGTTAAACCCCTCATTAGAGTTTGGGCGTGGACTGCTAAATTACCAGTAGAGTTGCAGTCGACCAACAATGTTTGTAGTTAGCGAATGTTGTTGATTTGAGTGACGTTATTGCACACTGCCAAATAATGTCACTTATATACAGCGTAAATTAGCGTAACGTTAGATAGCATGACCACAATTAAATATAGCTTGATGGCTGTCTATAGCCCCTCTATGTCCAACATGGATTGCGACCAAATTAGCGTGTATTTCTAGCTGGCTAGCTAGCTGAAGCCAACAACAAGTAAATGCTGGACCAGTGTGGCTCCTGTGCCAATGAACTAGTTAACTAGCTAACTAAGGTAGTGGGGGGACATTTTCTAAGTTGTCAACAACAACAACAGCTAGCCAGCTAGAGTTAGCCAAATACCGGTATGTTACTTACAAGCAATGGTCGACTTCAATCAATGGCCATTTATTGTTTTCGCTATATAATGTAATTAACTATGGTAGCCATAACTAACTACACATATAGCTAGCAAATAATTAGGCTGAAAGTCATGATTGAGTGTGACTGCAATGTGACTAGTTAACGTTACTAGCTAAGCTAGCTGGTTAACTTAGCTAGTTAGCAACATGCTAGCTTGCAAGTTGGCTAATGCCAATCAACCTGAAACAGTTATCTACTTACGTTTTCGGAGAATAGCCCCTCTTCTGGTTGCAATGGAATATTTCTTTACTTGGCTATCAATTTTTGGTTTTAATTATTTTTCTTGAACTAGCTAGCTGACCAGAATTTTAGCTAGCTAACCAAGATAGCTAGGCTAGCGCTTTACACGAAATCCCCTTTCAACATTTCTTGGCACTGACCGTGGTCTTTTTTATGCATATTTGGCACACAAAAGAGACAGCGCTATGAAAACAATGTGTTGGGAAATAAAAACAAAAATACTAGTTTATGGAAGAACTGAACTGATTTGGCAGCTGGCTAAATGTATGAAACAGATGACGTTCTTTCCTCCATTGATAGGCCAAAGCACAGAAGATTTCTGCTCGATGTCCAGCTCAAGGGGAGGGACATTCTCGCCACTCTTTACAGTCATTGGTCAAAGTCTACTACACATTTGAGCTAAGATAGGTATTTATATTTGTCAGTCAAATTAAATTGTGACCTACCCTCTGATGCAAAATATTGTTTAAACATTGTTTGATTGATTCATATTGTCCACATCTCACATATTATAATATATACTAATCAGACATTCAATATTTAAAAAAATAATGAAAACTTTGTAGACACATTTCAGATGTGTCTCCCTCCTTATGCAGACGGGTTACCTCCCACATAACAAGGTGCTGTTGTTGCCCTAGGTCTGGGATTCCCGAGACTACCCTGTACCCTAAAACAGGGTTGGCAACCTGCGGCTCCCTGGCTATTTACTGTATAGACCCCTGTGGAACAGCTTTATGTACTTCAAAAAATTTGCACTGGCCTGAGTTCTGTCACTAAGATAATCATGAAACCATGAACAGGCGTCAGAGCCAAGGCCTATCGAGGACAACTTTTTCAATAAAATAGCATGATCAACAGTAGCAAAAGCTTTTGACAGGTCCACGAACAAAGCAGCACATTTAATTTTAGTGTCTAAAGCATTGACAAGATCATTAACAACTAAAGTGGTTGCTGTAATAATGCTATTCCCAGGCCTAAACCCTGACTGGTTTACATTCAAAATACATTTCTCATAAAAAATAGCAAAGTTGTACATTTACCAAGGATTCAAGAATCTTAGCTAGACAAGGAAGCCTTGAAATGAGGCGATAATTATTAAGATCACTAATATCCCCACCCTTATGGAGTGGCAGCACAATAGCTGATTTTCAAAATGTTGGAATATTTCCTGATAACAATGTTAAATAAAAAACGTGGGTTATAGAGCCCCGCAGTGGAGGTGTCATAATACCCTTGAAGCCTAGTGGTCAAAGAGGGAAGTGGTTCCAATCGTTTTTCCACCATTCATTTTTTCCCCCAGGGAATATTAGAAACACTTAAAATAAGGGCTGTGTTTTGTGTAGGGTTACCATGGCGTGATGTTCTGATAACCATGTACTGTAAATCTCTCTCAGACAACGTGACTTTTATCAATATATTAGGCTCTATTTACTCTCAGATTTGAACATGCTAATTAGCATCAAAGTAGACATCATGTAAGACTACAAATCCCTCCAAGCTCCTGCAAGTCATCTCTAGCTGACACCTTTAAAGAATTGTCAATTTAATGACCTTTAGCAAATGTATTCATTGCTAAATTTAGGTAACATTAGATAGTTAATCCAGCGATTCTTACCTTTGCCTTGATTCGGTAGTCTCATCCACATCATCATGGCATTTCTTTATGATAGCCACATTAGCAACTAATTAGCATTTCATTTTTGGGGGGTAAATACAGGAAAATATATTGATAAAAGCCACCTTGTCCTAGATAGATTTACACAGTTATCAAAACATCATGCCAGGGTAAGCCTACATGAAATACAACCCTTATTACACTTATTTTAAGTGTTTCTAAAGTGCTTTATGGGAAAACTGAATGGTGGAAAAACAATTGGAAGACCCTGTGGATTTCTTGTTGTCTATGTCTAGCAAAGCATCCAGGACATTTTCTTTAAATAGCCTAAAATAAATGCTTTGACAATAATTTCTCTAATCATTCAGCTAGTTTCCCTAATCAGCATCCAGCCCAATATCATTGTGAATAGGCTTAGAAGTTATTTCAAAGAGATAGCCCGCTGAAATAAAATGGTGATGAAATGCTTCAATGATTGAATTTTTTCTGTAATGAGACCCTTGTCTGAATTACTTTGTTGTGGCAGAGAGGAGGAAGTAGAACCCTTCAGGGATTTGACAGTTTTCCAGAATTTAGCCGGGTTCCCATTACAATCCGAAATAGATTTTGCCTTTCTGATTTGTCTTACACAATGATTCCTAAGTTGCTTAAAAGCTTGCGAATCTGGACCTAAGCCTGTGTTCCTGGCTTTGACCCAAGCACCATCTCTTTTATGAATGACTTCTGTTAATTTCAGAATGTTCCAGGCATTCGATCTACCTTTAAACCTTAATTTTGTTAAGGGAGCATGATTATCCAAAATAGTATTGAAGACATCTGCAAAAAGGATGAAAGCTAAATGATGTTCAAGGATTGCTGAAATACAATCAAGGTCACTAAAATAAAGATCATGTAAAAGAAAAAGCCTGTTCACTGAAGTTTTTAAAGTTCCTCTTTGTGATGACACAAGGCGTATATTTTTGGCGTATATACACAAATAACTGGGCAATGGTAACTAATATTTTGGGTGAAGACACCAGTAGAAACATATTTCTCTGGTGTATTCATTCAAATAAGACCAATCAGAGTTGACTTTGAAGGATCTTTAGTGTTGGGCCATGTAGGCTAAGTCACCAGCTGGGTTAGGTTTAGATCATTACAAATGTATTTTAGATTGTCCCGTGTAGCTCAATTGGTAGAGCATGGCGCTTGCAACGCCATGGTTGTGGGTTCGATTCCCACGGGGGGCCAGTATGAAAAAATGTATGCACTCACAAAAACTGTAAGTCACTCTGGTAAAGAGTGTCTGTTAAATGTAAAATCTCTGAAGCCTGCATTTCCCAATCATAATTTAGGTCACATAGGATAATAACTTCTGATTTAGTAAAAGAAGACAACAAACGAGTTAACTCCTCGAGTGCACAAAGTTTTTTTTGGGGGGGGGGGGTAGATCAGCTTAATATTGCAGATAGATTGTAACTTCCATCAATGTAATTGTCTGCATCACTTCCAATCCCCCATGTTTTTATATACAGTGGGGAGAACAAGTATTTGATACACTGCCGATTTAGCAGGTTTTCCTACTTACAAAGCATGTAGAGGTCTAATTTTTATCATAGGTACATTTCAACTGTGAGAGACGGAATCTAAAACAAAAATCCAGAAAATCACATTGTATGATTTTTAAGTAATTAATTTGCATTTTATTGCATGACATAAGTATTTGATACATCAGAAAAGTAGAACTTAATATTTGGTACAGAAACCTTTGTTTGCAATTACAGAGATCATACGTTTCCTGTAGGTCTTGACCAGGTTTGCACACATCGCAGCAGGGATTTTGTCCCACTCCTCCATACAGACCTTCTCCAGATCCTTCAGGTTTCGGGGCTGTCGCTGGGCAATACGGACTTTCAGCTCCCTCCAAATACTTTCTATTGGGTTCAGGTCTGGAGACTAGCTAGGCCACTCCAGGACCTTGAGATGCTTCTTACGGAGCCACTCCTTAGTTGCCCTGGCTGTGTGTTTTGGGTCGTTGTCATGCTGGAAGACCCAGCCACGACCCATCTTCAATGCTCTTACTGAGGGAAGGAGGTTGTTGGCCAAGATCTCGCGATACATGGCCCCATCCATCCTCCCCTCAATACGGTGCAGTCGTCCTGTCACCTTTGCAGAAAAGCATCCCCAAAGAATGATGTTTCCACCTCCATGCTTCACGGTTGGGATGGTGTTCTTGGGGTTGTACTCATCCTTCTTCTTCCTCCAAACACGGCGAGTGGAGTTTAGACCAAAAAGCTATATTTCTGTCTCATCAGACCACATGACCTTCTCCCATTCCTCCTCTGGATCATCCAGATCAGGGTTCTTCAATCCTGGTCCTGGAGGGCCGAAACACCTCTGTTTTTCATCCTCTCCTTCTAATCAGGGGCTAATTCAGACCTGGGAAAACCAGGTGAGTGCAATTAACTACCAGGTAGAAATAAAAAACAGAAGTGTTTCGGCCCTCCAGGACCAGGATTGAAGAACCCTGATCCAGATGGTCATTGGCAAACTTCAGACGGGCCTGGACATGCGCTGGCTTGAGCAGGGGGACCTTGCGTGCACTGCAGGATTTTAATCCATGACGGCGTAGTGTGTTACTAATGGTTTTCTTTGAGACTGTGGTCCCAGCTCTCTTCAGGTCATTGACCAGGTCCTGCCGTGTAGTTCTGGGCTGATCCCTCACCTTCCTCATGATCATTGATGCCCCACGAGGTGAGATCTTGCATGGAGCCCCAGACCGAGGGTGATTGACCGTCATCTTGAACTTCTTCCATTTTCTAATAATTGCGCCAACAGTTGTTGACTTCTCACCAAGCTGCTTGCCTAATGTCCTGTAGCCCATCCCAGCCTTGTGCAGGTCTACAATTTTACCCTTATGTCCTTACACAGCTCTCTGGTCTTGGCCATTGTGGAGAGGTTGGAGTCTGTTTGATTGAGTGTGTGGACAGGTGTCTTTTATACAGATAACAAGTTCAAACAGGTGCAGTTAATACAGGTAATGAGTGGAGAACAGGAGGGCTTCTTAAAGAAAAACTAACAGGTCTGTGAGAGCCGGAATTCTTACTGGTTGGTAGGTGATCAAATACTTATGTCATGTAATAAAATGCAAATTAATTACTTAAAAATCATACAATGTGATTTTCTGGATTTTTGTTTTACATTCCGTCTCTCACAGTTGAAGTGTACCTACGATAAAAATTACAGACTTCTACATGCTTTGTAAGTAGGAAAACCTGCAAAATCGGCAGTGTATCAAATACTTGTTCTCCCCACTGTATATATATATACATATTTGTAATTGCAAACAAAGGTTTCTGTACCAAATATTAAGTTCTGCTTTTCTGATGTATCAAATACTTATGACATGCAATAAAATGCAAATAAATTACTTAAAAATCATACAATGTGATTTTCTGGATTTTTGTTTTAGATTCCGTCTCACAAGTGTACCTATGATAAAAATTACAGACCTCTACATGCTTTGTAAGTATGAAAACCTGCAAAATCGGCAGTGTATCAAATACTTGTTCTCCCCACTGTATACATACATATACATATATACATACACATATACATTATACACACATACATACATACATACATACATACATACATACATGCATACATACACACACACATATACATACATACATGCATACACATACATATCCTTTAAAAAATATATATTCCCCTTTATTACTTTCCAACCCCACCACCCTTTCCCTAATTGGAGTAAACTAGTAAACAACAATGCTTAGGCCACTACTTCCAGCTTTTACTTACTATATACATTTTATGGACACAGTCAATTTTACAATGATTATATTTTGTTTGTTTTCTTCTTCTTCTTCTCTCAACCTCTCTGATCATTTTCATGATGTCCATCCGGTTTGTTTCTATATGCCATATCTTTCTAACTGTGCTCTTTCACAAAAGCTCCCAACCTACAACCTATATGCTTACATTATTAGTTACAGTGGGGAAAAAAAGTATTTAGTCAGCCACCAATTGTGCAAGTTCTCCCACTTAAAAAGATGAGAGAGGCCTGTAATTTTCATCATAGGTACACGTCAACTATGACAGACAAAATGCGGGAAAAAAATCCAGAAAATCACATTGTAGGATTTTTTATGAATTTATTTGCAAATTATGGTGGAAAATAAGTATTTGGTCACCTACAAACAAGCAAGATTTCTGGCTCTCACAGACCTGTAACTTCTTCTTTAAGAGGCTCCTCTGTCCTCCACTCGTTACCTGTATTAATGGCACCTGTTTGAACTTGTTATCAGTATAAAAGACACCTGTCCACAACCTCAAACAGTCACACTCCAAACTCCACTATGGCCAAGACCAAAGAGCTGTCAAAGGACACCAGAAACAAAATTGTAGACCTGCACCAGGCTGGGAAGACTGAATCTGCAATAGGTAAGCAGCTTGGTTTGAAGAAATCAACTGTGGGAGCAATTATTAGGAAATGGAAGACATACAAGACCACTGATAACACCATACCTACTGTGAAGCATGGGGGTGGAAACATCATGCTTTGGGACTGTTTTTCTGCAAAGGGACCAGGACGACTGATCCGTGTAAAGGAAAGAATGAATGGGGCCATGTATCGTGATATTTTGAGTGAAAACCTCCTTCCATCAGCTAGGGCATTGAAGATGAAACGTGGCTGGGTCTTTCAGCATGACAATGATCCCAAACACAACGCACGGGCAACGAAGGAGTGGCTTCGTAAGAAGCATTTCAAGGTCCTGGAGTGGCCTAGCCAGTCTCCAGATCTCAACCCCATAGAAAATCTTTGGAGGGAGTTGAAAGTCCGTGTTGCCCAGCGACAGCCCCAAAACATCACTGCTCTAGAGGAGATCTGCATGGAGGAATGGGCCAAAATACCAGCAACAGTGTGTGAAAACCTTGTGAAGACATACAGAAAACGTTTGACCTGTGTCATTGCCAACAAACGGTATATAACAAAGTATTGAGAAACTTTTGTTATTGACCAAATACTTATTTTCCACCATCATTTGCAAATAAATTCATTAAAAATCCTACAATGTGATTTTCTGGAGAAAAAAAATCTCATTTTGTCTGTCATAGTTGACGTGTTACAGGCCTCTCTCATCTTTTTAAGTGGGAGAACTTGCACAATTGGTGGCTGACTAAATACTTTTTTTCCCCACTGTATCTTGTTATTAGTTGTTGTTAGTTGTTAGTAGTCCCATCCTTCAACTCCATTCAACACCACCCATCTATCTCTTAACACCATCCATATAGGATTTCTATTTGCCATATATTTTTCAACTGTACTGTGATGTTTTACAAAAGTTCTGAGCCTTTCTATTCTCATTGCTTCTACAGATTGTAAATTGAAAATAAACATTTTTGCTAAAAGTATTATTATATTATTGATCGATTGACTATGACTTTTCAGATCACCCAGTGACGCTATCTGCAAATTTAGCTCCAGGTAAATATTGCAATCCTTTAGCCATTCCTGGACCTGTGTCCAAAAACAAGCTACAAATGGATAGTACCAAAACAAATGATCTAATGATTCTATCTCTTCGCAGCAAAATCTGCAGAGTTGGGAAGATTGTATCCCCCATATAAATAACATTCTATTGGTAGCAAGAATTTTATATAATAATTTAAATTGAAAGATTCTAAGTTTTGAATCCGGTGTCGTTTTGCGTATCAGTTCATAAACACTATGCCATGGGATCGGTACGTCAAAAATCTCTTCCCAACTATTTTGCAATCTATATGGGACGGCTGCCAATCCTTTGGTCCTTAAATGAAACTGGAATACCTTTTTATTTATCACAGTTTTCTTTAACTAATTATGTTCTTTAATGCAAGGCCGACAGACAAGTTCTTTACTTTCTCCCCCTTCCACTTTCGTCTTCCATTTTTGCGGTAAGGCTGCAATTATTTGGTTGTAATTTTGGGTAGAGAAGACATTTCCATATGTTTTTGTTAGCTGCATGTGCGACATAACACCACCAGTCCTACCGTTGATATAATCTACGAAGATTATACATTTTTTAAACATTTTGTCAAAAAAAAAGTTTTTTTGTTGTTTCTGGAGGATTACATTGAAATTGCAACCAACTTTCTATGGCTTGTTTTAGAAATAGTGATATTTGGGAGATTATTTCCTTTTCAAATAACTTAAAGTGAGATGTTGTAATCTGAATAAAGGGAAAAGGGCCATTCTTGAACATTGGGTGAGACAATCTTACTAATTTGCTAGAGAACCAGTTCGGATTTAAGTATAACTTTTGTATAACTGAAGTTTTTAGTGATAGGTCTAATGCTTTAATATTTTAAAATGTCTGTCCTCCGAATTCATATTCATTATATAAATAGGCCCATTTAATTTTGCCTGGCGCCTGGTTCCAAAAAAAATTGAATATTTTTTTCTCATATCATTTAAAAAAATGTTCGCTAGGCGTAGGCAAGACCATAAGCAAATAGGGAAACTGGGATAATACTAAAGAGTTAATCAGGGTGATTTTTCCACAAATTGAAAGGTACAGTGAGGGGAAAAAAGTATTTGATCCCCTGCTGATTTTGTACATTTGCCCACTGACAAAGACATGATAAGTCTATAATTTTAATGGTAGGTTTATTTGAACAGTGAGAGACAGAATAACAACAAAAAAATCCTGAAAAACGCATGCAAAAATGTTATGAATTGATTAGCATTTTAATGGGGGAAATAAGTATTTGACCCCTCTGCAAAACATGACTTAGTACACTTATATTTACATAATTTAGCAGACGCTCTTATCCAGAGCGACTTACAAATTGGTGCATTCAACTTATGATAGCCAGTGGGACAACCACTTTTTTTAATATTTTTTTTTATGGGGGGGTGGGTGAGGAGGGGGTAGAGGGATTACTTTTATACTATTCCAGGTATTCCTTAAAGAGGTAGGGTTTCAAGTGTCTCCGGAAGGTGGTCAGTGACTCTGCTGTCCTGGTGTCGTGGGGGAGCTTGTTCCACCATTGGGGTGCCAGAGCAGCGAATAGCTTTGACTAGGCTGTGCGGGAACTGTGCTTCCGTAGAGGTAGGGGGGCTAGCAGGCCAGAGGTGGATGAACGTAGTGCCCTCGTTTGGGTGTAGGGTCTGATCAGAGCCTGAAGGTAAGGAGGTGCCGTTCCCCTCACAGCTCCGTAGGCAAACACCATGGTCTGGTAGTAGATGCGAGCCTCAACTGGAAGCCAGTGGAGTGTGCGGAGGAGCGGGGTGACATGAGAGAACTTGGGAAGGTTGAACACCAGACGGGCTGCAGCGTTCTGGATAAGTTGTAGGGGTTTAATGGCACAGGCAGGAAGCCCAGCCAACAACGAGTTGCAGTAATCCAGACGGGAGATGAGAAGTGCCTGGATTAGGACCTGTGCCACTTTCGGTGTAAGGTAGGGTCGTACTCTACGAATGTTGTAGAGCATGAACCTGCAGGATCGGGTCACTGCTTTGATGTTAGCGGAGAACGACAGGGTGTTGTCCAGGGTCATGCCAAGGTTCTTTGCACTCTGGGAGGAGGACACAATGGAGTTGTCAACCGTGATGGCGAGATCATGGAGCGGGCAGTCCTTCCCCGGGAGGAAGAGCAGCTCCGTCTTGCCGAGGTTCAGCTTGAGGTGGTGATCCGACATCCACACTGATATGTCTGCCAGACATGCAGAGATGCGATTCGCCACCTGGTTATCAGAAGGGGGAAAGGAGAAAATTAATTGTGTGTCGTCTGCGTAGCAATGATAGGAGAGACCATGTGAGGATATGACAGAGCCAAGTGACTTGGTGTATAGAGAGAATAGGAGAGGGCCTAGAACGGAGCCCTGGGGGACACCAGTGGTGAGAGCACGTGGTGCGGAGACAGATTCTCGCCACGCCACCTGGTAGGAGCGACCTGTCAGGTAGGACGCAATCCAAGAGTGAGCAGCGCCGGAGATGCCCAAATCGGAGAGGGTGGCGAGGAGGATCTGATGGTTCACAGTATCAAAGGCAACAGATAGGTCTAGAAGGATAAGATCAGGGGAGAGAGAGTTAGCTTTAGCAGTGCGGAGAGCCTCCGTGACACAGAGAAGAGCAGTCTCAGTTGAATGACCAGTCTTGAAACCTGACTGGTTTGGATCAAGAAGGTCATTCTGAGTGAGATAGCAGGAGAGTTGGCTAGAGACGGCACACTCAAGAGTTTTGGAGAGAAAATAAAGAAGGGATACTGGTCTGTAGTTGTTGACATCGGAGGGATCGAGTGTAGATTTTTTGAGAAGGGGTGCAACTCTCGCTCTCTTGAAGACGGAAGGGACATGGCCAGCGGTCAAGGATGAGTTGATGAGCGAGTACTTGGTGGCAAAACCCTTGTTGACAATCACAGAGGTAAGACGTTTCTTGTAGTTGGCCACCAGGTTTGCACACATCTCGGGAGGGATTTTTTTGCAGATCTTCTCCAAGTCATTTAGGTTTCGAGGCTGACGTTTGGCAACTCGAACCTTCAGCTCCCTCCACAGATTTTCTATGGGATTAAGGTCTGGAGACTGGCTAGGCCACTCCAGGACCTTAATGTGCTTCTTCTTGAGCCACTCCTTTGTTGCCTTGGCCGTGTGTTTTGGGTCATTGTCATGCTGGAATACCCATCCACAACCAATTTTCAATGCCCTGGCTGAGGGAAGGAGGCTCTCACCCAAGATTTGACGGTACATGGCCCCATCCATTGTCCCTTTGATGCCGTGAAAGGTTCCTGTCCCCTTAGCAGAAAAACACCCCCAAAGCATAATGTTTCCACCTCCATGTTTGACGGTGGGGATGTTGTTCTTGGGGTCATAGGCAGCATTCCTCCTCCTCCAAACACGGCGAGTTGAGTTGATGCCAAAGAGCTCCATTTTGGTCTCATCTGACCACAACACTTTCACCCAGTTCTCCTCTGAATCATTCAGATGTTCATTGGCAAACTTCAGACGGGCATGTATATGTGCTTTCTTGAGCAGGGGGACCTTGCGGGCGCTGCAGGATTTCAGTTCTTCACGGCGTAGTGTGTTACCAATAGTTTTCTTGGTGACTATGGTCCCAGCTGCCTTGAGATCATTGACAAGATCCTCCCGTGTAGTTCTGGGCTGATTCCTCACTGTTCTCATGATCATTGCAACTCCACGAGGTGAGATCTTGCATGGAGCCCCAGGCCGAGGGAGATTGACAGTTATTTTGTGTTTCTTCCATTTGCGAATAATCGCACCAACTGTTATCACCTTCTCACCAAACTGCTTGGCGATGGTCTTGTAGCCCATTCCAGCCTTGTGTAGGTCTTCAATCTTGTCCCTGACATCCTTGGAGAGCTCTTTGGTCTTGGCCATGGTGGAGAGTTTGGAATCTGATTGATTGACTGCTTCTGTGGACAGGTGTCTTTTATACAGATAACAAACTGAGATTAGGAGCACTCCCTTTAAGAATGTGCTCCTAATCTCAGCTCGTTACCTATATAAAAGACACCTGGGGAGCCAGAAATCTTTCTGATTGAGAGGGGGTCAAATACTTATTTCCCTCATTAAAATGCAAATCAATTTATAACATTTTTGACATGTGTTTTTCTGGATTTTTTTGTTGTTGTTCTGTCTCTCACTGTTCAAATAAACCTACCATTAAAATGATAGACTGATCATTTCTTTGTCAGTGGGCAAACGTACAAAATCAGCAGGGGATCAAATACTTTTTTCCCTCACTGTATTTACCTTTCCATGGTAGCAAGATCTTATCTATTTTTGCTAACTTTCTATTAAAAAGTATTGGAGTGAGATCATTTATTTCCTTTGGGATATGTATTCCAAATATATCCACATCACCATCAGACCATTTTATTGATAAACTACATGGTAATGTAAAAATTGTATTTTTTAGTGTTCCAATACGTAATATAGTACATTTGTCATCAAATGCCTTTTCAAAGTCTGCTATGAATAGCAGGCCTGGTTTCCCAGATTTTCCATAGTGTTCTATTGTTTCCAGTACTTGCCTTATATTATCTCCAATGTATCTTCCATGTAAAAAACCTGTCTGATTAGAATGAATAATGTCCGACAATACCTTTTAAATTCTATGCGCTATACATTTTGCTATAATTTTAGCATCACAACACTGAAGTGTAAGGGGCCTCCAATTTTTTAAATGGACTGGATCTTTATATTTTCCACTTGGATCCTGTTTCAGTAATAATGAAATCAGACTTTCTTCTTGAGTGTCTGATAATCTACCATTTACATAGGAGTGGTTAAAACATGCTAATAACGGTCCTCTTAGTATATCAAAAAGGTTTGGTACACCTCGACTGGTATGCCATCCAACCCTGGAGTTTTCCCGGACTTAAAGTCTTTAATTGCATCCATAAATTCCTCCTCTGTAATTTCACCTTCAAATCAAATCAAATCACATTTTATTGGCCACATGCGCCGAATACAACAGGTACAGACATTACAGTGAAATGCTTACTTACAGCCCTTAACCAACAGTGCATTTATTTTTTAACAAAAAAGTACGTGTTGAGAAAAAAAGAGCAGAAGTTAAATAAAATAACAGTAGGGAGGGTATATATACAGGGGGGTACCGGTGCAGAGTCAATGTGCGGGGGCACCGGCTAGTTGAGGTAGTTGAAGTAATATGTACATGTGGGTAGAGTTAAAGTGACTATGCATAAATAATTAACAGAGTAGCAGCAGCGTAAAAGGATGGGGTGGGGGGGCAGTGCAAATAGTCCGGGTAGCCATGATTAGCAGTTCAGGAGTCTTATGGCTTGGGGGTAGAAGCTGTTGAGAAGTCTTTTGGACCTAGACTTGTCACTCCGGTACCGCTTGCCATGCGGTAGCAAAGAGAACAGTCTATGACTAGGGTGGCTGGAGTCTTTGACAATTTTGAGGGCCTTCCTCTGACACCGCCTGGTATAGAGGTCCTGGATGGCAGGAAGCTTGGCCCCAGTGATGTACTGGGCCGTACGCACTACCCTCTGTAGTGCCTTGCGGTCGGAGGCCAAGCAGTTGCCATACCAGGCGGTGATGCAACCAGTCAGGATGCTCTCGATGGTGCAGCTGTAGAATTTTTTGAGGTTCTGAGGACCCATGCCAAATCTTTTCAGTCTCCTGAGGGGGAATAGGCTTTGTCGTGCCCTCTTCACGACTGTCTTGGTGTGTTTGGACCATGATAGTTTGTTGGTGATGTGGACACCAAGGAACTTGAAGCTCTCAACCTGTTCCACTAAAGCCCCGTCGATGAGAATGGGGGCGTGCTCAGTCCTCTTTTTTTTCCTGTAGTCCACAATCATCTCCTTTGTCTTGGTCACGTTGAGGGAGAGGTTGTTATCCTGGCACCACACGGCCAGGTCTCTGACCTCCTCCCTATAGGCTGTCTCATCGTTGTCGGTGATCAGGCCTACCACTGTTGTGTCGTCGGCAAACTTAATGATGGTGTTGGAGTCGTGCCTGGCCATGCAGTCATGGGTGAACAGGGAGTACAGGAGGGGACTGAGCACGCACCCCTGAGGGGCCCCCGTGTTGAGGATCAGTGTGGCAGATGTGTTGTTACCTACCCTTACCACCTGGGGGCGGCCCATCAGGAAGTCCAGGATCCAGTTGCAGAGGGAGGTGTTTAGTCCCAGGATCCTTAGCTTAGTGATGAGCTTTGAGGGCACTATGGTGTTGAATGCTGAGCTGTAGTGAATGAATAGCATTCTCACGTAGGTGTTCCTCTTATCCAGGTGGGAAAGGGCAGTGTGGAGTGCAATAGAGATTGCATCATCTGTGGATCTGTTGGGGCGGTATGCAAATTGGAGTGGGTCTAGGGTTTCTGGGATAATGCTGTTGATGTGAGCCATGACCAGCCTTTCAAAGCACGTCATGGCTACAGACGTCAGTGCTACGCGTCGGTAGTCATTTAGGCAGGTTATCTTAGAGTCCTTGGGCACAGGGACTATGGTGGTCTGCTTGAAACATGTTGGTATTACAGACTCAGTCAGGGACATGTTGAAAATGTCAGTGAAGACACTTGCCAGTTGGTCAGCACATGCTCGGAGTACACGTCCTGGTAATCCGTCTGGCCCTGCGGCCTTGTGAATGTTGACCTGCTTGAAAGTCTTACTCACATCGGCTACGGAGAGCGTGATCACATAGTCATCCGGAACAGCTGGTGCTCTCATGCATGCTTCAGTGTTGCTTGCCTCGAAGCGAGCATAGAAGTGGTTTAGCTCGTCTGGAAGTCTTGTGTCACTGGGCAGCTCGCGGCTGTGCTTCCCTTTGTAGTCTGTAGTAGTTTTCAAGCCCTGCCACATCCGACGAGCGTCAGAGCCAGTGTAGTACGATTCAATCTTAGTCCTGTATTGACTCTTTGCCTGTTTGATGGTTCGTCGGAGGGCATAGCAGGATTTCTTATAAGCGTCCGGGTTAGAGTCCCGCTCCTTGAAAGCGGCAGCTCTACCCTTTAGCTCAGTGCGGATGTTTCCTGTAATCCATGGCTTCTGGTTGGGGTATGTACGTACGGTCACTGTGGGAACGACATCATCGATGCACTTATTGATGAAGCCAGTGACTGATGTGGTGTACTCCTCAATGCTATCTGAAGAATCCCGGAACATGTTCCAGTCTGTGCTAGCAAAACAGTCCTCTAGCTTAGCATCTGCATCATCTGACCACTTTTTTATTAACCGAGTCACTGGTGCTTCCTGCTTTAGTTTTTGCTTATAAGCAGGAATCAGGAGGATAGAGTTATGGTCAGATTTGCCAAATGGAGGGTGAGGGAGAGCTTTGTATGCGTCTCTGTGTGTGGAGTAAAGGTGGTCTAGAGTTTTTTTTTCCTTTGGTTGCACATTTAACATGCTGGTAGAAATTAGGTAGAACGGATTTAAGTTTCCCTGCATTAAAGTCCCCGGCCACTAGGAGCGCTGCATCTGGATGAGCGTTTTCCTGTTGACTTATGGCCTTATACAGCTCATTCAGTGCAATCTTAATGCCAGCATTGGTTTGTGGTGGTAAATAGACATCTATGAAAAATATAGATGTAAACTCTCTTGGTAAATAGTGTGGGCTACAGCTTATCATAAGATACTCTACCTCAGGCGAGCAAAACCTAGAGACTTCCTTAGTATTTGATTTTGTGCACCAGCTGTTGTTTACAAATATACACAGACTGCCACCCCTTGTCTTACCGGAGTCAGCCGTTCTATCCTGCCGATGTAGCGTATAGCCCGCTAGCTGTATGTTATCCATGTCGTCGTTCAGCCACGACTCGGTGAAACATAAGATATTACAGTTTTTAATGTCCCGTTGGTAGGATAACCGTAATCTTAGGTCATCCAATTTGTTCTTCAATGATTGAAGACTGGCTAATAGGATTGATGGGAGCGGCAGTTTACTCGCTCGCCGTCGGATCCTTACAAGGCACCCCGACCTACGTCCACGATATCTCCGTCTCTTCCTCATGCGAATGACGGGGATTTGGGCCTTGTCGGGTGTCTGTAGGATATCCTTCGCGGCCGCCTCGTTGAAGAAAAAATCTTCGTCCAATACGAGGTGAGTAATCGCTGTCCTGATATCCAGAAGCTCTTTTTGGTTATAAGAGACGATGGAAGAAACATTATGTACAAAATAAATTACAAATAACGCGGAAAAACACACATAATAGTACAATTGGTTAGAGGGCTGTAAAACGGCAGCCATCTTCTCCGGCGCTGTTCTGTAGTAGGCTCAGAATAAATTAGCTTTGCTTATAAGCAAAAACTAAATGAGTCACATGAGTCTTTCTGTATGGATGTTAATTTTACATTATCAATAGAAAAAAATCTCTACAATTAGCTTCAGTTAGAGGAGATGGAGGCGACTGAAATGAAAACATATGCTTAAAGTACTTTGTTTCCTCCTTCAAAATATAATTTGGTGATTCATGGGTGACTCCGTCAATTGTAACCAGTTTCATGAAATTATTTTTGGTAGCATTCCTATGTTGAAGATTAAAAAATAATTTGTTGCATTTTTTCCCATATTCCATCCAGTTTGCTTTATTTTTATAATATATTACACTTGATCTTTCTTGAATAAGTTTCTCCATTTCTTTTTGTTTTTCCTCTAATTTATTCTGAGCCTCTATGTTACAGTTTTTATTGCCATCTATCTGTTCTGTTAGACCTTCTATTTCCTTTGTTAGTATAAACTCTTGACTTAAATTGCTTTGTTTTCGAGTACTGAATTGCATGGCCTCTAAAGGCACATTTAAAGGTGTCCTATACAATAAGGGGATTTGCTGTACCTATGTTATGTCGGAAAAAATCAGTTATAAATTCCTTTGTCCTAGTTAAAAATAAATTATCATCCAATAGGCTTTGATAAAATTTCCAATATCCTCGCCCACGTGGAAATTCAGTAAGAGTAATGTATATGCCAATTATTTACAATTTAGTCATTTAGCAGACGCTCTTATCCAGAGTGACTTACAGTTAATGAGTGCATATTTATTTTTTCATACTGGCCCCCCATGGGAATCGAACCCACAACCCTGGCGTTGCAAGCGCCATGCTCTACCAACTGAGCTACACGGGTCCGACCGCATTCTGTCCCCTATCAACACTTTTTAAACTTTTGGTGCCAACGAGAATGACATAAGAAAGAAGTCAAGACGACTAGCTTGATTGAGTCTCCGTCATGTATATCTCACTAGATCAGGATATTTAAGCCTCCATATATCTACTAGTTCTAATGTATCCATGACATTCACGATTTCCTTAAGAGCATGAGGGTGATTGTTTGTGGTGTGATTTCCTTTACGGTCCATTGAGCTATTTAAAACAGTATTATAATCCCCCACCATAATAATATTGTCTTGAATTGCTTGCAGGGTTTATAATTTATTATATATATTGTCAAAGAAGTGTGGATCATCATTATTTGGTCCGTAAAGGTTAATAAGCCATATCTGTTTATGGTCCAATAACATATTTAAAATAATCCATCTACCTTGCGTATCTATTTGGACAATTTGCACATTCGGATCGAAATTACTATTAATTAATATCATCACCCCTTTTGAGTTTCTTTGCCCATGTAAATATTGTTATTCTATTGTTATTATCAGCTAAGCCATTACAATTATAACTGGCTATACTTATTTCACCATACACCATAATGAGATACAAGTTTCAAGTCTATTTATCATTATATATGTTTGTAAATTTACCAATAAAAAATACCGTAATGATTGAGTGTCCATATAGCTGTACCATGATATTTGCATTGCTACTAAGTGACTCTCCAATTGTTCTCCACTAATTCCCCCACTAAAGCCCCTCCCCATCCCAAGTTGAGCTGTCATCCCAGTGATCGGCATCCCACCCCCGTCCCTCCGGATCCCTAGGGCCCCGAGAGGCCAGGACCCATCCATCGAAAACAGCACACAGTGCCACCCACAAAACAGAAGCAGGTTAACCGCCAAAAGCATTTCCAATGCTGTCACCTCAATATATATATATACAGTGGGGAGAACAAGTATTTGATACACTGCCGATTTTGCAGGTTTTCCTACTTACAAAGCATGTAGAGGTCTGTAATTTTTACCATAGGTACACTTCAACTGTGAGAGAATATCACAAAAATCCAGAATATCACATTGTATGATTTTTAAGTAATTCATTTGCATTTTATTGCATGACATAAGTATTTGATACATCAGAAAAGCAGAACTTAATATTTGGTACAGAAAGCTTTGTTTGCAATTACAGAGATCATACGTTTCCTGTAGGTCTTGACCAGGTTTGCACACACTGCAGCAGGGATTTTGGCCCACTCCTCCATACAGACCTTCTCCAGATCCTTCAGGTTTCGGGGCTGTCGCTGGGCAATACGGACTTTCAGCTCCCTCCAAAGATGTTCTATTGGGTTCAGGTCTGGAGACTGGCTAGGCCACTCCAGGACCTTGAGATGCTTCTTACGGAGCCACTCCTTAGTTGCCCTGGCTGTCTGTTTTGGGTCGTTGTCATGCTGGAAGACCCAGCCATGACCCATCTTCAATGCTCTTACTGAGGGAAGGAGGTTGTTGGCCAAGATCTCGCCAAACATGGCCCCATCCACCCTCCCCTCAATACGGGGCAGTTGTCCTGTCCCCTTTGCAGAAAAGCATCCCCAAAGAATGATGTTTCCACCTCCATGCTTCACGGTTGGGATGGTGTTCTTGGGGTTGTACTCATCCTTCTTCTTCCTCCAAACACGGCGAGTGGAGTTTAGACCAAAAAGCTATATTTTTGTCTCATCAGACCACATGACCTTCTCCCATTCCTCCTCTGGATCATCCAGATGGTCATTGGCAACCTTCAGACGGGCCTGGACATGCGCTGGCTTGAGCAGGGGGACCTTGCGTGAGCTGAAGGATTTTAATCCATGACGGCGTAGTGTGTTACTAATGGTTTTCTTTGCGACTGTGGTCCCAGCTCTCTTCAGGTCATTGACCAGGTCCTGCCGTGTAGTTCTGGGCTGATCCCTCACCTTCCTCATGATCATTGATGCCCCACGAGGTGAGATCTTGCATGGAGCCCCAGACCGAGGGTGATTGACCGTCATCTTGAACTTCTTCCATTTTCTAATAATTGCGCCAACAGTTGTTGCCTTCTCACCAAGCTGCTTGCCTATTGTCCTGTAGCCCATCCCAGCCTTGTGCAGGTCTACAATTTTATCCCTGATGTCCTTACACAGCTCTCTGGTCTTGGCCATTGTGGAGAGGTTGGAGTCTGTTTGATTGAGTGTGTGGACAGGTGTCTTTTATACAGGTAACGAGTACAAACAGGTGCAGTTAATACAGGTAATGAGTGGAGAACAGGAGGGCTTCTTAAAGAAAAACTAACAGGTCTGTGAAAGCCTGAATTCTTACTGATTGGTAGGTGATCAAATACTTATGTCATGCAATAAAATGCAAATTAATTACTTAAAAATCATACAATGTGATGTTCTGGATTTTTGTTTTAGATTCCGTCTCTCACAGTTGAAGTGTACCTATGATAAAAATTACAGACCTCTACATGCTTTGTAAGTAGGAAAACCTGCAAAATGATGCATATACGAATGCATATACAGTTACAGCTGATTGAGAAAGCATGCAAGATTGAGCAGAAATTTACATTTACGTCATTTAGCAGACGCTCTTATCCAGAGCGACTTACAAATTGGTGCATTCACCTTATGATAGTCAGTGGGACAACCACTTTACAATATATATAAAAACATAAAAATAAAGGGGGGGAGGGTAGAAGGATTACTTTTATCCTATCCCAGGTATTTCTTAAAGAGGTGGGGTTTCAAGTGTCTCCGGAAGGTGGTGAGTGACTCCGCTGTCCGGGCGTCGTGAGGGAGCTTGTTCCACCATTGGGATGCCAGAGCAGCGAACAGTTTTGACTGGGCTGAGCGGGAACTGTGCTTCCGCAGAGGTAGGGGGGCCAGCAGGCCAGAGGTGGATGAACGCAATGCTCTCGTTTGGGTGTAGGGACTGATCAGAACCTGAAGGTACAGAGGTGCCGTTCCCCTCACAGATCCGTAGGCAAGCACCATGGTCTTGTAGCAGATGTGAGCTTCAACTGGAAGCCAGTGGAGTGTGCGGAGGAGCGGGGTGACGTGAGAGAACTTGGGACATTTTTGAAATTGACAACAATGTGAGATTTGATTAATATATTTAATCTATGTCAAGTCCTAGGTGATAGAGATCAGATCCACCCTCTTCACCTGAGACACAAACACTCTGGTCCCCCGTTGTAACCATTTTCCCCAAGCATCTCCGTGCAGTCAGACCTTTGATTATTTTGTGCCACCTGGGCCACAATGATAAGCCCCCTCTCTGGTGTATTCATTCAAATAAGACCAATCAGAGTTGACTTTGAAGGATCTTTAGTGTTGGGCCATGTAGGCTAAGTCACCAGCTGGGTTAGGTTTAGATCATTACAAATGTATTTTAGATTGTCCCGTGTAGCTCAGTTGGTAGAGCATGGCGCTTGCAATGCCAGGGTTGTGGGTTCGATTCTTATGGAGGGCCAGTATGAAAACATGTATGCACTCACTAAAACTGTAAGTCGCTCTGGATAAGAGCGTCTGCTAAATGACAAAAATGTAAAATGTCTGAAGCCTGCATTTCCCAATCATAATTTAGGTCACCTAGGATAATAACTTCAGATTTAGTAAAAGAAGACAACAAACTAGTTAACTCCTCGAGTGCACAAAGGTTAGCCGAGGAAGGACGGTAGACCCCAATGACAGTTATGGATAAATCTTTCCCAAAACAAAGGCTTAAAGATAGTAGCTCACATTTTTTGGCAAGGGAAATGGATTTCAGTAAAGAGACAGATAAATTATTTTTAATAAGAATGGCCACTCCACCACTTCTACCCTGTCTATCAGCTCTGAACACATTATATAACCCTCAATATTAATATCAGAGTCCAGAATGGCCCCAGAGATCCAAATATCAGTCAATACAAAAAGGGAGGGTGGCAAGTGCTACACCGGGCCACGGGAGAGTAAAAAATGAGTAAATCCAAGCTAAACCAAGTGGAGTTCAAGTTAGGCAGTAGTCCAAAAGCATCCAAGGCACAATGTCAAGTGGAAGGATGAAAGCAGCAGTAGGCAGGTGTCTGTTCAGATAATGCCGCAGTCCAGGCCCCAGTGCAGAGTATGGTGCCCAGGTATATCCAAGTAGGCATCAAAAGTTTCAGCAGACCTGTTTTGTATGTCTCCTTAAAAAACTCTGTATGCATTATTGCACTATTGTCCAATGTGTTCACAGCCAGATGAAACAAAGATAAATGGAGACAAAAATCCATGAAAAGTATGTCAATGAATCACTGGAGAACAATATTTCCTTTGTTGGTAGGTTTTTCAATCAAAAAGTAACATAGCATATTTACTGCATGTTCACGAGATTCGATTCTCCCCGCAACTTCACCAGACAGTCGCTGGGTCCACTGCACTGTGACCCTGAATGTCAGATTTGGTGGTAATTTGATCGGACCGCTATCTATGGTGCTGAATGTCAGATATTTCCTCTATTGCGCATGAAAATGGCTAGAATTTCTTGTGCGGCTCTCTCAACACTTTTTTGTTTGTTGTTGAAACATTTTCTCTTCCAGTCATAAAGGTTGCAGACCCCTGCCGTAAAGGTTCACGGAACGCAACAAAACGCAACGCAGCACATTTTTTGTCGCAAAATGGCCGGCTCCTTGTAGTATTCACATAGCATTCAACGCACTCTTGCGCCCCTCAAATTGTTATATGCAATTCCTTGCGCTGCACGTGGGGGCAGTGTTGTGTAGAGACCATAAACTTGCTTGATTGCAATGAAAGGCAGAAAAAACAGAATTGACCCAACACACCTCCAGGCTGTGTAAGGGCTATTTGACCAAGAAGGAGAGTGATGGAGTGCTGCATCAGATGACCTGGCCTCAACCCAATTGAGATGGTTTGGGATGAGTCGGACCGCAGAGTGAAGGAAAAGCAGCCATCAAGTGCTCAGCATATGTGGGAACTCCTTCAAGACTGTTGGAAAAGCATTCCAGGTGATGCTGGTTGAGAGAATGCTACTTTTGAAGAATCTCAAATATAAAATATATTTTGATTTGTTTAACACTTTTTTGGTTACTACATGATTCCATATGTGTTATTTCATAGTTTTGATGTCTTCACTATTATTCTGCAATGTAGAAAATAGTAAAAATAAAGAAAAACCCTGGAATAATTAGGTGTGTCCAAACTTTTGACTGGTACTGTATTTCAGGATGTTGTGTATCCCTGTAAATAATCAGAATTAATGTAAACATTACAGTTTTTAAAACATAGCTTGTCCAAAAAAAGTAGTCACTTGGTACAACTTATCCCGGGTATGGAGTAAGTTGAGCTGCAGGACAGGGTAAGTTAAGCCGCCTACACATTTCTGTACTAAATTAAATATTACCACTACCTTTTTTAAAACCCTGTCTATCTAAATTTCCCAAACACAATGCAACACAATCACAATCATTTTCTGTCGTTTAATAACTTTAAGCATCTTTGAACAAAGGCTTAACAACATACAAACACTTTGTACTTTTCTAAACACGTTTAACATAGGCCAGACATTGTTGCTACCTCATATACCAGCAATAATGCCTTGCGTTATGCCTGGGAAGAAAACACTTCAATTTGCTCAACTTGCCATTGGCTCAACCATTGGCTCAACTTACCCCATGGCCATTGGTTCACAATACCCCAAGGCAAACATTTTGACTATATTAGCCCAGACAGCTACAAGGATGCACTTTCATGCTAGGTTTAGAACTTCATATTGAAGCTTATAGAGAACTAGACTGATTTACAGGACAATCTTAAAGGGGAACTGCAACCGCTGATTTGGCCTCGTTTTTGGCTTGCTCCTCAAGAAATGCTAGAGGTCATGACAGAATCCAAACGTGAATTGGCTTGAGGGTGTGGTTTGATGTGAGTGTTTATTTGGTGTGTCCTTGCCACCACCAAGACACACCCATCTGTCAGAACCTTGCCCGCAGAAGCAGTGTTCTGCTAATATAACAATGTTCACCTTTCATCTTTCATTGTCATTCCCAGCCGATACAGATACTGTGCCTATCGACATTTGGTCTGGCGGCAATGGGGCTAAAGTGCCTTCAGAAAGTATTCACACCCCTTGACTTTTCCACATTTTGTTGTGGGATTAAAATTGATTTAATTGTCATTTTTTGTCAACGATCCACACAAAATACTCTGTAATGTCAAAGTGGAAGAAGAATTCTAACATTTGTAAAAAAATAAAATTTAAAAAATAAGACAAATAAAAGACTCATATATCTTGATTAGTTAGTATTCAACCCCTGAGTCAATACATGTTAGAATCACCTTTGGCAGGGATTACAGCTGTGAGTATTTCTGGGTAAATCTCTAAGAGCTTTCCACAGCTGGATTGTGCAACATTTACCCATTATTCTTTTCAAAATTCTTCAAGATCTGTCAAATTGGTTGTTAATCATTGCTAGACAACCATTTCCAGGTCTTGCCATAGATTTTCAAGCAGATTTAAGTCAAAACTGTAACTCGGCCACTCAGTAACATTCACTGTGTTCTTGGTAAGCAACTCCAGCGTAGATTTGGCCTTGTGTTTTAGGTTATTGTCCAGCTGAAAGGTGAATTTATCTCCCAGTGTCTGTTGGAAAGCAAACTGAACCAGGTTTTCCACTAGGATTTTGCTGTGCTTAGCTCCATTCCGTAAATATTTTATCCTGAACAACAATATGGAGAGTGGTACTCAGTAATGTGTTGTATTGGATTTGCCCCGAGCATAACACTTTGTATTCAAGACAAGAAGTTAATTTCTTTGCCACATTTTTAACGGTATTACTTTAGTGCCTTGTTGCAAACAGGATGCATGCCTTGGAATATTTATATTCTGTACAGGCTTCCTTCTTTTCACTCTGTCAATTAGGTTAGTATTGTGGAGTAACTTAATTGTTGTTGTCCATCCTCAGTTTTCTCCTATCACAGCCATTAAACTCTATAACTGTTTTAAAGTCACCATTGGACTCTTGGTGAATTCCCTGAGCGGTTTCCTTCCTCTCCAGCAACTGAGTTAGGAAGGACACTTGTATCTTTGTAGTGACTGGGTGTATTGATACACCATCCAAAGTGTAATTTATAATTTCACCATACTCAAAGGGATATTCAATGTCAGCTTTTTTAAAATACCCATCTACCAAAAGGTGTCCTTCTTTGCAAGGCATTGGAAAATGTCCCTGGTCATTGTGGTTGAATCTGTGTTTGAAATTCACTGCTCGACTGAGGGACCTTACAGATAATTGTATATGTGGGGTATAGAGTCGCCAATTTGTAAGTCGCTCTGGATAAGAGTGTCTGCTAAATGACGAAAATGTAAATGTAAATGTAATAGAGATGAAGTCAAAAATAGAGTCAGAAATCATGTTAAACACTATTATTGCACACAGAGTGAGTCCATGCAACTTATTATGTGACTTGTTAAGCAAAGGTTTACTCCTGTTTACTTATTTAGGCTTGCCATAACAAAGGGGTTGAATACTTATTGACTAAAGACATTTCAGCTTGTCATTTTTTATTAATTTGTAAACAATTAGAAAAACATAATTCCACTTTGACATTATGGGGTATTGTGTGTAGGCCAGTGACAAATAAAATCTTAATTTTATCAATTTTCAATTCAGGTTGTAATACAACAAAATGTGAAAAAAGTCAAGGGGTGTGAATACTTTCTGAAGGCACTGTACCTTGGCAAACATGTCAGAGAGGTCATACCTTCCTGTGTGGTGTCCCGGATACAACAGGAGCTCCCTGATCCTGGTGCAGAATACACAGGGTTTCTCCCTCCCGATATTGACTGATACCATCCAATTCAATAATAAAAGAAAGACAATACAAAGACATCAGTATCAAGCCCTTCTGTCAGTCTGGACTTCATCACATAATCTTGCAAGTCTCCATTTGCTGGCTCCATACATGTTTCTGTAAACACATACACACATAGTCACTGTTCTATTACCAATGGCAGTTAGGATAGTTCATATCTGACACACAAACATATACTATGTTGCAGTAAGAACAAGTCAGACTAACCCTACCTAATTCTGTTCTCCCCATGAACGATCGTTGGTGAGCAGGCGGTGAGGCTGGAGGTGAGGTCTTTGCCAGCGCCCCATTGATGGGCATAGCAGCGTAGATCAGCTCCTGGCCCCTCATCAAAGATACTGGTCAGTCTCACACACACACACACACACACACAAACACATGCAGAACACTGCTTACATTATCAATGGTGGTTATGATTAGCCTGGTGGAACCAACCTGATCGTTGCATTCACCTTTCTATTTCACTTCAGATATCATAAAATGTGAAGTGGAATAGAATGGTGAACACAGGCTGATTCCACCAGGCTAGGTTATGCCCTGGACATGATATGCATCTAAGAAGTACAAAATAAGCAACAAATAATGTCAGACTACATAGATTATGATTCACAATTGGGTTATCAAATGTATCAAATTAATGAAGTGGGTTAGCTTCTGTATTTGTACAAATGATGAGCCTGTGAAAGCTGTTGCCACTGACAGGTTGCCAGATACTTGCCAACATGTGGCTGTCTGTTCCATTCTTAGGAATGCTCACATTTGCTCACCTTGCTGGTCTTCTCTATGCTGCATATTGGGCTGCAAAATGGAAATCTCTCGAACAACTGCAGCAGCAAGCAGTCTTATGAGGTGGTGTTCACTGTGAGAGCCTGTGACAGGGTGATATAATAGACCAGTGTTTCCCAACCGGGAGTATGCAAACCCCTAGGGGTATGTGGGCAGTCCCCAGGGGGTACATGGGAAGATTTTTAAAAAATTGAAAAAATATAAATATACAGTGAGGGAAAAAAGTATTTGATCCCCTGCTGATTTTGTACTTTTGCCCACTGACAAAGAAATGATCAGTCTATCATTTTAATGGTAGGTTTATTTGAACAGTGAGAGACAGAATAACAACAAAAAAATCCAGAAAAACGCATGTCAAAAATGTTATAAATTGATTTGTATTTTAATGAGGGAAATAAGTATTTGACCCCATCTCAATCAGAAAGATTTCTGGCTCCCAGGTGTCTTTTATACAGGTAACGAGCTGAGATTAGGAGCACACTCTTAAAGGGAGTGCTCCTAATCTCAGCTTGTTACCTGTATAAAAGACACCTGTCCACAGAAGCAATCAATCAATCAGATTCCAAACTCTCCACCATGGCCAAGACCAAAGAGCTCTCCAAGGATGTCAAGGACAAGATTGTAGACCTACACAAGGCTGGAATGGGCTACAAGACCATCGCCAAGCAGCTCGGTGAGAAGGTGACAACAGTTGGTGAGATTATTCGCAAATGGAAGAAACACAAAAGCACTGTCAATCTCCCTCGGCCTGGGGCTCCATGCAAGATCTCACCTCGTGGAGTTGCAATGATCATGAGAACGGTGAGGAATCAGCCCAGAACTACACGGGAGGATCTTGTCAATAATCTCAAGGCAGCTGGGACCATAGTCACCAAGAAAACTATTGGTAACACACTACGTCGTGAAGGACTGAAATCCTGCAGCACCCGCAAGGTCCCCCTGCTCAAGAAAGCACATATACAGGCCCGTCTGAAGTTTGCCAATGAACATCTGAATGATTCAGAGGAGAACTGGGTGAAAGTGTTGTGGTCAGATGAGACCAAAATGGAGCTCTTTGGCATCAACTCAACTCGCCGTGTATGGAGGAGGAGGAATGCTGCCTATGACCCCAAGAACAACATCCCCACCGTCAAACATGGAGGTGGAAACATTATGCTTTGGGGGTGTTTTTCTGCTAAGGGGACAGGACAACTTCACCGCATCAAAGGGATGATGGACGGGGCCATGTACCATCAAATCTTGGGTGAGAACCTCCTTCCCTCAGCCAGGGCATTGAAAATGGGTCATGGATGGGTATTCCAGCATGACAATGACCCAAAACACATGGCCAAGGCAACAAAGGAGTGGCTCAAGAAGAAGCACATTAAGGTCCTGGAGTGGCCTAGCCAGTCTCCAGACCTTAATCCCATAGAAAATCTGTGGAGGGAGCTGAAGGTTTGAGTTGCCAAACGTCAGCCTCGAAACATTAAAGACTTGGAGAAGATCTGCAAAGAGGAGTGGGACAAAATCCCTCCTGAGATGTGTGCAAACCTGGTGGCCAACTACAAGAAACGTCTGACCTCTGTGATTGCCAACAAGGGTTTTGCCACCAAGTACTAAGTCATGTTTTGCAGAGGGGTCAAATACTTATTTCCCTCATTAAAATGCAAATCAATTTATAACATTTTTGACATGCGTTTTTCTGTATTTTGTTGTTGTTATTCTGTCTCTCACTGTTCAAATAAACCTACCATTAAAATTATAGACTGATCATGTCTTTGTAAGTGGGCAAATGTACAAAATCAGCAGGGGATCAAATACTTTTTTCCCTCACTGTATATACAGTATATGTTCATGTTATTTCTATCTTAATAGGCAGGAAAACATTTACTGAGGTACTGGTGTGAAATATTTAGTTTATTTTATATTTATAGGCCAACTTTCTTACTTTAGTTTCGGTGCGTGTAGCCTCAGCCCGTTGATCCTCTGCTCGTGCCAAGTGCACATGATATTCTGCTCCACGCGCTAGAGTGGCTCACCATTTCAGCTGACAGCGAGCTTTGAGTAGAAACTAGCTATGGATCGATGGCTGAAACGCATTGTTCCAAGCAGCTGTAGCAGTGCTAGCACCAGCTCAAGTGAACCCGTGGAAAAAATAAAGAATGTTGACAAGTCAAAGTACCGTCAATTTCATGAACAGTATGATGTCTTCGGTTTCACCTCAGCCAATGTGTTTCCTCTGCAGCGACATGCTCTCAAATAATAGCATGAAACCAGCCCATTTACAACGGCACGTCAGTACCTAGCATCTTTCCTCCTGTGTGGGTAAGACAGCAGAGTTTTTCCATAGAAAGCTGTCAGAATTTAAGGGAAGTCAAGAGAAATTAAAGAAAGCGACTGCAGTGTCAACCAAAGCATTGGAGGCTTCACATGCTGTGTCGCTACTTGTGGCTATGTCAAAAAAGACATTCACTATAATTGAGGAGCTAATTTTGCCTGCTGCTATTATCTTAGCAGAAACTATGATTGATAAGACAGCAGCTGATGCACTGAAGACTGTACCATTGTCAAATAACATGGTGTGCCATAAGATCGATGACATGGGCGTTGATATTGTTGGTGGAAAAGTTTAAAAAATCTGGTCCATTTACTCTGCAGTTGGACAAATTGACTGATGTCAGTGGGGAAGCCCAGTTGATTGCGTTTGTGCGATACAGAGACATGTTGGAAATTAATGAGCACATTCTGTTCTGCAAAAAGCTAACGGGGAGAACTACAGGTGAGGATGTGTTTTACGTTATTGACAGCTTTTTTTCAGAGCACAATCTGGATTGGAAGTCCTGTGTTCATTTGTGCACGGATGGTGTGGCATCCATGACTGGGAGAGTGAAATGATTAATTGTCCACATAAAGAAGGTAAATCCCAACATTGAATGGAATCACTGTATCATTCACAGAGACACATTGGCCAGCAAGAGAATGAGTCCCGAGTTACATTATGTTTTGAATGACGCAGTGAAAGTGATTAACTTTATCCAGTCCCGGCCTCTGAATCTCCGACTGTTTGAAAGGCTCTGTCATGACAGTGGGACTGAGCACCAGTCAGCTACTGCTTCACACCGACATCCGTTGGCTATCCGGAGGGAAAACACTACAGAGGCTTTTTGAGCTGAATGCCGAAGTAAGTGATTTTCTGTCTGAGCACCAGTGATGATATTAGCATGTAAATCATGGTGGGGCAAACCATTATTTTATTTTTTTGATGCATGCCAGCAAAGCCACTATACAACATAACACTAAGCAATACATTCATTTCACTATAACGGTGACAAACGGTGTCCACAAACTGTTAGGGCCTACATAAAGCTGTCCCAACAGCAGTGCTGGGATCGACAAGCAGATAAGAGGCAATCCGTAATTTCGATTAAGACATTAATGAGCAAGCTAGGACAGACGTAGTCAATATAACTATTTGTTCAGCACTTTTGACATGTACAGCGACAGAATTCAGAACATGGGCCGTTCTTACAGTTTTCTCCTTGTACACCAAGTCAGAACCATAGGATAAATAAAGCAGACAATGAAAGCTCTTACAATATTCAATGATGACATTTCTCTAAAAGAGGCTATAGGCTACATGTGCACCACCAAGTCAGAACAGTAGGGAAAAATTATGAGGGGGGAAAGGGACCAAATTATTAGGGTGAGGCACATTGGCAACTAATAGCTTACTACACAACATACACTTAGTATTAATTTCTTGGCTACAGTATACATATCTCCTTGGCATATTTCATCATTTATGCAGCAGCATACAAGACATACAGTGGGGGAAAAAAGTATTTAGTCAGCCACCAATTATGCAAGTTCTCCCACTTAAAAAGATGAGAGAGGCCTGTAATTTTCATCATAGGTACACGTCAACTATGACAGACAAAATGAGAAATAAAAATCCAGAAAATCACATTGTAGGATTTTCTATGAATTTATTTGCAAATGATGGTGGAAAATAAGTATTTGGTCAATAACAAAAGTTTCTCAATACTTTGTTATATACCCTTTGTTGGCAATGACACAGGTCAAAAGTTTTCTGTAAGTCTTCACAAGGTTTTCACACACTGTTGCTGGTATTTTGGCCCATTCCTCCATGCAGATCTCCTCTAGAGCAGTGATGTTTTGGGGCTGTCGCTGGGCAACACGGACTTTCAACTCCCTCCAAAGATTTTCTATGGGGGTTGAGATCTGGAGACTGGCTAGGCCACTCCAGGACCTTGAAATGCTTCTTACGAAGCCACTCCTTCATTGCCCGGGCGGTGTGTTTGGGATCATTGTCATGCTGAAAGACCCAGCCACGTTTCATCTTCAATGCCCTTGCTGATGGAAGGAGGTTTTCACTCAAAATCTCACGATACATGGCCCCATTCTTTCTTTCCTTTACACGGATCAGTCGTCCTGGTCCCTTTGCAGAAAAACAGCCCCAAAGCATGATGTTTCCACCCCCATGCTTCAC
Source organism: Coregonus clupeaformis (assembly GCF_020615455.1). NCBI lineage: Eukaryota > Metazoa > Chordata > Actinopteri > Salmoniformes > Salmonidae > Coregonus > Coregonus clupeaformis. Next base: position 16,382,776 of record NC_059222.1, on the reverse strand, counting down.
TGTAGGTATGGTGTTCTTTGGATGCAACTCAGCATTCTTTGTCCTCCAAACACGACGAGTTGAGTTTTTACCAAAAAGTTATATTTTGGTTTCATCTGACCATATGACATTCTCCCAATCCTCTTCTGGATCATCCAAATGCACTCTAGCAAACTTCAGACGGGCCTGGACATGTACTGGCTTAAGCAGGGGGACACGTCTGGCACTGCAGGATTTGAGTCCCTGGCGGCGTAGCCTACATAAAGCTGTCCCAACAGCAGTGCTGGGATCGACAAGCAGATAAGAGGCAATCCGTAATTTCGATTAAGACATTAATGAGCAAGCTAGGACAGACGTAGTCAATATAACTATTTGTTCAGCACTTTTGACATGTACAGCGACAGAATTCAGAACATGGGCCGTTCTTACAGTTTTCTCCTTGTACACCAAGTCAGAACCATAGGATAAATAAAGCAGACAATGAAAGCTCTTACAATATTCAATGATGACATTTCTCTAAAAGAGGCTATAGGCTACATGTGCACCACCAAGTCAGAACAGTAGGGAAAAATTATGAGGGGGGAAAGGGACCAAATTATTAGGGTGAGGCACATTGGCAACTAATAGCTTACTACACAACATACACTTAGTATTAATTTCTTGGCTACAGTATACATATCTCCTTGGCATATTTCATCATTTATGCAGCAGCATACAAGACATACAGTGGGGGAAAAAAGTATTTAGTCAGCCACCAATTATGCAAGTTCTCCCACTTAAAAAGATGAGAGAGGCCTGTAATTTTCATCATAGGTACACGTCAACTATGACAGACAAAATGAGAAATAAAAATCCAGAAAATCACATTGTAGGATTTTCTATGAATTTATTTGCAAATGATGGTGGAAAATAAGTATTTGGTCAATAACAAAAGTTTCTCAATACTTTGTTATATACCCTTTGTTGGCAATGACACAGGTCAAAAGTTTTCTGTAAGTCTTCACAAGGTTTTCACACACTGTTGCTGGTATTTTGGCCCATTCCTCCATGCAGATCTCCTCTAGAGCAGTGATGTTTTGGGGCTGTCGCTGGGCAACACGGACTTTCAACTCCCTCCAAAGATTTTCTATGGGGGTTGAGATCTGGAGACTGGCTAGGCCACTCCAGGACCTTGAAATGCTTCTTACGAAGCCACTCCTTCGTTGCCCGTGCGGTGTGTTTGGGATCATTGTCATGCTGAAAGACCCAGCCACGTTTCATCTTCAATGCCCTTGCTGATGGAAGGAGGTTTTCACTCAAAATCTCACGATACATGGCCCCATTCTTTCTTTCCTTTACACGGATCAGTCGTCCTGGTCCCTTTGCAGAAAAAACAGCCCCAAAGCATGATGTTTCCACCCCCATGCTTCACAGTAGGTATGGTGTTCTTTGGATGCAACTCAGCATTCTTTGTCCTCCAAACACGACGAGTTGAGTTTTTACCAAAAAGTTATATTTTGGTTTCATCTGACCATATGACATTCTCCCAATCCTCTTCTGGATCATCCAAATGCACTCTAGCAAACTTCAGACGGGCCTGGACATGTACTGGCTTAAGCAGGGGGGACACGTCTGGCACTGCAGGATTTGAGTCCCTGGTGGCGTAGTGTGTTACTGATGGTAGGCTTTGTTACTTTGGTCCCAGCTCTCTGCAGGTCATTCACTAGGTCCCCCCGTGTGGTTCTGGGATTTTTGCTCACCGTTCTTGTGATCATTTTGACCCCACGGGGTGAGATCTTGCGTGGAGCCCCAGATCGAGGGAGATTATCAGTGGTCTTGTATGTCTTCCATTTCCTAATAATTGCTCCCACAGTTGATTTCTTCAAACCAAGCTGCTTACCTATTGCAGATTCAGTCTTCCCAGCCTGGTGCAGGTCTACAATTTAGTTTCTGGTGTCCTTTGACAGCTCTTTGGTCTTGGCCATAGTGGAGTTTGGAGTGTGACTGTTTGAGGTTGTGGACAGGTGTATTTTATACTGATAACAAGTTCAAACAGGTGCCATTAATACAGGTAACGAGTGGAGGACAGAGGATTCTCTTAAAGAAGAAGTTACAGGTCTGTGAGAGCCAGAAATCTTGCTTGTTTGTAGGTGACCAAATACTTATTTTCCACCATAATTTGCAAATAAATTCATAAAAAATCCTACAATGGGATTTTCTGGAGAAAAAAATTCTCATTTTGTCTGTCATAGTTGACTGTCACGCCCTGGCTCTGGGGACACTTGTATGTTGAGCCAGGGTGTGCGTTTCATTTGTTTGTCTAGTAGTTGTAGTTCTATGTTGGCCAGAGTGGTTCCCAATCAGAGGCAACGAGTGTCAGCTGTTGCTGGTTGTCTCTGATTGGGAACCATATTTAGACAAGCTGTTTTCCCACAGTGGTTGTGGGATCTTGTTCCAGTTGGTTTGTGTTAGACCGTGGACTGTCACGTTATCGTTTTGTTGTTTTGGTCGTGTATTCACTAAATAAAGAGTATGTTCGTCTTCAACGCTGCGCCTTGGTCCTCCTCTGTTCCCGACGATCGTGACATTGACGTGTACCTATGATGAAAATTACAGGCCTCTCTCATCTTTTTAAGTGGGAGAACTTGCACAATTGGTGGCTGACTAAATACTTTTTTCCCCACTGTATTTGGACTCACCTTGTTGTGCTGTGCTCACTTGAACAGGAAGGTGGCGCGGCGATCCTTCTTGTGGGCTCTAGAAAGAGGCCCGAGTTCCCGACTTGGAATTCAGAGTTGGATGACCGTTCAAAATTATTTTCACTATTTTCCCAGTCGGAGCTAGTTGTCTTGAACTCACTGAAGTCTGAGATTTCCGAGCTACGAGTTTCCAGTTGTTCTGAATGCGGCAGAAGTCATGCTGGATTGACAGCATGGCCAATGTATTCAAACTTTACCAATTGGATATCACAAAATTGGGGAGAGAAACTATATTGGATGAAACATTCAAATGCAACGCCATGGGCCAGAAGTTGCAACTCCCCTATGGACTTGGCAAAGGTCGAGAGCCAAGCCGCACTGCTTCTTGACACACTGCTCGCTTAACCCGGAAGCCAGCCGCACCAATGTGACGGAGGAAATACCGTCGAACAAGGAGTCGCTAGAGCACGATGAGACAAAGAAATCACGGCCGGACAAACCCTCCCCTCACCCGGACGATCCTGGGCCAATTGTGCGCCGTCCCATTGGTCTCCCGGTCACGGCCAGCTGTGACACAGCCTGGGATCGAACCCGAGGCTGTAGTGGCGCCTCAGCACTCATTATTGAATTTGCGATTTCCAACTTGTTGTGTAATGTTTATGTCCAATGAGCACTGACACGTTTTATCTATAATTTATCTTTATATGACAAGGATTGAAAAGGATTTGCCAGTAGATTGTCGACTTGATTCATGATGATGACTGCCTGTCTAGCTTACTAGCTAAGATTTTGAAAGTATGACGTTGACATGATCAGTCCAATCAAAGCTACTGTAGATATAACGTGATTTGACGTCATTTTATCTGTGGGCAATGACCTTGAGCCTTCTTGGATGGGCACTTCTAATGTAAGTCTATGGCAGCACCCAAGGGGCTTGAATTTTCAAGCTCTACACTTAGATTTTGCAGTGATGTAGTGTCCCCATGAGTAACAGAACACTGAGCCAATCAAGGCGCAACTAGACAACATTACCAACCCCTATGCTCTGTATTTTCCGCTGGCTGCCCCAAAACCACAGAAAGCACTGAGCTAGGCTGAAACACTTGCATTTTGGAGCTGCCTTACTCAAGAAAGCAAAAAAGAGACAACCTGCCCTGAATGACGCGTCGCCACTGCTGAGCACTCTCACCCCCTTGTGGCTGTGTTCGAGGACACAGACTGGGGAGCCCGCCTTGCCTATCTTGCTGATGTGTTCAGTAAGCTGAACAACCTGAATCTAACTCTGCAAGGTAAAGACACACACATTCTAAACATGTATGACAAAGTGTGTGGATTCATGAAGAAGATCAAACTGTGGGAGAGGATGTGAAGATGGGGATATACAATGCATTCGGAAAGTATTCAGACTTCTTGACTTTTTGCACATTTTGTTACGTTACAGCCTTATTCTAAAATTGATTAAATTGATTCCCCCCCATCAATCTACACACAATACCCCATAATGACAAAGCAACAAAAAATTTAAAGAAATTTTAGCGAATTTATTAAAAAAATTAAACGGAGGTATCACATCTACATAAGTATTCAGACCCTTTACTCAGTATGTTGAAGCACCTTTGGCAGCGATTACAGCATCGAGTCTTCTTGGGTATGACGCTACAAGCTTGGCACACCTGTATTTGGGGAGTTCCTCCCATTCTTCTCTGCAGATCCTCTCAAGCTCTGTCAGGTTGGATGGGGAGCGTTGCTGCACAGCTATTTTCAGGTGTCTCCAGAGATGTTCGATCGGGTTCAAGTCCGGGCTCTGGCTGGGCCACTCAAGAACATTCAGAGACTTGTCCCGAAGCCACTCCTGCATTGTCTTGGCTGTGTGCTTAGGGTCGTTGTCCTGTTGGAAGGTTAACCTTCACCCCACTCTGAGGTCCTGAGTGCTCTGGAGCAAGTTTTCATCAAGGAACTCTATGTTCTTTGCACCGTTCATCTTTCCCTCGATCCTGACTAGTCTCCCAGTCCCTGCCGCTGAAAGACGTCCCCACAGCATGATGCTGCCACCACCGAGCTTCACCACAGGGATGGTGCCAGGTTTCCTCCAGACGTGACGCTTGGCATTCAGGCCAAAGAGTTCAATCTTGGTTTCATCAGACCAGAGAATCTTGTTTCTCACAGTCTGAGAGTCTTTAGGTGCCTTTTGGCAAACTCCAAGTGGGCTGTCATGTGCCTTTTACTGAGGAGTGGCTTCCGTCAGGCCACTCTACCATAAAGGCCTGATTGATGGAGTGCTGCAGAGATGGTTGGCCTTCTGGGAGGTTCTCCCATCTCCAGAGGAACCCTGGAGCTCTGTCAGAGTGACCATCGGGTTCTTGGTCACCTCCCTGACCAAGGCCCCTTCTTCCCCAATTGCTCAGTTTGGCCAGGTGGCCAGCTCTAGGAAGAGTCCACTGTGTTCTTGGGGACCTTCAATGCTGCAGACCTTTTTTGGTACCCTTCCACAGATCTGTACCTTGACACAATTCTGTAACGGAGCTCTACGGACAATTCCTTCGACCTCATGGTTTGGTATTTGCTTTGACATGCACTGTCAACCTTGGGACCTTATATAGACAGGTGTGTGCCTTTCCAAATCATGTCCAATCAATTGAATGTAGCACAGGTGGACTGCAATCAAGTTGTAGAAACATCTGAAGGATGATAAATGGAAACAGGATGCACCTGAGCTCAATTTCGAGTCGCATAGCAAAGGGTCTGAATACTTATGTAAATAAGGTATTTCTGTTTTTTATTTTTAATACATTTGCAAAATGTTCTACAAACCTGTTTTCACTTTGACATTATGGGGTATTGTGTGTAGATTGCTGAGGAACATTTTTTATTTCATACATTTTAGAATAAGGCTGTAAAGCAACAAAATGTGGAAAAAGTCAAGGGGTCTGAATACTTTCCGAAGGCACTGTAAGTTGTTTCCAGCAACTTGACACCTACCTTTCTACAGGTGATGTTCACAGAGCTCCTATGGTGCAAATAGTGAGCTCATATTTATCCAAACTCAATAGTGAGTTTAACTCCTACTTATAATAATAATAATAATAATATGCCATTTAGCCGACACTTTTATCCAAAGCGACTTACAGTCATGCGTGCATACATTTTTTTGTGTATGGGTGGTCCCGGGGATCGAACCCACTACCTTGGCGTTACAAGCGCCGTGCTCTACCAGCTGAGCTACAGAGGACCACAAAACAAGTCTGCCAAACTTGACTGGGTGTGTAATCCTTTCATGACTGACAGTACCAACAACAACATTCCTACCGGACTGCATGAAAATCTTCTGGATGTGTTGCCTGAAGATGAGGTACTCAGAAACAAGACTGTCACTGTTCTGGTGTGATGTGGAGAAGGAATATCCTGAGGATACATATCCTGGGGAAACATGCACTGAATTAACTGCTGCCCTTTGGATCTACATTTTCATCCATGACCTTAATCAAGACCAAGCACAGGAACATACTTGACTTGGAGAAAAGCCTGATCACTGCTGTAGCCACACTGCTCCCAAGATTGACAAATCTTATGAGTGAAAGACAGGGTCAAGTTTCTCATTGATTGGTGAGTCCTCATGTGTCATACACAGGTCTAGAAATATGGGTTACATGTATTGGGAGTATGTGTGTAAAATTTGATATTTTTGTTTTTGGATAATTTGTCTGGACACTTGAAGATGTGAAAAAATCCTATAATAAATATTAAACTGATGTTAAGAGTACATTAGTATTATTATAGTAATACATTATCATTATTCACAGTTAAATGACAGACAAATAATATTGATATTAAACCTAATTTAGTCCAATTTACACCTAATCTAGGAATCTCGCCAGTCACACGAGCAAGAGGGGGAACTTTAGCCAGGTCAAAGTGTTTTAGGGGTACAGTACCCAAAAAAGTTTGGGAACCACTGTTACAGAGCAAAGTGGTAAATTGCATTTTGTTCTAAAGAAAGGACAAAGCTTTTTGCTAATGACTCTAGTGTTGTATCTGTATCTGTCTGGGGAATTAGCCTACTATTTTATCAAGCCTGGTATTTTTTAAACAACTTTTCAAATAACACGCATAACCTTTCGTTGTTGATGAAGCTATCTATGTCATCAGGGCAGTAACTCGGGTCACTATCACAAGGCCTCACGATGGCATGTCCTTTTCATAGGAGTCGAGGGAGACTTTGGCAACAACGGAGGAGGTGTCACAAGGGTACTTGTGTCTTAAGACACACTTTTATTCTGAGGTCTTGCCTGACAAGCTGTGAAAATAGCAAGTGAACAGTGAATTAAAATATTTTTGGAGGTCACTGAACAATCACATTGCTGAACATGTTATGATACCCACCTTTGCTCCTTCTGGTAGATCCCGGCATCCGTTCATGACCAGGAGATCAGTCTGGCACCAAACTGTGCACTTTGTCTAAAAGAAAAACAGGGTCAACGATTGTCATCATCCCTCAATTATAAACATAGCTCAAGCAATAATGTAATCGTTTGGAAACTAATTATATGCTTTACAGACTGAATACTGTGGCTTGCGAAAGTATTCACTCCCCTTGGCATTTTTCCAATTTTGTTGCCTTACAACCTGGAATTAAAATAGATTTGTGGGGGGTTTGTATCATTTGATTTACACAACATGCCTACCATTTTGAAGATGCAAAATATTTTTTCTTGTGAAACAAACCAGAAATATGACAAAAAAACGGAAAACTTGAGCGTACATAACTATTCACCCCCCCTAAAGTCAATACTTTGTAGAGCCACCTTTTGCAGCAATTAAGGCTGCAAGTCTCTTGGGGTTTGTCTCTATAAGCTTGGCACATCTAGCCACTGGGATTTTTGCCCATTCTTCAAGGCAAAACTGCTCCAGCTCCTTCAAGTTGGATGGGTTCTGCTGGTGTACAGCAATCTTTAAGTCATACCACTGATTCTCAATTGGATTGAGGTCTGGGCTTTGACTAGGCCATTCCAAGACATTTAAATGTTTCCCCTTAAACCACTTGAGTGTTGCTTTAGCAGTATGCTTAGGGTCATTGTCCTGCTGGAAGGTGAACCTCCGTCCCAGTCTCAAATCTCTGGAAGACTGAAATAGGTTTCCCTCAAGAATTTACCTGTATTTAGCGCCATCCATCATTCCTTCAATTCTGACCAGTTTCCCAGTCCCTGCCGATGAAAAACATCCCCACAACATGATGCTGCCACCACCATGCTTCACTGTGGGGATGGTGTTCTCAGGGTGATGAGAGGTGTTGGGTTTGCGCCAGACATAGTGTTTTCCTTGATGGCCAAAAAGCTCAATTTTAGTCTCATCTGACCAGAGTACCTTCTTCCATATGTTTGGGGAGTCTCCCACATGCCTTTTGGCGAACATCAAACGTGTTTGGTTATTTTTTTCTTTAAGCAATGGCTTTTTTCTGGCCACTCTTTTTCTGGTCCTATGGACAGATACTCCAATCTCCGCTGTGGAGCTTTGCAGCTCCTTCAGTGTTATCTTTGGTCTCTTTGTTGCCTCTCTGATTAATGGCCTCCTTGCCTGATCCGTGAGTTTTGGTGAGCGGCCCTCTCTTGGCAGGTTTGTTGTGGTGCCATATTCTTTCCATTTTTTAATAATGGATTTAATGGTGCTCTGTGAGATGTTCAAAGTTTCTGATATTTTTTTAGAACCCAACCCTGATCTGTACATCTCCACAACTTTGTCCCTGACTTGTTTGGAGAGCTCCTTGGTCTTCATGGTGCTGCTTGCTTGGTGGTGCCCCTTGCTTAGTGGTGTTGCAGACTCTGGGGCCTTTCAGAACAGGTGTATCATGTGATCATGTACGGCCCAGTACATCACTGGGGCAAAGCTTCCTGCCATCCAGGACCTCTATACCAGGCGGTGTCAGAGGAAGGCCCTCAAAATTGTCAAAGACTCCAGCCACCCTAGTCATAGACTGTTCTCTCTGCTACCGCACGGCAAGCGGTACCGGAGTGCCAAGTCTAGGTCCAAAAGACTTCTCAACAGCTTCTACCCCCAAGCCATAAGACTCCTGAACAGCTAATCATGGCTACCCGGACTATTTGCACTGCCCCCCCACCCCATCCTTTTTACGCTGCTGCTACTCTGTTAAGTATTTATGCATAGTCACTTTAACTCTACCCACATGTACATATTACCTCAACTAGCCGGTGCCCCCGCACATTGACTCTGCAACGGTACCCCCCTGTATATATAGCCTCCCTACTGTCACTTTATTTTACTTCTGCTCTTTTTTTCTCAACACTTTTTTTGTTGTTGTTTTATTCTTACTTTTTTTGTTTAAAATAAATGCACTGTTGGTTAAGGGCTGTAAGTAAGTATTTCACTGTAATGTCTGCACCTGTTGTATTCGGCGCATGTGACCAATACAATTTGATTTGATTTGATTTGATCATGTGACAGATCATGTCACACTTAGATTGCACACAGGTGGACTTTATTTAACTAATTATGTGACTTCTGAAGGTAATTGGTTGCACCAGATCTTATTTAGGGGCTTCATAGCAAAGGGGGTGAATACCTGTGCATTCACCACTTTTCCATTATTTATTTTTTTGAATTTTTTGAAAGAAGTTATTTTTTTCATTTCACTTCACCAATTTGGACTATTTTGTGTATGTCCATTACATGAAATCCAAATAGAATTAAATTACAGGTTGTAATGCAACAAAATAGGAAAAACAGCAAGGGGGTTGAATACTTTTGCAAGGCATTGTAGCTCCAGATTTGATTAAATTCAGGCCGGTGACGCCGTTACACAATCAATCAACTGTGACATGTTTTGTTATGGCCCTGGGTTTGTTTGAGTTTGTTGCTGCTAGTCAGTACACTGTTGTTATTTGCTTTCTTTTGAAATGTTGTCGTGTTTCCAAGCCAAATCCAAATTATATTGAGGTAGGCTAACGTTAGCCAGCTAGCTAGCAAGGTAGCTAGCTAGTTTGGTTGACAGCTAGCTAGCTGGCTAGTTGGTAGCTAGCTAGCTAATGTCAGCTATGCTAGCGATGATAGTGATAATGATGATCAAAATATACATAACCAGATACATAACCAGCAGTCTATGGTCTAGCTACCGGTATACTCACTACTACTGGGGACCAACAGGTTCCAACCACCTATAGTAGGGTCCTTCGGCAGGGCATGCAAACTATAGTTGTTGGCTGTGCAACCTGTTGGATGCATGGATTGCATGGTCAATCCGTATAGGGCTTTTCAGGCTCAAATGGCCTTATCCTTTGAACGCACTGCTTGGGGGCGATGAAACAACCGACCCCCACTCAATGCTGGGAAGCGAAGTGGGCGGAGGGGCGATTTGCACGTGGAGCTTGGAAAAAGGGGGCAGGATTTGTTGACATACTGTAATTGTAATTCAAACCCAATCTTTATTCACTCTTTGTGACGGAGTGAGGCTCCAAACTCAGTTTTAGATGAGACTGACTTTATGACCAACTTACCCCACTCTCCCTACTGTGTTCACATTTTCATGCACTGATTTCCTGCAAAATTCAGAGAAATAAGAACTTCTATCTGAAAGAATAGTATGCATGAGGAGGGACAGGCAGTCAGAGCTACAGAGCTTAGGACGCAGTGGAGAGTAGAGGGTTTTGTGAAAAATAAAGATCTAGAGACAGAATTTCACAGTTTCCATGGTAATGAAAGGCTCTCACTCCATGGTCTCCATAGCAATGTCTGTTTAATGGCAGTTGCTAATGGACCCCACAGTGTACGCTGTCCATCTAGCTGTAGAAGGAGGAAAGTGGAGAGCACCATACAAGAGAGACAGGCATACATACTACATTGAGACCTATTTTCCTATGGAATGAGAGCGTAAGGGTTCAATCCACATTATCTGTCCCTTCCCCTTCATACCTGCTCCTTCACTTAGCCATACAATACATGCACAATCAAGAGCTTGACAATTGACAAGTTGCCTTGGAACCAATGCTGGGGTTGGGGATATACACAGCCTACTTACAGGGAGGAGGCATAGCCAATTCAATGCCCAAGGAAATCCATTTTGAAACTACAATACAAAAGCAATCATGCACAACACTCCAAAACATAAGAGCACTTGAGAGACCTGATTTTGCTTCAGGTTGGGAGGATGTTTCAAAAGTCTGTTTGAGTTATTTCATTGTCATTCTATTGCCAGAGATTCAGATTAATGTGAATGCCTTTGGAGATTCACGTTTTTGTCATACAAGCATAATTATGTTAAATTGATTACAAACATTGAATGACTACTATTTACATTATAGAAGCACTGAACACCTCTCTCTGCAATTGCATCCTGGACATCCTGACGGGCTGGCGCCAGGTGGTGAAGGTAGGCAACAACACCTCCGCCACACTGACCCTCAACACGGCAGCCCCTCAGGGGTGCATGCTTATTCCCCTCCTGTACTCTCTGCTCATTCACGACTGCGTGGCCACACACGACTCCAAAACCATCATCAAGTTTGCTGATGACACGACGGTAGTAGGCCCGATTATCGATTACCTACAGGGTGGAGGTCAGAAACTTGGCAGTGTGGTGCCAGGACAACAACCTCTCCCTCAACATCAGTAAGACCACAGAGCTGATCGTGGACTACAGGAGAAAAAGGGGAGGTTACACCCCCATCATCCACATCAACGGGAGCAGGTCGAGAGCTTCAGGTTCCTCGGCGTCCACATCACTAAAGACTTAACATGGTCCACACACACCCACACAGTCGTGAAGAGGACACGACAGCTCCTCTTCCCCCTCAGGAGGGTGAAAATATTTGGCATAGGGCCTCGGATCCTCTAGAAGTTCTACAGCTGCACCATAGAGAGCATCTTGACTGGCTACATCACCACTTGGTATAGCAAATGCACCACTCTCGACCGCAAAGCGCTACAGAGAGTGGTGCGGACGGCCCAATACATCACTGGGCCAAGCTTCCTGCCATCCAGGACCTATATATCAGGTGGTATCAGAGAAAGGGCTGAAAGACTTCAGCGACCCAAGACTGTTCACTCTGCTACTGTCCTGCAAACGGTACCGGAGCATCGGCTCTCGGACCAACAGGCTGCAAGGAAGCTTCTACCCCCAAGCCATAAGATTGCTTAATAAGTCTGCTAAATAGTTAATTAAATGATTGCCTGGACTATCTGCATTGACCCTATCTCGTACTGACTCTATGCACACTCACAAGACTATATATAAACGCTTTACACTGAGTGTACAAAACATTAAGAACACCTGCTCTTTCCATGGCATAGACTGACCAGGTGAATCCAGGTGAAAGCTATGATCCCTTATTGATGTCACCAGTTAAATCCACTTCAATCAGTGTAGATGAAGGGGAGGAGACAGGTTAAAGAAGGATTTTTTGTGTATGTGTGCCATTCAGAGGGTAAATGGGCAAGACAAAAGACTTAAGTGCCTTTGAACGGGATATGGTAGTAAGTGCCAGGTGCACTGGTTTGAGTGTGTCAAGAACTACAACGCTACTGGGTTTTTCACGCTCAACAGTTTCGCATGTGTATCAAGAATGGTCCACCACCCAATGGACATCCATCAAATTTGACACAACTGTGGGAAGCATTGGCGCCAGCATTGGCCAGCATCCCTGTGGAACGGTTTCAACACCTTGTAGAGTCCATGCCCCGACGAATTGAGGCTTAATGTTTCTTATTAGCTATATAGGGTGAAGACTCTTTACATGTATGTACAGTCAGGTGCATAATTATTGGCACCCTTGATAAAGATGAACAAAAAACACTGTTTAAAATAAAGAATACAAATACTGAGCTATATTGTGTGCAGAATTTTTTTAAATTATTATATTATTTTACACTAATACAATAGCTCAGAGTAAGAGATTTTGTTTAAAAACTAATTTTAAAAAACCTATAAAAGATAGGGTTCAACATTATTGGCGCCCTTGTTTTCAATACTCTAGCAAATCAAATCAAATCAAATTTTATTGGTCACATGCGCCGAATACAACAAGTGCAGACATTACAGTGAAATGCTTACTTACAGCCCTTAACCAACAGTGCGTTTATTTTAAACAAAAAAAGTAAGAATAAAACAACAACAACAACAAAAAAAAAAAAAAAAAAAAAAAAAAAAGTGTTGAGAAAAACAAAGAGCAGAAGTAAAATAAAGTGACAGTAGGGAGGCTATATATACAGGGGGGTAACGGTGCAGAGTCAATGTGCGGGGGCACCGGCTAGTTGAGGTAGTTGAGGTAATATGTACATGTGGGTAGAGTTAAAGTGACTATGCATAAATACTTAACAGAGTAGCAGCAGCGTAAAAGGATGGGGTGGGGGGGCAGTGCAAATAGTCCGGGTAGCCATGATTAGCTGTTCAGGAGTCTTATGGCTTGTGGGTAGAAGCTGTTGAGAAGTCTTTTGGACCTAGACTTGGCACTCCGGTACCGCTTGCCCGTGCGGTAGCAGAGAGAACAGTCTATGACTAGGGTGGCTGGAGTCTTTGACAATTTTGAGGGCCTTCCTCTGACACCGCCTGGTATAGAGGTCTTGGATGGCAGGGAGCTTTGCCCCAGTGATGTACTGGGCCGTACGCACTACCCTCTGTAGTGCCTTGCGGTCAGAGGCCAAGCAGTTGCCATACCAGGCGGTGATGCAACCAGTCAGGATGCTCTCGATGGTGCAGCTGTAGAATTTTTTGAGGATCTGAGGACCCATGCCAAATCTTTTTAGTCTCCTGAGGGGGAATAGGCTTTGTCGTGCCCTCTTCACGACTGTCTTGGTGTGCTTGGACCATGATAGTTCGTTGGTGATGTGGACACCAAGGAACTTGAAGCTCTCAACCTGTTCCACTACAGCCCCGTCGATGAGAATGGGGGCGTGCTCAGTCCTCTTTTTTTTCCTGTAGTCCACAATCATCTCCTTTGTCTTGGTCACGTTGAGGGAGAGGTTGTTGTCCTGGCACCACACGGCCAGATCTCTGACCTCCTCCCCTATAGGCTGTCTCATCGTTGTCGGTGATCAGGCCTACCACTGTTGTGTCGTCGGCAAACTTAATGATGGTGTTGGAGTCGTGCCTGGCCATGCAGTCATGGGTGAACAGAGAGTACAGGAGGGGACTGAGCACGCACCCCTGAGGGGCCCCCGTGTTGAGGATCAGTGTGGCAGATGTGTTGTTACCTACCCTTACCACCTGGGGGCGGCCCGTCAGGAAGTCCAGGATCCAGTTGCAGAGGGAGGTGTTTAGTCCCAGGATCCTTAGCTTAGTGATGAGCTTAGAGGGCACTATGGTGTTGAATGCTGAGCTGTAGTCAATGAATAGCATTCTCACGTAGGTGTTCCTCTTGTCCAGGTGGGAAAGGGCAGTGTGGAGTGCGATAGAGATTGCATCATCTGTGGATCTGTTGGGGCGGTATGCAAATTGGAGTGGGTCTAGGGTTTCTGGGATTATGCTGTTGATGTGAGCCATGACCAGTCTTTCAAAGCACTTCATGGCTACAGACGTCAGTGCCACGGGTCGGTAGTCATTTAGGCAGGTTATCTTAGAGTTCTTGGGCACGGGGACTATGGTGGTCTGCTTGAAACATGTTGGTATTACAGACTCGGTCAGGGACATGTTGAAAATGTCAGTGAAGACACTTGCCAGTTGGTCAGCACATGCTCGGAGTACACGCCCTGGTAATCCGTCTGGCCCAGCGGCCTTGTGAATGTTGACTTGCTTAAAAGTCTTACTCACATCGGCTACGGAGAGCGTGATCACATAGTCGTCCGGAACAGCTGGTGCTCTCATGCATGCTTCAGTGTTGCTTGCCTCGAAGCGAGCATAGAAGTGGTTTAGCTCGTCTGGTAGGCTTGTGTCACTGGGCAGCTCGCGGCTGTGCTTCCCTTTGTAGTCTGTAATAGTTTTCAAGCCCTGCCACATCCGACGAGCGTCAGAGCCAGTGTAGTATGATTCAATCTTAGACCTGTATTGACTCTTTGCCTGTTTGATGGTTCGTCGGAGGTCATAGCGGGATTTCTTATAAGCTTCCGGGTTAGAGTCCCGTTCCTTGAAAGCGGCAGCTCTACCCTTTAGCTCAGTGCGGATGTTGCCTGTAATCCATGGCTTCTGGTTGGGGTATGTACGTACGGTCACTGTGGGGACGACATCATCGATGCACTTATTGATGAAGCCAGTGACTGATGTGGTGTACTCCTCAATGCTGTCTGAAGAATCCCGGAACATGTTCCAGTCTGTGCTAGCAAAACAGTCCTGTAGCTTGGCATCTGCGTCATCTGACCACTTTTTTATTAACCGAATCACTGGTGCTTCCTGCTTCAGTTTTTGCTTATAAGCAGGAATCAGGAGGATAGAGTTATGGTCAGATTTGCCAAATGGAGGGCGAGGGAGAGCTTTGTATGCGTCTCTGTGTGTGGAGTAAAGGTGGTCTAGAGTTTTTTTCCCTCTGGTTGCACATTTGACATGCTGGTAGAAATTAGGTAGAACGGATTTAAGTTTCCCTGCATTAAAGTCCCCGGCCACTAGGAGCGCTGCATCTGGATGAGCGTTTTCCTGTTGATTAATGGCCTTGTACAACTCATTCAGTGCAATCTTAATGCCAGCATTGGTTTGTGGTGGTAAATAGACAGCTATGAAAAATATAGCTGAAAACTCTCTTGGTAAATAGTGTGGTCTACAGCTTATCATAAGATACTCTACCTCAGGCGAGCAAAACCTCGAGACTTCCTTAGTATTTGATTTTGTACACCAGCTGTTGTTTACAAATATACAGAGACCGCCACCCTTTGTCTTACCGGAGCCAGCCGTTCTGTCCTGCCGATGTAGCGTGTAGCCTGCTAGCTGAATGGTATCATTGTTGTCGTTCAGCCACGACTCCGTGAAACATAAGATATTACAGTTTTTAATGTCCCGTTGGTAGGATAACCGTAATCTTAAATCGTCAATTTTATTCTCAAAAGATTGAACGTTGGCTAATAGTATTGATGGGAGAGGCAGTTTACTCGCTCGCCGTCGGATCTCATAAGGCACCCCGACCTACGTCCACGATATCTCCGTCTCTTCCTCAGGCGAATGACGGGGATCTGGGCCTTGCCGGGTGTCTGTAGAATATCCTTCGCGTCCGACTCGTTGAAGAAAAAGTCTTCGTCCAATGCGAGGTGAGTAATCGCTGTCCTGATATCCAGAAGCTCTTTTTGGTTATAAGAGACGATGGCATAAACATTATGTACAAAATAAATTACAAATAACGCGGAAAAACACACATAATAGTACAATTGGTTAGAGGGCTGTAAAACGGCAGCCATCTTCTCCGGCGCTGTTTAGAACAGCACCCTCCCTTTCCAAGGATAATGACGCTCAGCCTTTTTCTAAAATGTTTTATAAGATTGGAGAACACGTCGGGAAGGATCTTAGACCATTCCTGCATACAGAATCTTTCCAGATCCTTGATATCCTTCGCCTGCTCTTTGTCTACAGGTTTTCAATGGGGTTCAAATCTAGAGGCTGTTTGTTGATTTTGTGGTCAATTAACAATTTCTTTGTGGATTTTGATTAGTGCTTGGGGTTATTGTCTTGCTGGAAGAGCCACTTGCAGCCAAGTGTCAGCCTTCTGGCAGAGGGAACCAGGTTTTTGGCTAAAATGCCCTGGTACTTGATAAAGTTCATGATGCCGTTGACCTTCACAAGGAACAGTGGAAGCAAAATAGCCCCATAACATCAAAGCAAGCTGCTTCCCCTCCATAATGGGATTACACTCATTAAACAGCTGTTTGTTAAATGGCAGTGGACCTCTCTCTGTGTCATTCCCAGGATCTTTCCGGACCTTTTTGATCCATAATCAGCAGGCCTGGGTAAGTTCCATGGGGGTGAATATGAAGGGGCACAGCTGCCCAACGCCAGAGGATTACTCCGAAAGGACGGGCTCCCCACAAAAAATCACATTCACCGACATATGTTCTGACACACCCACTCTCATAACATGTGTGTGTTATAAACTGGGAAATGTTGATAAAGATTGAGTTAACAGAGTGACCTATAGACTATATATGTTGCACAATCAGTGTGCCATAAGCTCTGTTTTTCCTATAAGCACCACAGCTATCAAAATAACTTTACAAAATGAGGATGTCACTAATCACTGTCATGGTGTCACTATGATCTGACTGAATGTCATTGTCATGGTGACTCCCACTGATCCAGTTGTGGATATTTCAATTAAACCAACCAGACCCTGAAAGACAAACCCAAATGGGAAAGTGTATCTGTATTTACTTATTGTAAATCTTACTAGACATAACTCACACAAGGAGACATTTATCTAAAGTGTGGGACATTTGTGTCCATAAGCGTGTTTAATAAGTCAGCAATGGCATGCTGAACGTTGGTCTGACCTGCTGTAATAGAATCTGTTTTACAGTATCTATCAGCAGCATGGCAGCACTATCTAGTGGCACAAGGCAGTACTGCCATGTCTGCAAGTACAGTAGTGTAACGGTTACTTAACGGTTCTAATGATGTTTTAAGAGTATTATCAGAACAGGGTTGATGGAAGGAGATGACTAGGACAGGAAGGACAGGGAGGTGAAGGGATGAGCAGGAGTAGGATGCCAAGGTGACCTGGGGAACTCAGGGTCTCCACGACTCTAACCTGTACCTCTCTAGGCCTCTCCGACTGAGAATGGTTCAGCCGGAAGAAATCATTTAACAAAGCAAGGGCAGCCTTTTTCCCTAAGCATGCACAGGGCCACCTCTGTCTGTCTCACTGTGACATTTCACTGTGTATTGATCTGGACAGGAAAACACGGCAGATTTGTTTGTCTGCATGGGGATGGAGAACCGGGGAGAGTTCAGGAGAGCCGTTGGAGACGGAGAGGGGGATGACAGAGAGAGGAGTAAAGATCCAGGGAGGACCAGGAGTAATGGGGTGGCAAAGACTGATACAGAGAGTGATCTCCAAGGAATAGCTACTATTACAGAGTCTGTCTTCTCTCATCCACCTCATAGCAATGAGCAGCAGTAACATTGACCCTTCGGTGGAATGGGGAGCAGTGGGTGGAAAGGGACAGTTTACAATGTATATTAAACTATGTGAAGCTGAATTATGCTCTTGAAATGTTGAAAGTAGTAAAATATTTGCGCAAAACTGAAGAAAATATTCACACTATTTATTCTCATAGTAATCCCTTAGGTAATCTCAGTTAACGTTATAAGATATGTGCTGTCTTTTTTGAGATAGAGATACAGACAGAATTGCAAATGCACACATGCTCTCTTTGTGCATTCTTCATGATTGCATAAAACATGCAAAGAGTTGGCATCTTGTCATGCGTCACAACTCCCTTAAATCCAGAGTAGTGAGTGAGTTGGAGCACTACTCTGAGGTCCATGGCTGGTGAGGCAGACAAGGCCTAATGAGCTGTATATTTAATTAAAGATTCAGATTGCAGTCTGACCTACATAGAGCGGGTTCTGAGATGAACCCTTCCCATTCTGATCTCAGCCTGCACTGCCACTGATAGGGCCTGTCCATTATTGATGATGTCATTTAAATATGCACAAGGACAAAACAGGCAAGGCGGCAGAGCATGTTTCACCCGCTGTGTCACTAGCACTCCTTCCCTTCTCATTCCCAAAAAGGTGAGAACTGAAATAGGAGAGGATGAGAGACACTGAAACTTCTTCTTATAAATTCTGCTCCAACACAATGATAATTTCTCTATAATTGACAAAACATTGTGAATTACTGTAAGTTATTACTGTTCACATACTGTAGTTCTTTGTTTGTTTAAGGTGCAGTCAGGTTGTGTCACTGTACACTTGTTGATCTGAGGGAGTTTCTGTGAGGGAGTGATGTCTATGAGCGAGTTTCTGTGAGGGAGTGAAGTCTATGAGTGAGTTTCTGTAAGGGAATGATGTCTATGAGTGAGTTTCTTTGAGGGAGTGATGTCTATGAGGGAGTTTATGTGAGGAAGTGAAGTCTATGAGTGAGTTTCTGTGAGGGAAGTATGTCTATGAGTGAGTTTCTGTGAGGGAATGATGTCTATGAGCGAGTTTCTGTGAGGGAAGGATGTCTATGAGTGAGTTTCTGTGAGGGAAGGATGTCTATGAGTGAGTTTCTGTGAGGGAGTAATGTCTCTTAGTGAGTTTGCCAACATGTATATGTGCATTTATGGGTGAGTGAACATGTTCAGGTATTTCAGCCGAGGGTTATGCAAATGTATAAGAGTTTTCCATGTGTCTAAATTAACCTGTGTGTGTGTGTGTGTGTATGTGTGTGTGTGTGTGTGTGTGTGTGTGTGTGTGTGTGTGTGTGTGTGTGTGTGTGTGTGTGTGTGTGTGTGTGTGTGTGTGTGTGTGTGGCGGCGGTGATGCATAGCTGCGATCATAGCTGTGATCTAACAGCAGCTGACAGGCAGGTTTGAGGGCACTCTCTGGGGTCCTGGCCCAGTGCGGAGGGCGGAGGCTGGAGCACTCTGTGCTGCGTTATGCCAGAACTGCTCCCGCTGAGCTCCTAGAGCAGGCCCCGGCCACCGCTACCACAACCTGCCCCCTGACTCTCTAATACTCACCCAGAGACAGGCTCACCAGCCTGGGCAGCAGTCTGATCTGTTACCCCTTCTACATTTAACATGAGCCAAGTCTGCTGCTTCTTTACTTATTCATCCTCTGCTCTGTCCTCTGCTCTGTCCGCCTCTCACCCAGGCTAACCCGAAACGACAGCTGGCCGTCTGACGAGGACCTCTCCATCTCGTCTGTCTCCCTGGACTAAACCCACCCCCCCGCCCTACACAAAACAATCTATAAAAAACTCTACGCACACATACTAAACCCTCTCCACCCTCCAATATCTTCAATGTCGATGTGCAGTCATAAAACACACAGCCCCCGTGGGATGTACGGTTTGGCTGGTTGGCAGGGGAGGTGGGCGTGTGTTGATGAGGGAGAGGGATCGATGCCATGATCACTGGTGTGTGAATCCGTTCTGGCATTCTTTACCCAGACTTCTGAGACCAGGGACATTGACCGTCTCTAGAGAGAGACCTCACAGACTGGAGACAAAAACAAGATCCACTTACCCTCTGTAGTGGAGTGTACCACTGTTCCATCATTCACAGACCCACTCCCTCTCCGTAATGGAGTGTACCGCTGTTCCATCATTCACACCCCCACACTGTAATGGAGTGAACCACTGTCCCAGCTTCTCCACCGGGGGAGTATCAGTGTGAAAGTTCTTCTTCAGGGCGCTGGGGTGTGAGGGTTTCTCTGGGTGTGTGTGGCGGTGTGAATGTGTCAGGGGGTGTATAGCCTGTGTGTGTGTGTTTGTGTGTGTGTGTGTGTGTGTGTGTGTGTGTGTGTGTGTGTGTGTGTGTGTGTGTGTGTGTGCGTGCGTGCGCACGTGTGTGTGTGTATGCATAGGGGACATGATGCTGCAGGGGTCATGAGAGGGGGGTGTGGGTCTCCTTGCGATGTGGCTGACACCCAGCATATGATCCTGAAAGAGCGTGACGGCTCCCTTCACACCCCCACCACACCCTGAGTGAAAGCCATCCTGTCAGGGGCCTCACACATCTGCATGGCAACTGGGCCCATGGATGGAGGGATGGAGGAATAGATGGATGGGTGGATGGATGGATGGATGGATGAAAGGAGCGAGGGACAGAGAGATTGACTTGAGGCTACAGGCCAGACAGATACAGGGTTGGACAAGGCACCAAAGGTCAGGTGGATGGGGTAGATGGCGGCGGCCATTTTGGACAGGTCTGCTGTGTTGTGCTGTAGGGTCAAATGTAAATCAGCTCAGAGTTGTAAGAGAAACACAGGAAGAGGAAGAGAAGAATAGGACGAGAGGCGTGCTGATTATGTTTGAGACGTCCCTCAGGAGAGGCTGAGTGAGGGAGTGAGTGCTCTACTCTGACAGACGAGACAGACGACATGAGTAGGGTTCAATCTCTAGCTAATGATATTCAGCGAACACTCCAAAGTCTGAGAGGAAGAGATAGAGGAAGAGAAGGTGGATGGGAGAAACGGAGAGGGGAGAAAACAAGGGCAGAGGAACTATTTGACAGATGTTGAAAAATAAATATGGACAAAGAAATTGAGAGGGGATGGACATTGTATAAAGTAAGGGCAACAATCTGACAGAGAGAGAAAGAAATGGGAATATACGTACATTCATCTCTCGAGGACAGATCATGCGTGATTCCTAGATATTTTACTTCTGGGTTAACCAAGATTATACGTACATGAGAGATGGGTGCAGTGATGATGAGGGTTATTCTGGGGCCAATTTGTTGATCATAGCGAAGCGGGAGATGTAGATGTGGTGATATGTATGAGCCAGATCACAGAACAATGGGTTTCATCCTCGCCTCCTCGGCCTCCAAAAAAGAAAGTTATCTCTCCGTGAGCTCCTAAAAACACAATCCCCCCTACGCCCGCCGCTAAATGCCCCCAGGGCCCTGTTTTCACAGCGCAGCAGAATGCAGAAGCAGCGCGACAGTAATCTCCCTCCCCCCGGGAACACAGACTCTAACTGATAAGTGCCACAGAGCGGGGGGACTGATTCTGTCAGGGGCGTCTTCAGCGGAGCGCGATGGCACGCGGCGTCTCCTCACAGCGCAGCAAAGTAATGTGAGGTGACACGACTGACATTACACACCGCCTGCCACAAAGACTTCACAATCCAAATGCAGAGTGAGAGGGAGGGAGAGGGAGCAAGCGAGCGAGCGAAAGATAGAGAGAGGGAGAGAGAGGCCTCAGTGGGAATATCGAAATGCACCTATTCTTCTCCAGGGGCCACAGAGAGGGTACAGGTCAAGGGACCAGGTACATTCTCTCTCTCATCTTTCCCAGTTTCTTTTTGTTTACTTTTCGTTTCTCAGTTGGACAATTTGATCATGTGCTCGGTTGTTCCTTGGATTATAATGGCTATAGCTGTGTTTAATGATTTATTTGTTTGTTTGCATGTTTGTTTACTATTTGTTTTCCTCCATCCCTAAGCCTATCAGAGCACAGAGTGACTTAGAGGTTAGAGGTAGTTGGAGTTGAATATGGATGCAGAATAAACAGCAACAAAACAGGACCTTTCATTCACCATGGGGGAATGTTCAGATACTACTTAAAGTATACTGTATGTTCATCCATGTGAAGATCCACCTGTGATTCTAATTCAATTGAACGATTAACCACACATAATTCTAGACATTACCAATTTACGAAGCTGGAGAGATGGATTAACAGAAATGCCATCCCGGTGGTGAAGCTCTAAAGGTCACGTTTTCTAATGGCTCAGGACAGAACAAGAAGCCTTGTTGCTATTGGCTGTGGTGGGAGGTGGAAAAAGGTCAGGTCAGGTGGCTGTCCTCACCTTCCCAAAGTGTTGTCAACATATGGAGAGGGAGAAAAGGACAAAGCCAAAATAAAATTGGAAAGGAAACATAAAGGGACAGTTTTCCAAATGTCATTTAGCTCAGGGCTGTGGGGGTCAAAGGTGCAGAAAAACGTGTGGAACATTTGAGGAATTGTGTTTGAGAGAGAGAAAGAGGGAAATCTGTGATAGGGAAGAAGAGGTCTAAAAAAAGAGAGGGAGATGGGGAGGTGAGGATACTGTCTGAGGAAGGTCACCTTGTCGCCTGAGAAAGAGAACCCCTTGAGACCTGCAGGTTTTTGGCTGGACAGGTAAAATGGCTGCCAAAACTCAGCCATAGCAGATTATAATGAGCCGAGGAGCAGTCAGACTGTAAATCAGCCAAAATAGTACAAATGGGTGTCAACAGACCCTGGGTAGGGTGTCAACCGTACAGCCAATAGTACTGTGGTATCAAAGTGAATGCATATTGTACATTAAGCAGATGGACATGAGTGGTTGTGTGGGTATGTATGCAAATGTAGGTAGTGTTTCCAGGCCTTGCCAGAGGAGGTCTTTCAGAGTCTTTTGAAACTCTCTGTGTGTGTGTGTGTGTGTGTTAGTGTTAGTGTGTGTGTGTGTGTGCGTGTGCGTTTGTGTGAGTGTGTGTGTGTGTGTGCTTGCTCACAGGGCTTTTTCACACTGATGTCAGACACCCTGTTGCCTGTGCATGACTGAACATTCATCTCCCCCTGGCCTACCCTCCCTCTCTCCCTCTTTTACCTTCTTCACTCCCTTCCACTCCTCCCTTTAATTACTTATTAGTAATCAACACCATTACAATATTATGCTAATGCTGGGTGGGAAAGGCTGGAGGTAGGAATTAATGTATATTTGTGACGCTGTGTGTGTGTGTGTGTGTGTGTAACATATACTGTATAATACATAAACCCAGCAGCACACCAATACTCTAGCTATACACTCATTCACATACTGTATGCATAGGCTACACACTAGATACATCCATTATACACAACTTGTACATGTATACTATCAATCATTGAGAACAACCTTGAGGTCTGCTCCTCTCGTGGCTTTAAACATTAAAATACAATAATTTGAGTGAACCTGATTCATACTATTCAGTAAACAGTAAAAATAATGAGCCAAGCTCAATACTATCTCACATTATTGCATTATCATATTGTTTACAGTCTATTTTCCTCTACTGTGCCATAAGCTTTAATTTGTCTAATATATTTCATGGTTCTCAGTGGAAGAGATATCCTCATAGTGACATTGGCTATCATACACACAGGAGGGGCATCAACACGTTGTCAAAGTCCATAAGGCTGACCCTAACCTCCTTCCCTGCAACACACAAATCAAATTGTGTTTGTCACATGCGCCGAACACAACAATGCTTCCTAACGATGCAGAGTAAAACAAATATATAATAAAAATTACAAATAGTAACACAAGAGGAATAAAATACACTTGAATGAAGCTATATACAGGGAGTACTAGCACCAGATCAAAGTGCAGGGGTACGAGGTATTTGAGGTAGATATGTCCTGTACATAAAGGCAGGGTAAAGTGACTAGGGTAAAATGACACACACACACACACACGTTTTGCTCTTCTATCCTTGTGCGGACCAAACATTTATTTCCATTCAAAATCCTATTTTCTCTAACCCCTAACCCTAACCCTTATCCTAACCCTAACCTTAACCCTAACCTTAACCCAAACCCAAAACCTAACTCCTAACCCTAAACCTAACCACTAACCCCTTACTCTTACCCTAATTGTAACCCTAACCCCTAAACTTCAAATAGCCTTTGTCCTCATGGGGATGTGTTTTACTATCCTTGTGGGGACTTTTGTGGATTTTAGGTCCCTGCAAAGATAGAAGAACCCCCCCCACACACACACACACACACACACACACACAACCAGCCCTCTCACCTGCAGAGCTTGGGGAAATACCCAATATCACACATCCTAATTCCTTCCCCAAACCTGTCTGGATGTGCCCCATACATCCTGTGTCACGGGCACAGCCAGGGCCCTGGTGCTGTCACACCAGCTTCCCCACAACCTTTTCCAGCTACCTCTAACATATTGTGAGAGGAACACTGTGTGTATGTGTGTGTGTGTATTCCAGAGCCCCTAAATACAAGTACACCCCTCTCTCTGACAATATGTAGACTATATTCCCTGACCACTGTCAACGTGGTCTTATGTCACTTGTGCATTAAAGTAATGAGATAATTTAGTTTTTGTGTTTGGCAGTTAACGGGTAAGAACCAGACATGAAATGGGTTTAGTATATTTATTGAGGAAATGGAATGGCTGTGATAATGAGAATGGGGGCTGCAGATGAAGGACTCGGAGGGTAGACTCTGTAGGGGTTGGCTTGGAGTCTCTTGGAGTCTCAGGTAGACCTTAAATGGGTTTAGAATATTTATTGAGGAAATGGAATGGATGTTAGAATGAGGATCCAGGGGGTTGGACTCTGTAGGGCAGGGGTGTCAAACTCATTCCATGGAGGGCCTAGTGTCTGTGGGTTTTTGGTTTTTCCTTTAAATTAAGACCTTGACAACCAGGTGAGGTGAGTTTTTTACTACACTTAACAAAAATATAAATGCAACACGTAAAGTGTTGGTCCCATGTTTCATGAGCTGAAATAAAAGATCCCCGTAATTTTAAATACGCACAAAAAGCTTGTTTCTCTCAAATCTTATGCATACATTTGTTTACATCCCTGTTAGTGAGCATTTATCCTTTGCCAAGATAATCCATCCACCTGACTGGTGTGGCATATCAAGAAGCTGATTCAACAGCATGAAAATGTGCATTTTGTCACACAACACAATGCCACAGGTGTCTCAAGTTTTGAGGGAGCGTGCAATTGGCATGCTGACTGTAGGAAGGTCCACCAGAGCTGTTGCCAGAGAATTGAATGTTAATTTCTCTACCATAAGCCTCCTCCAACGTCATTTTAGAGAATTTGGCAGTACGTCCAACCGGCCTCACAACCGCAGACCATGTGTAACCACGCCAGCCCAGGACCTCCACATCCGGCTTCCTCACCTGCTGGATCATCTGACACCAGCCATCCAGACAGCTGATGAAACTGTGGGTTTGCACAACCGAATAATTTCTGCACAAACTGTCAGAAACCATCTCATGGAAGCTGATCTACGTGCTCATCGTCCTCACCAGGGTCTTGACCTGACTGCAGCTTGGCTTTGTAACCAACTTCAGTGGGCAAATACTCACCTTTGATGGCCACTGGCACGCTGAAGAAGTGTACTCTTCACGGATGAATCCCGGTTTCAACTGTACCGGGCATTTTGCAGACAGTGTGTATGGCGTCATGTGGGCGAGTGGTTTGTTGATGTCAACGTTGTGAACAGAGTGCCCCATGGTGGCGGTGGGGTTATGGTATGGGCAGGCATAAGCTACGGACAACGAACACAATTGCATTTTATCAATGGCAATTTGAATGCACAGAGATACTGTGACGAGATCTTGAGGCCCATTGTCGTGCCATTCATCCGCCGCCATCACCTCATGTTTCAGCATGATAATGCATGGCCCCATGTCGCAAGGATCTGTACACAATTCCTGGAAGCTGAAAATGTCCCAGTTCTTCAATGACCTGCATACTCACCAGACATGTCACCCATTAAGCATGTTTGGGATGCTCTGGATCGACATGTACGACACAGAGTGTTCAAGTTGCCGCCAATATCCAGCAACATGCTGCTAAGCGGACGGGAGTGACTGCGAGAGGTTAGAAGCAGATTGACATAAGGAATAGCTTCGCTGCACTGGTGCCTGATCTACCTGCGCCTTCATCGCTGGGATTGCCTGTGTCTGCGACGGCGGTACTGACTCCAACAACGCTGACTCCAGCAGCGGCTTCGTCGTCGAGTTCGGCTCCTTTCCCTCTCTCTGGATCTAACGGGGCACTGCCTGCTGTGGGAGGTATGGACCAGTGGAGGCTGGTGACTTGAAAAATTGAGGAGGATGGGAGACCCCCCCCCCAATAAAAAGAAAAACAAAAGGTGGTTGTCCCACTGGCTATCATAAGTTGAATGCACCAATTTGTAAGTCGCTCTGGATAACTGATGTAAATGTAAATGTAATTAGGAGGGGGATTTCCTCTACCCAGACACATAGACAACAACTGATAGACAATAGAACTCACAGGGCTGAGCTTGCTTTATGCATGTTTGCATCATGCAGGCCTATGCAATTGCAGGCCTTATAAAACATTTACTCACGTCTGTCATCGCTATGTTGACTGATTAATTCCAGTTAATAATTTTGGATTAAAATCGTATAGGCAACCTAGCCAGCCCAATTTTGAATCTAAGCTACATTTGATTACATTCACATTTTCTCCTGACACACAAATGGACTATAAATACATCATGTTTCTAATTAGTTTACCCTGACCAGATGGACAGGGCGCATAGGATGTAACGTTATGCAGCTGCTCTTATTAGTAGCTTACAGTTGATCAGACTGAAAAATAGTCTCGTTTTCATCCCATACAGCATGTCAGATTTCAAATGTTTAGGTGTAGCCTAAGCTGCTGCAACATTTATGTCATGAGTTTTTGCTTGTGTCTGTCCAGAGTGATTATGTGTTATCATTTTTGCTAAATAAATACCGGAGGAAAGTGGAAAGTCTACTTGAGCGCACGTGAAAAAATGCCTCTTTAATCTAAATTTTAATGCATGATGCGATGGAAGCTATCAAATCATTCGGAATTGTTTTCGACAACTTAGAAAAGACAGTCGAAAGTTTGATAAGGTTCCACTAATTGTGTGAGGGGTAGGAATGGGTGGATTTATCCGTCCCCTTCTCTGGCCATTGTATTGGGCAGTTCAATGGTGAGAAATATCTCAGTCCCTGGAGCAAAAACGTTGTGGGAGTAACATTTATTGAGAATTTTGATACCTTCTGGAAACAAAGCTTGTTTTATAAGGAGGATGGGATCCACCCAAATCATTTGGGTTCCTGGATCTTTTCACAGCATTATAAGGCTACGTTGAGACAAATATTTATCAATAACCCAAGCCCAGCTCAATTAATCCCTACCATTGTGTTGCTGAGTTGTCATTTGCTTCAGCAAATGTACATTATCCCAGGGGTGTTGGAAGGCGTTTAAGCTTTACAGGAATGTGATTCTGAATATAGAGAGGATCTCATTAAATACTGTTGAAGTAATATGACTACAGGTTCATCTGCCTCACCTAAAGCCCATTCTGGTGGGAGGCTGCTATAGACGACCAAATGCTAACGTGTGAAATGCTTGATAATAATGTATATGTGATATCAACAGAGAGTTATATTTTCTGGGTGATTTAAATATTGACTGGCTTTCATCAGGCTGCCCACTCAAGAGAAAGTTTCAAACTAACGAGTGCCTGCAACCTGGATCAGGTTTGTTAGTTACAAACAACACAGGAATGAAATCATCAACATGTATTGATCACATCTTTACTAATGCTGCAGAAATTTGCTTTAAAGCAGTATCCAAAACCATCACATATAGTAGCCATATCTAGGGAAACCAAAGTTCCAAAGGATGGGCCTAATATAGTGTATAAGAGGTCATACAATAAGTTTTGAAGTGATTCCTATGCTGTTGATGTAAATAATATTTGTTGGTCTGGTCCGTGGTGTGTAATGAGGAGCAACCAGACGCTGCACTTAACACATTTATGAAATTGCTTATCCCAGTTACTAATAAGCATGCACCTATTAAGAAAATGACTGTAAAAACTGTTAAATCCCTGTGGATTGATGAGGAATTGAAAAATGTTATGGTTGAGAGGGATGAGTCAAAAAGGAATGGCAAATAGGTCTGGCTGCACAACTACTTGGCAAAGGTACTGCACATTGAGAAATCATGTGATTTAACTGAATAAAAAGAAGAAACTACACTATGAAACAAAGATAATGTCATGAACCCTGCGTCCTGAGTCTGTTCCTGCCTGTGTTGCCGTTTTTCTGCTCTGAATCTCCTGTTTCCCGAAGGTGCCTGAACGCACCCTGTCCGGTTGCCGGGCGACGTTGCTAGGCGGGTGATCTCTCGATTACCCGCACCTGCTTCTCATCAGCTTCGGCACACCTGGTCCTGATCATCACCCCTTCATAAGCTCTGACCTGACATCCATTCCCTGCCGGATCGTTAGCCATTAACAGTATGTTTTGCCAGCGTATCAGCCTCTGAGTACTAGCGTTAGTTTTGTTGTTTTTTTGCACCTTGTTGACCTGCCTTGTCCTTACCTCAGTTTTTTCTGTCTACAGTCATTCTCCCGGAACCTTCACCCAACCCCTGCCATGCCATCAGTTCATCTGCCACTTCACCACCACCTACTCATCTCCGCCACCCGCTCCGTCTCCTGGACTATTCTGCATCTTTTGTATCTGTAAATAAACACTCACATTCGTTCAACTCACCTTGTCCTGGTCTGCTTCTGGGTTCGGTCTTAGAGAACCGTGACAGAACGATCCGGCCAGAAATGAACCCAGCGGACCTGGACTCTGTTCGCCATGCCATTACCCATCAGGAAATGATGTTGGGACAACACAGCACGGCGCTACAGGAGATAGCGTTATCGGTTCGGAACTTTTCTACCAGTCTGACGAAGATCCAGGCTCAGCTCAGTTTGCCGGTGGAGAATCCACCACCGGTTTCACCTCTCTCGCCTGCCGCTTCTGGAGCTGTGCCCTTCCGTGAGCCCAAGGTTCCGACGCCTGAGAAGTATGAAGGGGATTTGGGAAGATGCCGTTCCTTTCTTATGCAGTGTGGATTAGTGTTCGATCTACAGCCCCACTCTTACGCCACAGACAAGGCTAGGATAGCCTTTGTTATTGAATTGCTGCGTGGTAGAGCCCTGGAGTGGGCTTCAGCCGTATGGGAATGACAGGACACCTGCATGGCGTCATACCAGCAGTTCACGGCAGAGATGAGGAAGCTGTTTGACCATCCAGTCCGAGGTAAGGACGCAGCTAAGCGCCTGTTTTCTCTTCGCCAAGGAACTCGCAGCGTTGCCGACTTCGTAATCGAATTCAGGACATTGGCTGTGGAGAGTGGGTGGAATGAGGAGTCACTGCAAGCGGCCTTTTACCAGGGGCTGTCGGAGCAACTCAAGGATGAGTTGATCTCCTATCCGGAGCCTAGTGACCTGGACAGTTTGGTAGCTTTGTCTATTCGGGTGGATAACAGAGTTTGAGAGAGAAGGAGGGAGAAGCAATGGGGCCCGTCCAATCAATCAGCTTCTCAGTTTCCAGTCGGGTCAGGAGGTGGACCAGAATGCGTCGATCATTGTCCACCACACGGGATTAGTGGAGAGGTCCTGCCTCCAGATTCTGAACCCATGCAAGTGGGGCGGCACGGGTTAACCAAGGAGGAGCGCCAACATAGACGTAAGACCAACCGCTGCCTCTACTGTGGTAGTTCGGGACATTACATCTCCACTTGTTCCCAGCGGCCGTCAAACTGCTCGGCTCGCTAAGTTTGGGAGGACTTTTAGCGAGCCAGTTTCAACCTCTCAATACCCCTGTCAGACCCCGTTTCCCGGCTACCCTCATGAACAGGAATCAGAGTTTAGCGATTAACGCTTTCGTCGATTCAGGTGCCGATGGAAGCTTTATTGATGCCGACGTGGTGGAACAGCTGGGGCTTTCCAAGGAGCGATTACCGGAAGCCATTGAAGCTACCACTCTGAACGGCAGTAGTCTGGCACGTATCACGATGAGGACTGAACCGGTTAAGATGCTGTTGTCAGGGAATCATTCTGAGGTTATCTCATTCTTCATTCTGCCTTCTTCCCATGTTCCTCTGGTCCTTGGATACCCCTGGCTGAAAGAACACAATCCCACGTTCGATTGGGTGACTGGCAAGGTAACTAGTTGGAGCATTGATTGTCATGCTAACTGCCTCAATACTGCCTGTTCCCATTCTGTTCCCAGTCAGGTTATTGAGGCTAACCCCCAGATTTGTCCCTGGTTCCCGAGACATATCACGATTTGGGGGAAGTGTTCAGTAAGCAGAGGGCTCTGTCACTCCCTCCCCACCCGACCATATGATTGTGCCATAAACCTGTTCCCTGGAGCTGCCTATCCCAAGGGACGGTTATACAGCATCTCCCGACCTGAACGTGAGGCTTTGGAGACCTACATAAAGGAGTCCCTAGCTGCTGGTCTCATTCGTCCCTCGTCATCACCCCTGGGGACAGGATTCTTCTTTGTGAGTAAAAAGGATGGCTCTCTTCGACCTTGTATTGATTATCGGGGGTTGAATGATATCACGGTCAAGAACAAGTATCCCCTGCCCTTGATGAGCTCTGCTTTCGACTCCTTACAGGGTGCTACTGTGTTCACCAAGCTGGACCTACACAATGCGTATCATCTGGTCCGGATCAGAGAGGGGGACGAGTGGTTGACTGGTTTCAATACACCGATGGGTCATTTCGAGTATCAGGTGATGTCGTTTGGACTGACCAATGCCCCAGCATTGTTCCAGAGTATGGTGAATGACGTCCTGAGAGATATGATCTGTCTTTTTGTGTTCGTTTACCTGGATGACATTCTAATCTTCTCTAAGGAGCTTTCCAGCCACGTCCAGCATGTCAAGCAGGTTCTGCAGCGATTGTTGGAGAATCGCCTGTTTGTGAAGGCCGAGAAGTGTGAATTTCACGCCCACACTACATCCTTCCTCGGGTACATCATCTCCAGGGGAGAGATTAGGATGGACGAAGAGAAGGTTAGGGCAGTTCTGGATTGGGCCCAGCCCGGTACGAGATTGCAGCTCCGGAGGTTTCTGGGGTTTGCGAATTTCTATCGTAGATTTATCCGTGATTACAGCCGTGTGGCCGCTCCTTTAACTGCCCTGACTTCTAGTACCAGAACCTTCAGTTGGAATCCTGAGGCGGACCGAGCATTTCTGGATTTGAAGAGGCGATTCACCAACGCTCCGATTCTCTCTCAACCTGACACTGATCGTCAGTTTGTCGTTGAAGTGGATGTGGGGGTTGGCGCCATCCTGTCCCAGCGATGCTCCACTGACGGTAAACTCCATCCCTGCGCCTACTACTCTCGTCGTCTTTCGTCTACGGAGAGGAACTACGATGTGGGTAACCGGGAGCTCCTTGCGGTGAAACTTGCCTTGGAGGAGTGGCGCCACTGGTTGGAGGGGGCGGAGCAACCGTTTGTTGTCTGGACTGACCACAAGAATCTTGCTTACGTGCAATCGGCTAAACGTCTCAACTCCCGTCAGGCCAGGTGGTCGTTGTTTTTTGGACGCTTTAATTTTTCCTTGACGTTCCGACCGGGGTCTAAGAACGGCAAAGGCGGACGCCTTGTCCCGGATGTTCTCCAAGACGGAGGAGAGTGGGGCCAAGACTGAGACGATTCTTCCCCGGAACCTTGTCGTGGGAGCCGTTATGTGGAGGATTGAGGAGGAGGTTATGGCGGCCCTTCGGACGCAGCCCGGCCCCGGTAACGGTCCACCCGGTCGGTTGTTTGTGCCTGAGTCGGTTCGTTCGGCTGTCCTCCAATGGTCCCACGCCAGCAAGATGGCTTGTCACCCTGGCGTGGCTCGGACGATGGCGCTTCTACGCAGACGATTTTGGTGGCCTGCCATGGGAGAAGATACTCGGAGGTTTGTTGCTGCCTGTCCAGTTTGTGCGCAGAACAAGAGTGCCAATCGGCCCAGCTCTGGACTTCTTCACCCCCTACCGATCCCCCGGCGACCATGGTCGCATCTGGCCCTGGACTTTGTCACTGGGTTGCCCTCTTCTGAGGGGAACACGGTCATTCTGACTATTGTGGACCGATTCAGCAAGATCGCCCACTTTGTGCCCATCTCCAAGCTTCCCTCTGCCTCTGAGACGTCCAAGATCCTGGTTAGGGAGGTTTTCAGGGTCCACGGATTGCCCAGTGACATAGTTTCCGACCGTGGCCCTCAGTTCACCTCTGCTGTCTTGAAATCCTTCTGTTTGGCCATTGGAGCTACAGTCAGTCTCACATCTGGATTTCACCCCCAATCTAATGGACAGGCGGAGAGAGCCAACCAGAAGATGGAATCCACGCTGCGCTGCCTTGTTTCCTCCAACCCCAACCCTTGGGCCTCTCAGTTGCCTTGGGTTGAGTATGCTCACAATACTCTCCCTACTTCTGCCACTGGGATGTCTCCCTTCCAGTGCCTATACGGCTACCAACCCCCCTTGTTTCCTTCTCAGGAGAAAGATCTCTCGGTTCCCTCTGTCCAGGCCCACATTCGTCGTTGCCACCGGACCTGGCATCGGGCCAGAAAGGCCCTCCTTAGAGTTTCTGACCGGTATCAGCTCTAGGCAAATCATCGCCGTATTCCAGCCCCCGCTTATGCAATCGGAGATAGGGTCTGGTTGGCTACACGGGACCTTCCTCTGCGGACTGAGTCAAGGAAACTGTCACCGAGGTTCATTGGTCCGTTTGTGGTGGAGAGAGTGATTAATCCTGTTGTGGTTCGACTCAAGTTGCCTAGTACGCTCAGAGTCCATCCCACCTTCCATGTCTCCTGCCTCAAGCCTGTTCTCCTCAGCCCTCTGTTGCCCCCTCCACCTCCTCCTCCTCGGATGATCGGAGGAGGTCCTGTCTACACGGTGCGCCGCATCATGGATTCCAGACGGCGGGGCCGGGGTTTCCAGTATCTCGTGGACTGGGAGGGGTATGGTCCTGAGGAGAGGAGTTGGATTCCTCGGCGTCAGATCCTTGATGCTGACCTCCTTCGTGACTTCTACCGCCTCCATCCTGGCGCTCCGGGTAGTCCGCCCGGTGGCGTTCGTCGGAGGGGGGGTACTGTCATGAACCCTGCGTCCTGAGTCTGTTCCTGCCTGTGTTGCCGTTTTTCTGCTCTGAATCTCCTGTTTCCCGAAGGTGCCTGAACGCACCCTGTCCGGTTGCCGGGCGACGTTGCTAGGCGGGTGATCTCTCGATTACCCGCACCTGCTTCTCATCAGCTTCGGCACACCTGGTCCTGATCATCACCCCTTCATAAGCTCTGACCTGACATCCATTCCCTGCCGGATCGTTAGCCATTAACAGTATGTTTTGCCAGCGTATCAGCCTCTGAGTACTAGCGTTAGTTTTTTTTTTTTTGCACCTTGTTGACCTGCCTTGTCCTTACCTCCGTTTTTTCTGTCTACAGTCATTCTCCCGGAACCTTCACCCAACCCCTGCCGTGCCATCAGTTCATCTGCCACTTCACCACCACCTACTCATCTCCGCCACCCGCTCCGTCTCCTGGACTATTCTGCATCTTTTGTATCTGTAAATAAACACTCACATTCGTTCAACTCACCTTGTCCTGGTCTGCTTCTGGGTTCGGTCTTAGAGAACCGTGACAGATAATTGACAAAGAATGATAGTAAAAAGCTTTGGAGCAACTTAAATGAAATTTTGGGAAAAAAGGCACTCTGCTCCATCATTCATTGATTCAGATGGCTCATTCATCACAAAACCCACTGATATTGCCAACTACTATGATTTTTTTATTGGCAAATTTAGCTAACTTAGACAAACGCTGACACTACACAAGTACACTACCGGTCAAAAGTTTTAGAACACCTACTCATTCAAGGGTTTGTCTTTATTTTGACTATTTTCTACATTGTAGAATAATAGTGAAGACATCAAAACTATGAAATAACACATATGGAATCATGTAGTAACCAAAAAAGTGTCAAAATATATTTTATATTTGAGATTCTTCAAATAGCTACTCTTTGCCTTGATGACAGCTTTGCACACTCTTGGCATTCTCTCAACCAGCTTCACCTGGAATGCTTTTCCAACAGTCTTGAAGGAGTTCCCACATATGCTGAGCACTTGTTGGCTGCTTTT
Organism: Coregonus clupeaformis; assembly: GCF_020615455.1. Lineage (NCBI taxonomy): Eukaryota > Metazoa > Chordata > Actinopteri > Salmoniformes > Salmonidae > Coregonus > Coregonus clupeaformis. The sequence goes on along the minus strand of NC_059222.1, from coordinate 16,348,845 downwards.
CCTTCACTCTGTGGTCCGACTCATCCCAAACAATCTCAATTTGGTTGAGGTCGGGGGATTGTGGAGGCCAGGTCATCAGATGCAGCACTCCATCACTCTCCTTCTTGGTAAAATAGCCCTTACACAACCTGGAGGTGTGTTGGGTCATTGTCCTGTTGAAAGAAAAGCCCAAACCAGATGGGATGGCGTATCACTGCAGAATTCTGTGGTAGCCACGCTGGTTAAGTGTGCCTTGAATTCTAAATAAATCACAGACACTGTCACCAGCAAAGCACCCACACACCATAATACCTCCTCCTCCTCCATGCTTTACGGTGGTAAATACACATGCGGAGATCATCTGTTCACCCACCCCACGTCTCACAAAGCCATGGCGGTTGGAACCAAAAATCTTCAATTTGGACTCCAGACCAAAGGACACATTTCCACCGGTCTAATGTCCATTGCTCGTGTTTCTTGGCCCAAGCAAGTCTCTTCTTATTATTGGTGTCCTTTAGTAGTGGTTTCTTTGCAGCAATTCGACCATGAAGGCCTGATTCACCCAGTCTCCTCTGAACAGTTGATGTTGAGATGTGTCTGTTACTTGAACTCTGTGAAGCATTTATTTGGGCTGCAATATCTGAGGCTGGTAACTCTAATGAACTTAACCTCTGCAGCAGAGGTAACTCTGGGTCTTCCATTCCTGTGGCGGTCCTCATGAGAGCCGGTTTCGTCATATTGCTTGATGGTTTTTGCGACTGCACGTTCAAAGTTTGGTCTATCAACAATGACAAGCCACCGGAAAATGTCACAACTTGGATGGGAAATTACTGAGGATAATAGTGGACGATATTGCCACTCCTATTTACCATATCTTCAATTTAAGCCTACTAGAAAGTGTGTGCCCTCAGGCCTGGAGGGAAGCTAAAGTAATTCCTCTACCTAAGAATAGTAAAGCCCCCTTTACTGGTTCAAATGGCCGACCAATCAGCCTGTTACCCAGTGGCGACCCATCATTCAGGGCAGGTGAGGCAGGGCCCCATCAGTTTTGAGCCCCACATTTTTAGCAAAATAAAGAAAATAAATGTAATTTTTTTTTGGGGGGGGGCTTTCCTGTTTTGCATGTTATTTTGGCATTAATACGTGTCACATATCAGTTTACCAACAATGTAAAAAAATATATATATCATAGAGTTAATAAAGCCGCATACAAACATGGTTTCTTTTTTGTTTTCTTGAGTAAGGCAGCTCCAAAAGGCAGGTATTTAAGCCTAGCTCAGTGCTTTCTGTGGTGGTGGAGCAAGCCAGCAGAAAATACGGAGCGTTGCACCGTGATTGGCTCAGTGTTCTGTCACTCATGGGGGAGCTAGAAAATTCAAGCCCCTTGGGTGCTGCCATAGAGTTACATTAGAAGTGCACATCCAAGAAGGCTCAAGGTCAATGGCCACAGATAAAAATGATGTAAAATCATATTATATCTACAGTAGCTTTGATTGGACTGATCATGTCAACATCATACTTTCAAAATCTTACAATGGCTTGTGAAAGTATTCACCCCCCCTTGGCATTTTTCCTATTTTGTTGCCTTACAACCTGGAATTAAAATGGATTTTTGGGGGGTTTGTATCATTTGATTTACACAACATGCCTACCACTTTGAAGATAGAAATAAGACAAAAAAACAGAAAACTTGAGCGTGCATAACTATTCACCCCCCCAAAGTCAATTCTTTGTAAAGCCACCTTTTGCAGCAATTACAGCTGCAAGTCTCTTGGGGTATGTCTCTATAAGCTTGGCACATCTAGCCACTGGGACTTTTGCCCATTCTTCAAGGCAAAACTACTCCAGCTCCTTCAAGTTGGATGGGTTCCGCTGGTGTACAGCAATCTTTAAGTCATACCACAGATTCTCGATTGGATTGAGGTCTGGGCTTTGACTAGGCCATTCCAAGACATTTAAATGTTTCCCCTTAAACCACTCAAGTGTTGCTTTAGCAGTATGCTTAGGATCATTGTCCTGCTGGAAGGTGAACCTCCGTCCCAGTCTCAAATCTCTGGAAGACTAAAACAGATTTCCCTCAACAATTTCCCTGTATTTAGCTCCATCCATCATTCCTTCAATTCTGACCAGTTTCCCAGTCCATGCCGATGAAAAACATTCCCACAGCATGATGCTGCCACCACCATGCTTCACTGTGGGGATGGTGTTCTCGGGGGGATGAGAGGTGTTGGGTTTGCGCCAGACATAGTGTTTTCCTTGATGGCCAAAAAGCTCAAATTTAGTTTCATCTGACCAGAGTACCTTCTTCCATATGTTTGGGGAGTCTCCCACATGCCTTTTAGCGAACACCAAACGTGTTTGCTTATTTTTTTCTTTAAGCAATAGCTTTTTTCTGGCCACTCTTCCATAAAGCCCAGCTCTGTGGAGTGTACGGCATAAAGTGGTCCTATGGACAGATACTCCAATCTCCGCTGTGGAGCTTTGCAGCTCCTTCAGGGTTATCTTTGGTCTCTTTGTTGCCTCTCTGATTAATGCCCTCCTTGCCTGGTCCGTGAGTTTTGGTGGGCGGCCCTCTCTTGGCAGGTTTGTTGTGGTGCCATATTCTTTCAATTTTTTAATAATGGATTGAATGGTGCTCCGTGGGATATTTTTTTTAGAACCCAACCCTGATCTGTACTTCTCCACAACTTTGTCCCTGACCTGTTTGGAGAGCTCCTTGGTCTTCATGGTGCCGCTTGCTTGGTGGTGCCCCTTGCTTAGTGGTGTTGCAGACTCTGGGGCCTTTCAGAACAGGTGTATATATACAGAGATCATGTGACACTTAGATTGCACACAGGTGGACTTTATTTAACTAATTATGTGACTTCTGAAGGTAATTGGTTGCACCAGATCTTATTTAGGGACTTCATAGCAAAGGGGGTGAATACATATGCACGCACCACTTTTACGTTATTTATTGTTTTGAAACAAGTTATTTTTTTCATTTCACTTCACCAATTTGGACTATTTTGTGTATGTCCATTACATGAAATCCAAATAAAAATCCATTTAAATTACAGGTTGTAATGCAACAAAATAGGAAAAATGCCAAGGGGGATGAATACTTTTGCAAGGCACTGTAGCTAGCAGTCATCATCATGAATCAAGTCGACAATCTACTGGCAAATCCTTTTTACTCCTTGTCATTTGAAGAGAAATAATGAAGAGAAATTATAGATAAAATGTATCGGTGCTCATCGGCCATTGGACATAAACATTACACAACAAGTTGGAAATCGCAACAATGAGTGGTTTGGAAGGAACAGTGGCTTACTGCAAGCATTGCAAAGCAATTATTAGCCTGCTATTCAGTGGAGTGGCTTTGTGGTCCCAAGTCTAAGATTAAGGGACTCTTTTCCTAGTTTAAAATAAAAAACATTCAACATTGGCCATGCTGTCAATGAAGCATTATTTGTGCCACGCTCAAAACAAGTGTTATCTCAGAACTGCAAAATCGGACTTTAGTGAGTTCACGACAACTGGGAAAACGAGATACAACTGGGCAAATACGTTTTGAACTTTCATCCAACTCGGAATTGTAAATTCGGAACTCAGGTCTCTTTCTAGAGCAGGGCTGCCCAACCCTCTTCCTGGAGATCTACTGTCCTGTAGGTTGTCAGTCCAACCCTAATTTAGCATATCTGATTCAGCTAGTTAAGGTCTTGTTGAGCAGCTAACAAGTAGAATTAGGTGTGTTAATTAGGGTTGGACTGAAAACCCACAGGACAGTAGATCTCCAGGAAGAGGGTTGGACAGCCCTGTTCTAGAGCTATGACCTGAAGATCACTAACGTCATCATGATTCAACCTTTTTCTTTTTCGAGTTCCCAGTTGTCTTGAAAGCACCATAAATCCAGAGAATGCCAGACTTTGACGACAAAGTTTGATGACAAAATTTGCCCACGAAGGACCGACGCACCACCTTCCTGTTCAAGTGAGCACAGCACAACAAGGTGAGTCCAAAAATGTATTGTATGCTGCTGCATCAATGCTGTAATATGCCAGGGAGATATGTATACTGTAGCTAAGAAAGTAATACTAAGTGTATGTTGTGTAGTCAGCTGTTAGTAGCCCATGTGCCTCATCCTAATAATTTGGTCTATTTTCACCTCTTAATTTCGCCTACTGTTCTGACTTGGTTGTGCACATGTAGCCTATAACCTGTTTTTGAGAAATGTAATCACTGAATATTGTAAGAGCTTTCATTGTCTGCTTATATGCCCCCTTTATTTATCTTACGGTTCTGACTTGGTGTATAGGGAGAACACTAAGAACGGCCCATGTTCTGAATTCTGTCGCTGTACATTTCAAAAGTGCTGAAATAGTTATGACAACGTCCGTCCTAGCTCACTCATTAATGTCTTACTCGAAATTACGGATTGCCTCTAATCCGCTTGTCGTCCCCTTGTGCCATAGTTTGTACATTCTCAATTGTCAGTAGAAACCACATTTGTTTAAGCAAGTCAGCCATATCAGCTATGTTTTTTTAAAAGGCAGTAAATGAGGCGGAATTAACTGTTTCGCTTCCAGACAAGGCTCCGCTGATAGCCAGGTCTAGCAGTGGTAAGGTGTGGGACTGCTGTTGGGACTCTGCTGTTGGGACAGCTTTATGTAGGCCCTAACAGTTTGTGGGCACCGTTTGGCACCGTTATAGTGCAATTAATGTATTGTTTAATGTTGTGTTGTGTAGTGGCTTTGCTGGCATGCATCCCACATTTTTGTATTTTTGCCCCACCAAGACTTACATGCTAAAATCGCCACTGCTGTTACCAAGGAATAAGTTAGTCCTAAATATTTCAAAAACAAAAAGCATTGTATTTGGGACAAATCATTCATTAAACCCTAAACCTCAACTTAATCTTGTAATGAATAATGTGGAAATTGAGCAAGTTGAGTTGACTAAACTGCTTGGAGTAACCCTGGATTGTAAACTGTCATGGTCAAAACATGTTGATACAACAGTAGCTAAGATGGGGAGAAGTCTGTCCATAATAAAGCGCTGCTCTGCCTTCTTAACAACACTATCAACAAGGCAGGTCCTACAGGCCCTAGTTTTGCCGCACCTGGACTACTGATCAGTCGTGTGGTCAGGTGCCACAAAGAGGGACTTATGAATATTGCAATTGGCTCAGAACAGGGCAGCACGGCTGGCCTTTGGATGTACACAGAAAGCTAACAAAGTGGAGGAGAGATTGACTTCATCACTACTTGTATTTCTGAGAGGTATTGACATGTTAAATCAGGGGTGTCAAAGTCATTTTACCTCAGGGGCCACATGGAGGAAAATCTATTCCCAAGTGGGCCGGACCCGTAAAATCATGGTATATATAACTTAAAAACAACAACTTCAGATTGTTTTCTTTGTTTTAATACGATCAACATAAAACATAAAGCTGGAGCCTGAGGACAGTGTGTCCAAAATAGTACAAGCACAACATCACTATTAATCATAAAACACCTCAAATTTATTTGAAAATTCTAAAGAAAAAGAACACACAAACACACAATGCTTCAGTGATTCACAGAACTGTTTCACAGATCACAGAACTATATCAGGGTGTCATTTCTCAGGCAGAAATGTAGATAAAAATAATGAAATCCTGTTCCCCAAACAAGTGCAAGAACCACAGAGTCAAGAATAGGTTAAATATACAAATAAAATAAAATCAATTAAAAATATTAGCACATCAACATAAAAACATATACAGTGGGGGAAAAAAGTATTTAGTCAGCCACCAATTGTGCAAGTTCTCCCACTTCAAAAGATGAGGCCTGTAATTTTCATCATAGGTACACGTCAACTATGACAGACAAAATGAGAAAAAATAAAACAGAAAATCACTGTAGGATTTTTTATGAATTTATTTGCAAATGATGGTGGAAAATAAGTATTTGGTCAATAACAAAAGTTTCTCAATACTTTGTTATATACCCTTTGTTGGCAATGACACAGGTCAAACGTTTTCTATAAGTCTTCACAAGGTTTTCACACACTGTTGCTGGTATTTCGGCCCATTCCTCCATGCAGATCTCCTCTAGAGCAGTGACGTTTTGGGGCTGTCGCTGGGCAACATGGACTTTCAACTCCCTCCAAAGATTTTCTATGGGGTTGAGATCTGGAGACTGGCTAGGCCACTCCAGGACCTTGAAATGCTTCTTACGAAGCCACTCCTTCGTTGCCCGGGCGGTGTGTTTGGGATCATTGTCATGCTGAAAGACCCAGCCACGTTTCATCTTCAATGCCCTTGCTGATGGAAGGAGGTTTTCACTCAAAATCTCACGATACATGGCCCCATTCATTCTTTCCTTTACACAGATCAGTCGTCCTGGTCCCTTTGCAGAAAAACAGCCCCTAAGCATTATGTTTCCACCCCCATGCTTCACAGTAGGTATGGTGTTCTTTGGATGCAACTCAGCATTCTTTGTCCTCCAAACACGACGAGTTGAGTTTTTACCAAAAAGTTATATTTTGGTTTCATCTGACCATATGACATTCTCCCAATCCTGTTCTGGATCATCCAAATGCACTCTAGCAAACTTCAGATGGGCCTGGACATGTACTGGCTTAAGCAGGGGGACACGTCTGGCACTGCAGGATTTGAGTCCCTGGCGGCGTAGTGTGTTACTGATGGTAGGCTTTGTTACTTTGGTCCCAGCTCTCTGCAGGTCATTCACTAGGTCCCCCATGTGTTCTGGGATTTTTGCTCACCGTTCTTGTGATCATTTTGACCCCACGGGGTGAGATCTTGCGTGGAGCCCCAGATCGAGGGAGATTATCAGTGGTCTTGTATGTCTTCCATTTCCTAATAATTGCTCCCACAGTTGATTTCTTCAAACCAAGCTGCTTACCTTTTGCAGATTCAGTCTTCCCAGCCTGGTGCAGGTCTACAATTTTGTTTCTGGTGTCCTTTGACAGCTCTTTGGTCTTGGCCATAGTGGAGTTTGGAGTGTGACTGTTTGAGGTTGTGGACAGGTGTCTTTTATACTGATAACAAGTTCAAGCAGGTGCCATTAATACAGGTAACGAGTGGAGGACAGAGGAGCCTCTTAAAGAAGAAGTTACAGGTCTGTGAGAGCCAGAAATCTTGCTTGTTTGTAGGTGACCAAATACTTATTTTCCACCATAATTTGCAAATAAATACATTAAAAATCCTACAATGTGATTTTCTGGATTTTATTTCCTCAATTTGTCTCTCATAGTTGACGTGTACCTATGATGAAAATTACAGGCCTCTCATCTTTTTAAGTGGGAGAACTTGCACAATTGGTGGCTGACTAAATACTTTTTTCCCCACTGTAAACATAAAGCTGGAGCCTGAGGACAGTGTGTCCAAAAGCACAACATCACTATTAATCATAAAACACCTCAAGTTATTTGAAAATTTTGAGGATAAAGAACTCACAAACACACAATGCCTCAGTGATTCACATAAGTATATCACAGATCACAGAACTATATCAGGGTGTCTCATGCAGCACTTTAAGTGGGGTTGCATAGTTTATTTGACTCCTGATACCTGGCATCTTTTAGCTTTCACCAGCGCATCAATATCAGGCGTCACATCCTGAGTGGCAGCCAACTTCAGGATGTGATTCAAGTGCGTGAGCCTTGAGCGCAGCTTTGTTTTATTTATCCTCATTACAGAGAAAACTTGCTCACAAATATATGTGGTTCCAAACATGCACAACAGTTTTGCAGCGAGGGCTGTCAAGTTGGGGTAACCTGGCAAGAGATTCTGATAAAATGTGTCCAAGCCAGCTGCGGCAAATTTGCCCTTCAAATCCGAGTCACACTGCAAGTCTATTATTTCAAGTTGGATGCTGATGGGCAGATCAGAGGGATTCACGGTGAATGGCGAGCAAAAAACTTTGAAGTCTTTCTCCAGTTCACCAAAACACTCCCGTAACAGTCCCGTTATTTTATCTTTGAACCGCTTCATGTCTGCCACATGTTGGGTCGCGCACACATTTTTCAGACAGGGGAAGTGAGCTGCATCACCACCGGGGGTTGCGTCTCCTACAATGACAGCTTCAACTTGAAAGAACGTATGCTGTCATAATACTGTGTGACAACTTTGTTGCGCCCTTGCAGCTGTTTGTTCAAGTTATTCAGGTGCTCTGTAACATCCACCTTAAATGCAAGGTCCTGCATCCATTCTGCGGAATGAAATTCTAACACTGGTTTGCCCTTTTCTTCCATGAACTGTTCAATTTCTTCTCGTAAATCAAAGAAACGCCTCAGCACAGCACCTCGGCTTAACCATCTTACCTCAGTGTGGTATGGCAGGCCATAGATGTGGTCTTTCTCTCTGAGAAGACTGTCAAACTGACGGTGATTCAGGCTTCTGGATAGGATGAAATTAACAGTTTGGATGACCACCTTCATGACGTTATCCATTTTTAATGACTTGCAACACAAAGCCTCCTGGTGCAAAATACAGTGAAAAGTCAAAAAATCACATCCTCCATTTGCAGATGGACTTTGTCACAACGCCTGCTTTTTTCCCAATCATTGAGGGCGCACCATCTGTAGCCAGGCTGACAGCGCAGGACCAGTCCACTCCGACCCTGTCCAGCGCCCCAACGAGTGCGGTGAAAATATCAGCTGCTGTCATTTTATCTGTCATCGGCACCAACTCCACGAACTCCTCGGTGACGGTCAATGTGTCATCAACTCCGCAGATGGAAATGGCCAGTTGTGCAACATCTGTAATGTCCGTGCTTTCATCAATTGCAACCGAAAACACAATAAATGACTTTACTTTTTGCTTCAACTGGCTGTCCAAATCCACTGAAAGATCGGAAATCCTGTCTGCAACTGTGTTTCTTGTCAGGCTGATATTTTGCAAAAGCCTGGCGCTTTTCAGGGCACACAATCTCCGCTGCCTTCATCATGCATGTTTTTACAAATTCACCCTCACTAAATGGTTTTGAAGCCACTGCGATTTCATTAGCAACGAGGTAGCTAGCTTTCACTGCAGCGTCACTGATGTCTCTGCTGTTTCTTCAGACCCGCCAACAGTTCATTCACCTTCTCTCTTCTCCGCTGTCCTTGAAAGTTGTCATATTTGTCGGCATGAAGACTCACATAGTGGCGACGAAGGTTATATTCTTTCAGCACTGCAACATGCTGTGAACACACCAAACATACAGCTTTCCCATTCAATTCCGTGAATAAATAGGAGGATGACCATTTTTCTTGGAACACTCTGCACTCTGCGTCCACTTTTCTCTTTTTTGACAGAGACATATTGGGGCAATGAGGGTGCCAAAGCACATAATGTTAAAAGTAGAAGCCGTAATAAATATCGCGGGCAAAACAAAGTAGCTCATCCGGACTGGCTGCACTTGCTTGACCTACTTGCTCTTCCCCGGTATAAACAGTTTGCTTGCTTAACACAATTGCTATTGCGCCATCCAGTGGACGCAATTGGAACAGCAGTTTATTTTATTGAAAAGTTGCAGCGCATTTTTATACTTTACAAAATCATCTGGCGGGCCGGATTAAACCCGTTTGCGGGCCTGATCCGGCCCGCGGGCCGGACGTTTGACACCCCTGTGTTAAATACACAGAGCTGTCTGTTTGAACTACTGGCACACAGCTCGGAAACCCATGCATACCCCACAAGACATGCCACCAGAGGTCTCTTCACAGTCCCCAAGTCCAGAACAGACTATGGGAGGCACACAGTACTACATAGAGCCATGACTACAAGGAACTGTATTCCACATGAAGTAACTCAAGCAAGCAGTAAAATTTGATTTTTTTAAAATACAGATAAAAATACACCAGGGACTGTGAAGCAACACAAACATAGGTACAGGCACATGATAACATACGCACTATACACATGCATTTTGGTTGTAGATATGTTTTAGTAGAGTAGGGGCCTGAGGGCACACACTAAATGTGTTGTGAAATCTGTTGTGAATGTATTGTAATAACTGTATAAAATTGTATAACTGCCGTAATTTTGCTGGACCCCAGAAAGAGTAGCTGCTGCCTTAGCAGCAGCTAATGGGGATCCAAAGTAAATACAATACAAAAACTTTGCACAGCCATTCCACAATCAACAGCCTGATCAACTCTCTGCGAAGGAGGGTCACACTGCATGAGGCAAATGGTGGTCACACCAGATACTGACTGGTTTTCTGATCCACGCCCCTACCTTTCTTTTTTAAAGGCATCTATGACATTTACATTACATTTACGTCATTTAGCAGACGCTCTTATCCAGAGCGACTTACATTATTATTTTTTTCATACCCCCTGTGGGAATTGAACCCACAACCCTGGCGTTGCAAACACCATGCTCTATCAACTGAGCTACATCCCTGCCGGCCATTCCCTCCCCTACCCTGGACGACGCTGGGCCAATTGCGCGCCGCCCCATGACCAGATGCATATATATTTCCAGTCATGTGAAATCCATAGATTGGGCCTAATTTATTTATTTCAATTGACTGATGTCCTTATAGGAACTGTAACTCAGTAAAATCTTTGAAATTGTTGAATGTTGCATTTACATTTTTGTTCAGTGTAAATAGTGACCTTAATTCATCAATCAAGTACAAGGGAGGAGCAAAAATCTGCAGACACTCGGCCCTCTGTGGAATGAGTTTGGCATGCTGTAGGGTTTGGCGTCTCAGGTAGACAGCACTGTCAGGCCTTGGTAGTTAGGCTGCTGTGGTGAAGGCAATCCCCCAAAAAAGAACACCAAGTTAGTCAGATCCTGGAGAGGAAGTGAGCTGTTCTGGACTGCAGGTGCTGAATGCTTGGCAATATAGTTGAGGTAGCACAGGCATACGGATGAGATGCCCACGGAGTGAACCAACCTTAGACCCCAGGAGAGAAAGCAGAAGCAACAGTGGCAAGGAAAGAAACTCCCATGAAGGAGGATCCAATCCTCTTTTGGCTGGTTGGGTAGGATACGGTGTGTGAGGTAGATGGGTGTCCGTGAATGAGGCAGAGAATGGAGGACTGTGCCAGAGTTAATGCAGGTTCTGAGAGATAAGCATGTTATGGGCTGTCCTGATGTTGTCAGAGCGGATGTAGGAATGATAGGCTTGAGGGCCAGCGGCCGAGGAGCTGTACGGTGTGGTCTGGGATGCAGTGTCGGGATGCCATGGAGGCGGTTCCAAGGTGGAAGGAGTGTCCGGAGAATTGGTCAGCAGGATAGGGATAGTATTCGTCTCAGATGGGAATGGAACCATTGGCGAGAAGTGATGGAACAAAAATTGGTGATGAATAGTGGATCGGATGGAGAGGCATGTTGAGATAGCCTAAGCTGCAGGAAGTAGGTGAGTGGTTCGTAAGGGCTGAGGGTACATTGTAGCCGGAACAGGTAGACTGGTGTGGTTCTGCAAAACTGATCGGATTTGCTGTGTTTGATGGTATCTTTGTCGAGGATGGTGATGTCTGACACGCTGGGATGACTAGAAGGGTTGTAGATACTGTAGCAGATGGATGTAAACTCAATCCCAAAAACACCAAAATAAACAATAGTACAGAAATTGTTGAAGAGGTGGAGAACATAAAGAAGCTTGTTAACATTTAGCAAGATCCAACAGAGGGCCTCGGCTAAGGTGTTGAATAGTCAAGGGCTGTTCTTGCATGCAAAAGTCAGGCGGACAGAGAAGTAGTACCGCCCCTCCCAGAATACTCCGAAGAGATGCTAGGTGTCGGGATGGAGGGGCAGCACCTTGAAGGTAGAGATGTCGTCGGCGTTGGCAAGACAGGCTCCACGGCAAGCAAGTTTAATGAGTACTGAGACAATGGACCACAGCAGTCTGGTTAGAGGTGGTGTATCCCTGATAATGGAGAGTGCGCAACTTGGTCTGAAACACAGCTCGGAATCCAAGGCTGCGAGATCCATTGTAAACTATGTCAACTTTGAGTAGCGCTTTTGATAAATCGAGACTTGTCACACACAGTGTCTTGCATCCGACACAAAACAGAGAGGAGGAATGACTTTTTGGTCAGGTTTAAATAGGGTGGTAGTGGTGATTTAAGGAGAGTGAGAACAGGTGTGTAGGCTGATTAGCAGTAAGTAGCAGCTGTAGTTTGTTTGAGGAGCTACGTTCAAGGACACTAGTTAAGCGTTGTAAACAGTAGTGGGGGCTGATTGGCAATGGTTAGCAGCTGGTGCTTGTTGAGTTGCTAGGGAGCTGCGTTCAAGGCAACTAGTTAAGTGTTACATTAAAGTCTGGTCTTCTCTCCTGGATTTTTGTTAATCAGGTCAACATTCACAAGGCCGCAGGGCCAAACGGATTACCAGGACGTGTACTCAGAGCATGTGCTGACCAACTGGCAAGTGTCTTCACTGACATTTTCAACATGTCCCTGACTGAGTCTGTAATACCAACATGTTTCAAGCAGACCACCATAGTCCCCGTGCCCAAGGACTCTAAGATAACCTGGCTAAATGACTACCGACCCGTAGCACTGCCGTCTGTAGCCATGAAGTGCTTTGAAAGGCTGGTCATGGCTCACATCAACACCATTATCCCAGAAACCCTAGACCCACTCCAATTTGCATACCACCCCAACAGATCCACAGATGATGCAATCTCTATTGCACTCCACACTGCCCTTTCCCACCTGGACAAGAGGAACACCTACGTGAGAATGCTATTCATTGACTACAGCTCAGCATTCAACACCATAGTGCCCTCAAAGCTCATCACTAAGCTAAGGATCCTGGGACTAAACACCTTCCTCTGCAACTGGATCCTGGACTTCCTGACGGGCCGCCCCCAGGTGGTAAGAGTAGGTAACAACACATCTGCCACACTGATCCTCAACACGGGGGCCCCTCAGGGGTGCGTGCTCAGTCCCCTCCTGTACTCCCTGTTCACCCATGACTGCATGGCCAGGCACGACTCCAACACCATCATTAAGTTTGCCGACGACACAACAGTGGTAGGCCTGATCACCGACAACGATGAGACAGCCTATAGGGAGGAGGTCAGAGACCTGGCCGTGTGGTGCCAGGATAACAACCTCTCCCTCAACGTGACCAAGACAAAGGAGATGATTGTGGACTACAGGAAAAAAAAGAGGACTGAGCACGCCCCCATTCTCATCGACGGGGCTGTAGTGGAACAGGTTGAGAGCTTCAAGTTCCTTGGCGTCCCAATCACCAACGAACTATCATGGTCCAAACACACCAAGACAGTCGTGAAGAGGGCACGACAATGCCTATTCCCCCTCAGGAGACTGAAAAGATTTGGCATGGGTCCTCAGATATACAGCTGCACCATCGAGAGCATCCTGACTGGTTGCATCACCGCCTGGTATGGCAACTGCTTGGCCTCCGACCGCAAGGCACTACAGAGGGTAGTGCGTACGGCCCAGTACATCACTTGGGCCAAGCTTCCTGCCATCCAGGACCTCTATACCAGGCGGTGTCAGAGGAAGGCCCTCACAATTGTCAAAGACTCCAGCCACCCTAGTCATAGACTGTTCTCTCTGCTACCGCACGGCAAGCGGGACCGGAGTGACAAGTCTAGGTCCAAAAAACTTCTCAACAGCTTCTACCCCCAAGCCATGACTCCTGAACAGCTAATCATGGCTACCCGGACTATTTGCACTGCCCCCCACCCCATCTTTTTACGCTGCTGCTACTCTGTTAATTATTTATGCATAGCCACTTTAATTCTACCCACATGTACATATTACTTCAACTACCTCAACTAGCCGGTGCCCCCGCACTTGACTCTGCACCGGTACCCCCCTGTATATATACCCTCCCTACTGTTATTTTATTTTACTTCTGCTCTTTTTTTCTTAACACTTTTTTTGTTATTTTATTCTACTTTTTTATTAAAAATAAATGCACTGTTGGTTAAGGGCTGTAAGTACAGTGAGGGAAAAAAGTATTTGATCCCCTGCTGATTTTGTATGTTTGCCCACTGACAAAGAAATGATCAGTCTATCATTTTAATGGTAGGTTTATTTGAACAGTGAGAGACAGAATAACAACAAAAAAATCCAGAAAAACTCATGTCAGAAATGTTATAAATTGATTTGCATTTTAATGAGGGAAATAAGTATTTGACCCCTCTGCAAAACATGACTTAGTAGCAAAACCCTTGTTGGCAATCACAGAGGTCAGACGTTTCTTGTAGTTGGCCACCAGGTTTGCACACATCTCAGGAGGGATTTTGTCCCACTCCTCTTTGCAGATCTTCTCCAAGTCATTAAGGTTTCGAGGCTGACGTTTGGCAACTCAAACCTTCAGCTCCCTCCACAGATTTTCTATGGGATTAAGGTCTGGAGACTGGCTAGGCCACTCCAGGACCTTAATGTGCTTCTTCTTGAGCCACTCCTATGTTGCCTTGGCCGTGTGTTTTGGGTCATTGTCATGCTGGAATACCCATCCACAACCCATTTTCAATGCCCTGGCTGAGGGAAGGAGGTTCTCACCCAAGATTTGACGGTACATGGCCCTGTCCATTGTCCCTTTGATGCGGTGAAGTTGTCCTGTCCCCTTAGCAGAAAAACACCCCCAAAGCATAATGTTTCCACCTCCATGTTTGACGGTGGGGATGGTGTTCTTGGGGTCATAGGCAGCATTCCTCCTCCTCCAAACACGGCAGTTGAGTTGACGCCAAAAAGCTCAATTTTGGTCTCATCTGACCACAACACTTTCACCCACTTCTCCTCTGAATCATTCAGATGTTCATTGGCAAACTTCAGACGGGCATGTATATATGCTTTCTTGAGCAGGGGGACCTTGCGGGCGCTGCAGGATTTCAGTCCTTCACGGTGTAGTGTGTTACCAATTGTTTTCTTGGTGACTATGGTCCCAGCTGCCTTGAGATCAATCACAAGATCCTCCCGTGTAGTTCTGGGCTGATTCCTCACCGTTCTCATGATCATTGCAACTCCACGAGGTGAGATCTTGCATGGAACCCCAGGCCGAGGGAGATTGACAGTGCTTTTGTGTTTCTTCCATTTGCGAATAATCGCACCAACTGTTGTCACCTTCTCACCAAGCTGCTTGGCGATGGTCTTGTAGCCCATTCCAGCCTTGTGTAGGTCTACAATCTTGTCCCTGACATCCTTGGAGAGCTCTTTGGATTTGGCCATGGTGGAGAGTTTGGAATCTGACTGATTGATTGCTTCTGTGGACAGGTGTCTTTTATACAGGTAACAAGCTGAGATTAGGAGCACTCCCTTTAAGAGTGTGCTCCTAATCTCAGCTCGTTACCTGTATAAAAGGCACCTGGGAGCCAGAAATCTTTCTGATTGAGAGGGGGTCAAATACTTATTTCCCTAATTAAAATGCAAATCAATTTATAACATTTTTAAAATACGTTTTTCTGGATTCTTTGTTGTTATTCTGTCTCTCACTGTTCAAATAAACCTACCATTAAAATTATAGACTGATAATTTCTTTGTCAGTGGGCAAACGTACAAAATCAGCAGGGATCAAATACTTTTTTCCCTCACTGTAAGCATTTCACTGTAATGTCTGCACCTGTTTTTGAATTTGATTTGATTTGGTCTTCTCTCCTGAATTTTTGTTAATCCTTAACACCAGGGGTGTGAAACTCATTCCACGGAGGGCCGAGTGTCTGCAGTTTTTAGTTTTTCCTTTTCTTTACTAATTGGCAACCTTAATTCATCAATCAAGTACAAGGGTGGAGCGAAAACCCTCAGACACTCGGCCCTCCGTGGAATGAGTTTGACACGTGCTTAACACCATTACAACTCACTTCTCCATTAGTGTAACAACCATGAACTGTCTTTGTTCACAACAGCTGCACACACAGAGAGAGACTAAGGCGATATCGCGTGGAAGTGTGTGTGCAGGAAGTTGTTAATGCTGGACTGCCTCACAGCATATCAGAAGTGAGATGGTTATAGCACTGGGAGAGAGACGAGTGAGAGCCACTGACCAAGGAGGCATATTTAATCCTCAAGTGATTATAGCCAGGCCTGGGCCCTGGGGCATCATTAGAATGGGTATACACTGCCCCCTCCAGCCCCCCTCGATTCCCTCTCCCTCACTCAAGGCCGACTTAACCACCTCTTCTGCTGAGTTAATAAGGAGAGGGACCCAGGATTATCTGTCACGCGATCCCCAAGATGGCACAGGGCTGGCATGGCTATGGTGTGGGTAAAACATATCTCCCCTCTGCCATCCATCCATCACACTCCGCAAGGCGAGAGAGGAGTGCAGTCTCTCTGAGGACCCTGATGATTGGAGACATAGACAGCGCGGACGCCACGCGGTGAGGGTGCTAGGTGTTGGAGCGTGAACTGCTCCACTGTGCTAATATTGATATAATGATGGCGCTAATGATCCTTGCATGTGGCTGAATGTCACTGTGTTTTGGGATCAGTGGAGGATGGTCATCTCCACCTCCACTCCACCGAGACAGAGATGTGAGTCACTCCTCACATAGGAGCACACAGAGGGAGATGAGCGAGAAAGAAAGGAGAAATCCACAGGCTGAATATAAAGAGAAAGAGACATTGTATATGCTTTAGAATGTGTGTGTAAAGAAAATGTACTTGAGAGAGGAAAAGATTGCATGTGCCAGAGGGAAACAGGAGAGACAGTGAGATAGATGTGCCTGTCTCAATGTACAATATACCGTATATTTATAATAGAGGAATTGAAAAGTTTATTTCTGTCTTTCTCTCTTTCTCTTAGGAGCATGGTCCATCAGTATGGCTTGGCTGGGCCTTGGGCTAGTGTGTAAGGGGGAGTTACTGTACAAATGCCTAGCCTTAAACCTGCAGCCCTGATGCTCGTCACAAAGACATCACACCCACAGCACTTTTTACAATCTGTATTTCCACAATCACCATAGAGAGACTAGAATACTGACTGTACTCCAAATAATGTCTCATAGGGCACATAAATGTGCTCATGCACGCACACACATGCACACACACACACTGTCTGATTTGCCACCAGCTCAACCTGTGACCTTCACATATCTGACACTTGAGCTCACTGGGGTTTGAGGATAACAACTGTCCTCACTGGGGAAAGTTCTCCTGCTGCCTTCACATTCACACTTCCTGATACAGATGGACAGCAACCACTCCTTAGGGAGACACACTTCTCTCTTTCTATCTCTGTGTGGGCTCCATGTCTCTCTCTCTCTCTCTCCTTCCTTCCCTCTCTCCATATCTCACTCCCCCTCTCTGGGGGTGCGGGGGTGGCATTGAGTCATGTGATATAGTGGTGTCAAGGTTTGGTCTTGAGGGGATGGTGTGATGGTGGCTGGATACTCTAAGACACCTGCTGCCATCAGGCAGGAAAGTGCTGGCGTTAGCACAGGACAGAAACAGGAGCGCTGAATCCTTCTCTATATAAACGACAAGCACCAGAGTGCTGGGACCTCACCTAGACAGGAGAGCCTGTCAACACATACTTTAGGTCACTTAGAGGGTAGTGCTCCATCTACCTGTGTTTTAGCACAGTTCACGCTGCACTACACAGATGGGAAAACCTACAGTCCTGGGCATGAGGGAAAGGGGTTTGTTTATATGAATCGACTGGCCCAGGTTATCAATTAGGGGACGGCGGGGGAAAGTAAGACTAAGGGCAAAAATCTTTTAGTAAAGAAGGGAAAATAATCAGTAAATAATGGATAATAGTGATGAATTATAGATCACTTACACAAATGCATTCATTCAGCTAAAAAAGAGAGAGAGAAGGAGGAGAGTGGAGTGGGGGCTTTGCTCGGTGGTGCACCCTCCCTCCTTCATTATTCAGTGACCTTGAGATATCCTTCCTCTCCCTCTCTGCATTATACTTTTAGCTCACATGGCCCTTTGGACCCTGTAGCCTGCCTGGCATGTTCACTTCGGAGCCATCACACACGCTCACTCATCGTGCTGAAGCAGGAGAAGGGCAGGGGCTGGTGGTGGCAGCAATCAATTCTTAAGCAGGCCAGTAAAAATACAAGTAAATAGAGAGACATACTCCTACAGGACAGAATTGGGAAGCTACTACTTCAGTCCCACAGTTACAGATGTATGATCTTAATTTGAGCCAGTTTGCTACAGCAGGAAAACAATACTTCAGCAACAGGAAATTTGAATTATTATGTGGATTATAATTCATGGATATATTTGTGTAAGGGAAAATCAAGTCTGAAATGTTAAAGTGGAAATTACAATCTTCAGAAGCCTTTTTAAACCTCAAATACACTACAAGTTTTACATTTCCTGCATTGCAGGAAAGTTATCCTGCAACAGGGTGATCAAATTAAGATCCTACATCTGTAGCACCTTACTGGTGAACCAACATTAATACCATCATTTATCAAGGTTCTGCCTAAATCTTTCCATCCACCTGTCTGTGGTAGCTGCCTATCATGCTTACTGCAATCAGACAGGAAGACAGTTTCAAGAGACGAGAGAGAAAAAAGCTCCCTTGCACAAGCTGTTCTCTCTCACCAGTTAGAAACCAGTGTATCTTTAATGCATGATCAGGAGGAGTATTTTCTTTGGCTAAATTATAAAAGAGTGAGGCGGTGTGATATAGGAGAGACAAGGAAGCCAGTGGTGTATGTTTGAGGCTGTTCTCTGTTATCTCACAGCCCAGCACTGATAGGGGATACACAGGGAATACGGCATAATACAGTGAGCATAAACAAACTGAAGAATAAGAGCTGCACTTATCCTGGGGGAAAGATGTGCTCTAGTAGCTGGAGGGGAAATACAGGCAGCTCAAATGTTTCTAATGTGCTCATGTCCCCACATGGCACACACCAGCATTACATACACTCACTGGGCCATTAGGAAACACATTCATCATTCGAAAGAGTTAAATTTCCCTCTGCTACTAGAACTGGCCATGGTGTGACTCTGGTTTCATCTCTCTCAAGATAAGGCATGGTGACTAAGGATGTGTAGTGTGTTGGTTGGTATTTGTGCCATCAGGTTGAGCTACCTCACCATGCCTTGCCAAAGCGCCCTCCCCCTCTTCCCCCTGGCCCTCTCTGGGTGGGCAGACAGGCGGGTCTAGATGGGCAGTGGCTCAGACAGGCAGAGGACAGCTCCAGCAGGGGTGGACGTGCCTGGCAGGCAGGGCCTGTTTACTGTCACCTGTCAGTTGGGTAACACCACGCGAGGTGGCGTGCCATACAGCATGGGGTGGGGGAGATGGGGGCTGTGACTACGGGGGCAAATGTCACCCTGGTGAGCCGGGGAAGGCATGGCACACGTCAACCTCACCGGACCTCCACCGGCTCTGATGCTCCACAGCAACCCACTGGGCGTCGGCCCATGCCTGCCAACACCCCACCTGGGTGACCTTTACCCAACTTGACCCCTAGTAGGAGCCAATCAGCCTCTCCCCACATCCCCATGGTAAACACGCCTCTTTAAAAACAAACAGCAGCAGCTTGCGGCACTCGTCTGACAGGTTGAGCATTTACCACTGAGGGGGTATTGTGGTAAATCGTATTGGTAATGACAGTCTGACTTGAGAATGCTCTATGCTGTTGACACATATTTTCTATGTAGAGGGCTCCAATGCTTAGCCTCATTGACCGTGTCCCCGCTTAGAAATATCTGGATCACAGGAGGCTGCTGAGGGGAGGACGGCTCATAATAAGGAATGGAATGGCATCAAACACATGGAAACCATGGAAACCATGTGTTTGATGTACAGTGGGGAAAAAAAGTATTTAGTCAGCCACCAATTGTGCAAGTTCTCCCACTTAAAAAGATGAGAGAGGCCTGTAATTTTCATCATAGGTACACGTCAACTATGACAGACAAATTTAGAATTTTTTTTCCAGAAAATCACATTTTTTATGAATTTATTTGCAAATTATGGTGGAAAATAAGTATTTGGTCACCTACAAACAAGCAAGATTTCTGGCTCTCACAGACCTGTAACTTCTTCTTTAAGAGGCTCCTCTGTCCTCCACTTGTTACCTGTATTAATGGCACCTGTTTGAACTTGTTATCAGTATAAAAGACACCTGTCCACAACCTCAAACAGTCACACTCCAAACTCCACTATGGCCAAGACCAAAGAGCTGTCAAAGGACACCAGAAACAAAATTGTAGACCTGCACCAGGCTGGGAAGACTGAATCTGCAATAGGTAAGCAGCTTGGTTTGAAGAAATCAACTGTGGGAGCAATTATTAGGAAATGGAAGACATACAAGACCACTGATAATCTCCCTCGATCTGGGGCTCCACGCAAGATCTCACCCCGTGGGGTCAAAATGATCACAAGAACGGTGAGCAAAAATCCCAGAACCACACGGGGGGACCTAGTGAATGACCTGCTGAGAGCTGGGACCAAAGTAACAAAGCCAACCATCAGTAACACACTACGCCGCCAGGGACTCAAATCCTGCAGTGCCAGACGTGTCCCCCTGCTTAAGCCAGTACATGTCCAGGCCCATCTGAAGTTTGCTAGAGTACATTTGGATTATCCAGAAGAGGATTGGGAGAATGTCATATGGTCAGATGAAACCAAAATAGAACTTTTTGGTAAAAACTCAACTCGTCGTGTTTGGAGGACAAAGAATGCTGAGTTGCATCCAAAGAACACCATACCTACTGTGAAGCATGGGGGTGGAAACATCATGCTTTGGGGCTGTTTTTCTGCAAAGGGACCAGGACGACTGATCCGTGTAAAGGAAAGAATGAATGGGGCCATGTATTGTGAGATTTTGAGTGAAAACCTCCTTCTATCAGCAAGGGTATTGAAGATGAAATGTGGCTGGGTCTTTCAGCATGACAATGATCCCAAACACACCGCCCGGGCAACGAAGGAGTGGCTTCGTAAGAAGCATTTCAAGGTCCTGGAGTGGCCTAGCCAGTCTCCAGATCTCAACCCCATAGAAAATCTTTGGAGGGAGTTGAAAGTCTGTGTTGCCCAGCGACAGCCCCAAAACATCACTGCTCTGGAGGAGATCTGCATGGAGGAATGGGCCAAAATACCAGCAACAGTGTGTGAAAACCTTGTGAAGACTTACAGAAAACGTTTGACCTGTGTCATTGCCAACAAAGGGTATATAACAAAGTATTGAGAAACTTTTGTTATTGACCAAATACTTATTTTCCACCATAATTTGCAAATCAATTAATTAAAAATCCTACAATGTGATTTTCATGATTTTTTTTTCTCATTTTGTCTGTCATAGTTGACGTGTACCTATGATGCAAATTACAGGCCTCTCTCATCTTTTGAAGTGGGAGAACTTGCACAATTGGTGGCTGACTAAATACTTTTTTCCCCCACTGTATTTGATACCATTCCACTCATTCCTCTCCAGCCATTACCATGAGCCCGTCCTCTCCAATTAAGGTGCCACCAACCTCCTGTGATCTGGATTGACGAAAAGCTATCTTTCAAAAAGCATGTTGATGAGTTAGTTAAGAAATTAAGAATTAAAATATGCTTCTTCTATAGGAACAGGTCATGTCTTTCGTTAAATAGCAGAAAACAAATAATAATTCAGTCAACATTGATTCTGGTTATTGACTACGGTGATCAAATCAAATTTTATTGGTCACATACACATATTTAGCAGATGTTATTGCGGGTGTAGCAAAATGCTGGTGTTCCTAGCTCCAACTGTGCATTAGTATTTAACAATTCACAACAATACACACCAATCTCAAAGTAAAAGGATGGAATTAAGAAATATATAAATATTAGGACGAGCAATGTTGGAGTAGCATTGCCTAGAATACAGTAGAATACAGTATGCACATGTGAAATGAGTAAAACAGTATGTAAACATTATTAAAGTGACCAGTGATTCCGTGTCTATGCACATAAGGCAGCAGCCTCTAAGGTGCAGGGTTGGTAGCTGGCTAGTGACTAAGTTCAGGGCAGGGTACTGGGTGGAGGCCGGCTAGTGATGGCTATTTAACAGTCTGATGGCCTTGAGATAGAAGCAGTTTTTCATTCTCTCGGTCCCAGCTTTGTTGCACCTCTACTGACCTCGCCTTCTGGATGATAGCGGGGTGAACAGGCCGTGGCATGGGTGGTTAATGTCCTTGATTATCTTTTTGGCCTTCCTGTGACATTGGGTGCTGTAGGTGTCCTGGAGGGCAGGCAGTGTGCCCCAGGTGATGCGTTGATATCGTCTATATGAATGCAGCTGTATTGAAGCCATTGGACGCAGTTTATCAAAGCGCATTGCGCTTTATTTCGGGCGATAGGTTCAGTACATTTCATGGCATTTTGTATCAGAAAGTAGGCGGGCCCTCTTTGAAGTCTCGTAGATCGATGCATTGCGCTCTTTTTGTCTATAAAGGCCTCTTGCATAAACTTTCGCCATACCTTACCTCATTGTTAACCTTCAGACGTATAAGTTACCAGACCCTGACTCAGGGATGGCTAATCCTGGAGATCCCTTTAATGTCCACCGAGTTAGGTAAATCTGCTTTTAGTTTTTTTTGCGCCTCTCATGTGGAACGATCTCCAAAACCCTTTAAAAATTGTGGAGTTGGTGCCTTTAGGGCAATTCAGGCAGATACCTTTTTACTAATGAATGTGTTTGTTTCATATGATAGTCTTTTGCTTTTCATGTATTGTGTAATTGATGTGTATTGTTAAACCTTTATTTTGACAGGGAAGTCATACTGAGACTAGGGTCTCTTTTTCAGATGAGCCCTGCATAAATACATCAAACATATATACAATATACAAAATTACAAAACATGTTAAGAAAAACAGACACATTTCTAAACATAGAGGTCTCTGATAATTTCTCTGAATTGACCAAGGGGGACCAGAACATCTCATTTCAGAGATCTATGTGAGATCTTCCACATAAAGGGTGCAAAAAAACTAAAAACAGCTTTATCCAACTATACTGAACAAAAATATTTTACTGAGTTACAGTTCATATAAGGAAATCAGTCAGTTGAAATAAATTCATTAGGCCCTAATCTATGGATTTCACAAGACTGGGAATACAGATATGCATCTGTTGGTTACAGATACCTTAAAAAATAAGTATGGGCGTGGATCAGAAAACCAGTCAGTATTTGGTGTGACCACCATTTGCCTCATGCAGCACGACACATCTCCTTCGCATAAAGTTGATTGTGGTCTGTGGGAATGTTGTCCCACTCCTCTTCAATGGCTGTGCGATGTTGCTGGATATTGGTGGGAACTGGAACACGTTGTACACGTCGATCCAGAGCATCCCAAACATGCTCAATGGGTGACATGTCTGGTGAGTATGCATGCCATGGAAGAACTGGGACATTTTCAGCTTCCAGGAATTGTGTACAGATAGTTGCGACATGGGGCCGTGCATTATCATTCAGAAACATGAGGTGATCTCATGCCGAAACATGAGGTGATGGCGGCAGATGAATGGCACGACAGTGGGCCTCAGGATCTCATCACGGTGTCTCTAGGCATTGATAAAATGCAATTGTGTTCATTGTCCGTAGCTTTTGCCTGCCCATACCATAACCCCACCGCCACCATGGGGCACACTGTTTTCAACGTTGACATCAGCAAACCACTCGCCCACACAACGCCATACACGTGGTCTGCGGTTGTGAGGCCGGTTGGACATACTGCCAACTGATGTTGGAGGTGGCTTATGGTAGAGAAGTTAAAATTGCATTCTATGGCAACAGCTCTGCTGGACATTCCTGCAGTCAGCATGCCAACAGCACGCTCCCTCACAACATGAGACATCTGTGCATTGTGTTGTGTGACAAAACTGCATATTTTAGAGTGGCCTTTTCTTGTCCCGAGCACAAGGTGCACCTGTGTAATGATCATGCTCTTTAATCAGCTTCTTCATATGTCACACTTGTCAGGTGGATGGATTATCTTGGCAAATGAGAAATGCTCACTAACAGGGATGTAAACAAATGTGTGCACAACATTTTAGAGAAATAAGCTTTTTGTGCATATGAAAATTTCTGGGCTCTTTAATTTCAGCTCATGAAACATGGGACCAACACTTTACATGTTGCGTTTATATTTTTGTTCAGTGTAATGGAGACCGAAAGGGCCTCCAGTGTTATCCAAGCCTGTAACTGTGTTTGGTCATTTGTAAGTCTACATTTAATTAATGATGATAGATACATAGGAAGTTTCTGCATGAGTGCTTTGTAAATAAGCATAAGAGAATGCTGCTCTCTCCTTACATACAAAGAGGCCCAACCCACTTTTTGATACAAAACACAATGGTGAGTTCTATAACCATCACCAGTAATAAACCTAAGGGCACAATGGAAAACAGCATCTACTGGTTTAAGTGTAGATGCTGCTGCATGCATATAGATAATATCCCCAGAATCTAAAATAGACCTAAAAGTGGCCTGGACAATTTCCTTCCTATTAACAAAAGTCAGACATGCTTTGTTTCTGTAAAATAAACCAACCTTGAACTTCAACTTATTCACCAGCTCAGTGACATGTTTTTTCAAACTAGTCATTGCAAATTCATTTTGTTTAGATATGTATAGTGTAATTATTGTTTATTGATATGTTCATGCAGGGCTCATCTGCAAAAGAGACTGTGGTTTCCACATGACTCCCTGGCTATATAAAGGTTAAATAACATAAATAAAACTAGGGGAGGGTTGAAGAGCAAGATTTTCAACATTTATTACTTTAATAAATATGATTATTTTAGGCTATTTTTACACGAGGAACAATCATTTTTGTTCACAATTGTAATTTAGGAATTGTAACTTGTCATTGTTATCTGCTTACCTTGTAGTTTGGTCTGCAGGGCCTCTGTCTTGTCACTCACCTCACCCAATTCTATGGGGCAAGAGCGTCCCCACCTGGATTTCCCTGGAAATGCGACAGTAGGTTATATTCATCAAGCTATCCACTCAAGAAAAAGCTTCAAACTGTAACCAGTGCCTGCAACATGGTTCAGGTTATCAGTCAACCTACCAGGGTACTTACAAACAGAACAGGAACTAAATCATCCACTTGTATTGACCACATCTTTACTAATGCTGCAGAAATCTGCTCTAAAGCAGTATCCACACCCATCGGATGTAGTGATCATAATGTAATAGCCATGTCTAGGAAAATTAAAGTTCCAAAGACTGGACCTAAAATAGTGTATAAGCGATCATACAAGAGGTTTAAAAATCAAATCAAATCAAGCTCTATTTATACAGCACATTTTCAAAATGGAATGCAACGCAATGTGCTTCACAGGAAAAAAATAAAAATAAAAATGATTCCTATGTTGAAAATAAGACAAATATTTGTTGGTCTGATGTCTGTAATGAGGAACATCCTGACGCTGCACTTGAAGCATTTATGAAATTGCTTCTTCCTGTTACTGACAGGCATGCGATGCGCCCATAAAGAAACTGACTGTTAAAACTTCCAAATCCCCATGGATAGATGATGAATTGAAAAACTGTATGTCTGAGAGGGATGCAGCTAAGGGAATGACAAATAAGTCTGTCAACACAGTAGATTGGCAAACATACAGTAAATTGAGAAATCATGGATCTAAACTAAACAAAAAGAAGAAGAAGAAACTATACTATGGAACAAAGATAAAATGATATAAAGAATTATAGTAAAAAGCTCTGGAGTACCTTAAATGAAATTCTAGGCAGAAAAGCTAACTCAGCTGCATCCTTCATTGAGGCTGATGGCTCATTCATAACAAAACCCTTTGATATTAGGTCTTATGGATTAACATCCTCATGGATGTACAGTTACCTTTCAAACAGAACACAGAGGGTTTAATGGAAGCCTCTCTGATGCAAATTCAGTTGAGTGTGGTGTCCCGCAGGGCAGCCGGCTTGGACCATGTTTTCTGTGTTTACTAATGACCTTCCACTGACCTTGAATAAAGCCTGTGTGTAGCAGTAAAATAAATAACTGACACCCTTAACATAGAGCTCCAGTCAGTTTTAGAATGGGAAACTAGCAATAGGCTGGTGCTAAATATCTCAAAAACGAAAAGCATCATTTTTGGAACAAATCACTCGCTCAACTCTAAACCTCATCTGGATCTATTATTGAATAATGTGGCTATTGAGGAAGTTGAAGAGACTAAACTGATTGGCTCAAACGCATTAAGAAGGAAAGAAATTCCACAAATTAACTTTTAAAAAGGCACACCTGTTAATTGAAATGCATTCCAGGGGACTACCTCATGAAGCTGGTTGAGAGAATGCCAAGAGTGTTCAAAGCTGTCATCAAGGCAAAGGGTGGCTACTTTGAAGAATCTAAAATATAACATCTATTTCGATTTGTTTAACACCTTTTTGGTTACTACATGATTCCATATGTGTTTCATAGTTTTGATTTACATTTACATTTAAGTCATTTAGCAGACACTCTTATCTAGTGCATTCAATTTAGGATGTCTTCACTATTATTCTACAATGTAGAAAATAGTACAAATAAAGAAATGTAGAAAATAATAAAAATAAAGAAAAAAACGCACATTGACCCCCTGTATATAGCCTCGCTACTGTTATTTTACTGCTGCTCTTTAATTATTATTATTATATATATATTAATTGTTTTTATATATTTTTTACTTAAAACGTATTTTTCTTAAAACTGCATTGTTGGTTAAGGGCTTGTAAGCGTTTCACTGTAAGGTCTACACCTGTTGTATTGCGCATGTGACAAATACAATTTGATTTCATTTGAGTAGGTGTGTCCAAACTTTTGACTGGTACTGTATATTAAATAAAGAGCAAAACAAATATACTTTGAATACACCTTAAGTACATTTTATGTATATTTCTCATGAATTAGAAATACTGTATACTAAAATGGTATTTGAATTAGAATTCCTGTATTTTCTTTACAAAAAAAGTGTATTTATAATGTGTTTCAAGTATACTTTTAGCTATAAAAACAAAGAGAAATTTATTGGGTAAAACACCAACGTTTCGGCATTAACTGTGCCTTTGCCGTTAATCGCCGTTAGTCAGCACCTCTACACTAAATAATTTTCTGTGTGTGTATGCAAGCTCATGCTTTTTATTAGTCAAGTATACATTTACAAATACACTTCTGCTCATTAAATACATTAGCTATTGTAATTAGCCATGTAAAGGTTACCTTGATTGACCAAGGCATCTTCTCAGCCAATGTTAACATGCTATTTACAAAGCAGTTGTAGCAGCAATTTACAAGACTTTTGAGAACTGTGCACCATTGGCATTTCACACTTCAGTTGTTCACATTACAGTAATAAATTAACATTTCAATAAAATGTGTAATATGTAATTTGTAATTAAAAGTACAACATTATTCATTTTGAAAATTAAACATCATATCATTTGAATAAGCTAAATATGAGGAACAATATATTATACATCAAAACTTCAGCTGCAGAAAAGGATGATGGGGAATATGCAAATGTTTGTGCACGTGTTTTTGAAAGTATACATTAAATATAGTTTGTGGACATTTAAGGTAAATATACTTTTTTGAAAGTATACTAAAGTATATTTTCTTGAGATTTGAAAAGGTATACTCTCAGGAAGCATGTTCCTCAGCTGTGCAATAAAGAATCGTTATCATTGTCAACTTTCTCTGCACTCTTCTGAACAGGAATTCAGAATGTACTCATTGTTGGCACTGAAACTACAGTGCCTTGCAAAAGTATTCATACCCCTTGGATTTATTCACATTTTGTTGTTACAAAGTGAGATTAAAATGGATTTTATTGTAATTTTTTGTCAACAATCTAAATAAAATTCTCTGTCAAAGTGGAAGATTTCAATTTTTTGAAAAGATTGATAGAAATTAAATAACTACAATATAGTAGTTGCATAAGTATTCAGCTCCCTGAGTCAATACATGTTAGAAACACCGTTGGCAGCGATTACAGCAGTGAGTCTTCTTGGGTAAGTCTCGAAGAGCGTTACACACCTGGATTGTGCAATATTAGCCCTTTATTCTTTACATAATTCTTCAAGCTCTGTTAAGATGCTGTTGCTCATGACTACACAGCAATTTTCAAATCTTGCCATAGATTTTCAAGCAGATTTAAGTCAAAACTGTAACTTGGCCACTCAGGAACATTCACTGTCTTCTTGGTAAGCAACTCCAGTGTAGATTTGGCCTTGTGTTGTAGGTTATTGTCCTGCTAAAAGGTGAATTCCTCTCCCAGTCTCTGTTGTAAAGCAGACTGAAGCAGGTTTTCCTCTAGGATTTTGCCTTTGCTTAGCTCCACCCTGTTTCTTTTTATCCGGAAAAACTCCCTAGTATTTGCCGATGTCAAGCATATCCATAACATGATGCAGCCACCACCATGCTTGAAAATAAGGCGGCAGTTACTCAGTGATGTGTTGTGTGGGATTTGCCCCAAACATAAGGCTTTTCATTTAGGCCAAAACATTTTTTTTTGCTGTATTACTTTACTGCTTTGTTGCATACAATATGTACAGTGAGGGGAAAAAAGTATTTGATCCCCTGCTGATTTTGTACGTTTGCCCACTGACAAATAAATTATCAGTCTATAATTTTAATGGTAGGTTTATTTGAACAGTGAGAGACAGAATAACAACAAAAAAATCCAGAAAAACGCATGTCAAAAATGTTATAAATTGATTTGCATTTTAATGAGGGAAATACAGTGGGGAGAACAAGTATTTGATACACTGCCGATTTTGCAGGTTTTCCTACTTACAAAGCATGTAGAGGTCTGTAATTTTTATCATAGGTACACTTCAACTGTGAGAGACGGAATCTAAAACAAAAATCCAGAAAATCACATTGTATGATTTTTAAGTAATTAATTTGCATTTTATTGCATGACATACAGTGAGGGAAAAAAGTATTTGATCCCCTGCTGATTTTTTACGTTTGCCCACTGACAAAGAAATGATCAGTCTATAATTTTACTGGTAGGTTTATTTGAACAGTGAGAGACAGAATAACAACTAAAACATCCAGAAAAACGCATGTCAAAAATGTTATAAATTGATTTGCATTTTAATGAGGGAAATAAGTATTTGACCCCTCTGCAAAACATGACTTAGTACTTGGTGGCAAAACCCTTGTCGGCAATCACAGAGGTCAGACGTTTCTTGTAGTTGGCCACCAGGGTTGTACACATCTCAGGAGGGATTTTGTCCCACTCCTCTTTGCAGATCTTCTCCAAGTCATTACGGTTTCGAGGCTGACGTTTGGCAACTCGAACCTTCAGCTCCCTCCACAGATTTTCTATGGGATTAAGGTCTGGAGACTGGCTAGGCCACTCCAGGACCTTAATGTGCTTCTTCTTGAGCCACTCCTTTGTTGCCTTGGCCGTGTGTTTTGGGTCATTGTCATGCTGGAATACCCATCCACAACCCATTTTCAATGCCCTGGCTGAGGGAAGGAGGTTCTCACCCAAGATTTGACGGTACATGGCCCCGTCCATCGTCCCTTTGATGCGGTGAAGTTGTCCTGTCCCCTTAGCAGAAAAACACCCCCAAAGCATAATGTTTCCACCTCCATGTTTGACAGTGGGGATGGTGTTCTTGGGGTCATAGGCAGCATTCCTCCTCCTCCATACACGGCGAGTTGAGTTGATGCCAAAGAGCTCCATTTTGGTCTCATCTGACCACAACACTTTCACCCACTTCTCCTCTGAATCATTCAGATGTTCATTGGCAAACTTCAGACGGGCATGTATGTGTGCTTTCTTGAGCAGGGGGACCTTGCGGGCGCTGCAGGATTTCAGTCCTTCACGGTGTAGTGTGTTACCAATTGTTTTCTTGGTGACTATGGTCCCAGCTGCCTTGAGATCATTGACAAGATCCTCCCATGTAGTTCTGGGCTGATTCCTCACCGTTCTCATGATCATTGCAACTCCACGAGGTGAGATCTTACATGGAGCCCCAGGCCGAGGGAGATTGACAGTTATTTTGTGTTTCTTCCATTTGCGAATAATCGCACCAACTGTTGTCACCTTCTCACCAAGCTGCTTGGCGATGGTCTTGTAGCCCATTCCAGCCTTGTGTAGGTCTACAATCTTGTCCCTGACATCCTTGGAGAGCTCTTTGGTCTTGGCCATGGTGGAGAGTTTGGAATCTGATTGATTGCTTCTGTGGACAGGTGTCTTTTATACAGGTAACAAGCTGAGATTAGGAGCACTCCCTTTAAGAGTGTGCTCCTAATCTCAGCTCGTTACCTGTATAAAAGACACCTGGGAGGCAGAAATCTTTCTGATTGAGAGGGGGTCAAATACTTATTTCCCTCATTAAAATGCAAATCAATTTATAACATTTTTTTATTTTATTTTTTCTGGATTTTTTTGTTTGTTATTCTGTCTCTCACTGTTCAAATAAACCTACCATTAAAATGATAGACTGATCATTTCTTTGTCAGTGGGCATACTTTTTTCCCTCACTGTATCTTTTGGAATATTTTTATTCTGTATATTAGTATGAATATTTTCACTCTGTCATTTAAATCATTATTGTGCAGTCACTAAAATGTTTTTGATCCAGCCTCAGTTTTTTTCCATCACACCCATTGAACTCTGTAACTGTTTTACAATCACCAATGGCCTCATGGTAACTACCCTGAGCAGTTTCATTCCTGTCCTGCAGCTCAGTTCAGAAGGACGACTGTATCTTTGATATATCTTGATGGTTTAATACATAATCCACAGCATAATTATTAACTTAACATGCTTAAAGAGATAATCAATGTCTGATTTGATATTGTTACCAATCACTGCCCTTTTATGAGGCTTTCGAAAGGCTCCCTGGTCTTTGTAGTTGAATCTGTGCTTGAAATTCAATATTTGACTGAGGGACCCATTCAGTATGTTGTATGTATGGGGGACAGAGAAAGGGTTAGTCATAAAAAAATAATGTCAACCCCTATTATTTCACACAGAGTCCATGTAAAATATTATGTGATTTGTTAAGCCACATTTTACTCCTGAACTAATTTAGGCTTGCCTAAACAGGCTAAATACTTATGCAATGACTATATTTTAGTTATCTAATTTTTATTAATCTTATTTTTTTATTCCACTTTGACATTACAGAATATTTTGAGTTCATTGTTGACAACAAATGACAATTAAATCAATTTAAATTCCAAAATAAAATGTGAAGAAATCCAAGGGGTATGAATACTTTTGCAAGGCACTGTATACTTATATTGTACTTGATCACTCACAACCAGTTTCATAAAACAAGCAATGCTTCAATTTAAAAACAACTCCATGTCAAGGCGTCAGTGTAATGCGGTAGGCGAAGTCAGGCGCAGGACACAGAGCTAATCAAAAAACGTACTTTACTCGTAGGTAAAAATATGAACAAAACCTCCACGCAGGGAGGGAATAAACCCGCACACTAACAACAAAAACATGAACAAACACGCACAACACACAGTGTGAGACAGAGGGTTAAATAGGGAAGACATATCTACATGATGGGAAACCGGTGTGACCAATGAAGACAAAACAAGTCGAACATAGATACATGGATCGGTAGCAGCTAGTACTCCGGTGACGACGAACGCCGAAGCCTGCCCGAGCAAGGAGGAGGGGCAGCCTCGGCTGAATCCGTGACACTCCAAGTGTATTTTGAATGAATCTACTAAATTACAATTAAAGCGTTTGAAATTGAAGTACAGTTTAAATGAGTGTGTTTAAGTTTAATGATAGCGAACATATAGTATACTTAAAGACTGTGTAATACAGTATACTTGTATACTCAGCTGGTAGAGCACGGCGCTTGTAACGCCAAGGTAGTGGGTTCGATCCCCGGGACCACCCATACACAAAAAATGTATGCACGCATGACTGTAAGTCGCTTTGGATAAAAGCGTCTGCTAAATGGCATATTATTATTATTATTATTATTATTATATATTAAAATATACATTGTTTTTGATTGGGCAGTTAACTCAAACTAGCATTAAAAACTTTTTTTTTTTAAAAAGATAAAAGAACACCTTACGGCTTGACAGGGGCTGTGAAGAGACACATTATGCATATTGTCTTGTATTTTGCATTGTATTATGTACTGTATTATGTATGTGATACATGGTTGGGATACGACTGTGATATGTGGTTGTCTTGCCTGTCTATTTTAAGATGAATACACTAGCTGTGGGTCACTCTGGATGGGAGCAATGGCTGAATTGAAATGTAAATGTAGTGCTATGTACAGTATATTTATGTATATTATGTATTTTTGTTGTTGTTGTTTCCTGTTTGTACCCCAGGAAGAGTAGCCACTGCCTTGGCATCAGCTAATTGGGTATCCCAATAAATACAAATGATGACAACAGATTAGATTAGAGTTTAACAGTCACATGTATGAGGTTGGAGATGTAATTACAGGGTACAGTGAAATTACATCTGCAACCCCGTACAACAGTTGTGCAATCAAACTCTGTTAATAGGCTCATATGTGAAAGCATTCACATTATATTGGTGTTTAAACTTAAATGACATGTAATTGCGCCATCACATTTAATTCAAAGGAAGCTATAATTTATTGCTGTCAGTCATTTGCGAGTTTCTTCCATTAAAGTTGGCGTTAACTTGAGTTAACACTCCCTTCGTTCACTATGATGATGATCTGTGTGAAGCACAGCACAGCACGCAAAGTACACTAAACAAAAATATAAACGCAACATGTAAAGTGTTGGTCCCATGTTTCATGAGCTGAAATAAAATAAAATACATTTTCCATATGCACAAAAAGCTTATTTCTCTCCAATTTTGTGCACAAATTTGTTAATATCCCAGTTAGTGAGCATTTCTCCTTTGCCAAGATAATCCATCCACCTGATAGGTGTGGCATATCAAGAAGCTGATTAAACAGCATAATCATTACACAGGTGTACCTTGTGCTGGGGACAAAAAAAGGCCACTCTAAAATGTGCAGTTTTGTCACACAACACAATGCCACAGATCTCTCAAGTTTTGAGGGAGCGTGCAATTGGCATGTTGACTGCAGGAATGTCCTCCAGAGCTGTTGCCAGAAAATATAATTTTCATTTCTCTACCATAAGCTGCCTCCAATGTCGTTTTAGAGAATTTGGTAGTACGTCTAACCGGCCTCACAACCGCAGGTCACGTTTATGGTGTCGTGTGGGCGAGCGGTTTGCTGATGTCAACGTTGTGAACAGAGTGCCCCAAGGTGGCGGTGGGGTTATGGTATAGGCAGGCATAAGCTACGGACAATAAACACAATTGCATTTTATCAATGGCAATTTGAATGCACAGAGATACCGTGACGAGATCCTGAGGCCCATTGTCGTGCCATTCATCCGCCGCCATTACCTCATGTTTCAGGATGATAATGCACAGCCCCATGTTGTAAGGATCTGTACACAATTCCTGGAAGCTGAAATTGTCCCAGTTCTTCCATGGCCTGCATACTCATCAGACATGTCACCCATTGAGCATGTTTGGAATGCTCTGGATCGACGTGTACGACAGTGTGTTCCAGTTCCCGTCAATATCCAGCAACTTCTCACAGCCATTGAAGAGGAGTGGGACAACATTCCACAGGCCACAATCAACAGCCTGATCAACTCTGTGCGAAGATGTGTCTTGCTGCATGAGACAAAATGGTGGTCACACCAGAGACTGACTGGTTTAATGATCCATGCACCTACTTAAAAAAATTACTATCTGTGACTAACAGATATCTGTATTCCCAATCATGCGAAATCCATAGATTAGGGCCTAATGAATTTAAATTCAATTGACTAATTAACTTATATTAACTGTAACTCAGTAAAATATTTTAAATTGTTGTTGCATTTATATTTTTGTTCAGTATACATGCATGACTACACTAAAACGCTTCATACTTGTCCTCATGTAATGAAACGGGGGTGGATCAATATAATAACTGTTTCGTTGGGGGTGTAGCCGTACAATAAATCCAGACAATGCAATGTAAGATATAGAATGGACAAATAATGGTCATAATATATACATTGAAATATGTGTATCATGTAAAAATGATAACACTTCTCAGATTGGTTAAAAATGGGGGAATGATATAACTCGACAATAATCAAAACACCCCTCTACTGCTCTCTTGTTCTCGACCATTATCCTTTGACCCCATCACGTGGTGCGGATGCTCTTCCATTCCTCGCTCTTTAGGTTAAACATGGCTGCACTTTTGAGATCAGTACGGCTTCTGAAATGTTCGCCTTCGGGCTTTCTTCAAACAACAGGGACGAGCAGAAATGGACCGCCGCTCAGTCGACTGTACAGTGGTGCGATCGGTGGTAAAGGCTCCGGAGTCTGTTCAAGACAAATCGTCCCAGGCCCCTACAGTGTACACAGGTAGCGTGATGCTGGCTAGCCGGTCCATGCTGGATTGGCATCCTACGGTTGTCATTGAGCCTCAATGACAGTCATAGTTATGCACCTAAACATTAATATGACCCGTTATCATGAGAGCGTATGTATTGATGTGTATATATATATTATACTGGTATTAGCCTGTATTATTTAATCAACAAACTAGCATGTATTAAAAAGATGGCCTCCTTGCATAAGTCCTAATGACGTTCAATTCACAGCTAATTATAACACAATAATGTAACGTTAGCTAGCTATCTGTTCTATGGGATGACTATTAACTAATTGTATTTAAACAAGTAACCCTGATTCTGCACAAATGAATATACAGAGAACTGCTGGCTATGATCTGAGGGCATGACGCCATCTTCTGCTCCCATTAAAATAAAATATTAGCTAACTCGGGAGGGGATCGATTAAGTTATTGGCAAGGTTGGAAGGATTTGCTAACTACACTTAGGCCTTCATATGTGCCACAGTCCTGTATAGGGTGTTGTGTGCCTTTCGGATCAGGCAAGGAAGCAGGGGTGCTCAGGTCAAGGTCATCATTGTGGCCTCTAATGGGAGAACCAAAACTTGATCTTTGCCGTAAACCATATATAACCCATTGCCCCTGTCATCCCTCTGCAAGGTGTGTGTGGCCCTATGCAGGGGTACGTCACTACGCCATCGTCACAGAGCAGAGGGGGCTACCCACGGATGACTCCAGTTTGGGTGTGCGCTCTAAGCAGGCCCAGCAGTTTGACTGGGCCCTGGCAAAGCTTGACAGTTCAGTGAGGAGGACAGGACGCGTCACCAAGACCCTGCTGCTGCGCATCTTCCACGACATCTGCCGAACAGGTAAATAGTTAAGCATCTTGACCACCTCTCCTTAATTTAAGAACCTCAAAGACTAGCACCTCACTCCTTTTTTGTTTCGTATTTTTTTCTACGTCTAGACATGCTTCCCCTCCAACTAACCCATGGCCTGTACTTCTATGTTTTTTCTCTCTGTCTCAAGGCTATCCCAGTGGGAATCAGGCCCTGCTCCTCCTGCGGAGCTGTGGCTCTCTACTGCCTGAGATGCCCCTGGTGGAACGCACTGAGCTGGCACACCGCATCTGGGACAAGCTACAGGAGCTGGGTATGAGGCCGTGGGCATAGAACCCAAACCCAGAGGGCATTAGTGGGACAGGGCACTGGGAAGAGATTGTCAGTGGATGTAGGAGGGTCAGAGGACAATGTGGATGGAGGTCCAACTGAAACTAAGTGCAGTAGGGAGCAAAAGAGGGCATTTTCTCAATGGAATTGATTAGCATGAGAACTATAATAATTTGCTTACTGGTTTGTGGTCATATTGGTAATTAGTAAATGTTCCTTTTTACTGTCAAGGTGCCTCATACGATGCCAGTCATTACAACGCACTGCTCAAGGTATACCTGCAGAACGAGTTCAAGTTCTCCCCCACAGAGTTCCTGGCCAAGATGGAGGCAGCCGGCGTGCAGCCCAACAGAGTGAGTAGACTCACTGCCTCTTATCTATTATCTTTATATTCTTTGATGTTGAAGACTTTTACAGAAAAAAATTAAGAACTGGAACTTTGTTTCTTTTCTTTTTTAAATTTCTGTCTTTGTATATTGTAATTGAGCACTTACGTCATGATAAAATGAAGGTCTTCGATATAGATGAAAGCTTGAGATGACAGCTCTCCTCTGTTTAGGTGACCTTCCAGAGACTGATTGCAGCCTACTGCCATGATGGGGACATTGAGGGTGCCAGGTAAGACAGACTTTTACCAGTTTATTAAGACAGAGACTTGATATCGGCGCAATGTGAAGTGAATGACTGTTTGTGTCCTTGTCACACTCCCTTTCAGTACAATCCTGGGTTTCATGAAGAGCAAGGACCTGCCAATCACAGAGGCTGTTTTCAATTCCTTAGTGACAGGTCATGCACGTGCAGGGTGAGTGTCACATTTGAATCCTCGTTTGTGTTGTAGGTTATGTATTTATAATGCATGTCAATGATAAGTAGAAATGTGGCCCTACTGCCTAATTCTTAATGTGTTTTGGTCTTATTGTGTTGAGTTGTGAGTCTCTCGTGCCCATACAGTGACATGGAAAGTTCAGAGAGCATCATTCCAGTCATGAAGGGAGCGGGCATCGAGCCGGGACCAGACACATATGTGGCACTGCTCAACGCCTATGCAGAGAAAGGAGATATGAACAAGATCAAACAGGTGAGTGGACCATTGGGTTTGTGTGAGTGGACACAATCTAGTACGTAAATTCACTATGACACCTTGTAGTGTGTACGTCAGGGTTTCCGTTAGCCGTTAATAGCCGACGTTTTGTAAACATATATATATATATTTTATCCAATAAAGAAAATTGCAGCCTGCAAATTATCCGGGAGAAGAAGAAAAAATTGCATTGCGAAATAATGCTTTTTAGCCTATTCATTGATGGAAATACCAGTCGATGGAAATAGATTTGACTGGTCATGCTTATCGGTCTATAGGTTGATTTACATAATTTAGTGGAATTAAATTGGCGCGTGTAGAGTATTTTCGTTATGTACTGTGCATTCGGAAAGTATTAAGACCATTTGACTTTTTCCACATTTTGTTACGTTACAGCTTTGTTCTAAAATGGATAAAATAAAATAAAATTCTCATCAATCTACACACAATACCCCATTATGACAAAGCAAAACCAGGTTTTTAGATTTTTTTGCAAATGTATTAAAAATAAATAGCATATACTATATTTACATAAGTATTCAGACTCGAAATTGAGCTCAGGTGCATCCTGTTTCCATTGATCATCCTTGAGATGTTTCTACAACATGATTGGAGTCCACCTGTGGTAAATTCAATTGATTCAACATGATTTTGAAAGGTACACACCTCTCTTTATAAGGTCCCACAGTTGACAGAGCATGTCAGAGCAGAAACCAAGCCATTAGGTCGAAGGAATTGTACGTAGAGTTCCGAGACAGGATCGTGTCGAGGCACAGATCTGGGGAAGGGTACCAAAAAATGTCTGAAGCATTGAAGGTCCCCAGGAGCACAGTGGCTTCCGTCATTCTTAAATGGAAGAAGTTTGGAACCACCAAGACTCTTCCTAGAGCTGGCCGCCCGGCCAAACTGAGCAATCGGTGGAGAAGGGTCTTGGTCAGGGAGGTGACCAAGAACCCCATGGTCACTCTGACAGAGCTCCAGAGTTCCTCTGTGGAGATGGGAGAACCTTCCCGAAGTACAACCATCTCTGCAGCACTCCACCAATCAAGCCTTTATGGGAGAGTGGCCAGACGGAAGCCACTCCTCAGTAAAAGGCACATGACAGCCCGCTTGGAGGCACCTAAAGAACTCTCAGACCATGAGAAACAAGATTCTCTGGTCTGATGAAACCAAGATTGAACTCATTGGCCTTTGGAGGAAACCTGGCACCACCCCTACAGTGAAGCATGGTGGTGGCAGCATCATGCTGTGGGGATGTTTTTCAGTGGTAGGGACTGGGAGACTAGTCAGGATCGAGGGAAAGATGTACGTAGCAAAGTACAGAGAGATCCTTGATGAAAATCTGATCCATAGCTGTGCAGCAACGCTCCCCGTCCAACCTGACAGAGCTTGAGAGGATCTGCAGAGAAGAATGGGAGAAACTCCAAAAGCTTGTAGCGTCATATACCCAAGAAGACTCGAGGCTGTAAGGTGCTTCAACAAAGTACTGAGTAAAGGGTCTGAATACTTATGTTAATGTGATATTTGCAAAAATTTCGAAACCTCTTTTTGCTTTGTCATTATGGGGTATTGTGTTTTGATTGAAGGGGGAAAAAATGATTTAATCCATTTTAGAATAAGGCTGTAACGTAACGAAATGTGGATAAAATCAAGGGGTCTGAATACTTTCCGAATGCACTATCTTATCTATCACACGCCTACAGCATACAGATACAGAGCCTTTGAGTGGAAAATCTGTCTGACAGCGCAAGAGCTGCTGCTGCAGCATCTTGTGGTGCTTTCAAGACAACTGGGAACTCTGAAAAATACAAGGTCAAATCATGACGTCAGTGATCTTCAGGTTGGAAAGTCGGACCTCTAGAAAGAGGCCTGAGTTCTCGAGTTGGAATTCCGAGTTGGATGACCGTTCAAAAAGGTTTTTCCCAGTCGGAGCTCGTTTTTTCCCCCCCACTTGTCTTGAACACACTGAAGTCGGAAGTCGGAGATTTCCGAGTTCCCAGTTGTTTTGAACGCGGCATCAAACGGCAATGGAAGGCAGGCTTCATCAGCGTGTCACAGACCACTTTGCAGTGAGCTGTAGGCAGTAGGCTATGCATTTTGAAAACGTATATACTTAATTGTTTGAAACCTGAACGTTTGAATATATATTATGAGGCATATCTTGCTTCAAAGTAACCTATTAGAGTGCCTCTCTTTCTAAATTTCTAATGGATAATTTCATCTGTCACATGAAACCGCTCGCATGTGCAGTGCCCTTTT
The DNA here is from genome assembly GCF_020615455.1 of Coregonus clupeaformis. Classification (NCBI taxonomy): domain Eukaryota; kingdom Metazoa; phylum Chordata; class Actinopteri; order Salmoniformes; family Salmonidae; genus Coregonus; species Coregonus clupeaformis. The sequence goes on along the minus strand of NC_059222.1, from coordinate 16,310,088 downwards.
GACAAGTGTTTTTCCGTTAATTGCATTATGGAATTAACTTTTGCGCGTAGTCTGCTGCCTTATGCGCACTGCTGCACTTATGTGTCCTCTGTAGCTCAGCTGGTAGAGCACGGCGCTTGTAACGCCAAGGTAGTGGGTTCGATCCCCGGGACCACCCATACACAAAAAATTTATGCACGCATGACTGTAAGTCACTTTGGATAAAAGCGTCTGCTAAATGGCATATTATATTATATTATATTATAATGTGAATAAATAATAGTTTATCAACATTTTAAGCGAAACGTTTCGATCTGTTGCGTCAGACTCATTGCTTTTTAAGTAAAAACAATTGTTTTTGTTGCCTAGGCCTACTGGTTGTATGCATTTGGGATATACCATCCCAAAACTGTCCCAGAATCTGTTTGGAATAGGCTATTTCTTTCTCGACAAGCTGACCAATAGAATAATTAGCCTAAACTTTTCTCCTATAGTAGATTGACATAGACTAGTGATCTTGCTGTTCATTATTCGTCTTGTTGGCTGAGGAAAAGTAAATGTGGACAGTCTATCATGTTCAAAGTGCACATCAGAATTTGGTAAGAAGGACCGCACATCGTTGCATCCTCGACTTGCATGTTCTGTTAATATGAATTACCATATTCAAAATGTGATTTCTGTCATTCTGAGCACCGTGGGTGGATGCCCTAATCAGGTTATGCACCCAATGCATATGGTTCCGGTAAATCTAAAATGTTGCCGGTCAACAGAAACCCTGGTGTGTGTTTGTGTGAAGTGACCCTCCCGTGTGTCCCGTCCCCAGACTCTGGAGGCTGTGGAGAACACAGACACCAGTCTGATGGACAGAGACCTGATGCAGGTGGTATTCAGCCTGTCCAAGGCAGGCCATCAGCAGCACGTACCAGAGATAGTGGAGCGTATGAGACACGAGAGAGGATATGTACCAGGTATGATCAGCTCCAGAGGACTGGGTGGGCTAAGCACTTTTACAGTGATTTTCAGGAACTTGCCATGCAAGTGAAGGTAAACACTTGACTTTATTGTTGCGGGGTCCTGTACTTAGACGGTGCAGGGACTACAACTACCCCTGAACGTTCTGGTTATGCGTTGTTGAGATAACGAAGATGATGATATTGATGAATTGAATGTCAATTGGATGAGAACACATCTCCCCCCCCCCCGTAGATGCTATGAACCTGTGTCTGAGCCTGATCACCCAGGGCCAGGAGGACACAGCCTTCACTGTGCTGAAGACCTTTCCCACCCTGCAGCAAGAGACCCAGAGCGGAGACTCCCCCAACCTGGGAAACTTCTTTCTGCGACACTGTGTCAACATGGACAAGGTAAGGCTTTCAGGGTTGTCAGTATTTCCACTGCAATGTTTTAAAACAAATTATTAGAAAATAATTTTCCGGATGGGAAAACGTTTTCAGTGTAAACGTAAACAATTAAAACCAGATAAATTATGTAGAAAAGATAATGGATCAATATATTTTTTAATAAGATCATCTTTGAGAACTAACAATTACCAAAATAAAAACTAGACAGTCAGGGAGAATTTAAAAAATGTCATGGCATGGGGCCTTTGTTATAATGTTTGAGTCACTCAGATTGCATAACAACAAGGCATAATTAGCTTTGATTAGCTTTGAAACTACATATTTCCTCTCTGCCCCATGGCAAAATGTGTAGAATTGCAGGAAATTAGCTTTAACAGCAAAATTGTCGCTGCGGTCAAGAGGGGCCTCTAAAACCGCGCCATTGGCCACTACCGCGTGCCCCTCCCCCCGATAACTATGCCACTGCTGCTGAAAAAATTCATAAGGGAAACACTGGTTCTAGACCAGGATTGCCCAAGCTCGCCTCCTGGAGAGATACCCTTCTGCACACTTTAGTTCCAACCCTTATCTACCACACCTGATTCTACAAATGAGCTGCTCATAAATGTCCATCTGTCTCTGTTTTTAGCCAGTGGAGAAGGTAGCCCGCTACTGCAAGGAGCTGCAGGACTCCAGCTACCACGCTACACCCCTGCAGTTCACCCTGTACTGCTGCCTGGAGGCCAAGAAGACTGGTACGCTACATCCTCCTGAGAAATGCACAGGGACGACAGAGAGGAGGAGTAGGAGGCTACACACCAGAGGGAGTTTTTCACCATCTCTCTAATATTTTCTCCAGCTACTGCGGTGGAGTTGATGAAGATGATGAAGGAACAGGGACAACCCATCAGACCCCACTACTTCTGGCCCCTCCTCACACAACATGCCAAGGACCAGAACACAACAGGTATGGAAACATGATTAAAACCCAGAAACACAAAACCATTTGATTTTAAAATACTGATAAATAGGGATTGAATGGGTCGTTTCAGCTCCAGTGTCCTCTCGATAGCACCCTCTAACTTCATTTGTTTAGCCCATTCATGCGTTGTTGTTGGAGATTCAGATATGAACCAGTACCACCCTCTGGACTGGCCATTGTAGTAGATTGAAGATCCAAGTTGACCTCCCATCGTAGCTTCACTTGCCAGGGTGTCCCTGTGTCACTCTCCGCTCTTCACGGGGATAACACAGAGAGTGACAGGGTTCAGAATGAGTGAGGGAGCTGTCCGTCACAGCCTTGTGGATGGCGACGCCTCCATGCCATTTCCTGGTGGGTGCCGGTTCTGATCCCTAACCCACCACAGGGCATGACGGGACCTGTCTGATGTCACTGTCTGAGAGGTCACTCACATGATATACACCCACAGACTTCTCGCTCTCTCTCTCTCTCTCTCTCTCTCTCCAATACCACAAATATATTTTATGAGAAAGGCGCTCCTCGAACTAGATGCTGTGATGCTTGAAATAGTTGTTCTAAAATGTGTGCATGTTGAGGTATTGGTTTAAAGTCACTGTGGTAGAAAGGCATATGTATGTGAGAGCCTAACGTGATGCCCTGAGGGCCAATGCTGCTGTGTGTCTGTCTGCTGTAGAGATTTAGACTTTATGTAGTACTCTGGATAGAGAGAGGCTCTCGGAGCCCACAGTATACTCAGGCCTGGCCAGGTTATGACTTCTCCAGACCGCTCCTTCGTAAGAAGCTTTTAGAAGTGCAGGGCCTGTCAAATATTTATGGGCCAGAGTGTTCCACCCTGGAAGGATTTCACTGGTTTGGGGGCAAGGGGGGGAAAGAGGTCGGATCTGAGCCTGAGATGAAGAGCGGGCACTCTAGGCAGAACGGATAATGATGACCCCCCCCCCTCTTTCTCTTTCAGGGGACCTCTCTGGAATAGATCTTATTAAAGGTCAAGGAAGGTCGAAGGATAACTACGTTCTTATTCTCCTCCAAGACTAAAACAGGCCCAGGACTGGACGTTGTTTTGGTTGACTGACTGTCAAACTGTACTTTCCGTTCTTCCTCTTTTGTTGCTCGGCTGCGTTCCATCTTTTGCAGTACCTCACTCCTTTTCATCGTCTCTCAGTGAATTAGCATAATGGCAGGTTTATCTAAGCGATGCCCTTCTCTCTCATATGAGGAGGAGTCTGATGTGACCTCTACCCTGCCCTGAGGGGGAAAGGATGGAGTCCCCCTTTTGGGGGGATTGGGGGAGGATAGACTGAGGTGTTTAATCCCCCACCCCCTACCTACTCCTGGGGGCTGTGGGGCTGAGGGATCACAGGTCATTCTGCTACAGTGGCTGTGGAGGCCTCTGGTCTCCTATAGTCCAGTCTCAGCCCTGAGGAAACTACAGGGCGTCATGGGAGACTGGGGTTCAGCTAAGGGTCAAACTATTGTTTAGGAGCAGATCAGCCTTCCAACAGTGATTGGGAGTGTTTTCATATACTAATATAGAAAACGATGAATTGTGTTGCTACTGTATTTCAGAAAGATAAACGGCTAGACTGAAATGGTACAAGGCGAGTTCAAATTCATGTCATAATGACCATGTTTGGACAATGTTCTGCCTTTGAGAAGTGATACATCCTTGTCTTTATGTCCTTGGAGTCTTAGTTATAGGTGAGATGGGCTGCTTCAGAAGGTTCAGAGCAGTGTGCTAGCAGACTCCACCCTGGCTTGAACATACCGGACATAGATTTAGTTGTCAGACCGCTTAGCGGAAACAAAAACGTATCTTTCTTTTGCACACTGGTTGTCCCTGCGTTGTTAGCCTTAACCCTCATGAATGATGCAGCCTCTATGGCTGCAGGAGGGGCGTGTGTGTGTGTCCGTCCGTGTGTGTCCGTGTGTGTGTGTGTGTGTGTGTGTGTAAAAGCGTTCGGGGGGCAGCATGGTGGAGGTGATGTGACGGATGCAGAGTGACTTGATTTCATGTAAATGCGAGCGCTCTGAGGGAATTCACTTTGGATTACGCGCACCACTGCACCGGCATGAAATATTAAGCGCCATGTCACTTTCTGTCCACAGGTGTCACTGGCGGGCAGGAGCGGGGCAGAAAAACTTAGCATTTTGATGAGGTGTGGATTTGGGTAGGCGAGTTAGAGGAAGCATATGCTCTGCTTTTGTTCCCACCAGCCGTGAGCCACGGCCGGCTTGTCATCCCTGAGCAGGGAGCTTATCGCTTGTGACAACGGCGAGAGGGAAAGCGAGAAAGTGGTACAGCGGGCTGCCTCCGTTCGCCTCTGCTTTACGAAGAGGCTTTTATGTTTTGGGAGGCGCAGATTAAAGCCCCCATGCCACGAGGCATCCAGTCTATTCCCCCCCCCCCCCAACCAACCAACTCCCCTCGACCTCTTCAACACATGCTCCCTCCTCTCCCTCTAAAGCAGCTCTCACCACTTCCTCTCCCGCCGTCCCTCAGTCCACCCTGTGAGTGTCAGTGTGTGGTAATTAATGGAACAAGAAGTGATTCCATCTGACATCGTCATAGCCACCTGTACTCCTAGAGACAAAAACCGAGAGAGAGACCGAGGGAGGGAGGGGGAGAGCGAGGCACAGAAGGTACATGTACTCATTTCAAGGACAGAGGAGTGTAGGAAATAGCAACCAGTTCACTTCACTCTGGTCCTCTCATCTCTCCTTGCTATTCTCTGTTCTCTTTCATTTTCCCTTTGAGTCTCTTTGTCTGTCTCTTGTCAGATGGTATCTCATCGTGTCGCCTCTGCCTCAGTGGACATGTAGTTATAGTCTGGCCTGGGCATATACCAGAACGTCTAAGGTGAGGATTAAGCCTTCATTCCCAAGGAGTCAGTCTAGTCAGTCACAATGAAGTTCCTCTGCTGTGCTCCAGCCAGTCTCAGGTCTCACCTGTGCAATATTAGAGGGCTAGATATTCCCACAGTGTGAATTCTGCCTCAATTGTGAGATGAAGTGCACTTGAAAAAGCTCAAAAGAAATGTTAGCTAACCCCTCTTAAGAGTCTTAACACCTTTTTACCTAAATATCAAAAGGATATGAATTCTACTCTGCAGTGAGTATATGAAGCCTGTTTGTAACCCCGATGTTTGGCGTTAGTTCACCGAATAACCACTGAATCAGCGCCTACCCTGCTGCTTTTAAAAGCTTCTCACTCCCTCGCACACTTGCACGGTGTGAATCAGTGAAAAGTGCTGATTCTAGAAGCCCATGTGAGAACCAGGTCACATACAGTATATACTGAACAAAAATATAAACGCAACAATGATTTTACTGAGTTACAGTTCATATAAGGAAATCAGTCAATTTAAATACATTAATTGGGCCCTAATCTATGGATTTTGCATGACTGGCCCGCCTACTGGGGAGCCAGGCCCAGCCAATCAGAATGCGTTTTTCCCTACAAAAGGGCTTGATTACAGACAGAAATACTCTTCAGTTTCATCAGCTGTCCGGGTTTCTGGTCTCAGATGATCCCGAAGGTGAGGAAGCCGGATGTGGAGGTCCTGGGCTGGCTTGGTTACATGTGGTCTGCGGTTGTGAGGCCTGTTGGACGTACTGCCAAATTCTTTAAAATGATGTTGGTTTATGGTAGAGAAATTAACATTCAATTATCTGGCAACAGCTCTGGTGGACATTCCTGCAGTCAGTATGCCAATTGCGCGCTCCCTCAAAATTGAGACATCTGTGGCATTGTGCTGTGTGACAAAACTGCACATTTTAGAGTGGCCTTTTATTGTCCCCAGCACAAGGTGCACCTGTGTAATGATCATTACAGTTTAATTAGCTTCTTGGTATGCAACACCTGTCAGGTGGATCTTGGCAAAAGATGAATACTAACAGGGATGTAAACAAATTTGTGCAAATAATTTGAGAGAAATAAGCTTTTTGCGCATAGGGAAATTTCTGGCTCTTTTTATTTTAGCTCATGAAACATGGGACCAACACTTTACATGTTGCGTTTATATTTTTGTACAGTATACATTTACCAGCTCCATTGACATGTTTTCTATCAGTCTGGTTTCCCAGAAATGGATCATGGATTATTAAACAGGAAAACAGGTGCTCTTCTCCTTTCATAAAAAAAAATGAAGAAAGGATGAGAGGACTCCCGGGCTCCATTGAGAAGAAAGCATCAGATCGGCTTTTTACTTTTTCTTGAAAGCAGAGAGGGTAGTGAGCTGTGAGAGAGGGGGATGAATGAAGGGAAGATATAGAATGATGGAGTGGCCTGAGTGGTCCAGGTGCCCTACCTGGTTAATGCTACCCCTCTCCTTCTCTACCTCCACCCCCGGCTGGAGCTCCTAAGTTAGGTTTTAATGGTGGATAAAAGCAGATCCTTATCTTTTATTCAGGTGTGTTGGGGCAGTGGAGGGTATTACCAGGTGAACAGAGACCCTCCCTAGAGGACTGAGATACAGAGCGCTGTGTGGGCCTGAGTGGAGTGTAAACACCACAAACACACACACAGAGAACGAGAGAGATGGAGCCAGGGTGTATGTGCTCTCACATACAGCACCGAAACACTTAGCCTGCCCTCTTGCTGAAGTCTGCATGGAAACATGCATGAACACATAGATAGGTATTTCTAACCCTGAGAAACGCACACACAGTCACACTGGTTCATTCCACTCTTGGCCCATCTCATATGTCCATCCAGGCCTAGGCAGCAATGTGCCTGTTCCATATTCATGTGGCCGCTCCCGGGGAGGGTGTGCCTGGGGCAGGGGCCCAGGGTCCTGCTGGAGAGCAGAGCAGAGTAGTGGTAATGGGTTTGGAGTCCACCCTAGGCCCGTCCCCTCAACCTCTGGTTGCTGCAGGGTTGGGTCAATTCCATTTCAACTCAGAAAGTAACCCCAATTCCACATTTTCCTCACTCAAAAGCATTGAAGAGAATTGGATTTGGTTTTGGAATTTCAGTGTGCTTCCTGAATTGACTGGAATTGGAAATGGGTTTGACCCCAACCCTGATGTCCACTGTTGTACTGTGCTGTAGCAGGGCTGGGTATCCCCATCTGAGTGTTGATGTTCCTCCAGGTATCATGGAGGTGTTGAAGGGCATGCAGGAAGTGGATGTACCAGCTGATGTAGAGACAATGTCCATCTACGTCCTGCCTGCTTTCCCAAACGTAGATGCTGCCCGGGACGCATTCAAGGTACCGTGTGTGTGTGTGTGTGTGTGTGTGTGTGTAGGGTGGGTGGCCTCCACATCCACAGGAAGTAGCACCAGCGCCTGAAGCGCTAACCCAACCCCCCCAACGCACGAGATGTGTGCGTGCGTTGCTAGTTTCTGATAGTCTTGGTTATCTTGGCGTCTGTATGAGCAGGTGTGTGAAGCGTGTGCACGGTTGCATTTTATAAATATTTTTTTTTGTGTTGTGTTGCCATGTGTTCATGTGAATGGTGTGTATTTGTCGTAGGAGATGGGCTGCTCCTTGGAGTCTGAGGGTTTCTTGTCCTCTGAGGTGCGCTCTGAGGCTAGCAGTGGGAACCTGGCAGGACTGTTGGTTACCAGTGAGTATCTACCTGTATTTCAACTCTATCTTAATGGCTTCCTCTGGTCATTCAACATGTCAAAAAACACATCTATTACAGGTAATTATGCCGATAATCATGTCTAATGCACCTTCTTTGTTCACTTATGTACACCAACATACATTCATGATGGCCCCATTCCAAGTCACTCATAGTGCCTCTGATGTCTATGTGAACTACCTACCTAGCGTAACTCTCTGGGCCCAGGGTTGGCTTTTTGAGGGAGGACCGACTCGTCATCAGCATCTGGCTTCTGTTTCTCCTGGAGTCTTATTGCCCCCATCAGAGCGCTGTCTCTCGCCCCCTCTTCTCTTGCTCTCTTTCGCTGTCTCTCTGCTCCCCACACACTCCCCGCTCATCAGGGCTTTTAAGTGATTAGTGTGTGAATATGTTAGGAGGAGCGGGCGATCGAGGGAGCGACTCGCCTAAACTGGTGGAGGTGAAGAGCGATTGGGGGGGTGAGATGGAGAGGTGTTTAATAATGGATGCTCGTTCGCTCATCACGTTTTAGCCCCTCTACCCGTTTTCTCTCGTTCTCTTAATCTGTCACACACCATCTCTTTTTTTGTCCTTCTGGTTGCTTGGATATTTGTCTTGAGTCTTCTTGGTCTTTCACACCACATTGACATGCCACTTATATCTATGAAGGCTTTGGGAAACCAAACATCCTTAGTGTTCTCCTCAGAATGTGTCTGTTTCTCTCTCCCTCTCCAGTGTCTGCTCCTTCCTTCCCTGCCCTGGACCTGAGTACCTTCAGAGGAAGTCTCATCCAGGGCTTCAGAAGGTGAGTTGTCTTACGTCGTAACAGTTTTTAGAGTAAGAGTGCTCTGTTTCTCTTTACAAGTGTGTATGTGCAAATGTGTTTGCCTTCTCGCCCATGTTTCTAAACAGGCTTATGAAAGCCCCTGGCAACATGGGGTTTATGACTTGTGAATAACTACATATGTTACTTGTGTCCCCCTCCCCTGTCAGTGAGTGAGGGAGTGAGTTAGAGACTGCGGTGTTCTCCCTGCAGCGGGCCACCCAGTTCCGGGCCCTGACTGCCTCATGCTTATGGACACAGTCAGTCAGTGGTCCTGACCTGCAGCCCTGGCCCAGGAGCACCCTGGGAGATATGTTAATGAGTCTACTCTGAGCCCCGCCCCTAAGGCTCTGCCCTCACCCTACCCAGCCTGAGGTCTGTAGGCTGGCTACAGGCAGGAGGGCAATGATGTAAATATTTACACCCACTCCTCCCTCTCTTTCTCCCTCCCGCCCTCATCTGTCTTGACCCTCCCAGGGAGCCCAGAGGTCCTGGCATACTTACTGGTGTTTGTGTCGCTTCTGTCCTGTCCTCCCCTCACACCAATATACACACACACAGTCATTAGTTATGGTTATGAAATAATAATTAAAGTGAAATGGATAGATTGCGGCCTAGTTGAAGAGAGATTTTCCTGTGGTTTTTGGGCTTATATTGCAGATGTCAGAAACATAATCACCTTCTTCTCAGGAGTAAGATTGATACGTTTCTAGATGTATGTCGTGAATGATTTAGACTACATCTGTACTCTTTTCTCTCTGGACGATGTTCCTGGTAGCATGGTTGTCTGCTATAGACTCATCTGTGAGCCATGCGGTGCTGTCGTTGCCAGGCAGCCTGTCACGCCCATAATTGGGGTTGACGCCAAAGAAGAGGGGGGTGTCACTGGGGAGGGGGGGCTGTGTCAGAACCATGTCACTACACTCCACAACCTGCTCCTGTCAGAGCAAGGTCAGGGGATAATTTAATCATTAAAGACCCCCCCGCTCCCTCCACCCTCCTCTCATCTTGTCTCTGTGCCTCTCAAACCAGCTGACAACGCCACATACGCACGACGGCCGTGTCATCATAATTTAGGAATGGTTTTGTGTGTGTGTGTGTCTGACATGGTTTTCGAGTGACTATTCAGTGTCGATAATGTGTAGGATGCCTGTTTTCTTCCCTTAAGTCAATTTCCTCTCATCCTCAGATGATTTATCAAGGCAAAGTGGCAGTCCTCTTCTCTGTCCTGTGTATATATTTCCCTGGTGCATCATTTTCGGGGATCATGGTATCAGTTAGACCATTCAGAATGTATCATTTGCTCCATCAGAATGCCCAGGTTCTTATCATCCCTGTCCATTTACTGGCGTTTTGCCGTGTGACATTAATAGAATTGTGTCCGGTTGTGTCGTGTTCATAGGGACTCGTATGTCAGTAATCTACTGTAATATTGTTCTCATAGAAGCTTGCTTTATGTCTCTGTGCTGATTTCCTGTGAGTATGTATGTGGCTGCGTTTACATTGGTCTTTCAACCAATCACATCGGATCTTTTTTTAGATAATTAGTGAAAAAAATATCAGAATTGGGCTGCCTGTGTGAATTCAGCCTAAGTATCCTGATTCTGTGTACTGATTCCTGTCTGTATGTCTGTGTATCCTGATGTCTTGTCCTCTGCTACCCCCTACAGGTGTGATGATGTGGAGAGCATGTCTAAGGTAAGACGATGCACAGCGCTGCTTGGTTTCAGCTCTGTTCATAATCGCATGTGGAGAAACTGGCAGGGGTTTATTGAAGAGGGTGGAAGGTTCAGAATGTTGCAGATAGAAATGTATGACATGTAAAAGCTTGATTGTAATTTCGATATGACATAGACTTACCACTTTTATAGATTATATTTATTTCTGCAAATATTTTTTCTAACCCTTCCCCTCTTGATTGCATTGCAGTGATACAGTGATACAGGCATTTAAAAGGCAACAATATGACTGCTATATAATTCTGGGGCATGAGTTTTCACTATTCAGGTGTGATGCTTGACCCTGCAATTTGTATGTAGGTGTGTATGTGTATGAGATGCATCTCTTAGGTTATGCTTGTTTTCAGATCACTGAGCTGCTGTACAAAGATGAGCGTTTCTCTCAGGGAGCTACAGGATCTGCTGGTAAGATCATTTGTGAATGGATGAAAATCTGACCATAACAACGCTATCTATTTTATTTTTGTTAAATTTTAGTCATTTAGCATACACTCTTATCCAGTAGTGAGCGCATACATTTTCATACTGTCAGAATAATAGTAGAGAGAATGATTTATTTAAGCTTTTATTTATTTCATCACATTCCCAGTGGGTCAGAAGTTTACATACACTCAATTAGTATTTGGTAGCATTGCCTTTAAATTGTTTAACTTGGGTCAAACGTTTCGGGTAGTCTTCCACAAGCTTCCCACAATAAGTTGGGTGAATTTTGGCCCATTCCGCCTGACAGAGCTGGTGTAACTGAGTCAGGTTTGTAGGCTTCCTACTTTTTCATTTCTGCCCACAAATCTTCTATAGGATTGAGGTCAGGTTTTGTGATGGCCACTCCAATACCTTGACTTGGTTGTCCTTAAGCCATTTTGCCACAACTTTGGAAGTACGCTTGGGGTCATTGTCCATTTGGAAGACCCATTTGCGACCAAGCTTTAACTTCCTGACTGATGTCTTGAGCTTAAATATATCCACATAATTTTCCTTCCTCATGATGCCATCTATTTTGTGAAGTGCACCAGTCCCTCCTGCAGCAAAGCACCCCCACAGCATGATGCTGCCACCCCCGTGCTTCACGGTTGGGATGGTGTTCTTCGTCTTGCAAGCGTCCCACTTTATCCTCCAAACATAACGATGGTCATTATGGCCAAACAGTTCTATTTTTGTTTCAACAGACCAGAGGACATTTCTCCAAAAAGTACGATCTTTGTCCCCATGTGCAGTTGCAAACCGTAGTCTGGCTTTTTTATGGCGGTTTTGGAGCAGTGGCTTCTTCCTTGCTGAGTGGCCTTTCAGGTTATGTCGATATAGGACTCGTTTTACTGTGGATATAGATACTTTTGTACCTGTTTCCTCCAGGATCTTCACAAGGTCCTTTGCTGTTATTCTGGGTTTGATTTGCACTTTTCGCACCAAAGTACGTTAATCTCTAGGAGACAGAACGCGTCTCCTTCCTGAGCGGTATGACAGCTGTGTGGTCCCATGGTGTTTATACTTGCGTACTATTGTTTGTACAGATGAACGTGGTACCTTCAGACGTTTGGAAATTGCTCCCAAGGATAAACCAGACTAGTGGAGGTCTACAATGTTTTTTTGAGGTCTTGGCTGATTTCTTTTGATTTTCCCATGATGTCAAGCAAAGAGGCACTGAGTTTGAAGGTAGGCCTTGAAATACATCCACAGGTACACCTCCAATTGACTCAAATGATGTCAATTAGCCTATCAGAAGCTTCTAAAGCCATGACATCATTTTCTGGAATTTTCCAAGCTGTTTAAAGGCACAGTCAACTTAGTGTATGTAAACTTCTGACCCACTGGAATTGTGATACAGTGAATTATAAGTGAAATAATCTGTCTGTAAATTGTTGGAAAAATGGCTTGTGTCATGCACAAAGTAGATGTCCTAAACGACTTGCCAAAACTATAGTTTGTTAACAAGAAATTTGTGGAGTGGTTGAAAAACGAGTTTTAATGACTCCAACCTAAGTGTATGTAAACTTCCGACTTCAACTGTATGTATGTCTGTCTGTATGTACAGTGCCTTCAGAAAGTATTCACCCCTTGACTTTTTTCCACATTTTGTTGTTACAAATTGGGATTGAATTGTTTTTCAACGATCTACACACAATTCTCAGTCAAAGTGGAAGAAAATGTTTTCCATTTTTTAAAGATGAATGAAAAATACACTAATATCTTGATTAGATATTCAACCCCCCGAGTTAATAAATGTTGGAATCACCTTTTGGCAGCGATTTACAGCTGTGAATCTTTTTGGGTACGTCTCTAAGAGCTTTGCACACCTGGATTGTACAATATTTGCCCATTTATTCTTTTTTAAACTCTTCAAGCTCTGTCAAGTTGGTTGTTGATCATTGCTTTGACAGCTATTTTCAAGTCTTGCCATAGATTTTCAGCCCTATTTAAGTCAACTGTAACTAGGCCACTCAGGAACATTCAATGTCCTCTTGGTAAATAACTCCAGTGTAGATTTGGCCTTGAGTTTTTGTTTGTTGTCCTGCTGAAAGGTGAATTTGTCTCCCAGTGTCTGTTGGAAAGCAGACTGAACCAGGTTTTCCTCTAGGATTTTGCCTGTGCATATCTCTATTCCATTTATTTTTACCCCCCCAAAAAAACTAGTCCTCACCAATGACGGGAATATCCATAACATGATGCAGCCACCACCATGCTTGAACATATGAAGTGCAGTACTCAGTGATGTTGTGTTGGATTTGTCCCAAACATAATGCTATGCTTTTATTTTTATTTTTTTTGCAGTATTACTTTAGTGCCTTATTGCAAACAGGATTACATTTACATTTAAGTCATTTAGCAGACGCTCTTATCCAGAGTGACTTATCAGTACACAGAATCACTTTATTAATTTTTTTCATACCCCCCGTGGGAATCGAACCCACAACCCTGGCGTTGCAAACTCCATGCTCTACAAACTGAGCTACATCCCCTGCCGGCCATTCCCTCCCCTACCCTAGACGACGCTGGGCCAATTGTGCGCCGCCCCATGGGTCTCCCGGTCGCGGCCGGCTACGACAGAGCCTGGATTCGAACCAGGATCTCTAGTGGCACAGCTAGCACTGCGATGCAGTGCCTTAGACCACTGCGCCATGTTTTTGAATATTTTTTTATTCTGTACAGACTTCCTTCTTTTCACTGTCATTTTAGGTTAGTATTGTGGAGTAATTACAATGTTGTTGATCCATCCTGTCCTCCTCTCACAGCCATTAAACTCTAACTGTTTTAAAATCACCTTTGGCCTCATGGTGAAATCCCTGAGTGGTTTCCTACCTCTCCGGCAACTGAGTTAGGAAGGACACCTGTATCTTTGTAGTGACTGGGTGTATTGATGCACCATCCAAAGCGTAATTAATAACTTCACCATGCTCAAAGGGATATTGAGTGTCTGCTTTTAGGTGCCCTTCTTTGCGAGACATTGGAAAACCTCCCTGGTCGTTGTGGTTGAATCTGTGCTTGAAATTCACTGCTCGACTGAGGGACCGTACAGATAATTGTATATGTGGGGTACAGAGATTGAGTACTCATAAAAAAATCATGTTAACCACTATTATTGCACACAGTGAGTACATGCAATTTATTATGGGACTTGTTAAGCAAATGTTTACTCCTGAATCTATTTAGGCTTGCCATAACGAAAGGGTTGAATAGTTATTGACTCAAGACATTTCAGCTTTTAATTTTTTATTAATTATATAACAAAATTCCACTTTTGGGTTATTGTGTGTAGATCAGTGGCACAAGTCAAGGGGTGTGAATACTTTCTGAAGGCACTTTATCGGTGTCTGTCTCTGCGTTTACTGTGTATATATCTGCAGTCTCAGTGGCAGGAGTCTGCTGACGCGCTCACTCTGCGTTATGAACACTGTGTTTGCATGTTCATGTCCTGCCCTAGATATAGGGGGTATGTGTGAGACCTGGCCAGAGGGACAGCCTGTTTGTCAGGGAAAATGGACCTAGGCTGCTGACACAGCGCTGAACAAACAGCCAGCGTCTCAGTGTAGTTTGTGTCAGGAATGTGTATCTTTCGGTCAGTGTGTGTGGCGTGGCTGTGTCTCTCTGTGTCAGTGTGTGTGTTCTGACCGGGCTGCAGTGCTGGTGGGAGAGATGGAGACAGTTATCCGTGTCACTTCCCGTTGTCTCCTCCGCACGGCCGCCCCAGAGTGCGAGGCTGTCATCCACTGCCACCCGCCCGACATGCATTACTGTTCACTTCACTCAGAGTACCGTCAGCTCTACACACACTGGCACACACACACAGCCATTATCCTGGGACCACATTCTATGTCCTTGTATCCGTGTGTGTGTGTGTGTGTGTGTGTGTGCACGTGTAACATCCCTCCTCTCTTCCCATCTCTACAGAGGCTGTGTCCTACTTTCTCTATAACCTGATTGACGGCATGTCTGAGGCAGAGGTGCAGGCTCAGGAGGACAAGCTCAGGCAGTACTTCAACCAGCTGAAGAGCATGGTACACACATATATTTGACTCATCCCATTCATAAATACAACCCTTCTGACAGGCTTACACACGTTGATCTCAGATTAAGAGTTGTGTCTATGCGGATAATGAGATTCAGAATACCCATGTCCTAAATTTCAGATTAGCAATCTGCCCCCTCCTAAAATGGACAACCCCAGGTGAAAGAGATGTTATTTTAATCCTGGTCTCCCGTGTTTGACCTGCAGGGTATCGTCATCCCAGGGAACATCTACAGAGGGATCAGGAACCTGCTAGACTCTTATCACGTGCCTGAGCTCATCAAGGTATCTAAAGCCTAAATCACTGACCACCTAGAAGACCAGTTCACAGCTACTGTATGTGAAGGTATTCTTAATGGTGTCGCTTTGGTTTCTTTCTTACATGGTTCTTTTGGTTTCTTTTAGGATGTTATCGCCCTGGTGGACAGCAAAGAACCTCTGAACTTCTCAGACAACAGAGTCATTGTGAGTGTATTCATTGGGTTTTAGAGATGTAGGTGATGGTCATTTTAGGGAGAGTGCATGTAACGTTTTCCTGCTTACCTTTCAGAGTCTGGATGGCAAGGTGTCGGCGCTGGAGAACAGGCTAGCTGAGCTGAAGGCTGACAGTAAACCAGTAGGAGCTACCCTGAAACAACTCATCCTCACTCTGTGTGCTGAGGAGGTACAGTCTCAGCACACATGCCCTCTTTCTTTTGGGTAATGTTTGTTAAGCTTAAAACCTGGTTCAGTTGCAGAGTGATAGTCTGCTGCTCGACAGTAAGACAATTAAATTAGGGTTGTTAATATGTCCTAATGGGCCGGTGGACTATTGTGGCTCTGCAGCTGTGAGCTATGAGTTCAGCCTTATGATTAAGCGATCTAGATGAAGGTTGATTTTTAAAGACCTCTTCTCTGTCTGACAGAAACTGGACAGGGCTCTGGAGCTGAAGAGCCAACATGAGGCAGACATGGTTGCCGGGGGCTATGCTGCCCTCATCCACCTCTGCTGTCGCAATGACAATGTGGAAGAGGCGCTGAACTTGAAAAGAGAGCTGTAAGTGGATTGGGAAACACACAAACACACATTCCCCTATACTCGGTCCAGCCAAGCATTAAAGTTGAACATGAGCTGGATTAGGAGAGACGTTAATGCACTGAATCCGGTGCGTACGTACCCCCGTCTCTCATCTCCTCGCCCCACACCCTGCGTCTGTCACGCCTCAGAAACAGAAAGGCCTCAGTGCTGCACTCACCTTCAGCTCCAATCTGTCTTCTTTGCCATGCACCGCTTCATCAAAGAGGAGGTGGAGGAGGGGGGATTGAGAAGGTGGGGGGTAGAGAAATCTAAATTGTAGGGAGATGGGAGTTGCAATTGTGACATGAACTTCATCGGCCACGTTCGAGATCTTTCACATACAGATTTTTTTTAAAGTATCTTTCCCTCTCTCCCTCTCCCCACACCCCTGTCTAGGAGCCGTAAGGATTCCTCTGTGTCTCTGGATTCCAGCAAGTACGTGGCTCTGGTCAAGGTCCTGACCAAGCAGGGCAGACTGGAAGGTGAGTGGGCAATAGCCACCGCCAGGGCAACATAGTCGAGGGAAGTTGCTTTCTGTTAAAGATAGGCTTTCAGGGTTCCTTGTCCAGACTGCTGAGAAACCTTGCCTGAAAAGTCACCTTGCTTGAGACCTGAAGACTTGCGTTAGCTCCCCGAGCTAATGCCTAGGCTTTAGCTCAGCAGGTTAACACTAGACTCGGTCACGGTCAGTCACATTTTAGCGATTTAAATGTGTGGTTTGGTTAAACCTATATATCTTTCTTTGCAAAATACCTATATCCATAAGCCATATGAAAGACACAGCAAAGTTCAACTCCTGAGTGAAGGAAGTGTTTGATACAGTTAAATGTCTGCTGAAGGAGTAATGAGTTTCTCAGAGAGCATGCTGTATGCATGTGGCGAGGAGCAGGCAGGAGCCGCCTCTTTCTCTCTCTCAGGACGCCCACATTAACCAGCCATTATCTGAATGCCACGGTGGGTTTCTGCCTGCCCATGTAAGACCCAATTACAATAAAAGTGTTTCTTCTTTGCTTTGTGCACACAGTGACAGCGTAAATGTGTGCCCCGTCTCTCTCACGCTACCTCTCTCGCTCTTTCCTTCAAGATGCGTGTCACTCTCACCCCCCCTTTCTGTTCGCCTCGTCTCTCCCCCGTCACAGAGAGGGAGAGAGAAAATTACAGGACTCGCGCTACTTTAACAGAATTACAGAAATCCGTCCTGATACTAATGGCATATCATGTCCGGGAAAGTGCTTGAACATTTCACACACACAAATTTGCATGTGAATTCAAGCAGAGGTGCTGTGAAGGGGGGGAGGGGGGGAGGGGGGGGGGTTAGCTGGCCATTAGCCCCAGTGAGTGCGGCTTGTCATCCACATTAGCACACCTCGTTGCCCTGGCCTATCGGGCCGCGCTACAGACAGCCAGGTCCGTGCTGAAGATCATGACTTGTGGCAGGACCGCTCACTGGCGCCCCGCTTTTAATGGCTTTGTTGTTTTCCTTCCTTCCTTTACCTCCACCTTCACCTCTCCACCTTTCCCTTCGCCCCTCCACCCCCCCTGCATAGCGATAGCTAAAGCCTCTGTGCGGTCCTCCGGTAAACACAGCCTTGGGTGTGCAGGGGCCTAGTGGAACGCAAGGCAGGGAAATTAGAGGGATTAATGGCCTGTGTGATATTTGTTTACCTGGCCGTGGCAGTGTGTGGCTGGATGAGTTTCAGATCCCTGGCTGGCTGGCTTGGCTGATATACATACCACTCCGTCTGCTTGGCCGCCTAGCCTCCATTTGGTCACGTTAGCGCCGAGCCACTGGTCGTGGTGATTAGTGGTGCCGTCAGGAAGGAGAGAAGGGATGAGCTGTCTCTCTTCTGATGCGCGCTCATTCCCTCATAGGCTAGCTAACATGTTCCTTCCCCCAGTACGACTCTCCGCTGGTGTGTGTAACGTGCTGATGGACAGTCATGGGTAGTCAGGGAGTGGGTAACTTTTCCCCCCTAACCCCCCCCACTCTCGTTAACTTGGATTTGATCCTAAGGTCAGATTTCCTCTATCCCTGGCCCAGTGAGTTCACACCTACAGCTAAGGATTTAAACTCTACCCTCCTAGTCCAGTTCTCAAGGGCTGCAGTGTTTGCTGGTGTCCTACCCCTTGATACTTGGTACTTGATTAATCAATCGTTTTCATAGAACCACACAGCTGCTGGTTTTCCATGTTTTCTAAGTCAGTTGTCTGCAGGTTTTCATCCAATACCATTCAATCACAATGAGGCCCTAGCCTACAGGCAGCAAACCAAACCTTTCTGGGGGACAGCATCCTAGGCTTTCTTTGTCATTAGTCAAGGCTCTGATTCCTCTCCACAGTATCAAATCACATTTTATTTGTCACATGCGCCGAATACAACAGGTGTAGACCTTTACAGTGAAATGCTTACTTACAAGCCCTAAACCAACAATGCAGTTTTAAGAAAGAATACCAAAAAAAACACACAAAAAAATATAAAATAATACGAAATAAAAGTAAGAAATAATTTAAGAGCAGCAGTAAAAATAACAATAGGGAGGCTATATACAGTGGGTACCGGTACCGAGTCAATGTGCGGAGGTACAGGTTAGTTGAGGTAATTGAGGTAATATGTACATGTAGGTGTAGTTATTAAAGTGACTATGCATAAATAATTAACAGAGTAGCAGCAGCGTAAAATGGGGGGGGGGGGGGATGCAAATAGTCTGGGTAGCCATTTGATTAGATGATCAGGAGTCTTATGGCTTGGGGGTAGAAGCTGTTTAGAAGCCTCCCTGACGAAGGCC
Organism: Coregonus clupeaformis; assembly: GCF_020615455.1. NCBI lineage: Eukaryota > Metazoa > Chordata > Actinopteri > Salmoniformes > Salmonidae > Coregonus > Coregonus clupeaformis. Next base: position 16,291,313 of record NC_059222.1, on the reverse strand, counting down.
ATGCAGCCGAAACGCGTCTGATTTTTAAAAAAATCTATTGAACATGCCATACTAATATAGGCATTTTAATTAATTATATGAAGAGTGCCTTGGTCTTCCTTTCTTTTTGATGACCAATTCACCCCTTTGACCAAAGAGCACCTTCTGTCTACCAACATTTACTAATGTGTACCTTAGTAGCGCTTCCCTTTCTCCTCTTTCTACCTGTTTAGAAGCCTCTTGGATCTAGACTTGGCGCTCCGATACACCGCCTGGTATAGAGGTCCTGAATGGCAGGAAGCTTGGCCCCAGTGATGTACTGGGCCGTACGCACTACCATCTGTAGTGCCTTGCGGTCGGAGGCCGAGCAGTTGCCATACCAGGCAGTGATGCAACCAGTCAGGATGCTCTCGATGGTGCAGCTGTAGAACCTTTTGAGGATCTGAGGACCCATGCCAAATCTTTTCAGTCTCCTTAGGTTTTGCCGTGCCCTCTTCACCACTGTCTTGGTGTGCTTGGACCATGTTAGTTTGTTGGTGTTGTGGACACCAAGGAACTTGAAGCGCTCAACCTGTTCCACTACAGCCCCGTCGATGAGAATGGGGGCGTGCTCAGTCCTCTTCTTTTTTCTGTAGTCCACAATCATCTCCTTTGTCTTGATCACGTTGAGGGAGCGGTTGTTGTCCTGGCACCACACGGCCAGGTCTCTGACCTCCTCCCTATAGGCTGTCTCATCGTTGTCGGTGATCAGGCCTACCACTGTTGTGTCATCAGCAAACTTAATGATGGTGTTGGAGTCGTGCCTGGCCATGCAGTCATGAGTGACCAGGGAGTACAGGAGGGGACTGTGCACGCACCCCTGAGGGGCCCCTGTGTTGATCAGCGTGGCGGATGTGTTGTTAACTACCCTTACCCACCTGTGGGCGGCCCGTCAGGAAGTCCAGGATCCAGTTGCAGAGGGAGGTGTTTAGTCCCAGGGTCCTTAGCTTAGTGATGAGCTTTGAGGGCACTATGGTGTTGAACGCTGAGCTGTAGTCAATGAATAGCATTCTCACATAGGTGTTCCTTTTGTCCAGATGTGAAAGGGCAGTGTGGAGCGCAATAGAGATTGCATCATCTGTGGATCTGTTGGTGGTATGCAAATTGGAGTGAGTCTAGTGTTTCTGGGATAATGGTGTTGATGTGAGCCATGACCAGCCTTCCAAAGCACTTTATGGCTACAGACGTGAGTGCTACGGGTCGGTAGTCATTTAGGCAGGTTACCTTAGTGTTCTTGGGCACAGGGACTATGGTGGTCTGCTTGAAACATGTTGGTATTACAGACTCAGACAGGGAGAGGTTGAAAATGTCAGTGAAGACACTTGCCAGTTGGTTAGCGCATGCTTGTAGTACACATTCTGGTAATCCGTCTGGCTCTGCGGCCTTGTGAATGTTGACCTGTTTAAAGGTCTTACTCACATCGGCACGGAGAGCGTGATCACACAGTCGTCCGGAACAGCTGATGCTCTAATGCATGTTTCAGTGTTACTTGTCTCGAAGCGAGCGTAGAAGTAATTTAGCTCGTCTGGTAGGCTCGTGTCACTGGGCAGCTCGCGGCTGTGCTTCCCTTTGTAGTCTGTAATAGTTTGCAAGCCCTGCCACATCCGACAAGCGTCGGAGCCGGTGTAGTACGATTCGATCTTAGTCCTGTATTGACGCTTTGCCTATTTGATGGTTCGTCTGAGGGCATAGTGGGATTTCTTATAAGCGTCCGGGTTAGAGTCCCGCTCCTTGAAAGCGGCAGCTCTACCCTTTAGCTCAGTGCGGATGTTGCCTGTAATCCATGGCTTCTGGTTGGAGTATGTACAGTTGAAGTCGGAAGTTTACATACACCTTAGCCAAATACATTTAAACTCAGTTTTAAGGACTTTGTTGTCCTTAAGCCATTTTGCCACAACTTTGGAAATATGCTTGGGGTCATTGTCCATTTAGAAGACCCATTTGCGACCAAGCTTTAACTTCCTGACTGATGTCTTGAGATGTTGCTTCAATATATCCACATAATTTTCCTTCCTCATGATACAATCTATTTTGTGAAGTGCACCAGTCCCTCCTGCAGCAAAGCACCACCACAGCTTGATGCTGCCACCCCCGTGCTTCACGGTTGGGATGGTGTTCTTCGGCTTGCAAGCTACTCCCCTTTTCCTCCAAACATAACGATGGTCATTATGGCCAAACAGTTCTATTTTTGTTTCATCAGACCAGAGGACATTTCTCAAAAAAGTACGATCTTTGTCCCCATGAGCAGTTGCAAACCGTAGTCTGGCTTTTTTTATGGCGGATTTGGAGCAGTGGCTTCTTCCTTGCTGAGCGGCCTTTCAGGTTATGTCGATATAGGACTCGTTTTACTGTGGATATAGATACTTTTGTACCTGTTTCCTCCAGCATCTTCACAAGGTCCTTTGCTGTTGTTCTGGGATTGATTTGCACTTTTCGCACCAAAGTACGTTCAACTCTAGGAGACAGAACGCGTCTCCTTCCTGAGCGGTATGACGGCTGCGTGGTCCCATGGTGTTTATACTTGCATACTATTGTTTGTACAGATGAACGTGGTACCTTCAGGCGTTTGGAAATTGCTCCCAAGAATGAACCAGACTTGTGGAGGTCTACAATTTCTTTTTTGAGGTCTTGGCTGATTTTCTTTTGATTTTCCCATGATGTCAAGCAAAGAGGCACTGAGTTTGTAGGTAGGCCTTGAAATACATCCACAGGTACACCTCCAATTCACTCAAATGATGTCAATTAGCCTATCAGAAGCTTCTAATGCCCTGCCATCATTTTCTGGAATTTTCCAAGCTGTTTAAAGGCACAGTCAACTTAGTGTGTGTAAACTTCTGACCCACTGGATTTGTGATACAGTGAATTATAAGTGAAATAATCTGTCTGTAAACAATTGTTGGAAAAATTACTTGTGTCATGCACAAAGTAGATGTCCTAACCAACTTGCCAAAACTATAGTTTGTTAACAAGCAATTTGTGGAGCGGTTGAAAAACAAGTTTTAATGACTCCAACCTAAGTGTATGTAAAATTCCGACTTCAACTGTACGTACAGTCACTTTGGGGACGACGTCATCGATGCACTTATTGATTAAGCCAGTGACTGATGTGGTATACTCCTCAATGCCATCGGAAGAATCCCGGAACATATTCCAGTCTGTGCTAGCAAAACAGTCCTGTAGCTTAGCACTGGTGCTGCCTGCTATATCATCCCTAGAAAAATCTATTCAGAGACCCAGTGAAGGGGATGTCCACAGGTACATGTAGGGTCCCCTCTAGAGGGACATGACCCAACTGGGCCCTGTTCAGATCCATATCCACCCCATCCCTATCATGACACCCCGGGGAGAGAACAGAATGAGCCCCAGACACAAAACAAAAGCTGCCTCTTAGAAACCCAGTGTGACCCACATGAACCCTCGCCCCTCAACCCCCACCCCTCTTCCAATTTCCCTTTTTGCTTCATTAAATCTGTGACAGTCACAGACGGTGCCTCATTTGCATAACAACGCGTGAAAATGAGTGGGGACGGAGAGATTGAGAGGCAGACTGGAATTTGGATGCCAAAGCGCGCACCGGTGTGCCTCGTACGTGTGTGTGCGCTGTCGTGTCACTGGAGTGTTCAGCCCTAAGAGAACACTCTGGTTGAAGAGGGATAATAGCTAGCCAGAGAACTAGACTGCCAGAACTGGAGGGATGGTTTGATCCAAATGCACACACCTGGAGTGTTCAACACAGGGTCCTTTCTATTCTGTGGCTTTTGTTGCGTCTGCTAGCCACAGCACTCACACTGTGAGGAGCAATTGGGGTTTGAGGCCAAATTAGGCCAGATCTCACATATGCGTGGCAGTTGAGGGCCAAAGCCAATGAATGTTTGTTTGTGTGTGTGTGTCTACATGGGGTGGGTACTGGCGAGCTAGATGTTTTCTTTTTCTCCCTGACCAGGCTGTGATGATTAGTATCACCGGTGCAAACAGACCCTATCGGTATCAGCACATTAGCACGCCTCTAAACACAGTGTAAACACATCTTAATTATCTTGCCCTGCCACAGAGCAGCTGACTGCTGCCGGGGGAGAGAGACGAGAAGAGGAGAGCATCCTCACTCCGCACGGCCCGGTCAGCCAGATGGGAGCCCGGCCTGCTGAAAAGCCTCCATTATTACGGTGGCCGCTGAGTGCCGGGCCTCTGTAGGACCCCGGGCCAGGGCACGCCGGGCACTCGACGCACACCTATAATTTAGGCCCAGCGCTTTCGGCACAGGGACGGGAAAAAACGGCCCGGTAATTGTAGTCTCGTTTAGAAATGCAAGTAGCAATTAGCAGGAAATTGGCATTATACGGACCGATTTGCATTCCTGCTGGGTGTAAAATGCTGTTTTAATAGCGGTTTGTTTTCCCCACATGAAATTATCTAAGGGGCCTTTTATCGCCTTCCCATCTCTCTCTCTCGCTTTCATTCTCTCTCCTTCTTCCCTCTCTCTCTCTCCCCCTCTCGCTTTCATTCTCTCTCCTTCTTCCCTCTCTCTCTCCCCCTCTCGCTTTCATTCTCTCTCCTTCTTCCCTCTCTCTCTCTCCCCCTCTCGCTTTCATTCTCTCCCTCTCTTTCATTTGGAGTCTCCCCATCAAGTGAGATTGGGCTCTGACTACTTATTTGAACCACCCCATTGTAGATCCTGGCCCCCTAAGTCTCTCTAGGACAAGGCAGTTAAGGCAGAAGTAGCTGACCGTAAGACTAGCTGACACTTGTTGGCATTCGCTTATCGTTTTATCAGCATGCCTTTGGCCAGTTCCCATGTTGACTTTCTCTCTCCCCGCCTCTCTCTTCTCTCCTCCCTCCATCTCTCTCCCCCCTCCCTCCATCTCTCTCCCCCCATCTCTCTCCCCCCTCCCTCCCTCTCTCTTCTCCCCCCTCCTTCTCTCTTCTCCCTCTCTCTTCTCCCCCTCCATCTCTCTTCTCCCTCTCTCTTCTCCCCCTCCATCTATCCCCCCCCATCAGAGGCGGTGGACATGCTGAAGGAAATGAAGGAGAAGGAGGTGGCTGTGAGGGACACCACAGTGACCCTGCTCTTCCACGTCCTCAACGCTGTGGCCATGAAGGGGGATGTGGCGGCTGTCCGCAGGCTCCAAGACACCATCTTCACCCTGGGCCTGGCCAAGCCCACCGCCAACCTCTGCTCTCCCCTGGTCTCAGCCCACCTGGAGACGTGAGTATTATTCCCTCCTCCAATCCTAACAGCTGTCAGGTACTCTATAGGACTCATGGGATAGGCTCCAGTGTCCAGACTATGTACTAGCATCAGACCTGGGTTCAAATACATGTGTATTTTTGTATTTTCAAATAATGTGACCATTTTCAGATAACTTCTATAAATAACCTACTACCTTAAAACTTCAATGAATAGCCCAGGCGTTTATTTGCTTAAATCACTGAATAAAACAGGCGGTTATTAGAGACAGGCTTCGATTTGAGCCAGGTGTCTATTTCCATAATGCACACAGCTTTTGCACATTTGCATAGTTAATTGTTTGATTCAAGCTTTCACTTCCAGCATTTTAATCAATTTCTTCATTTCATGCACTGTTATTTACACACTGTCACATTTATTTTGTCTTAGTATGCCTCTATTAAAAAATAACTGTTTGTGTGCTTGTCAGTTAGCTAGCAGTTCTCCACTGTTAGCAGCCAATGGGTAGTAGTTTCTTACTGCCGATAAAAATGGATAATTGCCATCATTTTTTCGAGTCATTACTGAATTATTGAATGTATCAAATCAAACATTAAACCTCGTAAACAATTCATTTAGACACGGCTTTTATTTGAAACAGACTTTTATTTGCTGAAATGTGTGCCGTTGCCCGGCTATTAACAGGGACAGGCGGCTATTTGGGACTGTTTATTCTAAGTTTTACGGTATTTTAAATACTAGCACCTGGGTTCAAATGCATGGGAGTATTTATTTGTATTTGAGTATATCTCAATATTTACTTTGAAATGTATGTGAAAGTAATTAAGGTATTTTAAATAGTATTTGAACCCAGGTCTGACTAGCATACCACTAGAATGCATTCCCAACAGTAATGCTTCATTCTAAGTGGTGGAATGGAACAGAGCCCAGATGATGTCATCCAACAGGGTACCTGAACACTTCCTCTGGGAAAAGGACTTCCTGTGTCTCACTCTGCTTTGTTGTTCCTCATTGGCTGTGGTGGATCATGTGAGCCAGAGTCCTGATCATGCTTGAAGGAGCATTCTGGGTAACTGGTTCAGTCAGAGAGATGGTTTGGATCTGGGTCTGGGCTGTGTGTGTTTGTCTTTCTAACAGAGGTGGGGATCGGCCAGCTGCTGTACCCCTAACCACCGTATCCTCCCCCTCCTCACCCCTATTTACATAACTCTGACTCACGCTCCGCTTCTCTGAGATGGCTATCGATGCCTTCTCGCTAAAAATGCAATATGCAAATCAGTCTGGGGAAAAAGCTGTGTTTCTGGGTTCCGAGGCCCCATGGCCCCACCCCTCAGTCCCTGTTCAGGTCTATTTGTGAGAACAGCTTTTAAGTAGATCAACTCATTTGCATGTTAATTATGTACAGAGCACTAATTGCTGGATTTGCCACAGCCATGCGGCGCGCTGTTCGAAGCAACCCCCCTTCGCCCCCACCTCAATACACACACACACACCCTTTTCCCCTAACATGCTCTGGGAGAGGGTGTACCAAGGGTGTACCTTCACACACATGGACGTTTGACACACACACACACAGCAGCGTGGTGCAGGCGCCCCCCTGGGGCTGTTTGTTTGCTGTCAGTCAGTGTTCAACACAAACACACTGTGGAGGTTCATGCCTTAATTGCTGCCTGCTCTGAGATTAGCTTGGTAATTTCCCCCAGGTTCATTAGCAGCAGTGAAAACAAGGGATCTCTCTTCTCCCTGCACAGAGCAGAGCCACTTTCAGCACTGAACGACAGGTTCACTGGGCTCACAATACAATACACCCCAATACACTGGGGTTTGGGAGTTAGGGCGAGGAATGCTTTATAGAGGGATTTATAGACCTCTAAAGAACCTCTCTGTGGCATAGTATAGCCTAGACCTCATCTTGGCACAAAGTTTAGAGTTGAAAGTTAAGGATTTTAGTCCTTGTCTCGTTTTTTTCATACCCAGAAGAAGGTTTCCCGTTCTCTTCACGTCTCCTCCCTTTATCTTTTCTACATCTATCTCTTTTCATCTCCATCTTTCCCCTTTCTTCTCCATATTTATCCCTTCCCATCTCCTCCACTATTCATCCCTCCTTTTCGCTCTCCATCTCATCCCCTCCTCTTTCCCATCTCTCTGTTCGTGCCGTCAGTCAGGGCGGCGGAGGACAAAGCGCTACGTGTCATTCTGGCGACGCTGTCTCATCACAGTGTCAGCAGTAATGACTTAATGAACACTTCTCCCCCAGATTAAAGCTGACAGCCCGTCAGCCTAGCCAGTTAGCCGCCGCGTAGCGCCGAGCACCGCTCCAACACACTGTCTCTCTCTCTCAGAGACGCTAACCGCTAGCTAACTGCCTTACTGGATCCATATCCCTGATTAGCACCCCTGCAATGCTAATGAGCCTAACAATGGGAGGTGGGAGAGACGAGTCTTGGAGGGGAGAGGGGGTGGGGGGGTTATTAGAGTTGGAGATCAGACAGGAGAGCTGTCAGACGGCTGCGGCTTGAGATGGAGAACTGGATTCACTCCTAGTGTGTGTGTGTGTGGGGGGGTGAGGGACAAATTGGGAGTGGAGTATGTAAGTGCAGCTGTACAGCAGAAATAGGGAACAGAGACACAGACTAGCCATTAACTTGGACTTGACCACAGATTAATCAATATGTCTGTCACTGTGTGTACAGAATATACTGTATGTTATGGCTTAGCAGCTGTGTCTTAATGGCACCTTGACACTCATAACAGCAGGCTAGAGGTGTCACGATCAAACACCACACACACACTCGCTCCCCTACACACACACACACCCTCTGCTGCGCGGCCCTCCCTCCCTTCCAGGGGACAGTGGTGTGATAACGGGAATGCCAATCTCTGTGTAACAAAAGAGGGGGAGGAAGGAGAGGGGTGCAAAGAAATAATGAAAGGATGGAAAGAAATGAGCTTTCTTGTCTAATCCTTCAGGTTCTGTGCGTAAAGCACTCGCCGCCACCACCATCTTTTTTCAGGACTTAATTGGCTGGAAAGTGCTTGACATGCAAAGTTTGTGACATTAACGGGGGAACGTGTTTGAGTAAATCGGAGCGCAAGTGACAGCTAAATTGTACCTAGGGAAATTATGAAGCCTTCAACATGGTTAATTCTCTTTTTGGTTGGGAGATGGGAGGAGAGGGCGCTGTAATTGCGATGCTGGTCGCTTTTGCCAGAACTGTCGGGAGTTTCTAAAGACGTTTTTTCCTGTAAGAAGGGGTTTGGGGTATTTGGGTGGGCGGAATGGAGGTGTCGTCGAATGGTGGGAGGGGGGTGTAAATATCTATGATCGACCGTCTTGGAATTAAATGATTCTGTAGAATTTCACAGAATACCTTTGGAACGAGGGAACACTGACTGAGTGCATGTATGGCTGGAACTTAACTCCAGTTTAAAGGGTTTATACACACACATATACATACGCCTGGCAGGTAGACCACAGGTCACTATATTCCTGTCCAGTAAAAGTTTGTCCCTGACTTTTTTTGAATAAATTACACCTCTTCTCTCTCCCTCTCTCTCTGCTGCTCTCATTCTCTGGAGAGTGGCTGTTCAATCAGGAAGCGAGTGGTTGAATTGCCTCTTGACTCCTGCTTGATGAATAATGTTGTCGCTCTTCATTTCAATTAAAACCGATTGCCTGAGAGCCCAGTTTGTGTTCTAAGCTCAGTCACATCCTGTGTTTTGTCCGTATCCGCCCCCCCTCTCCTCTCGATTCTGCCCATACCAAGGTCAGACTTTTTTTGGGAGGGAGGCACATTTCCTTGTCCGGTGGCTGTATAATCTACAAGAGTAGAAAACACTACAGAAATTATACCTGTTACTCCTTCCCTCCCCCTTCTCTCTCTGGCTCGCTGTACCACCACACCTGACCCCCTCCCAACGGTGCCCTATCTGCTGTGACCTCTGTGTGATTGGCATGGTAATTACCCAATCAACAGATTGATGGCAGCGCAGTCACAATAGAAGGGATTGGAGTGGTGTTTTTCTGTCTTTATTTCTCCATCAGCCCTCTGTCAGCCCAACTCCCAGGCTCTTTGTTCAGGGGGAGGAGCGGGAGGAGGGTGGAGATGGCACGGGGAGCGCTCTAATTTTGTTGCCATATTCCTCTAAATTGCGCAGCTGGGGGTGAGGTGAGGGGGGTGAGGGATGCTGACAGCGTTGGAACACAGGAGAGAAGGCTAAAGATCACAAAAGAGGTTGTTTCCCGTCTATTCATCCATTCACCCTGGAAAAGCCCTATATTTTTATTCATTTGTTCTACCAGAGAGAGTTGTCAAAGGAACGTGGCCAATTGCCTCATCTCCTGGTTGACCTGTCAGGGCTGAAAAGGGCACCATCGTCAGTCGTTTGTGACGGAGGTCATAGGCCTGGAATAGTCTTGTTTTCTCTCAGCCATATAGATTTGATTGTAAATTAATGCTCTCTTTCTCTCACTGTGTCTGTGTGTGTCTCACCAGTAAGGACCTTGGTGGGGCGCTGGACGCAGCTATGGAGTGTCAGAAGCAGTATGGCCAACTCCCACGTATCCACGACGTCATCTGTGGCCTGGTGGAGAAGGGAGACACAGAGCTCCTACAGAAAGGTGAACGCCACCACCACCACAAATCAAATCACATTTTATTCATCACATACACAACTTGTGTAGACTTTACAGTGAAATGCCTGCTTACGAACCTTTCCCAACGAGGCAGTTTAAAAATAATAATTAAAAATGTAATAGTAACTAACACAAGGAATAAAATACACAAGAATGGAGATGTATGCGGAGAGTACCAGTACCAGATCAATGTGCAGGGGTATGATGTATTAGAGGTAAATATGTAGATGAAGGCAGGCTAAAGTGACTAGGCATTAGGATAAATAATAATACGAGTAAAATAAAGAACAGAGTAACAGCAGCATATGATGAGTGTAAAAGTGTGTGAGTGAGCGTGTGTGTTTGTTTGTTGTGTGTGTGTGTGATGTGAATGTGTGAGGATTTTGTGTGGGAGTGACAGTGTAGCGTGTGTGCATGTACAGTTGAAGTCAGAAGTTTACATACACCTTAGCCAAATACATTTAAACTCAGTTTTTCACAATTCCTGACATTTAATCCTAGTAAAAATTCCCTGTCTTAGGTCAGTTAGGATCACCACTTTATTTTAAGAATGTGAAATGTCAGAATAATTTCAGCTTTATTTCTTTCATCACATTCGCAGTGGGTCAGAAGTTTACATACACTCAATTAGTATTTGGTAGCATTGCCTTTAAATTGTTTAACTTGGGTCAAACGTTTCGGGTAGCCTTCCACAAGCTTCCCACAATAAGTTGGGTGAATTTTGGCCCATTCCTCCTGACAGAGCTGGTGTAACTGTGTCAGGTTTGTAGGCCTCCTTGCTAGCACACGCTTTTTCAGTTCTGCCCACACATTTTCTATAGGATTGAGGTCAGGGCTTTGTAATGGCCACTCCAATACCTTGACTTTGTTGTCCTTAAGCCATTTTGCCACAACTTTGGAAGTATGCTTGGGGTCATTGTCCATTTGGAAGACCCATTTGCGACCAAGCTTTAACTTCCTGACTGATCTCTTGAGATGTTGCTTCAATATATCCACATAATTTTCCTTCCTCATGATGCCATCTATTTTGTGAAGTGCACCAGTCCCTCCTGCAGCAAAGCACCCCCACAGAATGATGCTGCCACCCCTGTGCTTCATGGTTGGGATGGTGTTCTTCGGCTTGACCCCCTTTTTCCTCCAAACATAACGATGGTCATTATGGCCAAACAGTTCTATTTTTGTTTCATCAAACTAGAGGACATTTCTCCAAAAAGTAAGATCTTTGTCCCCATGTGCAGTTTCAAACCGTAGTCTGGCTTTTTTTTTGGCGGTTTTTGAGAAGTGGCTTCTTCCTTGCTGAGCGGCCTCTCAGGTTATGTCGATATAGGACTCGTTTTACTGTGGATATAGATACTTTTGTACCTGTTCCCTCCAGCATCTTCAGGTCCTTTGCTGTTGTTCTGGGATTGATTTGCACTTTTCGCACCAAGATATGTTAATCTCTAGGAGACAGAATGCGTCTCCTTCCTGAGCGGTATGACAGCTGCGTGGTCTGATGGTGTTTATACTTGTGTACTATTGTTTGTACAGATGAATGTGGTACCTTCAGGCGTTTGGAAATTGCTCCCAAGAATGAACCAGACTTGTGGAGGTCTACAATTTTTGGCTGATTTCTTTTGATTTTCCCATGATGTCAAGCAAAGAGGCACTGAGTTTGAAGGTAGGCCTTGAAATACATCCACAGGTACACCTCAAATTGACTCAAATGATGTCAATTAGCCTATCAGAAGCTTCTAAAGCCATTACATTATTTTCTGGAATTTTCCAAGCTGTTTAAAGGCACAGTCAACTTAGTGTATGTAAACTTCTGACCCGCTGGAATTGTGATACAGTGAATTATAAGTGAAATAATCTGTCTGTAAACAACTGTTAGACAAATTACTTGTGTCATGCACAAAGTAGATGTCCTAACCGACTTGCCAAAACTATAGTTTGTTAACAAGAAATTTGTGGAATGGTTGAAAAACTAGTTTAAATGACTCCAACCTAAGTGTATGTAAACTTCTGTCTTCAACTGTATGTGTATATACAGTACCAGTCAAAAGTTTGGACACCTATTCATTCAAGGGTTTTTCTTTATTTTTACTATTTTCTACCTTGTAGAATAATAGTGAAGACATCAAAACTATGGAATAACACATATGGAATCATGTAGAAACCAAAAAAAAAGATATTGTATATGTTAGATTCTTCAAAGTAGCCACCCTTTGCCTTGATGACAGCTTTGCACACTCTTGGCATTCTCTCAACCAGCTTCACCTGGAATGCTTTTCCAACAGTCTTGAAGGAGTTCTCACATATGCTGAGCACTTGTTGGCTTCTTTTCCTTCACTCAGAGGTCGAACTCATCCCAAAAGTTTGTTGTTTTGAAAGTGTATTGGGAAGTTCTTAGTAGCTAGCTAACTTTTTAGTTTGGATCCTGCGACACAGTTGGCATCAGTTGCTGGGATTGCTAGTCTCTGTCCAGTGATCCTGCCGACCAAGGACGGGTCTGAAGAGCTTATTTGGCGTTGCAGCTAGCCTAGCTGTTAGCTAGCAGCATATTAAGCTAGCGCGGTTTTCTTGAGGGCTTGAACACAGCCCGCGATGTGGTTAGCCATTGTGGCTGGGACCGCGGATTGTCCCAGGTTTGTGGCTGTCTAGACCCCTGCTGTTCGTTGTTTTCAATCTTCCCTGTGACCTGCCCTGTCTGGAACTGCGAGGAGTAACAGCGTAACCTACGTTGCTAGCTTCTACCATGACAAAGACCAAAGCCGGCGGGAGTACCGTTGTCAAGGACAGTGGTGTGTCTATCACACGTGAAGGATCTTTTAAACTATCAAAAAGAGTTCTACAAGCAGTGGTTACAACAACAATAAAATAGCTTCAAGTGCTTTGTCCAAATACTGGTGGATTCGACTAATAAAAGAATGGACGACCTGACCAGAGAGGTCCAGGACACTAAAGAACAGTTTGCAGTTCTCCCAGGGTTAGCTCGATGAGTTGAAACAGGAGAACGGCAAGATTACAGCAATCTGTAAATCATTGAGAGGACATCAGTTCTGTGTGTGAATCCATGATAACAATTACGGATAAATCAGACTCTCGAGGGATAATCAAGGCGTAACAACATGGTTGTGGACGGAATTGCAGAATCTCCACATGAGACCTGGACGGAGTCTGAGGACAAAGTGAGGGAAATTATCTCGGAGAAATTGGAGATGGACCACAGGAAGATTGAGGTGGAGCGCGCCCACAGGACTGGAAAACCCACCACCGGCCCAGGTGAAAGGCCCAGGCCAAAAGTGGTCAAGTTCCTGAGGTTCAAGGACAAGGTAGCTGTTCTGGAAAGAGCCAAGAACTTGAGAGGAATGTATATTTTTCTCAACAAGGACTCCTGAAGTTGTGCGCCAGAAGAGGAAAGAACTTATCCCAGCCATGAAAGCTGCCAGAGCGCGTGGGGACATTGCTTACATCCGCTATGACAGGCTCATTGTCCACCCTCCCTCCTGGAAGGGATGAGAGAGCCAAGCCTATGGCTTCGTAGCTTCAACCCCGCAGCGCACACACACCAATTGATTAATGGACTGCTGAATGTATATATTTTTTCTCTTGCTTTGTTTGCTCTTTTCAGTATTATGTCTATCTCTGATAAGCTACCCAGGAAAGGGCTGAAAATAGCGCACATTAATATATGTAGCCTTAGAAATAAGGTTAATGAAATCAATAACTTGCTAACATCATATAACATCAGATAACATTCATATATTAGCCATTTCTGAGACTCACTTAGATAATTCATTTGATGATACAGCAGTAGCAATACAAGAATATAACATCTATAGAAGAAACAGAAACGCTTATGGGGGAGGCGTTGCTGTATATATTCAGAGCCTTATCCCTGTAATTCTTAGAGAAGGTCTTATGTCAAGTGTTATTTAAGTGTTGTGGTTGCAGGTTCACTTGACACATCTAAAGCCTTTTCTTTTGGGGTGTTGCTATAGGCCACCAAGTGCGAACAGTCAGTATCTAAATAGTATGTGTGAAATGCTTGATAGTGTACAGTCGTGGTCAAAAGTTTTGAGAATGACACACATTTTTATTTTCACAAAGTCTGCTGCCTCAGTTTTTATGATGGCAATTTGCATATACTCCAGAATGTTATGAAGAGTGATCAGATTAATTGCAATTAATTGCAAAGTCCCTCTTTGCCATGAAAATGAACTTAATCCCCAAAAAACATTTCCACTGCATTTCAGCCCTGCCACAAAAGGACCAGCTGACATGTCAGTGATTCTCTCGTTAACACAGGTGACAGTGTTGACGAGGACAAGGCTGGAGATCACTCTGTCATGCTGATTGAGTTAGAATAACAGACTGGAAGCTTTAAAAGGAGGGTGGTGCTTGAAATCATTGTTCTTCCTCTGTTAACCATGGTTACCTGCAAGGAAACACATGTCGTCATCATTCCTTTGCACAAAAAGGGCTTCACAGGCAAGGATATTGCTGCTAGTAAGATTGCACCTAAATCAACCATTTATCGGATCGTCAAGAACTTAAAGGAGAGAGGTTCAATTGTTGTGAAGAAGGCTTCAGGGGCCCAAGAAAGTCCAGCAAGTGCCAGGACCGTCTCCTAAAGTTGATTCAGCTGCAGGATTGGGGCACCACCAGTGCAGAGCTTGCTCAGGAATGGCAGCAGGCAGGTGTGAGTGCATCTGCACGCACAGTGAGGCGAAGACTTTTGGAGGATGGCCTGGTGTCAAGAAGGGCAGCGAGGAAGCCACTTCTCTCCAGGAAAAACATCAGGGACAGACTGATATTCTGCAAAAGGTACAGGGATTGGACTGCTGAGGACTGGGGTAAAGTCATTTTCTCTGATGAATCCCCTTTCCGATTGTTTGGGGCATCCGGAAAACACCTTGTCCGGAGAAGACAAGGTGAGCACTACCATCAGTCCTGTGTCATGCCAACAGTAAAGCATCCTGAGACCATTCATGTGTGGGGTTGCTTCTCAGCCAAGGGAGTGGGCTCACTGCCTAAGAACACAGCCATGAATAAAGAATGGTACCAACACATCCTCCGAGAGCAACTTCTCCCAACCATCCAAGAACAGTTTGGTGACGACCAATGCCTTTTCCAGCATGATGGAGAACCTTGCCATAAGGCAACAGTGATAACTAAGTGGCTCGGGGAACAAAACATCGAACTTTTGGGTCCATGGCCAGGAAACTCCCCAGACCTTAATCCCATTGAGAACTTGTAGTCAATCCTCAAGAGGCGGGGTAGACAAACAAAAACCCACAAATTCTGACAAACTCCAAGCATTGATTATGCAAGAATGGGCTGCCATCAGTCAGGATGTGGCCCAGACGTTAATTGACAGCATGCCAGGGCGGATTGCAGAGGTTTTGAAAAAGAATGGTCAACATTGCAAATATTGACTCTTTGCATAAGCTTAATGTCATTGTCAATAAAAGCCTTTGACACTTATGGAATGCTTGTAATTATACTTCAGTATACCATAGTAACATCTGACAAAAATATCTAAAAACACTGAAGCTGCAAACTTTGTGAAGACCAATACTTGTGTCATTCTCAACTTTTGACCACGACTGTATGTGATGTAAACAGAGGTCTACTTTCTTGGGGACCTGAATATTGACTGGTTTTCATCAAGCTGTCTGCTCAAGAGGAAGCTTCTCACTGTAACCAGTGCCTGTAATCTGGTTCAGGTTATTAATCAACCTACCAGGGTGTTTACAAGCACTACAGGAACAAGATCATCCACATGTATCGATCACATTTCTACTAATACTGTAGAACTTTGTTCTAAAGCTGTATCCGTACCCATTTGATGCAGTGATCATAATATATTGGCTAAATCCAGGAAAGCCAAAGTTCCAACAGCTGGGCCTAAAGTAGTGCATAAGAGATCATACAAAATATTTTGCTGTGACTCTTCTGTGGATGATGTAAAAAATATTTGTTGGTCTGATGTGATTAATAAGGAGCATCCAGACGCTGCACTTGATGAATTTATGAAATTGCTTCTTCCAATTATTGATAAACATGCACCTGTTAGGAAACTAACTGTTAAGGTTCCATGGCTTGATGAGGAATTGAACAACTGTATGGTTGAAAGAGATGGGGCAAAAGGAGTGGCTAATAAGTCTGGCTACACATCTGACTGGTTGACTTACTGCAGATTGAGAAATGATGTGACTAAACTCAACAAAAAGAAGAAGAAACTGTAATATGAAGCCAAGATCAATGATATAAAGAATGATGGGAAAAAAACTTTGGAGTATTTTAAATGCAATTATGGGCAGAAAGACAAATTCAACACAAAACCATTTGATGTTGCCAATTATTTTAATGATTATTTCATTTGCAAAGTGGGCAAACTTAGGCAGGAAATGCCAACAATGAACAGTGAGCCATCGTATTCATGCATAAAAAAACAAATAATGAAAGTAAAGCATTGCAAGTTTTAATTTTGTAAAGTTAGTGTGGGAGAGGTGGAAAAATTATTGTTGTCGATCAATAATGACAAACCTCCTGGCATTGGAAAGCTACTTTGGAAAGCTACTGAGGATGGTAGCTGACTCTATAGCCACTCCTATATGTCATATCTTTAATCTGAGCCTAGAGGAAAGTCTTTGTCCTCAGGCCTGGAGGGAAGCCAAAGTAATTCCGCTGCCCAAGAATGGTAAAGTGGCCTTTACTGGTTCTAACAGCAGACCTATAAGCTTGCTGCCAGCTCTTAGCAAACTGTTGGAAAAAATTATGTTTGACGAAATACGATGCTATTTCTCTGTAAACAAATTAACAACAGACTTTCAGACTGCTTATAGGGAAGGGCACTCAACATGTACTGCACTGACACAAATGACTGATGATTGTTTGAAATAAATTGATAATAAGAAGATTGTGGGAGCTGTACTGTTAGATTTCATTGCAGCCTTTGATATTATTGACCATAAACGTATGTGTTATGGCTTTTCAAACTCTGCCGTATCGTGGATACAGAGCTATCTATCTAATAGAACTCAAAGGGTTTTCTTTAATGGAAGCTTCTCTAATGTTTAACATGTAAAGTGTGGTGTACCACAGGGCAGCTCTCTAGGCCCTCTACTCTTCTCTATTTTTACCAATGACTTGCCACTGGCATTAAACAAAGCATGTGTCCATGTATGCTGATGATTCAACCATATACGCATCAGTAACCACAGCTAATTACAAAGAGTTGCAGTCTGTTTTGGAATGGGTGGCCACTAATAAACTGGTCCTGAACATCTCTAAAACTAAGAGCATTGTATTTGGTACTAATCATTCCCTAAGTTCTAGACCTCAGCTGAATCTGGTAATGAATGGTGTGGCTGTTGAACAAGTTGAGGAGGATAAATTACTTGGCGTTACCTTAGTTTACAATCTATCACGGTCAAAACATATAGATTCAATGGTTGTAAAGATGGGGAGAGGTCTGTCCGTAATAAAGAGATGCTCTGCTTTTTTGACACCACACTCAAAAGCAGGTTCTGCAGGTTCTAGTTTTGTCTAATCTTGATTATTGTCCAGTCGTGTGGTCCAGTGCTGCAATGAAAGACATAGTTAAGCTGCAGATGGCCCAGAACAGAGCTGCACGTCTTGCTCTTCATTGTAATCAGAGGGCTGATATAAATACTATGCATGCCAGTCTCTCTTGGCTAAGAGTTGAGGAGAGACTGACTGCATCACTTCTTCTTTTTATAAGAAACATTGTGTTGAAAATCACATTGTTTGCATAGTCAACTTACACACAGCTCTGACACACACTTACCCCACCGGACATGCCAACAGGGGTCTTTTCACAGTCTCCAAATCCAGAACAAATTCAAGAAAGCGTACAGTATTATATAGAGCCATTATTGCATGGAACTCCGTTCTTGCATGGAACTCCGTTCCATCTCATATTGCTCAAATAAACAGCAAACCTGGTTTCAAAAAACAGATAAAGCAACATCTCACGGCACAATGCCTCTCCCCTATTTGACCTAGATAGTTTGTGTATGTATTGATATGTAGGCTACGTGTGCCTTTAAATTTTTTTTATTTAGTTCTGTCCTTGAGCTGTATTAATGTTCTGTATAATGTTATGTTTTGTGTGGACCCCAGGAAGAGTAGCTGCTGCTTTTGCAACAGCTAATGGGGATCCTAATAAAATACCAAACCATCTCAATTGGTTAGAGGTCGGTGATTGTGGAGGTCAGGTCATCTGATGCAACACTCCATCACTCTCCTTCTTGGTCAAATAGCCCTTACACAGCCTGGAGGTGTGTTGGGTCATTGTCCTGTTGAAAAACAAATGATAGTCCCACTAAGCCCAAACCAGATGGGATGGCGTATCGCTGCAGAATGCTGTGGTAGCCATGCTGGTTAAGTGTGCCTTGAATTCTAAATAAATCAGACAGTGTCACCAGCAAAGCACCATCACACCACCACCTCCATGCTTCACGGTGGGAACTACACATGCTGAGATCATCCGTTCACCTACACTGCATCTCACAAAGCCACGGCGGTTGGAACCAAAAATCACCAATTTGGACTCAGACCAAAGGACAGATTTCCACCGGTCTATTGCTCGTGTTTCTTGGCCCAAGCAAGTCTCTTCTTATTATTGGTGTCCTTTAGTAGTGGTTTCTTTGCAGCAATTCGACCATGAAGGCCTGATTCACGCAGTCTCCTCTGAATAGTTGATGTTGAGATGTGTCTGTTACTTGAACTCTGTGAAGCATTTATTTGGGCTGCAATTTCTGAGGCTGGTAACTCTAATGAACTTATCCTCTGATGCAGAGGTAACTCTGGGTCTTCCTTTCCTGTGCCAGTCCTCATGAGAGCCGGTTTCATCATTGCGCTTGATGGTTTTTGCGACTGCACTTGAAGAAACTTTCAAAGTTCTTGAAGTTTTCAGTATTGACTGACTTTCATGTCTTAAAGTAATGATGGACTGTTGTTTCTCTTTGCTTAGTTGAGCTGTTCTTGACATAATATGACCTTGGTCTTTTACCAAATAGGGCTATCTTCTGTATACCTCCCCTACTTTGTCACAACACAACTGATTGGCTCAAACGCATTAAGGGGCGGCAGGTAGCTTAGTGGTTAAGAGCGTTGTGCCAGTAACCGAAAGGTTGCTGGTTCTAATCCCTGAGCGGACTAGGTGAGAAATCTGTCGATGTGCCCTTGAGCAAGGCACTTAACCCTAATTGCTCATGTAAGTCGCTCTGGATAAGAGCGTCTGCTAAATGACTAAAATGTAAGAAGGAAAGAAATTCCTCAAATTAACTTTTAACAAGGCACACCTGTTAATTGAAATGCATTCCAGGTGACTTCCTCATGAAGGTGGTTGAGAGAATGCCAAGAGTGTGCAAAGCTGTCATCAAGGCAAAGGGTGTCTACTTTGAAGAAACTCAAATATAAAATATATTTTGATTTGTTTAACACTGTTTTGGTTACTACATGATTCCATATGTGTTATTTCATAGTTTTGGTGTCTTCACTATTATTCTACAATGTAGGAAAGTAAAAATTAAGAAAAACCCTTGAATGAGTAGGTGTGTCCAAACTTTTGACTAGTACTGTGTGTGTGTATATGTATGTGTGTATGTCTAGTGAATGTGTACATATAGTCTAGTGAAAGTCTAGGTCAGTGCAGATAGTTTGGGTACCATTAATTGACTATTTAGCAGTCTGGCTAAATAGCAGTCTTATGGCTTGGGGGTAGAACCTGTCTCGGAGCCTGTGGTCCGACAGTCAATGCTCTGGTACCGTTTAC
This sequence comes from Coregonus clupeaformis, assembly GCF_020615455.1. Lineage (NCBI taxonomy): Eukaryota > Metazoa > Chordata > Actinopteri > Salmoniformes > Salmonidae > Coregonus > Coregonus clupeaformis. Next base: position 16,271,684 of record NC_059222.1, on the reverse strand, counting down.
CAGACGGTAGCAGAGTGAACAGTCTATGGCTTGGATGGCTGGAGTCTTTGCCAATTTTTCAGGCCTTCCTCTGATATAGAGGTCCTGGATGGCAGGGAGCTCGTCCCCAGTGATGTACTGGGCTGTTTCCATCCCTTCATCCATCCCTCCTCCCTCACATTCATGACCATGTAGTGGAGTGCAACAATTAGAGTAGATGGTGTGTGAGAGAGTTGAATGATGTAACATGTACACTTTACCTGGCCAGCCCTTAGTCACAGTGTGTAGTGTCTGTTCTAAGAGCTCACTATTGACAACAGGCCCCAGGTCACTGTGGAGGATGCTGGCGATCATGATTTGAATGGCTCCTCCTCTTGACAAAAGGGTGGTGAAGGGGTTAAGTCCTTTGTGTGCTGTAGGTGAGTGGGTTTGAGTGCCAGGGGGGTGAGGACCCCCCCCCTTTGAGCACTACTCTACACCCCCTGGCCTTATGCCCTCCTCTCTCACCCTGTGAGTGGCACTGCCCCTGCCCAGGGTCAGACAGGGCTCCCCTTAAACACACTCTCCTGGGCTGCTCTGTCCTCTTACCCTGCCTGGCAACCACATAGGGTGTCAGTTATCAAACATTAACTTCATTTCTATCCTTCAGCAAACTTATGAATGGATGGAAACAGGATTCTGTGGGTTTGTCCCTTTTCAAATGTACAGATTGTTAAAGAGTGTGAGGTTTGCATTGGTATTCGTTTTGATAGTCTCTATGGATAGACTGTGTGTGCGTGCTGGTGTGTGTATGCAGATGAGCCCCCACATTTCCACCTGGCCAGTGCCTGATAGAGGGAGATTGGATTGAGAGCAGACTGCTGAGAGCAGCTCTTTGAGAAGTTTCAGCTCTGAAAGCCAAGCAGCTTATAGCCATTCTAAAGGGACTGGAAGAATGCGGTGTGTGTGTGTGTGTGTGTGTGCTGGTCTGTCCTTCGGCCCGTGTGTGTGTGTTTTTTGTTTAGCCTCACACCTCTCTCTCTCCTGCTCTCTCCTCGCTCTCTCCCTCTCCTCTTCCCACAGCGATGGACTTTGTGAGCCAGGAGCGAGGTGAGATGACAATGCTGTACGACCTCTTTTTCGCCTTCATGCAGACCAGCCGCCACCGGGAGGCCCGCAAAATCATTGAGGTGGGACCGCCACGCCGCCGCCACACCACCACCATTGTGTTTGCACACAGCACACAGCTATTTAAAAAATACTTAATTAGATGGCAGTAATAAGTTCCCTCTTTTTAAATTAAATTGGGTCTAAATCTGAACTAATGCCATTTCCCACCAACACAATAGGCCAGCCGGGAGGGTGGGATGGGAGAGTGGTGGAGGCAGAGGAGTGTGTTTGAGCGTGTTCCGTGCTGGATGTGGCCAATGGTTTATATGAAAAGCAGTCACTTATTTCCCGTTTCTATTAAGAGATTGGAGCCAATCCTATCTCTGTGAATTTCCTGGGAGCTCACAGGTCAGGGGTTAAGCTACAGTTCTGATTGAAGGATTGACTGCGTTTGTATTTGCATATTAACTGGCTAGAGAAGACAGGCACATTCCTGAACACATTGCTGTATGTAGCTGTGGTGTTATCTGGTAGGTTAATGCCTTCAACTCTGGGGAGATGTTTAATGTCTCAGGAACCAGATTAATATGATATAGCCATTCTGAGATGGCCAGCGAACATAGTTTCAGGAGAGGGATGCTGATTGGGTTGTTGTGTGAGGTGGTTTCTGGTTAGGTTTAAGGGGGTAGGGTTAAGGGGGAACATCATTCGGGGGGGGTTCAGCAGAGCTGCACGTTGAAGATGTGTTTTGCGGCTGGAGTGGAGAGGAGCTTCTATTAGTTGAAGGTACCTAGGGAAGAAGAGCTCCGTACAAGTTCTGTTTCTGAGGCGCTTGATTCGTTTTCTGTGTCTTTTGTTCGTATCAGTCCGTCTGCCGTCTCTGCTTTCAGGCCGTTCCCCCGACACACACTTCAAACATGTGCAGCTCAGGAGTGTATTCTTCCTCACTGAACATTATTCAGACAAAACCATTCAGATGTTTAATTATCCAACCATTCTAATCTCCCAGCTCAATTCCCCTGTCTACTCTGTCCACTTGCATGACTGGATGGATACCAGTTAGTGCGGATTAGTGTCATGAGGTGTGTGTCTGTTTGTATTTTTGTTTTAAGTCATGAGGTGTGTGTCTGTGTGTTATATGTGGGGCCGAAGCTGGAATGCAGATGCTATAACCATATGTCTTAATGCAGAAATTAATTTGACCAAAGACACAATCCATCTTGTTTAGGATTACACCCTTACCATTTCCAGATCTGTGCCCTCATACAATCCTTATTCAAGTTAGATAGTTGTAGTGCTTGTTATTGTTGTTCTGGGCTGCAGCAGTCTGGCTGGCAGGCAGGGCCGATCCTCAGATCCTAAGCCTCTTCCTGGTTATTAAAAACTCATCAGATGAGGAGGCTTTGGTCCTGGGGGGATAAGATGAAAATGATGTCTGAGGATGGATCTACAGCAGAGGGACGGTCACTTGATAGGGAGGGGAGCAGGCGATTTAGTTATTTGGCCCTGAACGCCTTTTAATATCCTGATTCCTCAGGATGAGAATAATGCTGTCTGCTGGATCTGCGTGGCTCGCTCGCTCTCTCGCTCGCTCTCGCTCCACTCTCTCGCGGTCTCGCTCCTCTCTCTCGCGCTCTCCTCACTATCTCACTCACTCTCTCTCTCTCGCTCCTCACTATCTCACTCACTCTCTCTCTCTCGCTCCTCACTCTCTCACTCACTCTCTCAACTTTACCAGATCATCTATGTATCCTGGTCTCCTGGCCCTGGGACAGGGCTAGCCAAAAGCTGCTTGTCCCCTCTGCGTTTCTATAAGGAGGAATTAGGAAATGAACTATGATTCCCAAACCCTCTTAAATATTGACATGCTATTATTGTGTACTAATACCCCTGTAAGAATGGCACGCACAGTCCCTGTCCCATGTCATCTTAGAGGGGGAGGTTTGGACAAGCTTCAGATGATACCAGACCAACACAAAATATTTAGTATTATACATTTCAACTTCAATCTCTTCTTTTGGGTTTTTGTTTTGACCTGAAATGCCCTTCTTCAGTCCTATTGACGTTCTGCTGGTTTTGGATGTTTATGATAATCTTTTTCAAATGTGGGCAGTTGGATTTAGGCCTGAAGGGGGTCCTCTGTCTGGTATATTGTCAACTTGTGACTCACTACATGTAGTTGTGTACTGTGGGATGGTTAATGTCTCCATGTTGAGCAGAGCTTTGTATTGAGGCTAAATGGAGAAGAGAACTCTCTACCTGGTCTGTCTATAAATAGCAGCGAAGTGGTCTCCTCATGTAGGACCGGTGGGTCAGAAACAGAAAAGGCTCTCGTTCCCCCAGCCAGATATCCTCTCCATGTGAACTCTGCCCCCTAACTCTGCCCACTAATTAAAATGAGTGATATCTGGGAGGTCAGATGGATGACAGAGATCTATCACAGAGACCTTTCCTCTTCAGAGTGGAGATTCAAGTGTCAGAACAGAGAGGCTAGCCGCTGACTCTGTTTTGTATAATTGCGAGGTGATTAATTGCAGATAATTAAATGAAATACAATAGAAATGGGTGCCACTTTTTGGTTATGGTTAAGGTTAGGTGGTTTTGTTAAGGGGTGGGTACCATTAGGGGGGTGTCGGATAAGGTGTATAAGTGGGGAGTATTAATTATAAGTGTCAAATACAAGGAATTGAGATTGTTGAGCGTAATTTGTGAGAGGGTGGTATGACTTTACGTGAGGATAGGTATAGAAAGGCTATGTGAGTTTGTGCAACAGTCACTACTGCATTGTCTTTGCTGTGTGTGTGATGTGAGCTTGTTGTGGCACTCTAGTCCAGACAGCGTATTCAAAGGGGCTGAGTTTCATAAGCCACAAAGCAGCAGGCAGGAGATTGTCTTAATAATCTGACCTAGATGTCCTTTTGGGGATTGGGATATGTGCTGGAAGTGAAAAGTAGAGAGTGAGTGTGTGTGTGAAGCAGGAGCTGGAGGAAGAGGGACTTATCACCATGGATTTTATGCCCAGGAAGATTTGCCCTCAGGGGGCTTAGATCCCTGGCTGGAGGGGGTAGCTAGCGGGGCCGGGGGGGGATTTCCTGTTCGGAGTAGAAAACAAATGTACCACTTGCACTCTGCCTTATTTACTAAGCAGATTAGACGCGGCGGCGGAGAACAGAACAAATTGTAATTTGTCCTTTGGCTGGTTGTATAAGACCATAATGCGTGGTCTTTTTTTTATCAAGTAGCCGTGGTATGATGTGGTCCTGCAGCACAGGGCCCGTCAGACAGGGGGATTGAGAGATCTTGGTCATAGACAGATTAACATGTCAGGGCAGAGTAGAAGAACCGAGGGACTATCTCATTCTGATTGACTGGAGCACTGATGAAATCCTGATCACTGTTATCCCATCTCTAACCCCTTCCACCCCACCCCTCCCTAGCCCATATGAACACGTATCACTCCAGAAATAGTGTGCTTATGCCACCCTCCCAGTGTGCGTGTCCAAAGGGCATCATACTATAGTATTATCCAGAACCATTATTATATGTCTCTGGTATTATCCATATACACCCTTCATCTTCTGTCTTTTCCATGTGATTCTGTTTCTGCTCATTCTGATCCTGTTGGATATTAAATACTTGAGTTGAGATATTCAGTTCTGGGAAATTACAGGAATTTATGGGTTTAATGTGTATTAAACCAAATACTCAATCGTATGAGATGGAGGTTCCAGTATGTTTCAGCTTGTTGCATTTTTTATGTACTCTGTACAGAAAGGTTTATCAGGCACTAGTTCATTCAACATAAACCACTCTGTATTTGTTTAAGTAAGTCCTTTCTGTTGTTCCCACAGACTCCAGGTTTAAGGGCTAGACCAGGACGCCTTCAGTGGTATGCTGAGAAATGCATTAACGGCAACCAGGTGAGAGGGAGACAACACGCACACAAGCACGCACGCGCACACACCACATGTCTAAAGTATTGTGTCCCTGTGTAGATGGAGTCTTTGGAGAGCATGGTGGAGATGACAGCCAAGCTGTTTGAATGTGATCGAGATGAGATGTATCACTACATGCTGCGGCTCTGCAGTAAGTCCCCCTCAGCCTCCAACCGTACTCTTCTGACTGTCTGTCTTCCCCGTAGAGATCCTATTAAGTTACTATTCTATTAGTATTCTAATCTGGGTTGGGCTCAATTCTAATCGAAGGCAGTCAATTCAGGAAGTAAACTGAAATTCCAATTAAATTATTGAAAAAGGGCATCTATTTTTAATGACTTCTCAATGAACTGAAAAGGATCTGATATTTGTCAAAAGTTTTTAAATGTTTGGATAAAAAATTCTAATCACTTCCTGAATTGACTGCCTTCAATTCAAATTGAGCCCAACCCTGATTCTAATTCATAATTCTATGATCTTTCCTATATGGATGGACTGACTAGATGACAGATATTGTTAATCCACATTCTCCAACAGGGGAAATTGATGAACCTCACTTTACCCCTGACTGGTTATATTAAGCCCCTGTCAACTATCCCTAAAGCCACTACTACTTACCTCCATCTCCTCTTCTCATATGACCTTTTAACCTTTGCCACCCAAATCCCTGGCAGCAATGTGGCGTGATCAGTGGTGTAACCCCGGGGCCATTTTGTGTGCGAGAGAATGGGGTCAGAATCCCAGTGTCCACAGATAGTGAATGATTAGATTACATCTCGTGATTGGAAGATTTTTGGAACTGTTTGCCCAATTCAGCCTGGGTCAGATAAAGCCTGCTCGAATACAAATCAAATCAAATCAGCCCAGAGTTAAGTGTCTGACTGAAGAATATTTAGCAGATTAGGCCTTTTCTGCCTTGATTGCTCTCTCAGCATTAAGCAGGATGTGTCAACAAGGAATCTTTGTGTGTGTGTGCGTGTATACACGTTTGTGTGCGTGTAATTTGTAAAAAAATGTAACCTTTATTTATCCAGGTAGTCTCGTTGAGAATAACATTTTTCAAGACGGACCTGGTGTGTGTGTACATATGATCATGCTCTTTCACACCTTCAGAGGACACAAACGACTGGCGCAAGGCGGAGGCCACCTGGACCAAGATGCAGGAGGAGAACGTGATACCAAGAGAGAGGACTCTGCGCATGCTGGCCGACATCCTCAAGAGTAATGGACAGGAGGTGCCCTTCGAGGTGCCTGAGGTAAAAAGCCTTCTGAAATCACCTACCGCTCTGCCACCGCTAGTAAGCACAGCTCTCCTTATATTTTTATTCTATCAAATCAGTAATTCCACAAATCAGTGTTTGCTTCATTAAAGCTCATCCTCTGATAATGTTCCGTTTGTTGCACAGAGAATAGCGGGCAGGACGCTACCTTTTAGTACCTCAGTGTGTTATAGCCGTCATTATCATTGGCTTGCCATGGTGCCCCCTCTGTCCTGGTTGACTCCTGGTTGGTTGAAATCCCTGAACTAGTCTGATTCTCCGCACATCTGGCCACTGTCAGTCTGAAACTGCAAATCCTTGTATTTTAGCTACATCTAGGGGAAATTGGAATTTGGGATGATCGTTGGGAAAATCTGACATTGGGACAGGAATTAATACTAGCCCCTAATGCCCAACTAATTCAGCCACTGCTAAATACCACCATGTCTGCTGCTTAGTGGACTTTAGCACAAGTCGCTAGAGGACTCTGGCAGAGGCTACTGGAAAGATGTGACCAAATTACCCAGCATTCTGTCCGCCTGACTGCACCGGTTTCCTCTGTTGATTCAAAATACATTATTTCTCCATTGGAATACATAATTTTCCAGCTTCCTTCCAGTTGTGTCCATGTTTGTTTGCTTGTTGGGGAGGCCTGGAGCGAGATGAGACTCAAAGTGATGGCATTAGCCCTTGGCGATGACCCTTGTGACCTGAGGCGCCCTGGAGTTGTCAACCCCCACACCCCCTTTTAGCCTCCCTGGCCCGGATGCCTAGCCTAATTTACCCCTGGCCAGCATAGCTTAACCCCCTCCCCCGGTCGCTGAACGGGTGACTGAAGATCGAGGGGCCCTACCCAGTCTACTAAACACACACATCTCACTCAAAAAAGACGCATCGCAATTCTTATACTTAATGGGAAATTTTGCATGATATGCGCAACAGGTTCCTGCAACGCGGGTATGATTAGAGTGTCATTGAATAGGCCTATACCCGTGCTAGAGAGACTGAACGTCAAAGCCTACTCGCTGGCACGAATAGAAACCAGGACAAAACACCCCCACGTTTGTGTTTTTCCACGGAGTACAGGCTATGTGCCGGCCGCGTCAAATCCATTGTATTGAAACACTGGAACATCCCCAATAGTTATCCAAATCTACGAGAGTTCACAACATTGCCCCGTCGCATTTGTTTTCGCCTTACGCGCAATCTAGCCAATTCCGTTACGCACAGCATGCAGCTACCCAAGAAGCGTGACATTTGGCTCCCAGGCCCGCCCAATGGCAATTACAAGTGTGGCCACTGTGTACATTGTGACAATTCGACCAATACTAACATTTTTGACCACCCGGAGAAAAGGTAAAGAATACAAAATCCAAAGCTTCATTAATTGTAGCACCACAAATGTCATATACATGCTTAATGCATCTGTGCTGCTGTTTATATTGGTCAAACTAAACGAGCATTGAAACTTGGCATCGCAGAACATAAGGCTGCTATTAGAAAGAAAAAAAACGACTATGCTATGGCGCACGCCACTGCATCGAAGCCAACCATGGCTCACCTTCCTCCCTGCTCTTTGTAGCCATAGAACACGTCCAAATTTCACCAAGAGGAGGTGATATTGAACGTAAACTAAAACAGAGAGGCATTCTGGCAGTGCTCCTTAGACACTGTGGAACCAAAGGGGCTAAATTATGATTTTTCACTGTCCTCGTTTCTATAATGTTGTTGCCTTGATTTTTAAGTAAGTCCTTTCTGTTGTTCCCACAGACTCCAGGTTTAAGGAGTCTCTGTCTCCGGATTCACAGACACCCAAATATCACCTATGTATATTTTGACATGGCCTATTGATTGAGACACACTATTTAAGTTATTATTTTGTGCTATAATTTGCCATTTACCTTGAAACATATCATAATTTGTTTACATTGGGTCTCAATGGGCCACTAGGCTATAACTAAAGCTACTATATGTGCGATGGTCAGGTCACTTTGAGGAAGATGTCAGCTTGACGTTGAAACGTCCTTCACCTGTTCACATCCTGTACAATGGATTAAAGTGAGCAATAAGAAATCAATCTCTGACTTTTTTTGTAGAGTGCTCCAATTCCTTTTTACCTCAAATTAGTCCTTTTGGACGTTTTTCTTGGTAAACCATTCTGTGAAATGTCACATTAAGACTCTGTTTGTCTTTATGTTGTCCGAGGCACTTCTAGGACAGTGAGATGTTTTACACATAATTGGCCACAAAGAAGGCGGGGCTGGGTTTTGCCACATCCAGTGTATTGACGGGGTGGACGAGATCTGTAAATGAATGTAGTCCTGCTTTGTGGCATTTCGCGAAGCCTCTGTTATACCGATCACACACTACATATGTGTGCATTTAGTTGTGGTTGTCTTTGTTCGATAGAGCCTTTGGACATCTTTCAGCGATGTCCCTATCGGAAGATTCATTGCTAGAAATACAAAGTTACACGTTTTTTTCCAGCCTCTGAAAGACTACAGCTCGGTGTAGGGTGGTGTTTCCTGCTCTGGCCCCATCGTGCAGCGTGCATTCGCTATATGCCGGACCTTGTGGTACACTATGAGCAGACAAATACACAGGAAGTCGATACTTCCTGATTCTACCAGTGAAATGAAAATGCACTTGTTCTAGCTTGTGGTGAGGAGTTTTTGATGGTTATGATACAACGTAATGTTGTTAAAATACTTCATCCTTCAGTCTATTGACCCGTGCGTCAATCCTAAGTAACATAATAAAAAAAATCACTATCAAAATCCGTCAGTTTAAGCTAGAGATATTTGCATGGGCTGCGTCTCAATCCACCGCATCCGCCTTTGTCTGCCTTCTGCATCTGCGGTGGAAGGTTGCCGAGCTACAGCGGTGTTTGTCAGACTATGAGACATCCCGAAAATCGGTCTTCTCATGAAAACGTGTGTAGCGTCCGAACGGTTTGGCCTACAAACTAATATGGAAAGATGAGGACTACCACGAACACGGTGTTCTCCGTTTTGCTATACGACCCCCACAAGTCGTAACGCTGATATGCTAGCTTCTGTCTGTAGCATCCGAACCGTGTGGGCGACAAACTAACCCCACTGTGGAAAGGGGAGACTCACGATAGTGTTCTCCATTTTGCTCTACAACCCCCACAAGTGTCACGGGACTCATCTGAAGTTAACCCATACAAATTAATGGAAGTAGTTCTGTCCCTACAAAAATAAGGGGTTAAATATGTGTAAAACAAAAAAAACATATTTCCTGAGCTTTCTTATATCTTTAGATATAGGACAGATGCATCAAAACCTTATTCCTAATTATTTACTTTTGGACTGTCTTTTTGCCATTTCTGAATGTGTTATTCAATACGTTTCTATGGGAGATAGTAGTAAAGGCCAAATTCAATATTATATAAAATAATTTAAATATTTTTTCGGGATACCTAAAGGGGTCCTAAAATTCTAAATCAAATAGATAAATGATCCATGGTATGACCATCTTAAAACAATTCCATATGTTAGCTTAGTAGAACCCCCCCCATAATGGCATAAACTTTTATAGGTTCATGACTATATACAGTGGCAGAGCTAAGGTGAAATTTTTAATGGACCATAACCTACACTTATAAGTATTATACCTACCTATCTTATCTTAGTACTTCTTCTACTAAATACATCAGAGATTCACAAGAAGCCCTTCTCTGCAGCCAACTCAAAATGGCTTCCAGTTTCTCTCTCCATCAGTATAAAGCCACTGGTTGCCTGAGCTCATACGCTGCTCGTAATCCTCCCTCCTCACTCTCCTGTGAAACTCCACCTTGCGCTTCATTTCCATGTGTTTGTGGAACAGTCTGCGTTTCTCCTGCTTAGGCAGTTGTTGGTTGTGGTAGCAGAAGCTGGCCATGTTTAGGGACCGGGACTTCCAGTACCGCTCACAATCCCAGATCTCTGAGAAACCCAGGAGGACCCAACCTAAAGCCACATGTTCAACCAGTTCTAGATGTACCTTAATGCATTCTAAACATGGAATGTTGAGAAATACACATAAAAGGGAAGTGAACCAAATCCTAGTGAGAATACACTATTTCATTCTTACCATTGTCGATGATATTTGATGGTCTTGCAAGGAGATATTGATGTGCCAGTGCCATCCATGGTCCGGACTGATGAAATCGCTGGGTGTAGAAGTTCATTTTAGAAAATTGAAAATCTTAGATAGCAGGAGCAAGTCGTCTAGTCTTGGGGTTGTTGAAACCAAAACTGAGTTGCAAATCAATGCTGTGGCTCTTAACAACCAAGCATTCTAAATTCAAACATTCTGCCGACTTTCCTTTGGTTGATTTTGTGTTTTCATGATTCAGAATTCCCATGACAATGAAAAATAGTGAAATTAATGGAAGTACTGTGGAAGTACTAAAATCTGTTTTACATTGAACTCGACACAGACATGCACCAATCCCCCAGATATGTTATGAATGGGTTGTGATATGCAATTTGCGACTCTGTTTCTATACTTCATTGTAGAATTATGAAACACACACGTTCACTTGCACGCACGCACGCACACACACACACACACTTTTTCTATGGGATAAGCATGGATATGTCTGCTCTTGCGTTGCTATCGTTTGTGTATCATAGGGACCATTGTGTTTTTGTATCGTGTGAATATTGACCCATATGTTAGTGGCTGTTTTGATAGTTGTAATTCAGTGTGTTGTATTCTACCTTTCCATAGGTGTGGTATGAGCAGGCTGCAGACACAGAGGCACAGGCAGAGACCAAGCCTGAAGGGTCAAAGGGCAAAGCCACCAAGTCAGCCAGCACCCAGGCTGCTACTGCAGAGAACAGCCCTGCTGACTACCAGTTCAGACTTCTCACCCTCTGCAAGAAGGGCAAGGCTAAAGGTACGCAGCCCTGGGGAGTTGATATTGCTACCAGACCTCCATTGGTAATATTGGGGATTTCCTGAGCTTCTCCTAATACAGGGTAATCTATTCTACAGACCGTCCCATGACAACTGAGACATGGGATGGTGATCTCTGATATCAATCCCTCTCTCCTGCTCCATTTCTCTTTCTCTCTTCCTCTGTCGGTCTGTCCAGAGGCCTATGGTATGCTGAAGGATGTTGATAGGAAGGGTGTGACCCTGGGCCCGGCCCCCTACGACAGTCTGATCCGGGCTCTGCTGGCCGAAGGTAGTATGGAGGACGCCATGGTGGTCAAAGAGATGTGAGTCTGTCTGTCCTGTGTGCGTGTCCGTCAGTCAGTCCGTCCTGTGTCCTCTCCCTCACTCCCCCTCTCTATCTGCCAGTCGATCTGACAAAGAAACCAACCGTGACTCCACACACTTTTACAGTGGGCTACTTCCACACTCAGAGCCAAAGTCTGGTTTGTCACAGGTTAAGCCTACAGTATACATGGCAGCCAGGGTTCTTGAATTAGGTTTGAGATTACAAAGTGATTGTGAATTGACCCTTAACCCTGCTGGATGTGAACAGCAGTGTTCTGCTAAGCCTTGTTAGCGCTTGAGCCCCTTCGTATCGCCACAGATTAATTAGGTTTTCTGGGAAGTGGATGACTGCGCAAAAAATGACAATCTTCTGCTGATTTAGTCATGTATCGTGTGTGTTTTTTTTGGGGGGGGGGGTGTCCTGGGATCTTAGTAGCAGGAGTTATCCTTTTAAAAAACGAGAGTGGAATTAGGTCCTCATCGCTCATAACACATGATCTGTCCCCTTGGAGCAGGAGAGTCTTTGTGTAATCCTCTCCTCCTTTCCTCTTCCCTCGCTCACTGCCCTGGGGTGGCTGTTGAACTTCCCTATGTGTGTCTGTCTGTGTGTTTATGAACAGTTAGCATAATTACCACAAGGACTCAACGCATACCTTCCACATTACACACATCACATCTCATCCCCAACTGTCCCCCTTCTCCAGAACTTTAGGTACCCCTACGTCAGGCCACTATAGGGTATGAGTTAACCCAGGTTTTTTGGTCCTGTGAGAGACCTTGGATTTATCAGAGAAGGGAGGGAGGGGGGTTGGTTTAATCATGTGGGAAGATGATCAAGACGCCAGTACAGTAATAATTCCCCTAGTGTGTGTGTATAAAGCCTAGTCTCTTGCGTGTGGATGACTTAGACACGGCTGGAGCCAGATGGGGCCCAAGGCTGGGTTGGAGAGAGGAGAAGGAGGAGGGGCTGCATCATAACTGAGCAGTTGGGCGCTTAGCAGAGATTAAGGGGATTGGGATGGAGATAAATTAGGGAGGGGGGTCAGAGCAGAAGTTGGGTAGAGGAGGGAGACCCCAGAGAGAGGGTGAAAAGAGATGGATGGGGTGGCCAGAGGGCAGGGACAGGAGGGATTTTCTTTCCTTGGGATTGATAAGAATCACTCTGACCCCGAGGTTTCTGCAGCAATCTGTCCCGAGTGAGCGGAGGGCTGGCGGCCGGTCGGCACGGCGATAAGGAGCATGAGGCCAACGCTCAATTGAGCAGCCAGATTAATCCGGTCGGAGACTGTAATAATAAAAGAGAGATTGATTGAGGTATTAGTGGCTCTCAAATGAAAAAAAATAGGTCTGAAAGGACAAGGGGATCGACGAAGGGATGGAGGGAAAGGGACATTACCTAGGGTCTCTGCACTGCAGCAACTGTTCTCTCCCTGCCCAGCCCCAGAGGAGAGACACAGCTGGAGAGGACACCTCAGAGGGAGAAGTCTGAACACCCTGTTCCATGTTTTACATTACATTTTGTAATACTTCTATAGCCAGACTTGATTGGCAATTGGACTCACTTTCACTCTGTCCCTCTGTTTCAGTCTGATTTTCCACTTCTCTCTATGCCCATTTCAGTGGAGTGGAGGGTCGTTCACCTCTGCTGTAAGGTTGAAGATTGTTGACTGATGTCTGTTCTTCTGTCTCTCTGTTCCTCAGTGCCTTAGGCCGTGTTCCAGGGTTCAAGCTGAATGACATAGCTAACAGCCTCCTCATCATCACACAGGTCAAGAGAGGGCTAGCCAAAGGTGGGTTTTTGCGTCACACACACACACACAAACACACACACACTGAGTTTCTTTGTTGCACACATTCTGTTGCCTTCCTCTCACCCCTAGATGGCCTGTCCACGCTCAAGTCCATGCTGCAGGGAGACCAGGTGCCCTCAAAACTGTCCGTAACACGATTGGTGCAATCCCTCGGGAGCCATGGGGATGTCCAGGGCATCCAGGAAGTGGAGGTTCTGATGAAGGGGTTGGGCACACCCCTCAACCTCTCCAGCATGGTCTTTGTCAACAACACTGCCCTGGCACACATCAAAAAGTAAGGTTCATCTAACTCACCTACTTAGCACTCAATCGCTCCCAGCTTTATGAAGGGGTATTGTCATGCCGTTTTCATGGGCTTCAGTAGCATTGCAGTAAACCTGTTTCTTTATTCTCTCTGTTAACACTTGGTTGCAGGGTTAAAAATACCCTGGCCTCCAATACACAGCAGGGTTCCCCAACTGGTGGCCCGTGGGCCGAATTTGGCACCCAATTTATTTGGCACCCAAGTTTTCTGAGCAATTTTTTCTATTGTTGTACATAAAAGACTATAAAAACACCAGGAAATCAGCTCCAAATGATTTTAATTTTGGAAGTGTGTTCCAAAGTATTCCCATGCATAATAGAGAGATGTGATCGTATACAAATAATAATTGATTGGATTTATATAGCACTTTTCTACCTACTGAGGTACTCCAAGCGCTTAGTGCATTCGGAAAGTATTCAGACCCCTTGACTTTTTCCACATTTTGTTACGTTACAGCATTATTCTAAAATTTATTAAATCGTTTTTTTCCCCTCATCAATCTACACACAATACCCCATAATGACAAAGCAAAAACAGGTTTTTAGACATTTTAGCAAATTCATAAAAAACTAAAAACTGATATCACATTTACATAAGTATTCAGACCCTTTACTCAGTACTTTGTTGAAGCACCTTTGGCAGCGATTACAGCCTCGAGTCTTCTTCGGTATGACGCTACAAGCTTGGCACACCTGTATTTGGGGAGTTTCTCCCATTCTTCTCTGCAGATCCTCTCAAGCTCTGTCAAGTTGTATGGGGAGTGTCGCTGCACAGCTATTTTCAGGTCTCTCCAGAGATGTTCAATCGGGTTCAAGTCCGGGCTCTGGCTGGGCCACTCAAGGACATCCAGAGACTTGTCCCGAAGCCACTCCTGCGTTGTCTTGGCTGTGTGCTTAGGGTCGTTGTCCTGTTGGAAGGTGAACCTTCGCCCCAGTCTGAGGTCCTAAGCGCTCTGGAGCAGGTTTTCATCAAGGATCTCTCTGTACTTTGCGCCGTTTGTCTTTCCCTCGATCCTGACTAGTCTCCCTGTCCTTGCCGCTAAAAAACATCCCCACAGCATGATGCTGCCACCACCATGCTTCACTGTAGGGATGGTGCCAGGTTTACTCCAGACGTGACACTTGGCATTCAGACCAAAGAGTTCAATCTTGGTTTCATCAGACCAGAGAATCTTGTTTCTCACGGTCTGAGTGTCTTTAGGGGCCTTTTGGCAAACTCCAAGCGGGCTGTCATGTGCCTTTTACTGAGGAGTGGCTTCCGTCTGGCCACTCTACCAGAATGGGAGAAACTCCACCAAATATAGGTGTGCCAAGCTTGTAGTGTCATACCAAAGAAGACTCGAGGCTGTAATCGCTGCCAAAGGTGCTTCAACAAGGTACTGAGTAAAGGATCTGAATACTTATGTAAATGTAATATTCCAGTTTGTATATTTTTTATAAATATGCAAACATTTATAAAAACCTGTTTTTGTTTATCATTATGGGGTATTGTGTGTAGATTGATGAGAATATTTTTTTTTAAGAGTCAGGACAGCCGTTTTAACGTCCCATCCGAAAGACTGCACCCTACGCAGGGCAATGTCCCCAAATGTAATTAAGGTTTGAAATGATTGTTTTAGTCAAATATGATATCTGTTTGGCCTTCTTGTTGTCAATTTGCAGTCTAAAAATGTTTTTTTATTATGTTCCGGCCACACGACCATCTGCTCAAGAAAAATTGGCCTGCGGCTGAATCCAGTTGATGATCCCTGACCCAGAGGGTTAACAATACCCTAGGGGAATACAGCACACACAATGGCCCGGTTAACATTGATGTGCTCACGCAGAGGAATGTTTATGAAGAGGTTGCCACAACCAAATAGGCTAAACTCACCAAATCTGAACAACCTAACCTGGCACCCCAACAAGCTAATAACACTTAACCCTTCTCCACCCTCCCTTCCTCTCCTTCTCCCACATCCATCCCTCCCTCCCCCTCCCTCCCTGTCCTTTTCTGCCCTCCTTCCCTCCCTCTACCTCCCTCCCTCTCCTTCTCCACCAGCCCACATTAAGATTTAATCTGGGCCTGAATTCATTGTGATCGCTGTGACTGAGTCTGAATAATTTACAGAGGTCCATCTCTAAATGTGGCGCTGCTTTCTGGACCCTTCCCTCTTAACCAGTCAGCTCGGCTCAAGTCGTGCCATCCCACACGTGTCACAGCAGCTTAGGCCGATAGGGTTGGGGGGGTCAGAGTTCATCCTGACAGGCCCAGGCGGGCGAGAGCAGGGAGCGCTGCCCAATCGGGCATGAGTGCCTTTTCACTTCCGCTGTCCTATCATCCTGCGTCTCAGCTCTGGGAGCTAGGCGGGGATGACACCCCCATGCCACCGTTAGCGGCAAGAATGCTAATGCGGCCGATAAAAGTTTGATGCACTTTGTTTTTCTCTTTCTCTCTGTTTGGACAAATGAGGAGGAGGAGTGAGGAGGTTCTCTGCTACTCGCATATTTAGAGAATATTTAATCATACCTCCCTGTATGCCCTCATCGACCTCTATCTCTGTCACTGTGGTGTTTTACTGGTTATTTCTTTCCCAGAAAGTTCTGTTGCTGCTACTTCCCCCAGCAGATACATTGAGGTCTCAGTGAATCAGTGAAGAGACTGGAGTCGGTTTCTTTCTGTTTTTGACCTAGCTAAATGCCTATCTTTTCTGTCGCTCTCTCAGTGGAGACTTGCACTCTGCAGTGGAGGGCTTGGAGGCTGTCTACACACAGGGTGATGGGCCTCAGGGTCCGGCTGCCAGCATGGCCTTCGTCTTCAGGAAGGTGCTGGAGGAGAACAACGGCGCTGCTCTGGATAAATGTAAGGAACACCAACACCCGTATAACCTCAACCGCCCACCTACACACAATGCAGTAAAACAATGTGTCTTTAATGTCCAACACTGTCCCCACTTTCATATATAATTTACTGCAGTAGTTGATACTCTTGGAACAGCCCATCCGCAAGCAGCGTACCAACCTGTATACCCTATAAGATCAATCTTCTCATTAACCTTGCTGAGTGAGATCTATGTTGATTGTGACCCTGTCTGTGTCTCTGTGTAGTGAGTGCCATGGCAGAGAGGCTGGCCAATCACTTTTCATCGTACAGAGCTGCGTCAGACCTCTTCCTACAGCTGCTGGAGGCTAACATGGTAGAGGACGCCAAGTTCATGCTGGCCGTAAGTATCCCACTCACCCAGTGACATCAGCCAGTTTCAACTATTAGTCTGTGGGTGTAGCTCTCGTGGCTGGCTGTCTGTTTGTCTGTGTGTGTGTTCATGTGTGCGCAAGCACGATTTTGAGCCCGATTTAGCAGTCCCAGACAAGTTTTTGAGATCGGAGACTAAATCCCCATGTCGTTGCCTACTCGGGACGCGCGGCTGTCACCGATGCTCGTTTAATGTGAGCGGGTCACAATCTGAGGGCTACCAATCTCGTCTTTGAGCAGTCCCAGACATCCTGATATTTTCAAACATGTTTGATTTTATCGGCACAAAATCTGCAATGCTCTTGTAGTGTGAGATGTGCAACGACAAGTTTTGAGAACGATGATCAGCAATGGCCAATGAGAGCTCGCCGGAGAAGAAACCAGTGAGATGATGAAGTTGTTTTTCATCACCCAGAATGTGTAGACTCTTGAGCAGGAGTGATGACTAGGACTACTACTAGGACTACTACTAGGACTACTACTAGGACTACTACTAGTATGTGTTTGTTCTTGCCAAAGTGTCAAAACGTTCACAAGCAATGTTATTCGATTCAAAATGTTGGCTAGATATTTCAACTCTTTATGGAAAGCGTGAATGTCTGACTGAAAACGTTTGCGGATGCTTTGAGCCAAATCTCGTTGTAGCTACGTTCAATTTTATCACATCACATTGTTTTCACGAGACAGTGTGGTATCGAGAGTCCTCACGACCAAGTGAAGAATCTTGTAGTGTGTGACTCCCCCCCCCCCCCCATCTGCCATATCGTTTAGTGTGAGCAACACTACCTTGGCAAGACGAAGAAAACTACAGGAAAGATGGTTGTTTAATGTGAGAGGTTCAGTGATTTTAGGATTTGGAAGTTGTGTAGTGTACACCCGGCTTTATTGATGGCACTTGTTAAATCCACTTCAATCAGTGTAGATGAATGGGAGGAGACAGGTTAAAGAAGGATTTGTAAGCCTTGTGACAATTGAATGGGCAAGACAAAATATTTAAGTGCCTTTGAACAGGGTATGGTAGTAGGTGCCAGGAGCACCGGTTTGAGTGTGTCAAGAACTGCAACACTGCTGGGTTTTTCACGCTCAACAGTTTCCCCGTGTGTATCAAGGATGGTCCACCACCCAAAGGATATATAGATCACATTCACGTCACATAAAGGTCGATGAGTATAATTTACTTTGAAAATATGCAAGATGGATCGGTTGCTCAGTTATATGTAATTTAAATGTTGCTCGAGCCACATGAACGTCAAACGAGACCGTCTGGTGCCACACTCCTCCAGATCATGTTCCCCTTGAATTCACATGTAATTATACTGCTGCTCAATGATTAACAAGATGGTTGATTCCAACAGAGACATGAAAATGAACACAGATACTAATCTAAGTTTATAAGAAATTAAAGCCAAATTAAAATAATCTGTGTTTCGTGTAATATGCATCTACTTGAGCATATGTAGCAACTTTGCTGGCATTTCTGCAGTTCTACTGCCTCCTCCTCTTCAAGGTTTATTGTAAGGTAACAGGGGAACGATTCTATTTTAGAAGAAACTGTTAACTAAACTCTGAAAAGCTTTTAACGAGGCAGATGACAAGTGTGTTGATTGAAATCATTAAGAAGTGAATCGGACCAGAAGTCAGTGAGGCAGGGTCCTCCCAGACCTACTCTGGGAGGTTGGGGTTCGGGGTAGAGATATTCTGACATTCCCAGCTTATCCAGAGCTTTTAAGCAGTCGTGAGGGAGTATGCTCGTCCGGGATCAGGGATACAGGGAGGTTGCGTCACGGCCAGTCTGGCTTTTGGATAAAACAGGTCCTAGCGGAGAGAGAGAGAGAGCGACTGGAGAGAAGAGGAGAGTGGGGGAGTGTAAGTGAAGTGGAATAGTGTTGTTCTAATTGCCTGATTGTACTAAAGCCATTCTGCCGCTGAGTGACTCTGGCCCTCTGTTTAATACGCTGCTACACTGCGCTGCGGTTAAAAGCCTCCGAGGCCTCTGCTTTTAATTCCACCCAAGGAAAGAAACACATGCCGTTCACGACTGGCTTGTAATGTGACCTCATTGCCACTGAACCCAGAGAAGACTCGGAGCACGGCAAGGTTTAATGCAGCACTCGGAGAGACACACACACTTTTCATAGTCTTTACTTCTTACCTATTTTTTAAGGTTACATCTTCAGCCCAAAGCAAATCTCTCAATTGTTTTATATAAAAAGTATTTCTAAATCATCACCCTGCATTTAAAATGGCTGCTTTGAATGCTTTGTGATTTATTTATTTTCAAATAAAGAGCCTGTTTCCATACATTCTTCCGTAGGTTTGAACCCTGGTTGTTTCTCTCATTCTCTCCTTGTTATGAGAGCTACTTCCCCAACCTCACTTCCTGCCTCTGGTAATTGGCTAATGACAGAAAGTAAAGGTGGTGAAGTAAATTACCCACTAGAATGCTACGGCGTAGTACAGATTCCAATCAGCCCCTTTATGTTGCTAAGTGTAGATAATTATACTTTAAAGTGAACAGGCACTGTACATTAAAATTTTATAAAGAAATCAGTAGTTATCTGGCTGACACCCTATTAACGGTGTAATTAACCTATAACTGCAGACCGTTGTATGGAGTGCAGGGAGATATAATGAAAGGGCTAAAGCAATTCAAAAACACTTAAGAGCACAAAACGCACGGCACCTCAAATAGAAACCTGTTCACAAGCAGAGATGCACTCCTACAGTACATGTACACTTGTTTACATGTCCCTGAATTGCTGTGTCTTTGTGTGGTTGTATGCACGTGTGTATGTCTGCATTTGTTTCTACACGGTCGTTAGCTAGGTTTCCATCTAATTGGCAAATATTCTCAAATCCCGCATTTTCCCACCAGAGATGTTTCCATCAAATGTACTTGTTGTGGATGAAAGGCTGTGCGTGACGGCATAGTGCACATCAAAATAACTTTTGCGGTTAAAATCAAAGTTTTTTTTTACATTGCATTTTCAACTCTACTGATGGTTTTGTCACAAAATGTTGCATTATAGCGAATGTGCTCACTGGTCTTGGCACTTGTGCTCTAGCCAACATATTGCAGACACAGGGCAGGTAGGCTACCTACGTGATGAGATTATGGAAAAGAGCCAGATAATTTTTATTTGTCAAACGGCAGCCAAGCATCGATCATCATGTCACCAGAATAAGACCCTTGATATTTATTGGAAAGGAGCATCAAGCTTATCACCGTGCACTTTCACCACCCTGTGAAGGTCATCATAACTTGGTTTTTATATGGAGCCTAATAAACTGCATGGTTTCCCAAGTAGTGGGAGGACCACACACCATATCGCATGACCTGAAGTTTACTTCGATATGATGGTTATTATAGCAATTATATCTACCGCCATTTCTCGCATAATTAATTTTACAGATACAAAAAGATCCCATCTTGTCTAGCATATTCGGTTTTGTCCACCTATGGAAAGTTAACCGACAAATTATATTTTTCCATCACTCCTGTCGTGACATTGTTTTTATCCGACATGTCCTTTACTCACATAGAAAGGTTGGATGGAAACCTGGTTAGTCATTGTTGTATTCATGACTCTGTTCTCACCTGTCTCTTCTCTTTCCATAGCGCTGTAATGCTGTGGCTGAACAGAAGGAGATTCTAGTCTCTTACATGTCCAGGCTGGCCCAGAAACCAGGCCAGGTACAACCAGCTCCTCCAACCAGACTAGATCATATCTGAACCAATGGGTTATTTATTATTTTCCTTCATTTAAAGTGCCTGGAGAAATGCATCATCATTATATTTTACATTTGAGTCATTTAGCAGATGCTCTTATCCAGAGCGACTTACAGGAGCAACTAGGATTAAGTGCCTTGCTCAAAGGCACATCGACAGATTTTTCACCTAGTCTGCTCAGGGATTCTAACCAGCGACCTTTCGGTTACAGGCCCAACACTCTTAACCGCTAGGTTACCTGCCTCCCTATAGTATTATCATATAAGGAGTGTTATGACTTTGTGGCATCTATCTAACTCTGTCTATCTGTTATAGGTGGGCAAGATCAAGACCCTGATGACTCTCATCCCAGACTTCACAGAGAAGGAGACATTGTATCCCTACCTGATGAAGTGCTATGGTAAAACGTTGTGTAAAGCCATGCTCAGACTAGAGTAGGGATCGTCAACTAGATTCAGCCGAGGGACGATTTTTTTTCTTGAGCGGGTGGTCAGGGGGCTGGAACATAATTACAAATAGTTTGTAGACTGCAAAGTCACCGCAAGAAGCCCAAACTGATAATATTTGACTAAAACATAATCATTTCAAACCTTGCTTTCATTTGTATACGATCACATAAATCTCTCTATTATGTGTGGGAATACTTTGGAACAGGTTTCCCAAATGTAAATCACTTGGAGCTAATTCGCTTGGTTTTTTATGTCCCCAAAACATAACAAAAAATTAAACATATTTTTTGGTAGGGGGCAAATAAAATCACCCACGAGCCAAATTCGGATCGCAGGCCGTAGGTTGGGGAACCCTTGACTAGATCATTTACCATTTGACATAATGCACTCATACATAGGAAATACTCAATATAAATGGTCAACTTATGTATTATACTGTAATTTTGCACGATGCAGTCAAATCACACTCAATTTAGTGATGTTGGGTAGAGGACGCCACACATTGTTTGAAGAGGACAGGATAATAAGCTTTGGTACATCAGTTCGGTGCTCGGCTCCCTGGCCTGTCTAAGCTATAGTGGGGGAACTTAAACAGGGTGCGTCGTTCGGCTTGCTGGCCTGTAGCTAAGTCGTCATTAGCTAGCAGATCAAATATGCATGAGGCAAGAGGGAGCAGACAGCGTCTGCTGGAACCTGAGAGGTGTTTTTGGAGAACAGGAACACATGTTCACTAATGACTGGTTCTGCTTCAGCCAGTGTGGCGTGCTAAACGCGACACGCTGAACTACTTCAGGCCTTCTGTTCCTCACAGGGAGCATGACTATTTTATTAGCGCTAGTTCTCCTGGTGGTCAAGAAGTGGTCAGAGGTAACAAAGTGGTACAATTAACACTTCTCTTTGTCTTCTGCTTTTAGTCAACACATTTTTCTGTTTTTCTCTTTCCTTCAACACTTTTTGACCTCACGCATCAACTTTCTCACTCTTGGAAATGCATCCACACACACACACAAACCCAGGTGTGGACAACGACCTGCCGTCAGCTAAGACCCTGTACCAGCAGATGCAGACGGAGGGAGTGGAGGCTGATGAGCTGTGTCTGAAGAGACTTGCCGTGCTGTACAGGAACGCAGGAGAGACCGTCCCCTTTACTGAGCCCCCTGTGAGTGCACATACATAGACACACTGTGCTCTGCTTGCCACCTCAATGCCATAATAGTGTCTATGTCATGAGCGTTAAACTAGGAATATCATTTGGTTGTTGGAAAGAAGATCCAAACCTGACTGCAATGTCATACCCACAAGACTGTCCTAGTGCTGAGGTCTTGTATTGTCTACTGGGCTACAGAACAACAAATCACACTCTTACATATACTCTCACAAAAACACACACATGCAGTATACCCGGCCGCACAAACCCCAGCCCTAACTGGGGTTGGCATCTTTTCCACTGGTGACCTAATGTCTGCCAGGGTGTGTGTGTCTTGGTGGGATCACTGGGCGTAATCAGAGCCAACAGTCTGCCTGCTCCGAGAGCCTCAATTCAGAAGGCCTCTGCTCCATTCTCTACATGTTTGTGCTTTTATCTGGGGTTTTGTGGCTTGCATTGGATTATGCCTGCAGTCGTAACCTACACATTACTATGTATTACAGTGATATCTGTTTTGATTGCGGTGGTATTCTTTTTTTTTTTTTGGTGCAAGTCTTTGGTTGTTTGGCACAGAATGATGTCAGTGAGTTGTGCACTATGATGTTGTAATGAGCTGGTAAGAGAGGTAGGGAGTTATCAGGTACAGCACTTGAATCATAGGACATTAAGGTACATTAACACAACACCGGCAAATTGGCAATCAGCCAAAGTATTCACACTGCACTCCAGGAGTTCTCACTAACTAGGTCAACCACTTGAGTTGTTTACATTGCCCTGCACACACACACACACACACACACACCCCTGCAGAGCAGAATCTGTCAATGCCATGTCCCCTAGGGGGGTGTAGAGTCACCCTGAAGCCCCACCCCCTCACCCACAGAGATGCAGAGAGAACTCACATCACAGGCTCACTGCATTATTCACTATCTGCCGGAAAGGTACAGCCACGTTGCAAAACTACCACAGTAGAGTGGGGGGGTCAAACATAACCCCCCCACCCCCTTATCCTTTTGAGAACAGTCTTCAGAGCTCTCAAATCACCTTTAAAGTTTCAACAAACCAATCTCAGGTAGTGCCCCCCTTCCCTACACCCTCTTCCACCCTCCTGTTTTCAGACTGCTGTTCTAGCTGGAGTACAAAGCGGTCTCCTGAGAGAGCAGATAAGGGGAGATTTGAGGCGCGGCCCGCGTCAGGCCCTCTCGCCAACACGGCTATTTATCTACTTTAATTACACGGTTAATAGGGGAATATACAATGTTACAGCAACGTTAATCTCCTGAAAGCACTCACCTTCCCAAAAAAGCCCCACTTTTTTTTCAGCCTGAAAGCAGGACTTAATTAGGCGGACTAGAGGGAGGGGAGGAAAAGTGTAAATCCCTTATTTGTGTATTAATCAGGATTTGGAGATGAAACAAGAGCCCGTGATTGGATGGAGAAGTCTATTAGTTAGACCCAGGGGTGCGGTGGACTTGTTGAAGGGGGAGTGAGCCCTGGCTATGATTTGCGATACACACACACACACACACACACACACAAACAAATACACTAATACAGTCCACACCCACACTGTGTTAATTTGTAGATTGTACAGACTTTGGTTTTGGTTGTTCCCTATCATATACTGAATATCTGTTACTATGAACTGCGTCTGCTAAATTACCATATTATTAGATTACTATCGGTTAACTTTTATTTTTTGACCCCCGCTTTCCAGGAGACGTTTAAGTTTTATGCAGAAAAGCTGAAAGAGAAGTCCAAGGGATCGCAGCCGAGCGCCGCAGTAGAGGAATAAGACTTGCTACTCTTCTTCATTCTGTCCTTTTTTGTTTTGTTGTAGTTTTTTTTTTTTATAAGCTGTGGAAACAGATCTTGTGGAATACTTTCCAGTATTACTGTGTTATTGGATGTTAAACTCTGTCCACCCTGTTGATTTATGATGATAAAAATTGATGTACAGAAGTATTTATGCAATAAATGTTAGGAACTAGACTGTGACTCTTTTTTTTTTTTTTTATGGAGACACTTTACAAAGGGAGACTGTGTACATGTAGGTATCTATGTACAGTACCTTTTTGTTACAGCCTGAATTCAAAATATTATAAATTATTTTTTTTATCTCACCCATCTACACACAATACCCCATAATGACATTTTTTACATTTTAATCATTTAGCAGACGCTCTTATCCAGAGCGACTTAGTGAGTGCATACAATTTCCATACTGGCCCCCCGTGGGAAACGAACCCACAACCATGGCGTTGCAAGCGCCATGCTCTACAAACTGAAAACATGTTTTTAGGAATGTTTGCTAATATATAGAAAATTAAATATAGAAATATCTAATTTATATAAGTATTCACACCCCTTTGCTATGACACTCCAAATTGAGCTCAGGTGCATCCAATTTCCTTTGATCATCACTGATGTCACTACAACTTGATTAAAGTCCACATGTGGCCAATTAAGTAGTTTGGACATGATTTAGAAAGAAACACGTGTCTTTATAAGGTCCCACATTTTTGAAAGTGCATGTAAGAGCAGGAACTATAGGGCATAAAACAATTTCTAGAGTGTTGAAAGTTTCCACAGTGGTCTCCATCATTGAAAATAGATGGAACTACCCAGACTCTGCTTAGAGCTGGCCGTCCGAACAAACTGAGCAACCGGGCAAGAAGGACCTTGGTCAAAGAGGTGACCAAGAACCCAATGACCACTCTTGGGGATGTGCTGTAGAGACTGACAGAGTTCCTTGGCTGAGATGGGAGAACCTGCCAGAAGGGCAAGTCTCTACAGCACTTCACCAATCTGGGCTTTATGGGAGAGTGGCCAGACGGAAGCCACTCCTGAGAAAAAGACATGACAGCATGCCTGGAGTTTGCAAAAAGGCAAGTGAAAGACTGAGCATAAGGCAAAAGATTTTGGAGCATAAGGCAAAAGATTGTGGTCTGATGAGACATTTACTATTTGGCCTGAATGCAAAGCGCAATGTCTGGAGAACCAGGCACAGCTCAACACCCGTCAAATACCATCCCTACCGTATAGCATGGTGGTGGCAGCATCGTGCTATGGAGATGCTTTTCAGTGGCAGGGACTGGGAGACTGGTAAGGATAGAGCCAAATACAGGCACATCCTTGAGAACCTGCTTCAGAATGCAAACAACAGACTGGGGGGCGAAGATTTACGTTCCAACATGACAATAACCCCAAGCATACAGCCAAAGCAACGCTGGAATGGCTTCAGAATGTGAAAGTCATTAAGTGGCCCAGCCAAAGCCCAGACTTGAATCCCATTGAAAATCTGTGGAAAGACTTGATTGCAGTTTACTGCCACTCCCCATCTAATTTAACAGAGCTTGAGAAAATCTGCAAGGAGAATGGGAGAACATCCCCAAATCCAGATGTGCAAAGCTTACACACAGTTATGACTAGTCTAAGACACTGACCTCTGAACTTGCATTAAGAATATTCGTTTTTCTTAAGCCAAGTTTTAATATCCCTCAGATCTCTCAACTCTTGACCCCTAAATTGCATACATGTATGTAAGGAAGACAGGTTTATTCTATGGCAGTATTAGACTGGATATGATTACATGTATGGAATCGTAAGGGGCACAATGTGAACATACCTCAAGCGGATGTACTTCAGTTGATTTAATCCTTTAATCCAAAACATGGCCGCTGTACATTTATCAGGCTTTTGCACCACTGCAAAATGTACATAATCTCCCAATCTACAACGCCAACCCCTTTTCAGTGTGACTTTCCCAAACCTCTCACTAGCTTTTACTAGACCCTCTACTGGCACACATATTGTTAAGCTTAATAACCTTACATATACAAAAAAGATTAAGCGCTGTAAAAACAAAAATAAGAAAAGAGATTGAAAATGGAACAAGCAAAAGCTTGAGTGGCGCTCTAATCATTTGCCAAGATAAAATAAAATAAAACTCCCTAATTGAAACTCATTTACACAGAATGCAGTACTTTGCTGCCATCGAACGGCAGAGGGTGGTACTGCAACAAGAGCATTGGTTTGTTTTACAGTCCGTTTAGGATGAGACGAGACTGGTTTCTGTATCCATGCTTTCACCAGTCCTGGCTGGACTTCTGCTTGATGAATTTGAGTGACAGGTAGTAGAGCAGCATGAAGCCCACTATGACAGCGATGAGAACCAGGTAGCAGGAGTAGAGAGGGTACTGGTTCATATCCATCGCTTCCACCACCTGGACAGAAACAAAGGTAAAATATATCATCATTATACTATATGGTTGGTCCTCTGTAGCTCAGGTGGTAGAGCATGTTGTTGCAACTCCAGGATATTGGGTTCGATTCCCGGGACCACTCATACATAAGTGTATGTACACATGACTGTTATTCGCTTTGGATAAAAGCGTCTGCTAAATGGCAAATATTATATATTTACAGTACATGTGTGTCCCTACAGTCACGGTTGAAGTGTAGTCGTCTCACACTGGAGAGCTATGTATCTAATGACTCACATGTATGCCATCGATGTTGAGGGTGAAGTTGCCGATGGAGACGGGGTACTTGAGTCCCCTGAACTGGACCTGTAGCATGCCCTCAAAGCCCCAGCGCATGAAGGAGGCATGGGAGAACCAGGACGCCACTGAGGAGAGACACACAGGTCAGAGGTCACAGATGTTGCAGAGTAGACACGTTACACACAAGATGAAAGGTCCCATATTGTCAAGATCATGTAAACTCTCATATGTTTCTAAGGGATTGGGATTGCTAGTATTGCATGTCGCACCACTGAATCTTCAGCCATAAAAGGCCTAGAACGCGGAAAATGTACGAGGACCACAGCAGAGACTTGTGTCCTCCTCACCTAGCCACATGTTCTCCAGGCTGATGACGAAGCCTCCAGTGAGGTAGAACACAGTGAACATAGCATTGCCCATGAAGGCTGATGTCTGTAGGGTGGGCAGGGCTGCAGCCACAAACAGAGCCATGCTGCGGCTGCAGTACACCATGAGCCACACCAGCAGGAAGTTGAGCAGGAAGCGGTCCGGGGCCTGGTTCAGGCCAGCCAGCCAGTAGATGGGTAAGCCATAGACCAGCGTGAACACACAGTGCTCCGGAAGCTCCCCCAGGACCTGGGTGAGACATACGCACACAATTACGTTTCTGCATCACATTAACTGATATACTCACTAACACCTGCTTACACTGGACCACAGTTTACATAGCATGTAAATACTGTGGCTACATTGCTTTTGTCACTGTGAAAAATGTGTGTCCTCTTTGCAGGGTTTTTACACAACAGTATGAAATCCTCACTGAGGTCAGCTAAGCATGGAGCTATACTGACCCCTAGTGGTTAATGTGTAAACCAACATTTTGAGAACCACTAAATTCATCTTCTTTCTTTCTTTGGCATTTAGCAGACGCTTTTTTCCAAAGCGACCTACATTCATGAGTGCATACATCTTTTACATATTGGTGGTTGCGGGAATCTAACCCATTATCCTGGCGTTGCAAGCAACATGCTCTACCAACTGAGCTACAGGAGGACCAGGACAGCCACGGACCGATTATTGGTCGGGGGGCCAGAACATAAATCATTTGTAAACTACAAATTGACCACAAGAAGCCCAAACAGATATATTATTTGACAAAAACCGAATCATGACTCAAACCTTGATTATATTGGGATATGATCACATATGGCTCTCTATTTATACGTGGAAATACTTGGGAACAGATTTCCTAAATTAAAAACACTTTGAGCTGAGTTCCTGGTGATTTTACAACAATGAAAATTATCTATCTATATTTTTATTTTTATTTTATTATCTTTTGCTCAGAGAACTTGTGGGGCCTAATAATATTGGCCACAGGCTGCCTATTGGGGAACCCTGACAGTGTGAAGAGGTAGCAGTGTGAACTGTTACCTTGGCAAAGAAGTAGGATGTGACATTATACATGCCGTCCTCCAGTTCATGGTACAACATGGCTCTCTCTGTGTGACCTGCGGATGTCCAAAATTAAACAAGGAACAACACTCATTCGCTCATGATGGATCCATCACTCTCAACTGAGCACTCGGATTGGTCACTGTGGCTGCCACTCACATTTTGCTATGACGTCCAGCACCACAGCGAATGGGGTGAGAGCTCCGATCATGTAGAGCAGGGCTACAGTGTCCTGGATTGACAGACGCTCCTCCCCCGCCCCGAAGTACAGGAAGCCAATCAGCAGAGACATGAGCAGAGCCTCGAAGCCGTGCACCAGCAGAGTGACCAGGTCTCGGAAGTCATTGTGCACCTGCCGCCTGGGGAGGAGGAAGACAGGCACTTTCACCATTACTGCACTTTATCCTCTCAGATCACTGGGATGAATCCTAACTTAAGATGTATGCACTTAACTCGGCCATTTGCGTAAATCATGCATTCATGTGAATGGACGATTCTCCGAAAACTGAGACAGAATGTCCCAAGTGCATCATCATCCTACCTGATGAGGATGGTGAACTGGTGTAGTCGGCCTGGCAGGCGGTCCTTTTGTTTGGATATAGTGATCACTTCCTCCTGAGGTGCGGACTGAGTGCTGTATGGGGGACAGACAAACAGAATCACTTGGTTGTTACAATTATGTAAAGGCAAAAGAAGATGTTTGATGCAATGCATTAAAAAGAGCACATTGAAAAGGTCTCTGAGAAGGTCTCAGAAGGTTTCATAAGGGAGACTCACCTCGTGGTGGTCTCCAGGGTTGTGCTTGGCTCCTCTGGCTTCCACATGAAGTCGTCTGTCCCTCTCACCTTCTCCACAAACTGGGCTGACAGCACCCTGGCTCTCTCCAGACACTCAGCCTCTTTCTCTGGGCTGCGCCGGTCTATACTGATCAGATCCACTGAGGGGATAGACACACGCATGATCAGAGATACACACACACACACATTCAGATACACTCCACTGACTTCACAGTTTCCCCTTTCTAGATTAGAAGGGAGTAGTGGTGGCTATTCAGCATGATAAATGTCCATTGGGTGGGGGGGAGTAACATGGGGAGCAGGTAGCTGACTAGTGATGGCTATTCAGCAGCCTGATCTGGGGATAGAAGCTATTGGCCAGTCTGTTAATGTTTTCCATGATGCTCCTATACTGAGTGATGGAAGCAGAGAGAACAGGCCGTGGCTCGGGTGGCTGAGGTCCTTGATGATGTTCTTGGCCTTGATGATCTTCTTAGCCTTCCTGTGACACCTGGTGTTGTAGGTGTCCTGGAGGGCAGGCAGTGTGCACCCAATGGTGCGTTCGGCTGAGCATACCACCCTCTGTTGTGCCTTGCGGTCAGCGGTGGAGTTGCCATACCAGGCTGTGATGCATCCCGACAGTATGCTTTTGATGGTGCTCCTGTACAACATTGTGAGAGCCCTCAGGGACAGGCCGAATTTCTTCAGCCTCCTGAGGTTAAAGAGTCGCTGTCAAGCCTTCTTCACCATGGTGTCAGTGTGGTTTGACCATTTCAGCTCCTTGGAGATGTGTACGCTGAGGAACTTGACATATTTGACCATCTCCACGGCAGCCCCGTTGATACAGTATACCCAACATAGTATTTCCCTTCCCTTACCCTACCATAGAAGTCGGAGGGGTTGCAGTAGCGGGGGCAGGGGTATCCCAGGGCTGTGAAGTATGGCACCATGTCTTTAGCAGGCCCACAGTAGACGGCTGAGCCAGAGGAGAGCAGGACCACCAGGTCAAAGAGCTGGAAGATGTCTGAGCGTGGCTGGTGGACGGACAGCAGTACCAGGCGGTTCCCTCGGGCCAACCGGGACAGAGTGATCACCAGGTTATGGGCCGTGAAGCTGTCTAGCCCCGACGTGGGCTCGTCTAGGATCAGGATACCTGCACACAGAGAATGTGATAAGATTAGTGCATTTTACTATGCTCAATAGAGGGTTTCTGGGTACAATGACAATCTGAAGTAGTTAAAAGTACAGGTACAGTAACATTGCATAAAGGAAAATGTCCCTATGTTAATTACAGTACTGAGGGGAGCAAACGTCTCCATCTGGATTATATCAACGCATATCAAAATTAGTCATATTGCTGCATTCTTCATTACTTGCCCTCCCTCATTCTAGATCTCACCAGGGTTCCAGAGCAGCTGCACAGCGATGCTGACCCTCCTCCTCTCTCCTCCAGACACCCCTCTCACCAAGTCATTGCCCACCCGGGTGTGGGCACACTGCCGCAGACGCAGCTCCGCAATGACGTCATCCACCTATACAGGCAGAGCAGCCACAGTCACATCACAAACAGCTGAAGTGTTATGATCATAATTCCTACACTCTAGAATTTAAAAGGGTTCGTCGGCTGTCCCCACAGGAGAACCCTTTGAATAACCCTATTTTGGTTCCAGGTAGAACCCTTTTGGGTTCCTTGTAGAACCCTTTCCACAGTGGGTTCTACATGGAACCCAAAAGGGTTCTACCTGAAACCAAAAATGGTTCTACCTGAAACCAATACTGGTTCTACCTGAAACCAAAAATGGTTCTACCTGAAACCAAAAATGGTTCTACCTGAAACCAAAAATTGTTCTACCTGGAACCAAAAAAGGTTATGCTGTGGGAACAGCCAAATAACCATTTGAGTGTTTGGAGCTTGTTTATCTGATTTCACTTGAGTTCTACACTGAACAAAAATATAAACTCAACATGCAACAATTTCAAAGATTTTACTGAGTTACAGTTCATATAAGGAAATCAGTCAATTGAAATAAATTCATTAGGCCCTAATCTATGGATTTCACATGACTGGGAATACAGATATGTCGCAGATAACTTTTTTTTTAAAGTAGAGGCGTGGATCAGAAAACCAGTCAGTATCTGGTGTGACCACCATTTGTCTAATGCAGCACAACACATCTCCTTCACATAGAGTTGATCAGGCGTTTCATTGTGGCCTGTGGAATGTTGTCCCACTCCTCTTCAATGGCAGTGTGAAGTTGCTGGATATTGGCGGGAACTGGAAAGCGCTGTCGTACAAGTCAACCCAGAGCATCACTAACATGTTAAATTGTTGACATGTCTGGTGAGTATGCAGGCCATGGAAGAACTGGGGCATTTTCAGCTTCCAGGAATTGTGTACATTATCATGCTGAAACATGAGGTGATGGCGGCGGATGAATGGCAGGACAATGGACTCAGGATCTCGTCACGGTATCTCTGTGCATTCAAATTGCCATCGATAAAATGCGATTGTGTTCGTTGTCCGCAGCTTATGCCTGCCCATACCATAACCCCACCATGAGGCACTCTGTTCACAACGTTGACATCAGCAAACCACTCGCCCACATGACACCATACACTCTGTCTGCCATCTGCCCAGTACAGTTGAAACCAGGATTCATCCGTAAAGAGAACACTTCTCCAGCGTGCCAGTGGACATCGAAGGTGAGCATTTGCCCACTGAAGTCGGTTACAATGCCGAACTGCAGTCAGGTCAAGACCCTGGTGAGGACGACGAGAATGCAGATAAGCTTCCCTGAGACAGTTTCTGACAGTTTGTGTAGAAATTCTTCGGTTGTACAAACCCACAGTTTCATCAGCTGTCCGGGTGGCTGGTCTCAGACGATCCCGCAGGTGAAGAAGCTGGATGTGGAGGTCCTGGGCTGGCGTGGTTACACGTGGTCTGAGGTTGTGAGCCCGGTTGGACATACTGCCAAATTCTCTAAAACAATGTGGGACGCGGCTTATGGTAGAGAAATGAACATTAAATTATCTGGCAACAGCTCTGGTGGACATTCCTGCAATCAGCATGCCAACTGCACGCTCCCTCAAAACTTGAGACATCTGTGGCATTGTGTTATGTGATAAAACAGAACATTTTAGAGTGGCCTTTTATTGTACCCAGCACAAGGTGCACCTGTGTAATGATCATGCTGTTTAATCAGCTTCTTGATATGCCACAACTGTCAGGTGGATGGATTATCTTGGCAAAGGAGAAATACTCACTAACAGGGATGTAAATAAATTTGTGCACAACATTTCAGAGAAATAAGCTTTTTGTGCATATGGAAAATTACTGGGATCTTTTATTTCAGCTCATGAAACATGGGACCAACACGTTTCATGTTGCGTTTATATTTTTGTTCAGTATAGCATATTAAACGTGTCAAATAATGTAACGTAACATATATTATACTAAATGGAGTGGCACAGATTTTAGCTACATATAATACGTTTTGCTCTGAGACCAGGCTGTGAGAGTCATTTGTTTCTGGGTGCAGAGACTACTAACATACTCAGTAACATAAAATATTTACCACAGTTGAACATAAATATACAAATCATACCTGACATTCTGTAGGCCTACAGTACATTATATAGTGCAATGCCTCCTCTTACCATGCAATCTATGTTGCGTTAAATTTTGTTCAGTGTACATTGTTGGATAATGTTGATGGTACTCATTGTGTGCAGGCTTTTGTTCTGGCCCAGCACTTCAGAACATCAGGTCTGTTAGTCCTGGGCTGGAACAAAAGCCTGCACACCCTCTGAGTCCCTGGGATTGGGAAGAACACTGCTATAACTTCCCAGGTGACATGACCCTGGTTCTTTACCAATGCTTACCCTTTGGTCCCTCTGTTTCTGGCTGAAGTTTGTGGGTAGCCGTAGCTTAGCCACAAAGGCTAGCGTTTCCCTCACAGTAAGGTGAGGCAGCAGGCGGTCATCCTGGCGGACGTGGGCTATGTTCTTCCTCACCAGCTTGGGGTTGCTAGGTTGCCCGTTGATTAGCACCTGGCCAGACGTCATGGAGCCACCCTCACCACGACACGTTATGATGTCCAGCAAGGAGGTCTTTCCACAACCTGTGGACAGACAGGATATGAAAGAGGTTATAGGGCAGATCTTTGCATAGTCCTCATCAGACCATAACTTTTGGGGGAATATCCACACTAGCACACCCACATCTAGAAAAAAGCAATGTATTGGGAATGCATTCTAAGTGGTATGCTAGTTTGGATATTGGAACATACTGTAACTAGGTGAGACTGGGCACAAAGTAACACGGTGCACAATAGTTCACATTAGAAACCACTTAGAAAGCTGTTATTCAATGTGCTAATGCTTGGTTAGTGTATCTACATGCCTAGGAAGTTTTGCTTAAATCCATAAATATGTTTTTTTGCTTTTCAGGCCGAATTCTAAATATTCTTGCCGCCTCTCTTTTTTGATTATTGACCTGTGGAACATTCACAATATATCTAATAATATATATTTTGTATCAGTAAGAAGAGGTATTTTGATTGGTATAGTTGATGACAATAATTATTGTTGTATTTTCTCACAAGACTCAGATTTGTAGTGGGGGCAAATTGTACTATTTGTAACAATTAACCCCTTACCTAAAATGCTAGTAGCTGAGTATGTACCTGAGCTGCCGATGATGGCCAGCATCTGGCCACTGCGGACTCGCAGGTTGAGTTTGTTTATGGCTGTCTGCTTGTCTCCCTTCATCTCCCAGGGCATCTTAAACTCTGAGAGCTTCTCATACCACGGGATCTGAGCAGCCGTGTCCACCTGACACACACACAGGCACACACACACACACAGGCACACACACACACAGGCACACACACACACAGGCACACACACACACAGGCACACACACACACAGGCACACACACACACAGGCACACACACACACAGGCACACACACACAGGCACACACACACACACAGGCACACACACACACAGGCACACACACACACAGGCACACACACACACAGGCACACACACACACAGGCACACACACACACAGGCACACACACACACAGGCACACACACACACAGGCACACACACACACAGGCACACACACACACAGGCACACACACACACAGGCACACACACACACAGGCACACACACACACAGGCACACACACACACAGGCACACACACACACACAGGCACACACACACACAGGCACACACACACACAGGCACACACACACACAGGCACACACACACACAGGCACACACACACACAGGCACACACACACACAGGCACACACACACACAGGCACACACACACACAGGCACACACACACACAGGCACACACACACACAGGCACACACACACACAGGCACACACACACACAGGCACACACACACACAGGCACACACACACACAGGCACACACACACACAGGCACACACACACACAGGCACACACACACACAGGCACACACACACACAGGCACACACACACACAGGCACACACACACACACGCCACACACACACACAGGCACACACACACACAGGCACACACACACACAGGCACACACACACACACGGCACACACACACACACAGGCACACACACACACAAGGCACACACACACACAGGCACACACACACACAGGCACACACACACACAGGCACACACACACACAGGCACACACACACACAGGCACACACACACACAGGCACACACACACACAGGCACACACACACACATTAGGCTTTTGATACTGTGGTGAAGCTGTGGGACAGCTTGTAAGGGAGGACGTCACTAAATCATGAACTACTGTAAGTCGCTCTGGATAAGAGCGTCCGTTAAATTGCTCACAACTGTGCCTGGTTGCAAGTCTCTGCCTGGGACTCTGATATAAGGCAGAGCAGGGCCGGCATTAAGGGCGGGGCCTGGACCGCCCTACCGTACCTCCTTGGCTGTCCAAATAAAATATTGATAATTTATTTGACCAAGACGCACGCCGACAGAAAGACGCATCAATCTCAGATAAAGCATCCGAGCGAGTGAAACAGCGCCCCTCTGTCTCCGTACAGATAAAGCCACCCTGTATCTGATGCTGTCTGGACAGAAGGAGTATAGCATGTCGTACTTTTTCTGGCCAGACTGCATCAGAAATATGGGCTACATATAGTGAGACAAAGGGGCGCTGTTTCGCTCGCCAGTTTCAGCAAAGAGGAAGCGGCGAAGCGAGAGGGCTCACTCTCGCCAAAATCGGTACTGAGTAAACCCAATGCGTTTCTATGGGTATAATATGCAGACCTAAACTTGTCGCCTGCATTCCCGCCTTTGGGATAACGACTCGCATTGTTAGGGCGGAGACATGAGCATCTCGTCATTATATACTGATCTCTGGTTTCAGCCACTTGCGAATTAGAAAGGTAAATTGGTTGGTGCACAGGGCACTGTTCGGATGCTGGCTTCCCCTAAAGTAAATTGATGTTTTGCCAAAATTATATAATTACTCCTGTCAAAATAAAATAATTAAAATTCTTTACCAGAGAGCTTGATTTAGCCACATAGCTAGGATCATTAGCTTCTTTTTTTTTTAAATAGCTGTGCATAGGCCTATGCCTATTCGCGCGTGGCAATAGGCCTAGCTGATTATTGAGTTGCGGCTGTCAGTGAAAAGCATCTCATGTGTGAATATAATTCCAAATGTTGAGACAAGAAGAAGGGGTGGGATGTGTGGCGAAGATATGGTCGTCTCTCTCCAGATTGCATGTACTCAGCTCTCCAGAATGTGCTCTGCTGTCTCCCGCCAATTCTTGCACATTCATTGTTTCATTGTGTGTATTGTTTGCACTTTGATTGATTCGTTTTATCAATTCCTTATTACATATGTTACCAGTAGGCCTAGTAAATGTACCATTTATCCCCGTCATTTGGTTACATACATTTCTGTTAATGCATGTATTACAGTCATTTACTGTTCTCATTCTCGGAGTTCACAACCTGCAACCTACAC
The DNA here is from genome assembly GCF_020615455.1 of Coregonus clupeaformis. Lineage (NCBI taxonomy): Eukaryota > Metazoa > Chordata > Actinopteri > Salmoniformes > Salmonidae > Coregonus > Coregonus clupeaformis. The sequence continues at coordinate 16,235,773 of NC_059222.1, read as the reverse complement.
GTTTTGGTTAACTTCATAACCATCATTTAGGAGTTTTGTAAATTGTTCCATTGTCTTTCATTTGGAGTGCACCATATGAGCATGTGTGTGGTTTATCTGTCCTGATAACGCATTGCACTCGGGGAGAAGTTGTCATTCGCTGCTGGGTAGGGCAGCCGGTGACGAAGAAAGGTAGTGAGGGGGTATTTGGGGAACCAGCTAAGATAGTGGGGTTGGTAGGAGTGCGAGACATCTCTCCTGCTTTTGAGAACAGACCACGCTTCGCGTTGTAGCATGTTCTTGGACATGCAAATGTAACAGGGTTGGTTATGTTTCCAATTGCTTCTAAAGAAATGTGTATTTAACGTTCAAGCATTCTCATTGGTTGGTTCAACTCTGATGACAATAAGGCGTGTTGTGATTGGCCCCGCTTGCAGCTAGATCGTGAACTTCAGGTCTTCCCAGTATGAAAATGTGATGCAAGGGGTAGGTCATGTTCTGAATACTGTTTTATATTTTACAATGTGTACAAGGTTGCTGTACGTTACTGATTCATACATGTGTGGGTATATGGTACCTGTTAGGGATTGAGGGGCTTTCTGGGATGTGCTTTGGCATATGATTGCTGTAGTTAAGTGTGTTAGCTAGCATACACCGACGTAATGGTCACATGAGCCCACTGCTAACACAGTTGCCTTCATGTTACAGATTTTGCCATCGACAGCCATCAATATCGTTAAGCTTTGCACAACTAACGTGCTGTTTCCCATTTAACAACATAAATAAATGATGCTCAACTGGGTCCACTGGCTGATGTGATTTATTAAGAGAAAACTCAAGAAGTACAGTGGTTGCTGATGCACGCCAGAGGCCTAGGTTTCGCTTTCTGCACAACTGGAATTCTCAGGGAGCTCCTGGTAGCATGAGTGAGTGGGGGAAATATTAATGTACAGTTTTTTACTTGTATGTGGTGATGCTATGATTATTTAGTGATGTAATTGTGCTGTTATACTGGTAACCTTCCGAAGCCAATTAACGTGAGGGCAACGCCATTTTCTACCACACGGTGGCGACAACAATTTATTAAGGCGTTTCTTGTTACTTTTCTGTGTTGATTCTTGGTCTTGTTAGACAACTACTACTAAACTTTTATTTTGAGCGCATTATGTTGAAGCTGATTTTATATAAGTGTTCATATTGATTGTGTTAAAAAAAATTATTTTGACTTAATATTTTTTATTTTTAACACAATCAATATGAACACTTCTATAAAATCAGCTTTACGGTGCGAGCATTGAGCCATCGGAAGTGTGTACACAGTCTCAGATCACCAGACTTCTTCCAGACCAGCACGAGCGAGGAGGCATACTCACTGCTGGATTTCCTGATTATCTCTCGCTCTTCCATCTCATCCAAGGCCTGCCTGAGCTTGTCATAATGGTTAGGGGAGAGCCTACGGTAAGGTAGCCTAAAAGGCTTAGTGTCACTGAGTCTGATGCGATGGACATATCCAGTAGCCTTCCCGCAATCTAGTTTGTGCCGGGAGAAGATAGACTCGTAGCGGGCTATAAGCTGAACTAGCCTGGCCTTACACTGTTGCGACAACTGAGTGGACTCAATGTCAATGTCACCTAGCCCTAACTCGTGCAACACCTCACTTGTCACTCTGTGCGGTTTGACGGTACTGTCAACGGTCAAGCTATCTCCACTACCATTGTCAAAGTCTGGATTGTCCTCCATTTTGTGTACCTGCTGCACCAGGGGGACCGGTTCGACAGTGGGCCTATCCATATAGTCGGTGTCAAAGTCCTCTAATGCCATGCAAGGAAAAACGTCCGCTATCTTGGCATTGCGTCTCACTGTTACTGGCTTTGGTGAGGGATTGATAACTTTGACAGGGACCCAGCCATCGCTCCACAATGTCGCTACTGTTCTCCCCACTAGGATGTTTTTTGGTCTTGAGCGTGCCCTCGTAGGCTCAATAACAACAGCACTGCCCGCGGATACATTTTGAGGCGTACACAGCCGGCCCCAGACTAAATGTTCCTGCATAGGCTCCAATGTGACCGCTCGCTTCAGCCTTACTGTGCCCACTCTTTCTGGCACTTCGGTCCCTTTCCATCTCTCTACATTAGCCAGCAGACGGAACAGTTTGTCATCTCCATTGTGTTCAGATGATGACATCTTCTCCCAGAAGTCACCAGTCGTCTTCAGCTCCCTGATGAGGTGTTTTATCACGTTGCTGCCTAGGATGAGCTCATCCCGTTGGCCATCCACTACTAGAACAGGGACAGAGACACTGCTGCCATACACAGACAGATTCAATTCACACACACCTACAGGCTTGGTCTTCAACCCCCCGCAGCCAACCAACACCACTTCAGTCAGACTGAGGGAGCCACTCTTGAGCACACCTGCTTTCTCAAGGCGTGGCACCACTGTTGAGCTCAATGTGCATGTCATAGAACCGCTGTCAATCATAGCGCTCACCTCTATAACATCCCCCAGTAACACCCTAGTATAGAAGAGGTCATCGTTGTGGAGCACTCTGTGTATTTTGCATAATGACTTTTTCGTTCGACTTGACTTCATCACAAACCCTTGAATATATTGACTCTAAATCTACACCACTATCTGATTGGGGCACCTCACAAGGCCCAGCACTTCCCCCCCATCCCGTGCGGGCCAGCTAGTTTTCCTGCCGCTGTGTCGTGTTGCTGTCTGATGGAGCGATGGGAGTTACAGATGAAGTGCGAGGGCATTCTTGACGTGTGTGCCCCGCTGCATAACAGAGGAAGCATACAGTGGGGAGAACAAGTATTTGATACACTGCCTATGTTGCAGGTTTTCCTACTTACAAAGCATGTAGAGGTCTGTAATTTTTATCATAGGTACACTTCAACTGTGAGAGATTGAACTAAAACAAAAATCCAGAAAATCACATTGTATGATTTTTAAGTAATTCATTTGCATTTTATTGCATGACATAAGTATTTGATCACCTACCAACCAGTAAGAATTCCAACTCTCACAGACCTGTTAATTTTTCTTTAAGAAGCCCTCCTGTTCTCCACTCATTACCTGTATTAACTGCACCTGTTTGAACTCGTTACCTGTATAAAAGACACCTGTCCACACACACAATCAAACAGACTCCAACCTCTCCACAATGGCCAAGACCAGAGAGCTGTGTAAGGACATCAGGGATAAAATTGTAGACCTGCACAAGGCTGGGATGGGCTACAGGACAATAGGCAAGCAGCTTGGTGAGAAGGCAACAACTGTTTGCGCAATTATTAGAAAATGGAAGAAGTTCAAGATGACGGTCAATCACCCTCGGTCTGGGGCTCCATGCAAGATCTCACCTCGTGGCATCAATGATCATGAGGAAGGTGAGGAATCAACCCAGAACTACACGGCAGGACCTGGTCAATGACCTGAAGAGAGCTGGGACCACAGTCTCAAAGAAAACCATTAGTAACACACTACGGCGTCATGGATTAAAATCCTGCAGTGCACGCAAGGTCCCCCTGCTCAAGCCAGCGCATGTCCAGGCCCGTCTGAAGTTTGCCAATGACCATCTGGATGATCCAGAGGAGGAATGGGAGAAGGTCATGTGGTCTGATGAGACAAAAATAGAGCTTTTTGGTCTAAACTCCACTCGCCGTGTTTGGAGGAAGAAGAAGGATGAGTACAACCCCAAGAACACCATCCCAACCGTGAAGCATGGAGATGGAAACATCATTCTTTGGGGATGCTTTTCTGCAAAGGGGACAGGACGACTGCACCGTATTGAGGGGAGGATGGATGGGGCCATGTATCACGAGATCTTGGCCAACAACCTCCTTCCCTCAGTAAGAGCATTGAAGATGGGTCGTGGCTGGGTCTTCCAGCATGACAACGACCCGAAACACACAGCCAGGGCAACTAAGGAGTGGCTCCGTAAGAAGCAACTCAAGGTCCTGGAGTGGCCTAGCCAGTCTCTAGACCTGAACCCAATAGAAAATCTTTGTAGGGAGCTAAAAGTCTGTATTGCCCAGTGACAGCCCCGAAACCTGAAGGATCTGGAGAAGGTCTGTATGGAGGAGTGGGCCAAAATCCCTGCTGCAGTGTGTGCAAACCTGGTCAAGACCTACAGGAAACGTATGATCTCTGTAATTGCAAACAAAGGTTTCTGTACCAAATATTAAGTTCTGCTTTTCTGATGTATCAAATACTTATGTCATGCAATAAAATGCAAATTAATTACTTAAAAATCATACAATATGATTTTCTGGATTTTCACAGTTTAAGTGTACCTATGATAAAAATTACAGACCTCTACATGCTTTGTAAGTAGGAAAACCTGCAAAATCGGCAGTGTATCAAATACTTGTTCTCCCCACTGTAGGTGGTTAGAATAACAATGATCCATTGTGCTGTGATTCGCATCCCCACACACTTTGCATTGCAAAGACGGGTTCTCCCTTCTCCTGGGCCTCCTCTGGAAACGGTTATCATAGCCACCTACAGGTTGCTGTGGCCTCTGCTCCAAGACCAGTTCAAGCATGCCAATCACACGATCCAATGCCTCGGATGAGCCATTTGTGGGCTGCTGCAAGGGGTCCGGGCAGTTTGCAACAGCCGACACTGGCCTACTTACTTCCTGCGTCAGTGTGGTGACCAGTGGGGCCAGCCGCAAGGGACGTGGAGCCTTGCACTTCCTCTGGTACTCCTCCAGCCTGCCATGGACCTCCGCAGCCGTCCACTCATGCAATGGTTTGCACATGAATATCAATGACAGCTCTGGGTTCGGACAGTGCTTGATGAACATGACAGTCAGAACACTTGATGGATTGTCTAGCTCCTTGTTCTACCTCTTCAAACAGTCCTCTGCCACCTCTATGGCCCTGTTCAGTCTGATCCAGTAATCAAATGGAGTCTCCCCTTCCATTGGCAACGTAGAATAAACATCAGCTAGGGGCATGTCGGAGTTGATTGTGTCGCTAAAGTGATGCTTCAGAATGTCAAAAACTGGTCTAGGGCCCTGGCTTAAGTCAACGGAGTTACTGCGTAGGCTTACTCTTACCACGTCACGTGCCCGCCCTGACAGCTTACCCAAAACTTCATCTGACCTCTCCTGCCCACCATAGCCCTTCTTCTGCATGTACACTAACATGGTCTCCTCCCACTCATGCACTGTGCATTCCTCTGAACCATCCCCCCTGAAACAGACTGGTTCCCTGACATCATTTTTCACCACTACATTTAGACTAGAGCTGGCCCCAGCCTTGGAACCACCAACATTATCAACCTTCTGTCACACCCCATCTCACATAGCCTTTGATTCCAAACAAGAGGCAATATTTTCACCTATGGAGTAACCTATCTGCTTAACAATGCCCACCAGGAAATCCATAGACACATCCTCCATCCTAGGACTAGGTGAAACTGGCTCGAATGCACCGAGTTGAGGTAGCTCTAAATCATGTGGAAAGCGCACACTTGCCTGTGCAGTTGGCCTGGCCAGAGGTGTGGAAGTAACTGGAGAAATAGTTGCCCCCCCTACCCACTGGCGGTGAAGGGTTAAACATGAAAACTCCCCTACCTCTCCAAAAACGTTCATTTTTTTTTTTTTTACACAATCAATATGAACACTTCTATAAAATCAGCTTCAACATAATGCGCTCAAAATAAAAGTTCAGTAGTAGTTGTCTAACAAGACCAAGAATCAACACAGAAAAGTAACAAGAAACGCCTTAATAAATTGTTGTCGCCACCGTGTGGTAGAAAATGGCGTTGCCCTCACGTTAATTGGCTTCGGAAGGTTACTAGCATAACAGCACAATTACATCACTAAATAATCATAGCATCACCACATACAAGTAAAAAACTGTACATTAATATTTCCCCCACTCACTCATGCACCAGGAACTCCCTGAGAATTCCACTTGTGCAGAAAGCAAAACCTAGGCCTCTGGCGTGCATCAGCAACCACAGTACTTCTTGAAGCCGGGTCTCGGATCCCTCCACGTGACGTCCGGCGAAGACAAGAAGACGAGTCACGACACCAGTGTAACAGATGTATATCGTACTCTCCTTGCGTTGTTTTCTCTTAATAAATCACATCAGCCAGTGGTCCCAGTTAAGCATCATTTATTTATGTTGTTAAATGGGAAACAGCACGTTAGCTGTGCAGAGCTTAACGATATTGATGGCTGTCGATGGCAAAATCTGTAACATGAAGGCAACTGTGTTAGCAGATGGCTCATGTGACCATTACGTCGGTGGATGCTAGCTAACACACTTATCTACAGCAATCATATGCCAAAGCACATCCCAGAAAGCCCCTCAATCCCTAACAGGTACCATATACCCACACATGTATGAATCAGTAACGTACAGCAACCTTGTACACATTGTAAAATATAAAACAGTATTCAGAACATGACCTACCCCTTGCATCACATTTTCATACTGGGAAGACCTGACGTTCACGATCTCCCCCTAGCTGCAAGCGGGGCCAATCACAACACGCCTTATTGTCATCAGAGTTGAACCAACCAATAAGAATGCTTGAACATTAAATACACATTTCTAAGTGTTTTTAAGTGTTACATTTAAATGTTCAATGTTATGTCTATGTTCTCTTTCGTTGGCCTAGTCTTTTTAAATGTTTTTAGAATGTATAGTTTTTAGAATACAGGGTGGGTTATGAGGGTCGAACAGAAGGCGATTGCAGACCATGTAGCTGAAAGTGGGGGGTTCTATATTATCACATGTGGGTCTCTGGACTGTATGACTATGTCGTGGTCAAAAGTTTTGAGAATGACAAAAGTATTGGTCTTCACAAAGTTCACTGCTTCAGTGTTATGAGATATTTTTGTCAGATGTTACTATGGTATACTGAAGTATAATTACAAGCATACCATAAGTGTCAAAGGCTTTTATTGACAATTACATTAAGTTTATGCAAAGAGTCAATATTGGCAGTGTTGACCCTTCTTTTTCAAGACCTCTGCAATCCGCCCTGGCATGCTGTCAATTAACCTCTGGGCCACATCCTGACTGATGGCAGCCCATTTTTGCATAATCAATGCTTGGAGTTTGTCATAATTTGGGGGGTTTTGTTTGTCCACCCGCCTCTTGAGGATCGACCACAAGTTCTCAATGGGATTAATGTCTGGGGAGTTTCCTGGCCATGGACCCAACATTTCAATGTTTTGTTCCCCAAGCCACTTAGTTATCACTTTTGCCTTATGGCAAGGTGCTCCATCATGCTGGAAAAGGCATTGGTCGTCACCAAACTGTTCTTGGATGGTTGGGAGAAGTTGCTCTCGAAGGATGTGTTGGTGCCATTCTTTATTCATGCCTGGGTTCTTAGGCAAAATTGTGAGTGAGCCCACTCTCATGGCTGAGAAGCAACCCCACACATGAATGGTCTCAGGATGCTTTACTGTTGGCATGACACAGGACTGATGGTAGCGTGTTTTCCGGATGCCCCAAACAATCGGAAAGGGGATTCATCCGAGAAAATGACTTTACCCCAGTCCTCAGCAGTCCAATCCCTGTACCTTTTGCAGAATATCAGTCTGTCCCTGATGTTTTTCCTGGAGGTAAGTGGCTTCTTTGCTGCCCTTCTTGACACCAGGCCATCCTCCAAAAGTCTTCACCTCACTGTGCGTGCAGATGCACTCACACCTGCCTGCTGCCATTCCTGAGCAAGCTCTGCACTGGTGGTGCCCCGATCCTGCAGCTGAATCAACTTTAGGAGACGGTCCTGGCGCTTGCTGGACTTTCTTGGGCGCCCTGACGCCTTCTTCACAACAATTGAACCTCCTTGAAGTTCTTGATGATCCGATAAATGATTGATTTAGGTGCAATCTTACTAGCAGCAATATCCTTGCCTGTGAATCCCTTTTTGTGTAAAGCAATGATGACGGCACGTGTTTCCTTGCAGGAAACCATGGTTAACAGAGGAAGAACAATGATTTCAAGCACCACCCTCCTTTTAAAGCTTCCAGTCTGTTATTCTAACTCAATCAGCATGACAGAGTGATCTCCAGCCTTGTCCTCATCAACACTCATCTGTGTTAACGAGAGAATCACTGACATGATGGCAGCTGGTCCTTTTGTGGCAGGGCTGAAATGCAGTGGAAACGTTTTTTGGGGATTACGTTCATTTTCATGGCAAAGCGGGACTTTGCAATTAATTGCAATTCATCTGATCACTCTTCATGACATTCTGGAGTATATGCAAATTGCCATCATCAAAACTGAGGCAGCAGACTTTGTGAAAATTAGTATTTGTGTCATTCTCAAAACTTTTGACCACGACTGTAGGCTATTACGCTCCTGTGTGCTGTGAATTTGCGTGTTTGTACAATTGCGTTTCATTAGGCTCTGCCCGGTTTGCAGTGAAGTAGTAGTAGAACCTTGGATGTTCAGTTCTCCTTAACCGTATATCTCACTAGTGTGTGTATTGTCAATTTGTAGCACGTTATCGCACTTAATAGCCTGTGTGCCTTACACCTTATTCGGGTCATTGCAGCAATCCTGATTGGGTTACAGAGACTGCAGGAATTTAGCAGGTAGCCTAGCATTTCATGAAAAATATGAAATTGTGTATTTAATAAAGATAATTGTTTGCTATATCTGTGTTGAGTTTTGTTGTGTCTTATCCTCTGACGACGTACCATACCGGTCAAACAAAGGGGGTGGCAGCTTCACAGCTACTCTACTCAATCCAGTACTTGCCCCACCTCTCAGGTGGTCTAGCGAGCTTTATTACAATACTGACAGAATGTAAAAGGCAGGCAAAAATGAGACTGATACAGTCAGTGATAAGGAGCATAGGAAAATTGGGAAGAGTCGAGAGAAAGAATAGAGTGGGAGAAAGGTGTTGTTACCTCATAGTGCAGGTTGCTGACCTCTATCTCATTGCGACCTCCACTGTAGGTGAAGTACAGGCTACTGTCCTCTTCAGAAGAGGAGAACAGCTCAGTGTCTCCTCTCTAAGGAAGGAGTAGAGGTTACTATAGGTTACTGAGTGAGGAAGTGGTCAAGAAGTTACTCAGTTTTGTATTGTGTACACATACCATTCACTTATTCGAGGACCATTCACATATTGTAACTATACTTTCACTGGCATCCATTTACCTGATTACTATGGTAATAAACCCTTGTATTTCTCTTAGTATATTCTGCCAGACATTTGTCTCAGCAAATCTAAGAACACTGGTGTATCTTTAGGGGCTTCATTTTTTGGCCATCAATGCATCGTACGATGGATTTTATTACCACTTTATCGGACAGTTCTGATGACTCCTGTATAAAAGTGATTAGGTATGATTCCAGATAAACGGATCCTAAACTGAGCGGTGTGTGATGAAAGGTTATACAGCTGGTAAACAGTGTAGGAGACCTCCAGCCTGTCCAGGGTCCACTCAAACAGAGCTACATGTCACCATGATGTAATTTAAAAAAGCCTAGAGATAGATAGGCAGATGCTTGCCACCTCTCTAGAGTAGCATGAATATTCAAATAAAATGTTATTTGTCACATGCGCCGAATACAACAATGCCATTTTAAGAAAGAGTTAAGAAAAGATTGACTAAATAAACTAAAGTAAAAAAAGTAGCACAATAAAATAACAATAATGAGGCTATATACAGGGGGTTACCGGTACCGAGTCAATGTGCGGGGGTACAGGTTAGTCGAGGTAATTGAGGTAATATGTACATCTAGGTAGGGGTAAAGTGATAATAAACAGCGAGTAGCAGCAGTGTGTGGGGCTCAATGCAAATAGTCCGGGTAGCCATTTGATTAATTGTTCAGCTGTCTTATGGCTTGGGGGTAGAAGCTGTTAAGGAGCCTTTTGGACCTAGACTTGGCGCTGCGGTACCGCTTGCCGTGCGGTAGCAGAGAGAATAGTCTATGACTTGGGTGGCTGGAGTCTTTGACAATTTTTGGGGCCTTCCTCTGACACTGCCTAGTATAGAGGTCCTGGATGGCAGAAAGCATGGCCCCAGTGATGTACTGGGCCGTACGCACTACCCTCTGTAGCGCTTTGCGGTCGGAGGCCGAGCAATTGCCATACCAGGCAGTGATGCAACCAGTCAGGATGCTCTCGATGGTGCAGCTGTAGAACCTTTTGAGGATCTGAGGACCCATGCCAAATCTTTTCAGTCTCCTAAGGGGGAATAGGTTTTGTCGTGCCCTCTTCACGACTGTCTTGGTGTGCTTGGACCATGATAGTTTGTTAGGGATGTGGACACCAAGGAACTTGAAGCTCTCAACCTGCTCCACTACTAAGTCTAGGTCCAAGAGGCTTCTAAACAGCTTCTTCCCCCAAGCCATAAGACTCCTGATCATCTAATCAAATGGCTACCCAGACTATTTGCATTGCCCCCCACCCCCCATTTACGCTGCTGCTACTCTCTGTTTATTATCTACGCATAGTCACTTTAATAACTCTACCTACATGTACATATTACCTCGACTAACCGGTGCCCCCGCACATTGACTCGGTACCGGTACCCCCTGTATATAGCCTCGCTATTGTTATTTTTACTGCTGCTCTTTAATTTTTGTTACTTTTATTTTGTATTATTTTATATTGTATTTTTGTGTGTTTTTTTGTTGTATTCTTTCTTAAAACTGCATTGTTGGTTAAGGGCTTGTAAGTAAGCATTTCAATGTAAGGTCTACACCTGTTGTATTCGGCGCATGTGACAAATAACATTTGATTTGATTTTGATTTGTTGTGTCGTCAGCAAACTTAATGATGGTGTTGGAGTCGTGCTTGGCCACGCAGTCGTGTGTGAACAGGGAGTACAGGAGAGGACTAAGCACGCACCCCTGAAGGGCCCCCGTGTTGAGGATCAGTGTGGCAGATGTGTTGTTGCCTACCCTTACCACCTGAGGGTGGTCCGTCAGGAAGTCCAGGATCCAGTTGCAGAGGGAGGTGTTTAGTCCCAGGGTCCTTAGCTTAGTGATGAGCTTTGTGGGCACTATGGTGTTGAACGCTGAGCTGTATACAATGAACAGCATTCTCACGTAGGTGTTCCTTTTGTCCAGGTGGGAAAGGGCAGTGTGGAGTGCAATAGAGATTGAGTAATCTGTGGATCTGTTGGGGCGGTATGCGAATTGGAGTGGGTTTAGGGTTTCCAGGATGATGGTGTTGATGTGAGCCATGACCAGCCTTTCAAAGCACTTCATGGCTACAGACATGAGTGCTATGGGGCGGTAGTCATTTAGGCAGGTTACCTTGGCATACTTGGGCACAGGGACTATGGTGGTCTGCTTGAAACATGTAGGTATTACAGACTTGGTCAGGGAGAGGTTGAAAATGTCAGTAAAGACATTTGCCAGTTGGTCCGCGCATGCTCTGAGTACACATCCTGGTAATCCGTCTGGCCCTGCAGCCTTGTGAATGTTGTCCTGTTTAAAGGTCTTACTCACATCGGCTACGGAGAGTGTGATCACACAGGCGTCAGGAATAGCTGTTGCTCTCATGCATGCTTCAGTGTTGCTTGCCTCAAAGCAAGCATAAAAGGCATTTAGCCTGTCTGGTAGGCTCGCGTCACTGGGCAGCTCGCAGCTGCGTTTCACTTTGTAGTCCATAATAGTTTGCAAGCCTTGCCACATCTAACGAGCGTCAGAGCCGGTGTAGTAGGATTCAATCTTAGTCTTGTATTGACGCTTTGCATGTTTGGTGGTTCGTCTGAGGGCATAGCGGGATTTCTTATAAGCGTCCGGATTAGTGTCCCGATCCTTGAAATCGGCAGCTCTAGCCTTTAGCTCGGTGCGGATGTTGCCTGTACTCCATGGCTTCTGATTGGGAAATGTACGTACGGTCACTGTGGGGACAACATCATCGATGCACTTATTGATGAAGCCTGTGACTGAGGTGGTATACTCCTCAATGCCATCGGATGAATCCCGGAACATATTCCAGTCTCTGCTAGTAAAACAGTCCTGCAGTTTAGCATCTGTATTGAGCAAGTCACTGGTTCTTCCGGCTTAATTTTTTTGCTTGTAAGCAGGAATCAGGGGATAGAATTATGGTTAGATTTGCAAAATGGAGTGCGAGGGAGAGCTTTGTACGCGTCTCTGTGTGTGGAGTAAAGGTGGTCTAGAGTTTTTTTGCTCAGGTTGCACATGACATGCTGGTAGAAATTAGGTAAAACGAATGTAAGTTTTCCTGCATTAAAGTCAACGGCCACTAGAACGCCGCTTCTGGATGAGGATTTTCTTGTTTGCTTATGGCCTTATACAGCTCATTGAGTCAATGACAGAAATGATAGAAACTAAACCTAAACATATAGCAAAAAAACAAGTGAATGAACCTAAGAACTAATCTTTTCCCAGTCTGTTTCTCGGTCCCTGTGTGTCCTGTCCCATGTCACTGTACCCGTGTCGAAGGTCAGAGATGGTCTGTAGATGGTCATTGACTCACCATCTGTGGGGGGCCACCGGTAATGATCCCCGTCTCTGGATCTGGCCTGTTGTCCGTCTCTCCAGTATCCATTGCTTGTGGAGTTGTAGGCGGTGGTGGAAGTTCTGAAAAAGGGGTCAGTGCCCCATGTGCCTGGTTGGTTCTGAGTCAGTATGTCTCCCTGGTCTTCCCTCTCCTCTCCCAGGCTGACGAAGACTGACTGCACAGCACAGGGGAGACCTGTGACTTATTGTTACCTTTCTCTTAATACAGCCCAAGAGCAAAGTTCCACTGATAAGAGCCCTGTGTTTATGGTGCCGGCGCCACTGTCACAACGTAACGCTGAATGGCTACAAAGAGCTGACTACAGAAAGAAGACGCACATAGAGACATAACAGATATTTGTGGCTTGGATGAGTGGAGCTGTGAAACCATGATGAATGGGTCCTACTCTATGGAGGTAACACCAGAGCGGACAGAGAGCAGGTCTAAGGAATCTTTTAAGTTTGTGTCGGAGAAGAGTGTGGTGAAGAGGTCTGGACCAGGACCCTCTGACCAACCGCAGCCCTCCTGCTGCCTGAGTGTTAGCCACGTCTCCTACAGCGTCAGGTAAGCTAATGCTATTTACAAGATAGAAAGATGTGTTATGAATGTGATGCGTGATATCACTGTCACTTGGTTTAGAACTGTGAATGAACTGTTAAAAAGCAGAAAATCGTATGGATTGTGCCTTTAAATATTACATTTAGGTCATAAGATATGGATTGTTATACCAGTAAACAGTCGCATCAAGCGGCAAGATTTTGTACCTCTACGTACTATTCTGGTACAGTAACAGTAAGGTAAAAATGGAAACATTGTATCTGCTCATCTAAAGCAGAGCAGCACTGCATGTCTTATCTTTGTATCTACTGTGCAGATCATTACATGAATTGGGTCGTTCCACGAAATGGGTGGTGTAACTTGATTTTTGGGGTCGATTTCACCTAATTTCTACATTCTGTCATGAAGAGCACATGTTCAACTTAATAAAAAACATGTTTTCCCATTTCAAATGACTATAGTAAGTGCCTATTAAGTGCCAAATAAAGTAGCAGGGTTGACCGTATCAGGGTTGATGATTTCATCTTAAATCAACCATAAATCACCTTTATTCATATAAAAATCGTATTTCTAAAATTTTCCATGTGGTCTATATTAAAAGGATATTTTAAAATTCAATATTGATGCACAATTTGTACTTAACATTTTAAAGGGACGCAAAAGGGACACATTTCGTGGAACGACCCAATTATACTCATAATACAGATTCATGAAACTGTGTGTGTGTGCACGTGTGCGTGTGTGTGTGTGTGTGTGCGTGCGTGCTTGTCAGTGAGCGTGTGGGGCATTGGTGGGACCTCGCCGCCTTCAAAAAGAAACGGACCAGACAGATTCTCAATGGCGTCTCCTTCCATGTGAACAGTGGGCAGATCATGGGCATACTGGGGAACTCAGGTGAGCAACACAAACACACCAGTACAACTTACAGGCAATGAAGAACAAAATACTCAGTCAACCTGGTCTCAGAGCAAAACGTATAACATGTTACTAACATCCATGCCACTCCAATTAGTATGATATGTTAGGTTACATTACATTGGTATACCAATAGCGGTTGTGCAATATAATACGAATTATAAGACATATAGTATATGTTACGATTTGCAATTCGTGCTAAAATGCTAAAGTTGTCCGTGATGAGATTCGAAGACACAACCTTTGGGTTACTAGACGTTCGCGTTATACACCTACCCATTCACCCCGCAACCACCCTGCTTTCATTTTTCCTTAACCTACTGTCTTATCAAACGTAATATATACTGAACAAAAATATAAATGCAACAAGCAAAACTTAAAGATTTTACTGAGTTACAGTTCATATAAGGAAATCTGTCAATTGAAATATATTCATTAGGCCCTAATCTATGGATTTCACATGACTGGGCAGGGCCGCAGCCATGGGTGGGCCTGGGAGAGCATAGGCCCGCCCACCCACCCACTTGGGAGCCAGGCCCAGCCATTCAGAAATACGCGTTTTGTGCATATGGAAAATTACTGGGATCTTTTATATCAGCTCATGAAACATGGGACCAACACGTTTCATGTTGCATTTATATTTTTGTTCAGTATAGCATAATAAACGTGTCAAATAATGTAACGTAACATATATTATACTAAATGGAGTGGCACAGATTTTAGTAACATATAATAAGTTTTGCTCTAAGACCAGGCTGTCAGAGTAATTTGTTTCTGGGTGCCGAGACTACTAACATAATCAGTAACATAAAATATTTACCACAGTTGAACATAAATATACAAATCATACCTGACATACTGTAGGCCTACAGTTCATTATATAGTGCAATGCTCATCTTTCCATGCAATCTATGTAAAATACTGTAATTCTACTGCTGTACAATCATATTTGTCTCATCCTGTGCTGCCCTTGACTTTTTGTGTGTGCCAGGCTCAGGGAAGACCACTCTCCTGGATGCTATCTCTGGGAGGATTGGGAACTCAGGCACTCTTCTGGGAGATGTGTCTGTCAATGGGAGGAAGCTAAAAAGAGAGCAGTATCAGGATTGTTTCTCCTATGTGCTACAGGTAAATACACACACACAGTAACATAGTCTAATCTCTCACCCACTATTTACCCAACGCCATAAATATTGTGCTTAGCTTATCATATTTGCTAGCAGTATAAACGTGGATGTGTTCAAGCTGGCTGACATTACATTGAGCTTTGTCTGTGACCTGCTGCATGAGAAAGTGAGAGAGAGTGGGTGAAATGCGTGGCATGGGGTAAATAGTCCACAAAGACACTCACTCCATAAACTCTTCTCACTTCAATTAGGGGATGGGTGGCCAGCCAGGGTGGAATTAACTGGGGTTACAGATAGCTTCTACATACAGTAATCTTTCTCGGGGATGTTCATGTGTATCCACAGCTATATTAAATCACTGAGTTTAGAACCCAGTCCTTTGAAATAATCTCTCCTTTTACTGCAGATAAAATCCGCCCTGCTCACCGGGGCCATAAACTAATCCAGTCATTAAATTTCCCTCCTAAGCCTTGGATGAGATGGTGATATTAAATCGCACAGTAATTAAGAATAGGAGCAGGAGAGTTCACTCACGCATGCATCCACGCTCATACACATTCTGCATGAGCACATCAAAGTTCCAAAATCCAGTACGGCTCTGCTGTCAGTCAATCATTAAAGCTCAGCCCGTTAAATCCATGTATGGGGCACACAATAAACAGAAAGAGAAAGACAACATTATACAGCTGCCATACATCCACACAAAACTCTCACAGTTCTCCTCACCTTTAACACGGATCACTTAGGTAACAGACAGTCCCCTACGTCTGTGCAGAGGTAGGTAACAGTACAATCTCTGTGGGATTGTAGAAAACGTAGAGTTCACTTTACAGTACATACACAATACATGGACTACTAATATTTTGATCCCTGCCTTCGATCTGTCTTTATCCCTGGCTTTCTGTCTTCCATCTGTAGAGTGACAACCTGCTGAGTTACCTGACAGTGGAGGAGACTCTGACATACACAGCCCAGTTGGCCCTGAGACGACACTCAGCAGACGTCATCCACAAGAAGGTGTGAATCGTACAGACTATAGATAACCTCTAGACCAGGGCTGGCCTACAATAGATACACATGAAGATATCTTTGATTTCTCAAGCGATTCTGGCATCAACTGTGATAAGTTGTTGACCCCTGACTTCTTGGCCTGCAGGTGTCGGCGGTGATGGCGGAGCTGAGTCTAGGTCACGTGGCCCACAGTGTGATCGGTGGACGCGTCTTCCCAGGAATCTCTGGGGGAGAGAGGAGGAGGGTGTCCATTGCCATGCAGTTGCTTCAGGACCCTAGTGAGTACACATGAAGCTGTCTTTGGTCATTGCCTGTGGAGAATTTCAGGAGACAAGCATGTAAATACCCCTTAAACAAACACATAACTATACCATACATTACTAAAATATGTGTAGAAAAATACAGGCTATTCTACAAAACCAAGAAAACGCATTTTCAATATCATGGATTATACTGTGCCTTGTTAGAATAAGAGTATGTCACCTTGAGCGAAGGAAAAAGTTGATCATCACAAAGTTCAACCACTTCCGAGTGGCTAACAAAGAGACCTGTGTCTAATAATAGACTAGAAACAAAGAGAGATGGACAGAGAGGTGATGAGAGATGGAGTGGGGGGGTAATGAAAGGCAGGGTTATTACACACTCAGTATTAAGCTGAGTGAATCCTGTGAGGTGTCCCAGGTGGAGTTTATCAGGGCCTGAGGACCCACAGGGGGTGAGGGGGTCTCAGTCCTCATTCGGATTAGACGGAGCACTCTCCACCCAAACACTAGGCCACATTAATGAAGGGTTCCCATCTGCTGCCTCGCCAATCAACCAGGAAATGAATTAATCATCACACAATTAATGCATCTGTTAATTCCACTCATCCTTTTTAAAGAGGCAATCTTTTAATTGTGCTAATTGGATAAATTAACAGAAAAGAACACACTTATCTCAAAGAGTTGCTCCTTAGAGGGGGACTGTGCCATTTTAAAAAGTTCAACTCTGTTTTTAAAAGATAAAACAATTCATGTGGAAGTTTTTTTCTGTGTTAAACATTCCCTGATGTGTTACTTTGGGACATGTGATGTTGTTTCAGAGGTCATCCTTCTGGACGAGCCAACCACGGGCCTTGACAGCATGACGGCCAATCAGATTGTTGTTTTACTGGCTGAGCTGGCCAGAAGGGACCGCATTGTCATAGTGACCATCCACCAGCCACGCTCTGAACTCTTCACGGTGAGGGAAAGAGAATGAAGCTGCTTTGTGTTATTTCCTTATGTTCAGTGATTATGTCAATTTGTCAGTTGATGCATTATACTCTCTGTTATGTTGATTGATGGAGACTAACTCCAGCCCTGTGTGTTCCCCAGGTCTTCAGTAGAATAGCCATAATGAGTAAAGGAGAGCTGGTGTTCTGTGGCCAGCCTGGAGAGATGGTGAACTTTTTCAGCACATGTGGCTACAAGTGTCCAGAATACTGCAACCCCTTTGATTTCTATGGTACAGTAATATATTCACTTCACACAATGTATTCATGTACCACCCTTATCTCTCTAATGACCCTCCCTCCTGGTCTGTCCTATGGATTGACTAACAGTGGATCTGACGTCAGTGGACACACGCTGCAGTGAGAGAGAGGCCACCACCTACAGCCGCATGCACGAGATCACCTCGTACTATCAGGACTCAGAGATCTACCAGAGCATGCTGAGACAGATTGAGCAGAGCTGCCAGCGAACAGACAAAACCAGCATCCCCTTCAAGCACAAAGAGTCACCCAGCGGCCTGGCCAAACTGGGTGTGCTTCTCAGGTCAGAGGTCAAACTACTGTGCTGCTTTTGATTGTGAAGGGAAAATAAAAATAAGGTTATTGTCTGAGGGTATAGTAGCCTCTGATGTGGTAGTGTGATGGCGCTACCTCTGAGTTACTGTCTGACTCAGTCCTGTCTAACCTCCATCATCTCCAGTGCCGTCTGCACTGATCTGGCTTCTGGCAACGCGTGTCGCGTTAGAACGACGCCACCTGACGGAAAGACAATGGTCTAACCTTTCTCTCTTTCTCTTTCTGTAGGAGGACTGTGAGGAACCTGTCTCGAGACAGGATGGGTGTCCTGATGCGTCTGTCCCAGAACCTCATCTATGGCCTGTTTGTGGCCTTCTTTGTCATGAAGCTGGACGATGACATCACCAAGGGAGCGGTACAGGACCGGATTGGCATTATCTACCAAGCTATGGGGGCGTCGCCTTACACTGGCATGCTGAACGCTGTAGCTCTGTGTGAGTTAGCTTGTTGTTTCTGCAAGTCGGATCAGGCTGATTTATAGGCTACTATTGTACTTCTGTGGGGAAACATATTGAGTTACAATAATATCAAAATGGTCCAATGTTGTTAAACCATGCCTGCGTAATATGAACTGCCTATGTTCTGATCACGTGGACCTTATTTGGTGAGAGGACCCTGACCAGGGACTTTTCTCCAGATCTCTATGGACAGTTCAATGAACCCTCCTATTTTACCCCGTCTCACGGAGTAGCGATAAGGGATATGGAAGGAGATAAGGGACTAGGCCAAGCGACTTAAGGGTAACCACGAATCAATAAGCATCCAAACAGCTGTAGATAGTGGCAGTGGGTTTATAATGTTTATTGGTCTTGAACTTAGGGATATTTAGTAGCCCATAGGCAAAGCTACTTTTAGCACACAAATCTCTGTGCTGAAATTACATTATACAAGAGAAACTAATACAATCAGTGTAAAAGTATAATGGTAAAACAATTAAAGTTATCCTTGGAATATTTACCTGGATGCAATAGCAGGGGTTGTGTTCATATCATAATCACTACTGCCCTAATGATGCTGTGCTCTCTAGTTCCTGCTCTGAGGGCCATGGCTGACCAGGAGAGTAAGGATGGCCTGTACCAAAAGTGGCAAATGTTCTTGGCCTACATCTTCCACATCCTCCCCTTCAGCATCATCAGCGTGCTCATCTTCTCCTCCTTCCTGTACTGGTGGGTGTCTGTGTGTGTGTGTTGGTTCTTATATCCTTGTGGGGACCTAAAGTAAAACAAGGAAAAATAAAATAAAATCCAATTTTATTTGCCACATGCGCCGAATACAACAGGTGTAGACCTTACAGTGAAATGCTTACTTATAAGCCCTTAACATTGTTTTAAGAAAAATAAGTGTTAAGTAAAAAATAGATAAGTAAAAAATAAATAATTAAAGAGCAGCAGTAAAATAAAATAACAGTAGGGAGGCTATATGTAGCGGGTACCGGTACAGAGTCAATGTGCGGAGGCACAGGTTAGTCGAGGTAATTTAGGTAATATGTACATGTGGGTAGAGTTAAAGTGACTATGCATAGATAATAAACAGAGAGTAGCAGCAGCGTCCAGGTAGCCATGATTAGCTGTTCAGGAGTCTTATGGCTTGGGGGTAGAAGCTGTTAAGAAGCCTTTTAGACCTAGACTTACCGCTTGCCGTGCGGTAGCAGAGAGAATAGTCTATGACTAGGGTGGCTGGAGACTTTGACAATTTTTAGGGCCTTCCTCTGACACCGCCTGGTATAGAGGTCCTGAATGGCAGGAAGCTTGGCCCGAATGATGTACTGGGCTGTACGCACTACCCTCTGTAGTGCCTTGCGGTCGGAGGCCTAGCAGTTGCCATACCAGGCAGTGATGCAACCAGTCAGGATGCTCTCGATGGTGCAGCTGTATAACTTTTTGAGGATCTGAGGACCCATGCCAAATATTTTCGTGGGGACATTTCCCACGTCCCCATGAGGACAAAGGCTATTTTAAGCTTAGGTGTTAGGTTTAGGGTTACAATTAGGGTAAGGGGTTAGTGGTTAGAGTTACAGGTTAAGGTTAGGGTTATGGTAAGGGTTAGGGAAAATAGGATTTTGAATGGAAATTAATTTTAGGTCCCCATGAGGATAGAAGAAGATAACTTGTGTGTGTGCACGTGTCTAAGTATGTGCACGTGTGTAAGTGTGAGTGCGTGTGTTCAACATGTAGATTTGCATTCATAGTCCCTCACACCTGACTGTGTGTCCATGCATGTGTGTCTCACTCTCTCTCAGGACATTGGGGATGAACCCAGAGATGTGGAGGTTCCTGTGTTTCTCGGCTGTGATCCTGGTGCCCCATGTGGTGGGTGAGCTGCTGACCCTGGTGCTGATGGGAGTGGTGCAGGACCCCAACATGGTCAACACGGGAGTGGCCCTGCTCAACGTAGCTGGCATCATGGTGGGCTCCGGATTCCTCAGGTCAGACCACTACTAGGAAATATGGAATTGTCTAATTGTCATGCTATTATTTTACATACCCTTTAACAATTCCCTTTAACATTTACATTTGAGTCATTTAGCA
Source organism: Coregonus clupeaformis (assembly GCF_020615455.1). Classification (NCBI taxonomy): domain Eukaryota; kingdom Metazoa; phylum Chordata; class Actinopteri; order Salmoniformes; family Salmonidae; genus Coregonus; species Coregonus clupeaformis. Next base: position 16,215,364 of record NC_059222.1, on the reverse strand, counting down.
GACGCTCTTATCCAGAGCGACTTACAAATTGGTGCATTCAACTTAGGATAGCCAGTGGGACAACCACCCTTCTTTTTTTTAAATGGGTGGTGGGGGAGGTAGAAGGATTACTGTTATACCATTCCAGGTATTCCTTAAAGAGGTAGGGTTTCAAGTGTCCCCGGAAGGTGGTCAGTGACTCTGCTGTCCTGGCATCGTGGGGGAGCTTGTTCCACCATTGGGGTGCCAGAGCAGCGAATAGCTTTGACTGGGCTGAGCGGGAACTGTGCTTCCGTAGAGGTAGGGGGGCTAGCAGGCCAGAGGTGGATGAACGTAGTGCCCTCGTTTGGGTGTAGGGTCTGATCAGAGCCTGAAGGTAAGGAGGTGCCGTTCCCCTCACAGCTCCGTAGGCAAGCACCATGGTTTTGTAGTAGATGCAAGCTTCAACTGGAAGCCAGTGGAGTGTGCGGAGGAGTGGGGTGACATGAGAGAACTTGGGAAGGTTGAACACCAGACGGGCTGCAGCGTTCTGGATAAGTTGTAGGGGTTTAATGGCACAGGCAGGGAGCCCAGCCAACAGCGAGTTGCAGTAATCCAGACAGGAGATGACAAGTGCCTGGATTAGGACCTGTGCCGCTTTCTGTGTAAGGTAGGGTCGTACTCTGTGAATGTTGTAGAGCATGAACCTGCAGGATCGGGTCACCGCAGGGTGTTGTCCAGGGTCACGCCAAGGTTATTTGCACTCTGGGAGGAGGACACAATGGAGTTGTCAACCGTGATGGCGAGATCATGGAGCGGGCAGTCTTTCCCCGGGAGGAAGAGCAGCTCCGTCTTGCCGAGGTTCATCTTGAGGTGGTGATCCGACATCCACACTGATGTCTGCCAGACATGCAGAGATGCGATTCGCCACCTGGTTATCAGAAGGGGGAAAGGAGAAAATTAATTGTGTGTCATCTGCGTAGCAATGATAGGAGAGACCATGTGAGGATATGACAGAGCCAAGTGACGGTGTATAGAGAGAATAGGAGAGGGCCTAGAACTGAGCCCTGGGGGACACCAGTGGTGAGAGCACGTGGTGCGGAGACAGATTCTCGCCACGCCACCTGGTAGGAGCGTCCTGTCAGGTAGGACGCAATCCAAGAGTGAGCAGCGCCGGAGATGCCCAACTCGGAGAGGGTGGAGAGGAGGATCTGATGGTTCACAGTATCAAAGGCAGCAGATAGGTCTAGAAGGATAAGAGCAGAGGAGAGAGAGTTAGCTTTAGCAGTGCGGAGAGCCTCCGTGACACAGAGAAGAGCAGTCTCAGTTGAATGACCAGTCTTGAAACCTGACTGGTTTGGATCAAGAAGGTCATTCTGAGAGAGATAGCAGGAGAGTTGGCTAGAGACAGCACGCTCAAGAGTTTTGGAGAGAAAAGAAAGAAGGGATACTGGTCTGTAGTTGTTGACATCGGAGGGATCGAGTGTAGGTTTTTTGAGGAGGGGTGCAACTCTCGCTCTCTTTAAGACGAAAGGGACATAGCCAGCGGTCAAGGATGAGTTGATGAGCGAGGTGAGGTAAGGGAGAAGGTCTCCGGAAATGGTCTGGAGAAGAGAGGAGGGGATAGGGTCAAGCGGGCAGGTTGTTGGGCGGCCGGCCGTCACAAGTCGCAAGATTTAATCGGGAGAAAGAAGTCAAAGCATAGGGTAGGGCAGTGTGAGCAGGACCAGCGGTGTCATTTGACGTAATAAATGAGGATCGGATCAAAATGGTTGACGAAGTCATCCACAGAGAGGGAGGAGGGAGGGGCAGGAGGAGGAGGATTCAGCAGGGACTCACATTACCATCTGAGTAGGGGCAGAGTGAGTAGTGTTGGAGGAGAGCGAGAGAGAAAAGGATACAAAGTAGTGGTCGGAGACTTGGAGGGGAGTTGCAGTGAGATTAGTAGAAGATCAGCATCTAGTAAAGATGAGGTCAAGCGTATTGCCTACCTTGTGAGTAGGGGGGGACGGTGTGAGGGTGAGGTCAAAAGAGGAAAGGAGTGGAAAGAGAGGCAGAGAGAAATGAGTCAAAGGCAGTCACCCAGAACTGTGAGGGGTGAGCCATCCTCAGGAAAGGAACTTATCAAGGCGTCAAGCTCATTGATGAACTCTCCAAGGGAACCTGGAGGGCGATAAATGATAAGGATGTTAAGCTTGAATGGGCTAGTGACTGTGACAGCATGTAATTCAAATTAGGAGATAGACAGATGGGTCAGGGGGAAAAGAGAGAATGGCCACTTGGGAGAGATGAGGATTCCTGTGCCACCGCCGCGCTGACCAGATGCTCTCGGGTATGCGAGAACACATGATCAGACGAGGAAAGAGCAGTAGGAGTTTCAATGTTCTCTGTGGTAATCCATGTTTCCGTCAGCGCCAAGAAGTCGAGGGACTGGAGAGTAGCATAGGCTGAGATTCTGCCTTGTTGGCCATAGAACGGCAGTTCCAGAGGCTGCCGGAGACCTGGAACTCCACGTGGGGGCGCCAGGCCCCAGATAGTGGTAGCAGCCACGCGGTGTGAAGCATTTGTATGACCTGTGCAGAGAGGAGAGAACAGGGATAGACAGACACATAGTTGACAGGCTACAGAAAAGGCTACAATAATGCAAAAGAGATCGGAATAAAATTAAGTAAACATCTGGGGAAGCGAAAGAGCGGGGCCTCCCTCACTTACCTTTCACTGAAACACTCCTATGGAGGGAGAAGAACAATTAATTCAGGAAATTAGTGGTACTGGTGAAGTTTTATGTGTGTGTTCATTGGCTCCCATAACCACTCTCAAAGATGTAAACTACGGACCATAATTGAACTGATGGCCCTGTTCTGTTCTTCTCCCTCCATAGGAGTAACCAGCAGATGCCTGTGGTATTCCAGTGGCTCAGCTACCTAACCTTCCAGAAGTACGGATGTGAGCTGCTCATTGTCACGGAGTTCCATGGCCTCAACTTCACTTGCAGTAAGACTCATACAAAATCTTTCTCCAGTTAACACAGCTAGTGATACCAGTGCCCAAATGAATCAGGAAATTATGTGATGAGTGCACTGTAACAGTATGGTACAGTACATCCCTATCAGGTTGCCCTAAAAAGCCAATGTTAAGACTCATGCATACTGTATATCACCTAATCTTTACAATGAGTCTGGGGTTGATTACTTCTGTCTACGTTCTATGCAGGTACAGGCAGTATACCTCTTCCAGGCGCCTGTTTGATGACAGATGGAGATGACATCATAGACCAGGGTTACCCAGGAGCCCTGGACCGCTACACCCTGGACTTCCTCCTGCTCTACTCCTTCCTGCCTGCCCTGGTGCTGCTGGGAGTCATCAGCTACAAGATCAGAGACCGCCTCGTCCAACACTGAAACAGACACTGACACCAACATGGAGACAGAAAGGGGTGTGGGATTGCTGGAGTTTGGTCTAGTGGTACTATAAACACCACATACACTCAGTGGCCAGTTTATTAGGTACATCACCCCGTTCACGAAAATGGTTTGCTCTTACAGAAAGTGAGTCACGTGGCCGTGGCTTGCTATATAAAGCAGGCAGACAGGCATTGAGGCATTCAGTTACTGTTCGATTGAACATTAGAATGGGCAAAACAAGTGACCTAAGTAACTTTGAGCTTGGTTCCATATCTCAGAAACGGCCGGCTTCCTGGGCTTTTCACGCATGACAGTGTCTAGGGTTTAGCGAGAATGGTGTGACAAACAAAAACATCCAATCAGCGGCAGTCCTGTGGGCAAAAACAGCTCATTGATGAGAGGTCGAAGGAGAATGGCAAGAATCGTGCAAACTAACAGGTGGGCCACAAACAGGCAAATAACGGCGCAGTACAACATTGGTGTGCAGAACGGTATCTCGGAATGCACAACTTGTCGGTCCTTGTCACGGATGCGCTATTGCAGCAAACGACCACACCGGGTTCCACTCCTATCAGCTAAAAACAAGAAGAAGCGGCTCCTGTGGGCACGCGATCACTAACACTGGAACAATGAGTGGAAAAACATTGCCTGGTCTGACGAATCCTGGTTCCTGTTGCGTCATACTGATGGCAGAGTCAGGATTTGGATTAAGCAGCATGAGTCCATGGCCCCATCCTGCCTGGTGTCAATGGTAGTGTAATGGTGTGGGGAAAGTTTTCCTGGCAAACGTTAAGCCCCTTGATACCAATTGAGCAACGTTTCCATGCCCCGAAGAATTCAGGCTGTTCCGGAGGCAAAAGGGGTGTCCAATCCGGTACTAGACGGACATACCTAATAAACTGGCCAATGAGTGTATATTTCCCAACGGCGGGGGGTCCATTCCTTGGTCCACCACTTTCTATGCAGTTCATCCCCTTCCATCTGTCTTCAAACTGTCTAAATTAAAGTAATAAACACAAATAGGGAATAGTTATATACTGTTTTTACTTTAGAAATAAGGTATACTGTTGGATATCTGTGTTTTCTACGCTTGCAGAAAGTGACATGCCAGTATGATGGGATCTGTTGGGATCTCCTTATTAAAAGAATTAACATTATTTTTGCTTTCTTTTTGTAAAAATGTCAAGTAAATTTATTTTTCAAAATAAATGTTTCTAATGAAAATACTTACAATACAACAGTTGTGCTGTGTGTGTGAATAGGACAATCTATGTATTTTTCCAATACAATTGATATGAAACATGCATTGTATAGTAAGTTCTATAGTATATCGTAATCAGAGCATTTCTCAGGGTATATTAAATGACTGTACAGGTGTCTGCCATGGCTGAAGTAGAGGGTGAAGTCTGTCTAAGCTCTAGAACATTCTGTTCTGATGTTCTCATTGGCTGAGAGAGCTGATGAGTCTATTAAGTTAGGTCTCCAGTTCCAAGACTTGGACACGTTCCTCTTGTACTGGTCCAGTTTCTTTAGACAAGACAGAGGGGACAATGTTATCATTGTTTTGGGTTCATCCTACATGGTTTTCACACAATTGTATAGTGTTAAAACCCTGTAAGGATACCATGCAAGATGACTGTCAAACAATGTAACCTGGTATAACAGAAAGCTGTTATGGATGCTGAGCTCAGGGTCCAGCTGACACAGATTCAGTTAGGTGATGACCTTGACACATGACGTGTATGACATTTATTACAAAGAGTCAATCAGTAGTGCTGGTAAAAACATATAAACTCAGTGTGACCCGGGCCAGAATTGAATTCTGACCTAGTAAAAATCCATCTGTCAAGGGTACATCTGAACCAAGGTTCCATCTAATGGCTCTATCTGGGTTTCTAAGCTATCAAGGCACATGTTTGAGTCTTTAGTATTCACATTCTCAATATTGGCATGGAGTCAGTACCCCAGTCTCTCAACTTCTATTGGCTGACTCCACCCACCATATGATCCCTGCCCAATGGGAGTGCTATCTGAGCCGAATCAGGTGAGGGACAATAAATAAAACATAATGTGGACACTTGGCTGGAGCCAGAAACACACCAGAGGTTACTTTAGTTCAAATGCCACAGTGGCACGTGTATCTGGCTGCAGCCATTCAAAGGTTATCGTTGCACATTAAAACAGTTATGATCAGACAATTACACACGGATTTCTACAGGGCAACCGCAATGCAATGTAACTGGGGTTACTAGAAGACAAGTAGAGATGGTTGAGCTAGATTAGAAGAACATGATAATTTTGACAATTAGAGCCTGACCTATATGTTTCTTTTGGTCTGATACCGTTTCTGATTTTTTTTGGGGACAAAACTTACGGATATCGATATATCTGCCAATATACTGTTTTACAGCGGGGAAATGAAAAAGTCAAAATGTTCCACACTGAATTCTCATCAATTGCCATCCAAATGACCAATTGTCGAAGAAATATGCTTCAAATGTTGATTTCTTACATTGTGACAATAATGACATTTATTGAATATCGTTTATCGGTGGAATTATTGGCCGATACCGATATAGCGTTAAAAGGCCAATATCGGCCGATAATATTGGTGAACCGATATATCAGTTGGCTCTAATGACAATCTCCACAGACCTTGACTGGTCCCATACAGTGTGTGCTGTAGCCAACTCTTCTAACCCTAGGGCTGCGTTTACACAGGCTGATCATTTTCTGATATTTTTCCACTTTAATTGCTCTTTTGACCGTTCAGATCAGCTCTTCTGTCAATAATTGGGCAAAAGATCAGAATTGGGCTGCCTGTGTAAATGCAGCCTAACAAACACAGAAAGTTGGCTAGAGCACAAACAGACTGGACCACCAGGCTAACAGGGGCCATTGGAGTTGAGACAAGGTTCATACCGTGTCTTTCTGGGCTCTCATGGAGTGAATCTGGGGCTCACTGTACTGTAGGTCCTTGGCTGGGTCCTTCAGCTCTCTGTGGTGCTCGCTGGTGCAAGACAGGAGTAATGGATCAGTATCACACACACATATTAACGTGGTTGTGTGTGGGTGTGCAACAGTGAGTGTATGTGTGAATGAGAGGGTGTTTGTCCATAGTGCAGGAATTACCTCAGGAGGAAAAAAACGACCTCAAACCCTTTCTTCCACAGATCTAGAGGGTTTTTAGCATGCAGAGTCCCAATGTCAACAGCAGTGATTGGGGGAGAACCTGGGAAGTAGAGTGAGATCAAGTTTATCATATTAAAATAACAGGTACAGTAAGACCAAGGAGCTGATCGTGGGCTACAGGTGGGGTGCACACACCCCCATCCACGTCAACGGGGCCGCATTGGAGAGGGTCAAGAGTTTCAAGTTCCTCAGGACTTAACATGGTCCTTTCACACCAGTACAGTCGTGAAGAAGGCACGGTAGTGCCTCTTCTCCCTCAGATCCTCAGGAACTTTTACAGCTGCACCATCGAGAGCATCCTGACTGGTTGTATCACCACCTGGTATGGCAACTGCACCGCCCTCGACCGGAAGGCCCTACAGAGGGTGGTGCAGAAGGCCCAGGGCATCACTGGGGGAGAGCTCCCAGCCATACAGGATGTACATGTCAGGCGGTGTCTGAGAAAGGCCCAAAAAATTGCCAAAGACTCCAGCCACCCGAGACATGGACTGTTCTCCATGCTGCCGTCCCGCAGGCAGTACCAGTGCATCAAGGCTCAGACCAACAGACTCCTATACAGTTTCTATCCCCTGGCAATAAGAGTGTTAAATGGCTGACCCTCTCTCACAGACTATCCACACTGACTCTATGCCCATTCACAGGTCTCTACCCACTCACACTCACTACTGACACCACACACTTACACACCCCCTCACACCTACAATGATTATTGATTTGATTTATTACTACCACTACGCTGCTGTTCATTGGTAGCCATTAGTGTCACTATTACTCCTGTTTATATGTATATATCCTTTTTTTTTTTTTTGTCATTTAGCAGATGCTCTTATCCAGAGCGACTTACAGTTAGTGCATACATAATGTTTTATACTGGCCCCCCATGGGAATCTAACCCACAACCCTGGCGTTGAAAACGCCATGCTCTACCAACTGAGCTACATCCCTGCCGGCCATTCCCTGGACAACGCCCCATGGGTCTCCCGGTTGCGGCCGGCTACGACAGAGCCTGGATTCGATGCCTTAGACCACTGCGCCACTCGGGAGGTATATATTACTATTAGTATATTACCGTAAGTATTTATATATTCCTGCTACCAGTCACTTTGCAGCCCTGTTTACATGTACAGTTGAAGTCGGAAGTTTACATACACCTTAGCCAAATACATTTAAACTCAGTTTTTCACAATTCCTGACATTTAATCCTATTAAAAATTCCCTGTCTTAGGTCAGTTAGGATCACCACTTTATTTTAAGAATGTGAAATGTCAGAATAATAGTAGAGAGAATGATTTATTTCAGCTTTTATTTATTTCATCACATTCCCAGTGGGTCAGAAGTTTACATACACTCAATTAGTATTTGGTACCATTGCCTTTAAATTGTTTAACTTGAGTCAAACGTTTCAGGTAGCATTCCACAAGCTTCCCACAATAAGGATTTTGTCCCACTCCTCTTTGCAGATCTTCTCCAAGTCATTAAGGTTTCGAGGCTGACATTTGGCAACTCAAACCTTCAGCTCCCTCCATAGATTTTCTATGGGATTAAGGTCTGGAGACTGGCTAGGCCACTCCAGGACCTTAATGTGCTTCTTCTTGAGCCACTCCTTTGTTGCCTTGGCCGTGTGTTTTGGGTCATTGTCATGCTGGAATACCCATCCACGACCCATTTTCAATGCCCTGGCTGAGGGAAGGAGGTTCTCACCCAAGATTTGACGGTACATGGCCCCGTCCATCGTCCCTTTGATGCGGTGAAGTTGTCCTGTCCCCTTAGCAGAAAAACACCCCCAAAGCATAATGTTTCCACCTCCATGTTTGATGGTGGGGATGGTGTTCTTGGGGTCATAGGCAGCATTCCTCCTCCTCCAAACACGGCGAGTTGAGTTGATGCCAAAGAGCTCCATTTTGGTCTCATCTGACCACAACACATTCACCCAGTTCTCCTCTGAATCATTCAGATGTTCATTGGCAAACTTCAGACGTATATGTGCTTTCTTGAGCAGGGGGACCTTGCGGGCACTGCAGGATTTCAGTCCTTCACGGCGTAGTGTGTTATCAATTGTTTTCTTGGTGACTATGGTCCCAGCTTCCTTGAGATCATTGACAAGATCCTCCCGTGTAGTTCTGGGCTGATTCCTCACCGTTCTCATGATCATTGCAACTCCACGAGGTGAGATCTTGCATGGAGCCCCAGGCCGAGGGAGATTGACAGTTATTTTGTGTTTCTTCCATTTGCGAATAATCGCACCAACTGTTGTCACCTTCTCACCAAGCTGCTTGGCGATGGTCTTGTAGCCCATTCCAGCCTTGTGTAGGTCTACAATCTTGTCCCTGACATCCTTGGAGAGCTCTTTGGTCTTGGCCATGGTGGAGAGTTTGGAATCTGATTGATTGATTGCTTCTGTGGACAGGTGTCTTTTATACAGGTAACAAACTGAGATTAGGAGCACTCCCTTTAAGAGTGTACTCCTAATCTCAGCTCGTTACCTGTATAAAATACACCTGGGAGCCAGAAATCTTTCTGATTAAGAGGGGGTCAAAAACTTATTTCCCTCGTTAAAATGCAAATCAATTTATAACATTTTTGACATGCGTTTTTCTGGATTTTTTTGTTGTTATTCTGTTCAAATAAACCTACCATTAAAATGATAGACTGATCATTTCTTTGTCAGTGGGCAAACGTACAAAATCAGCAGGGGATCAAATACTTTTTTCCCTCACTGTATGTTTCCCCCCCCCCTATTTTCTCTTATCTATATCATTAATACTATCACTGCATTGTTGGGAAAGAGCTCTCAAGGTAAGAATGTCACTGTACTGTTTTACACCCGTTGTATCCTGTGCATGTGGCGAACAAACTTTGAAACTATAATGAACACTGTTGGAGCTAGGAACACAAGCATTTCGCTACACCCGCAATAACATCTGCTAAATATGTGTATGTGACCAATAAAATGTGATTTGATTTTAACAGTACAGTACTAACACTGCAGTACCGATTGTTACCACAAGGGTATGCTAGACACAACACTGTCTGGCTGACTGAGTCCATCCCAGCAGGAATTATCAGAGGCTTACTGAGATCAGAGGACATGGATTTCCTGTCAGAATAGAAGGAAACATGTAAATCTGTGTTAATGTTGAATGACAGTTGTAATTCATTATACTGGGCCTAAGTGTCTCCTAAGTGGCGCAGTGGTCTAAGGCACTGCATCGCAGTGCTAGCTGTGCCACTAGAGATCCTGGTTCGAATCCAGGCTCTGTCGCAGCCGGCCGCGACCGGGAGACTCATGGGCAGCGCACAATTGGCCTAGCATTGTCCAGGGTAGGGGAGGGAATGGCCGGCAGGGATGTAGCTCAGTTGATAGAGCATGGCGTTTGCAACGCCAGGGTTGTGGGTTCAATTCCCATGGGGGACCAGTATGATTTTTTAATTTTTATAATAATAATAATAAATAAATAAATAATATATATATATTCACTAACTGTAAGTCGCTCTGGATAAGAGCGTCTGCTAAAATGACAAAAAAATTAAAATGTAAAAGTGTTGTGCTCTCAAATGTTCTGAAGCATTGACCAACCGTGGGATAGACAGAGGTAAAGAAAAGGAGTACCAAGTTCTCTGTCCCAAATGCTAGTTGTGTGAATAAGCTCTTTGTTTTGGACATCAAGCTCTCAGACTTACTGCTGTTGAACTGCAGGTGGAAGGATGGACAGATGATGAGGCAAAGAGAATAGACAAATGAACAGAAGATTTAAAGGCAGCATTGTGTGATTAAACTTACTGTACCAAAATCCTCATTGCATTTGAGATAGTTGTTTGATATAGCCTACAGTGAAATACTGATATGCAAAGGCACATTGGCAGCTGTGTTGCTGACCATTCGTCTACAGGTCTTACAATCAAAGACGCTGCATAGTAATGAGTAAACCGAAGGGTCTTGCAGAACACTTTTCTCTTCTCAAAGTCAAAGTCCTACAAAGAAGATGTATTCATCCGTCAAATATGCTAACTTTTTCACAAAACACGAAATCAACAGAAATAGCCGACAATTGAAAACACAAATCTTAACAACTAGATTCGTCAGGGTGAATATCGTTTTTCAATGCCTTTAAGCTGAGTGGGCCCAAGTAGAAAACACATCTCACCTGAAAGATATCAAACTTGCTGCCGAAAATCTGCAGTGGAACAGGGAAGGGGTTGATCAGCTCTCTGTCCTGTGCACCTTGTGCTGGGGACAATAAATGGCCTCTTTAAAAGGTGCAGTTTTGTCACATAACACAATGCCACAGATGTCTCAAGTTTTGAGGGTGCGTGCAATTGGCATGCTGACTGCAGGAATGTCCACAGGGCTGTTGCCAGAGAATTGAATGTTAATTTCTCTACTATAAACTGCTTCCAACGTTGTTTTAGAGAATTTGTCAGTACATCCAACCGGCCTCACAACCGCAGCCCACGCGTAAGCACGCCAGCCCAGGACCTCCACGTCCGGCTTCTTCACCTGCGGGATCGACTGAAGGTGGGTGAAGGGGGTGCTGAGGAGTATTTCTGTCTGTAATAAAGCCCTTTTGTGGGGAAAAACTCATTCTGATTGGCTGGGCCTGTCTCCCCAGTGGGTGTGCCTGGCTCCCAAGTGGGTGGGCCTATGCCCTCCCAGGCCCACCCATGGCTGCACACCTGCCCAATCATGTGAAATCCATAGATTAGGGCCTAATTAATTCATTTCAATTGACTGATTTCCTTATATGAACTGTAACTCAGTAAAATCTTAGAAATGATGGCAAGTTGCATTGATATTGTTGTTCAGTGTAGAAATATGAAGCATCTGGTTGGCGTTTCCACTCACTACCAAATATGGTGATGAGAGGAAGCCCAGTGGCCGGCATCTGCTTGATGAAGTTGATTGTAAATGCCATTAGCTAGTTAGATAGATAAATTGAAACTGCTGGGGAAAGCTAGCAAACTCCCATCATCATCATGGCAGTGTAGCTAATGTTAGCTAGGTTTCTAGAAAAAAATAGTATATATTTGAAGCTATATTTTAAAGACTTGTTACTGACTTTTGAACACTAGTAAAACTACTTAATTCCACTGCCTGTTTATTGATTAATTGGTGACTGTAAAAGTTGGCAAGAAAAATGCCCCTCCCAATTTCACTGCAAATAGACTATTAGGCTGGTTGGTTATCATTTGGTGTTTAATTAGCCTAGTTAGCCAAGTTACTGACTGACCAGGATTACTGTTCTTTATGTTTTTGTTGTTATTGCATTTCAGGTGGAGAGGGAGTAAGAGCACTGGAAAGCAGCATGCTGCCAGGCCAACAAAGGACCCGAGAGGTATTATAGTCAATGCTTATGAACTGGATATTGTATTTGAATTGCCCATTTACATCAATGACACTAACAAAATGGTTGGATTGTTCAGCAACACAGCTTTTTGAAAAGTACATAATGTATTTATTGTCATCTCCCTATCATGCCGCTGCATGCTGGGACATGGACTGGATGGTGAAACACATCTTGTTACAGACTTTTGAACACTTGTCAAACTACATTCCACTGCCTGTTTATTGATTAACTGGTGACTGAAAAAGTTGGCAAGAAAAATGCCCCTCTCAATTTCACTGCAAATAGATTAGTAAGCTAAAAGTAAACTGGTGACAACTTGATCAAGCTTATGAATATGTAACACTGTTTACAAAATGATGGCACATTAAAGGTAGTTGGGGTTCTCAGAAACTTGAACCAGCACTGAAATTTGGGCGGTGAAGTTAATTTCTTCCCCCTCTCTGCTCTTTTCCTCAGGTTGAAGCGCATCCCTAACTCCCAGACAAATCTAAAGAACTTGGAACCTCCCAGCCACCAGGAAAATCGTTTTGTTCTTGGAGTTTATTCACAAGGTTAGATAGAAATAGATCCACACATGTTATTCATGCAGAATTGTCACTAAACTTGTAACTTGGGAAGCTCATTCAATAATACAGACGTGGGTGATTTCTGGCCCAGGGGACTGAACTGTGTGCACGTTTTGGTTCAATTTAGACCACACTTAGTTGAATGAGGTGTTAGTGAAGTGCTGGAACAAAAACCTGTACACTCCTGTGTAAAGAACCTATGGCTGTCATGACTTAAATTGCCTAAATACAGTTACCATTTTATTTTGTTAATCTATGCAGGTTTGTCATATGATTTCCAGTAGCCTGGTGGAGATGGATACAACCATAATCCAAGGCAGAACATTTCCCTGCATCCAGGTTGAGGCCTGCTACCAGCAGGAACATGGAGCATGTCAGTAAGTCATGCATATTTTTATATACAGTACCAGTCAAAGGTTTGGACACACCTACTCATTCAAGGCTTTTTCTTTATTTTTAATATTTTCTACATTGTAGAATAATAGTGAAGACATTATTATTATATTTTTAAATATATTTTAGCGGACCCCTGGTTGAATACCCCTGCTGTAAGATATTTAACAACCTAGGCTATAACGGACTAACAATCGAATTGGAGTTGATAACAAAATTCCGTAAATACACAACTTGAAGCAACCACATATTTAGCCATGGAGCACGTTAGGATTGTTAAAATAGAGCCCGAATGTCATGCCACTCAAAGCAAGAAAACTAGGTGCTCTTCTCCAGCCTTTAACCTCTTAAGGATCGGACACCTTTTTTCAATTTTCGCCTAAAATGACATACCCAAATCTAACTGCCTGTAGCACCGGACCTGAAGCAAAGATATGCATATTCTTGATATCATTTGAAAGGAAACACTTTGAAGTTTGTGGTAATTTGAAATTAAAGTAGGAGTATATAACACATTAGATCTGATAAAAGATAATACAAACAAAAAACATGCGTTTTTTTTTTTTTTTTGTTCCATCATTTTTTAAATGCAAGAAAAAGGCCACAATATAATAATGCAGTTTAGGCGCATTTTTGGCTTTGGCCACTAGATGGCAGCAGTGTGTGTGCAAAGTTTCAGATTGATTGACTATTTTGTATCAAGTCTGCCCAAATGTGCCGAATTGGTCAATTGATACATTTTCAAGTACATAACTATATAGAGAACATACAAAAATGATATGGTAATACAAAATGTAAGTTTACACACTCCCAGGAATGTCATACATGATGGGTCATTAGCTTATACACTACTTTCACACATCTAGATGGCGGGAAGGGGTGGGTGTGGAGCCAGAGACAGCAGGGGTTCAAACTGTAGAACCCAGTTCCTACATTTGAATATAAAAATTGATTTTTTTTTTTATCTCTGGGACCTTTAGGATGACAAATCAGAGCAAGATTACTGAATGTAAATACATGATTTACCTTCAGAGGTGAATGTATCAAACCAGTTGCCGTGATAAGTTTTTTGTTGTTGTGCAATAGCATGGTATTTTTTCACTGTAATAGCTACTGTACATTGGACAGTGCAGTTAGATTAACAAGAATGTAAGCTTTCTGTCTATGTCCTGGAAAGTTTGCTGCTACTTACAACAGTCATGCTAATCACATTAGCTCAACCGGGACACCGATCCCGTAGAGGTTAGAGTCACAGAGGATACATGCTACATGCAAATACATGCTAGTACGTACGGGATTATAATGATGACAGAACTACTTGAGTTTGTATTTTGAATTTCATGGACGCACATTGAGATGCGCTGTTGCAAGTACGATTCGCAAATGTGGAATTCAATTTTGCAAGCTTGTATCATGATGTGTGAATACATTCAATAAGATTTGCAAGTATAATTTATTTTCAGAATTATTACAAGTGTGACGCGTACTGAGTATACAAAGAGGCAGGACGCAGACGCAGGAATTAACAAGGTCAAGGTTTACTTAACAATGAGCAAGATAAATAACAGAGAGCGATTAAACGACACAAAGCTTAACAATCACACACAACATCATCCAGAACAATCCAGGGCTAAATAGGGGTGGTGATGAGATGAGGTGCAGGTGCACTGGAGGTGATTAGGGTGCGTTGGGTTTCCATTCCGGTGTTGCCGAGGTGGTGCGCTCAGACCGGTGGCTCAGTAGACTGGCAATCAGAGCACCGGAGGGGAGCAACGGGAGTAGACGTGACAGTATCCCCCCCCCGGACACGCGGCTCCAGCCGCTGGACGTCGCCGGCCAGGAGGATGACCCCGAGGATGAGGAACGGTCCGGTCAGGGTGGCGACGATGGAAGTCCCGAATTAGGTTGGGGTTCAGAACGTCCCCAGCCGGAACCCAGCTCCTCTCCTCAGGACCATAACCCTCCCAGTCCACCATGTAATGGAGCCGTCCCCCACGGAACCTGGAGTCCAGCAGGTCCCTCACCGCATACGCCGGACTCCCGTCAATGTCCAGGGGCGGAGGAGGTGTACCCCGGGGGACAGCATCCGCCAGAGGACCAGGAACCACCGGCCTGAGGAGAGACACATGAAAAGTGGGTGAGACATGGTAGTGAGGGGGAAGGATCAGCCGGTATGATACCTCATTTATCCGCCGGAGGACCTTAAATGGCCCCACAAACCGGGGGCTCAGTTTCTTGCAGGGCAGGTGGAGAGGGAGGTTTTTTGTGGACAGCCAGACACAATCCCCAGGCTGGAATATAGGGGCCTCACTGCGGTGGCGGTCGGCTTGGTCCTTCTGCCGACGAATGGCCCTCTGGAGATGGACATGGGTGGCATCCCAGACCTGTACGGCCCTGTGGAACCACTCTTCGACAGCGGGCGCATCGGTCTGGCTGGGTGTCCAAGGGGCCAGGGCCGGCTGGTACCCCAGGATGCACTGGAAGGGAGTGAGCCCCGTGGAGGAGTGAACGAGGGAGTTCTGGGCATTTTCTGCCTAGGGAAGAAACCTCGCCCACTCACCCTGCCGGTCCTGACCGTGGCAACGAAGAAACCTCCCCAGCTCCTGGTTCATGCGCTCCACCTGCCCATTCGACTGAGGCCTATACCCAGAAGTGAGGCTGGCCGTGACCCCGATCTTCTCCAGGAAAGCCTTCCACAGTCGGGAGGTGAATTGGGGGCCACGGTCCGAGACGATGTCCTCCAGAAGTCCATAATGCCGGAAGACCTGTTGGAACAGGACCTCAGCGACAAGGAGAGCAGAAGGAAGACCAGTTAGTGGCAAAAAAACGGCATTATTTGGAGAACCGATCTACGACCACCATGACTGTGGTGAAGCCATCAGAACGTGGAAGGTCTGTGACAAAGTCTATGGACAGGTGTGACCAAGGTCGCTGAGGCACTGGGAGAGGAACTAGTTTGCCTGCCGGGGCGTTCCGAGGTGTCTTCGTTTGGGCACATACGGAACAGGAGTTGACATAGCGGGAGACATCAGAAGCCAAGGTGGGCCACCAGTATTTTTGGGCTAGAGAATGCAGGGTGCGCGTAATACCAGAGTGCCCTGCAGTAAGGTGGTGTGCGCCCATATCAGCAGGCGGTCACGGACACTGGTGGGTACATACACGCGCCCCGGAGGGCCGTTGGCAGGCGCTGGGTCCTCCTGAGCCGCCAGGCAGATGTCTTTGTCCACATCCCAAATGACAGGAGCAACGATGAGAGACAAGGGCAGGATAGGACCCCCCAGATCCTTCCTTTCTCCAGTATGGTGCATCCTGGAGAGTGCGTCAGCCTTCACATTCTGGGATCCTGGGCGGTAGGACAGAATGAATTGGAAGCGAGTGAGAAATTGGGCCCACCTGGCTTGACGAAAGTTCATCCCTTTCGCTGCTGCCAATGACTGGAACGAACTGCAAAAATCTCTGAAGCTGGAGACTCTTATCTCCCTCACTAACTTTAAGCGTCAGTTGTCAGAGCAGCTTACCGATCACTGCACCTGTACACAGCCATTCTGAAATTAGCCCACCCAACTACCTCATCCCCATATTGTTATTTATTTTGCTAATATGCACCCCAGTATCTCTATTTGCACATCATCTTTTGCACATCTATCATTCCAGTGTTAATTACGAAATGGTAACTATTTTTGCACTATGGCCTATTTATGTATTGCCTTACCTCCATAACTTACTACATTCGCATACACTGTATATATATTTTCTGTTGTATTTTTGACTTTATGTTTTGTCTGAGCCAGGGCAATCCCAAGACGATCCGGTGAAGGGGTGACGTGACGATGTGGAAGGACAGCTCCTCGTGGTGCTCCGGTAGTGTGGGAATAGTGATGGTGATGGGGAGAGTGACGTGCGTAATGGTGCCTGATCCAAGGGGTTTATTGTCCAGTGAGGTGACGTGTAGCGGAGATGGCAGTGGCACGGTGGGCAACCCCCATTCAGAGAACAGCTCCCTATCTATAAGGTTCCCCGCTGATCCGGAATCTATCATTGCGATAGAAATGGAAGAGAAGGAATAACCAGTCACCGTTATGGGAACTAAAAACAATGGATTTGTGATAGGAGCTAACGTAACACTCACGGAGCGGCGACGGGAGTCATACTGCCTAGATAGGGAGCCGCCAGATGATCTGTGGTCCGTGGTGGTGTAGGGGGTGCTGCCCACCTCCATGGGTGAGGACTCGGAAGCAGGGCGGCTTCCATAGCTCAGATGAGGTGAGCGTCGAGGCTCCGGGAGGTGTTGGGAACGCTGTCTCTCTCTCAACATGTCGTCAAGACGGATGGATGTGGTGATGAGGGTGTCAAGGTCCATCTCGTTGTCCCGACATGCGAGTTCCGTCTTGATGTCCTCCCATAAGCCTTTCCTGAAGGCCGTGCGCAGAGCATGCTCATTCTAGCCGGAAGAAGCCGCCACCGTGCGGAAGCTCAGAGCGTACTCGGACGCGGTCCCTCACTCTGTTGTAGATGGAGGAGACGCTCACCCCCATCCTTTCCCTCCGTGGGATGATAAAACACCGCCCTGAACCTAGCAAGGAAGGTGGTATGGGAAGTGCCACTGCCTCCTCTCCGACCCAGACTGCCGTGGCCCAATCCAGCACCTTTCCTTTAAGAAGTGAAATCAACAACACTATCCTGGCTTGGTCAGATGGATACGCCCCAGGCTGACGCGCCAGATAAAGGGAAACCTATAGCAGGAAGCCGATACATTTAGTAGTTTTACCGTCATAGCGCTCCGGTAGGGCGAGGGTTCCCGCAGGAGTGGGTGATAGCACGGGAACAGGTGGATTGGGGGCTCTCGCCGCTCCCTGAGGTGGAACCGGAGCGCTGGGCAGATTATGCAGAGTTTAGAGAACTTCCTGCATGGCGGCGTTCAACTGGGCAAGCTGCTGCTGGTGCTGGTCGAGGCACTGGGAAACTCCTGCTGCATCCATTTTCATTTGGTGTGTGATTCTGTGATGCGTACTGAGTATACAAAGAGGCAGGACGCAGACGCAGGAATTAACAAGGTCAAGGTTTACTTAACAATGAGCAAGAGAAATAACAAAGATAGAGTAAACGACACAAAGCTTAACAATCACACACAACATCATCCAGAACAGCCCAGGGCTAAATAGGGGTGGTGATGAGGTGCAGGTACGCTGAAGGTGATTAGGGTGCGTTGGGTTTCCATTCCGGTGTTGCCTAGGTGGTGCGCTCAGACCGGTGGCTCAGTAGACCGGCGAATCAGAGCGCCGGAGGGGAGCAACGGGAGGAGACGTGACAACAAGTCCATTTACGAGTATGAATATTCTGCTGTGAATCAAAAATACACTTGCAGATTTTGAATCTGCATGTGCTCAGAGTTCCAGCCTTTAACGTGTGTGTCACGTGTGTGTGTCATCTAGTAGTTACACAGACAGTCTTGCATAACATCCAGTAATCCACCATGTATTAACCTGCACTACTATCACCACCATGATTCAGACATTCTGACATCTGACCCCTGTAGAACCCTGGGTACCAGTCTGTACTATCATTTCACTCCTTGCCACTCCTTGTCATGCCTGTGTTTGAATGCTAGCACAAACAGGTCTGGGACCAGGCTAGTAGAAGCTAGTGACCCCTGACCCCTGAAAGAACCTCTCTCTCTGTTCCAGGGACATTGTGAAGAGGGTGGCTGACATTATGATCATGTTCGGTTTCATGCATCCGGGATGTGCCATCGCGGTGAGGCTCAACGCTGTGTGTTTGTGTGTCTGTGTATTGTCAGTAATGTGTGTGTGTGTGTGTGTGTGTGTGTGTGTGTGTGTGTGTGCGATTGTATAGGGGAGAGTGGGGTATGTTGAGCCATTTTTTACATTCAGCATCAATTCGTCAAGGGAAATATAGTATTCTTTCTAACAAAGATACAGTATCTACATATATTTCAGGATGTTGTGCATCCTTGGACATAATCAGAATAAATGTAAACAGTTTCGAAAACATAGCTTGTCAAAAAAAGTGGTCTCTTGGCACAACTTACCCCAAGTATGAGGTAAATTGGGGTAAGTGGGTGCTTGTGTCCTGTGACAGTGTGTGATGGTGCTGGTAGGTCATAGTTTAATTAATGGAATGGGGTATGGTACAGTATATTGTATAGCTTAAATGTACGCTTAACATTCAGATGTAGATCTCTCTGTTCAATATCACTTACCCTTCCATTTCCTGATCAATTGTCTGGGATGCTCGAATGGACTTCTTCCCTTCTCTAACTTCCTTGGCTGCACTCTCAAGAACCTCAAGTTATTTAAAATAAATACATAAATACATAAATTAGGGGATTAGAAATTATGCAAACAATTAAATTGATAGAACCCAAAATCTATCTGCAATATTAAAGCTGATCTACGGGTGATTCTACAGAAGTGGTGTAAATTGCTGTCCCACCCCAAAAAAAAACAATTAAAAAAAACAGGTAAGTCTTCAAACTTAGAACCTCTGTAGCTCAGCTGGTAGAGCACGGCGCTTGAAACGCAAAGGTAGTGGGTTCGATCCCCGGGACCACCCATACACAAAAATGTATGCACGCATGACTGTAAGTCGCTTTGGATAAAAGCGTCTGCTAAATGGCATATTATTATTATTATTATTATTATTATTATTTACATCATGAAATTGTTCTAATTCAGTCCAAGGCAATAACAAACATATTATTAAATTAATATAGTACAAAGTCATTGTTTATACACCTATTTCTATTGAGGTGGTTGTCCCAAACCCTGACTCCTAAACTTCGTTTGAAAATAAAGCAATAAATGATTTTTGTAATTTTTTTAACAGTATTATTTCAATAGAACATTTTGAGTTGTTCTATTATTACAGTGAAATATACTGATCTAATTATTAGCTTTGTTTATTTTAAAACATCTTTCTCTGAAAAATGCTGTCCCTACTTTTGATGTCACTACCGGAACACACACTTTAAAAGACTGTAGACTGAATGTGCCTTAAGCCACAACCCTACACATATCACCAGGTGATGGGATTGCACCCCTCTCCACTATGGCCACATGGTGTATGGCTTTGGGACTAAAATACATGTTTTCTGGGATGTACAGTTGAAGTCGGAAGTTTACATACACCTTAGCCAAATACATTTAAACTCAGTTTTTCACAATTCCTGACATTTAATCCTAGTAAAAATTCCCTGTCTTAGGTCAGTTAGGATCACCACTTTATTTTAAGAATGTGAAATGTCAGAATAATAGTAGAGAGAATGATTTATTTCAGCTTTTATTTCTTTCATCACATTCCCAGTGGGTCAGAAGTTTACACTCAATTAGTATTTGGTAGCATTGCCTTCAAATTGTTTAACTTGGGTCAAACGTTTTGGGTAGCCTTCCACAAGCTTCCCACAATAAGTTGGGTTAATTTTGGCCCATTCCTCCTGACAGAGCTGGTGTAACTGAGTCAGATTTGTAGGCCTCCTTGCTCACACACGCTTTTTCAGTTCTGCCCACAAATTGTCTATAGGATTGAGGTCAGGGCTTTGTAATGGCCACTCCAATACCTTGACTTTGCTGTCCTTAAGCCATTTTGCCACAACTTTGGAAGTATGCTTGGGGTCATTGTCCATTTGGAAGACCCATTTGCGACCAAGCTTTAACTTCCTGACTGATGTTTTGAGATGTTGCTTCAATATATCCACATAACATTCCATCCTCATGATGCCATTTATTTTGTGAAGTGCACCAGTCCCTCCTGCAGCAAAGCACCCCCACAGCATGATGCTGCCACCCCCGTGCTTCACGGTTGGGATGGTGTTCTTCGGCTTGCAAGCCTTCCCCTTTTTCCTCCAAACATAACAATGGTCATTATGGCCAAACAGTTCTATTGTTGTTTCATCAGACCAGAGGACATTTCTCCAAAAAGTAAGATCTTTGTCCCCATGTGCAGTTGCAAACCGTAGTCAGGCTTTTTTATGGCGGTTTTGGAGCAGTGGCTTCTTCCTTGCTGAGCGGCCTTTCAGGTTATGTCGATATAGGACTCGTTTTACTGTGGATATAGATACTTTTGTACCTGTTTCCTCCAGCATCTTCACAAGGTCCTTTGCTGTTGTTCTGGGATTGATTTGCACTTTTTGCACCAAAGTACGTTCATCTCTAGGGGACAGAACGCGTCTCCTTCCTGAGCGGTATGACGGTTGCGTGGTCCCATGGTGTTTATACTTTTTGTACAGATGAACGTGGTACCTTCAGGCGTTTGGAAATTGCTCCCAAGGATGAACCAGACTTGTGGAGGTCTACAGGTCTTTCTGAGGTCTTGGCTGATTTATTTTGATTTTCCCATGATGTCAAGCAAAGAGGCACTGAGTTTGAAGGTAGGCCTTGGAATACATCCACAGGTACACCTCCAATTCACTCAAATTATGTCAATTAGCCTATCAGAAGCTTCTAAAGCCTTGACATCATTTTCGGGAATTTTTCAAGCTGTTTAAAGGCACAGTCAACTTAGTGTATGTAAACTTCTGACCCACTGGAATTGTGATACAGTGAATTATAAGTGTAATAATCTGTCTGTAAACAATTGTTGGAAAAATTACTTGTGTCATGCACAAAGTAGATGTCCTATCCGACTTGCCAAAACTATAGTTTGTTAACAAGACATTTGTGGAGTGGTTGAAAAACATGTTTTAATGACTCCAACCTAAGTGTATGTACATTTCCGACTTCAACTGTACATCTGTCCAAATGAAAGATAGCCGGCCATATGTTAGCTATTGGGATTCTTTAAAGTCCAAAATAAGTCACAATTGTCCAAACAGAAATGGTCACAACCAAAACAATTGACACCATAGAGATATATAGAGGTCTCATCTTTTTTTATCTGTGCCATTATGGAGTCTGTGACAGCATTTAAAGTTGCATGCGCCATGCTCTACCAACTGAGCTACAGAGGACCACCATGTGGTTAGTGGGCAAGTGCACATTTCAGGAAAAAGTGCAGAGTATTGAGACGCCAGATGGCCAGCATGGGGGCTCCAACCCTCCAAGAGCCCAAACATTTACATCTATTTGGCCAAATCATAGACGTCCGTAATGTGCTATACTGTGCTCTACTGTGCTCTACTCTACTGTACTCTACTGTGCTCTTCTGTACTGTACTCTACTGTGCTCTTCTGTACTGTACTCTACTCTTTTGCAGGGATTTTCAAACTTTTCTTGCCCAGATACCCCCGCCCAGGCAAACCGGGGACCCCCATCATATGTTAGCAAAAAATAATAAACATTTTAAAATGAATAGATTTGGTAGACAGTTTTATTATTTGGACCTCCCCACAGTTCATTGGAAGAGGAAGTTTAAACTAGCCTATTAGTTAGAAAGGTATCTTGGCAGCGGAGAAAATGTAGCTGTTGTAAAGCAAATTTTCAGCAATTCTAAACAATTTGGCATGGAGCTGAGACAGTTTTAAAGCTAATGGGCATGTGCCCTGAATGCCCGTTTTTTTGAATTTTCGATTCTCCCTGTCTGCCTCCCTGGGTTGGCAGGTAGCTTAGTGGTTAAGAGCGTTGTGCCAGTAACCGAAAGGTCGCTGGTTCTAATCCCCGAGCCGACTAGGTGAAAAATCTGTCGATGTGCCCTTGAGCAAGGCACTTAACCCTAATTGCTCCTGTAAGTCGCTCTGGATAAGAGCGTCGACTAAAAATGTAAATGCCTTAGCTTTTATTTGATTGTTCGTTCTCAAAGATGGTATCTGCATGCTTTCTATCTACAGTGAGGGAAAAAAGTATTTGATCCCCTGCTGATTTTGTACATTTGCCCACTGACAAAGAAATGATCAGTCTATAATTTTAATGGTAGGTTTATTTGAACAGTGAGAGACAGAATAACAACAAAAAAATCCAGAAAAACGCATGTCAAAAATGTTATAAATTGATTTGCATTTTAATGAGGGAAATAAGTATTTGACCCCCTCCCAATCAGAAAGATTTCTGGCTCCCAGGTGTCTTTTATACAGGTAATGAGCTGAGATTATGAGCACTCCCTTTAAGAGTGTGCTCCTAATCTCAGCTTCTTACCTGTATAAAAGACACCTGTCCACAGAAGCAATCAATCAGATTCCAAACTCTCCACCATGGCCAAGACCAAAGAGCTCTCCAAGGATGCCAGGCACAAGATTGTAGAACTACACAAGGCTGGAATGGGCTACAAGACCATCGCCAAGCAGCTTGGTGAGAAGGTGACAACAGTTGGTGCGATTATTCGCAAATGGAAGAAACACAAAGAACTCAGGACAACTTCACCGCATCAAAGGGACGATGGACGGGGCCATGTACCGTCAAATCTTGGGTGAGAACCTCCTTCCCTCAGCCAGGGCATTGAAAATTACATTTACATTTACATTTTAGTCATTTAGCAGACGCTCTTATCCAGAGCGACTTACAGGAGCAATTAGGGTTAAGTGCCTTGCTCAAGGGCACATTTACGTCATTTAGCAGACGCTCTTATCCAGAGCGACTTACAAATTGGTGCATTCACCCTATAGCCAGTGGGATAACCACTTTACAATAAATGGGTCGTGTATGACCCAAAACACACGGCCAAGGCAACAAAGGAGTGGCTCAAGAAGAAGCACATTAAGGTCCTGGAGTGGCCTAGCCAGTCTCCAGACCTTAATCCCATAGAAAATCTGTGGAGGGAGCTGAAAGTTCGAGTTGCCAAACGTCAGCCTCGAAACCTTAATGACTTGGAGAAGATCTGCAAAGAGGAGTGGAACAAAATCCCTCTTGAGATGTGTGCAAACCTGGTGGCCAACTACAAGAAACGTCTGACCTCTGTGATTTCCAACAAGGGTTTTGCCACCAAGTACTAAGTCATGTTTTGCAGAGGGGTCAAATACTTATTTCCCTCATTAAAATGCAAATCAATTTATAACATTTTTGACATTAGTTTTTCTGGATTTTTTTGTTGCTATTCTGTCTCTCACTGTTCAGATAAACCTACCATTAAAATTATAGACTGATCATGTCTTTGTCAGTGGGCAAACTTACAAAATCAGCAGGGGATCAAATACTTTTTTCCCTCACTGTAGTTTTGGTCGTAAATTGACACTGAAACTGTTTTTCCATCCCGAAAATGACCACTTAGACGGCCTGCTTAAGGATTTTCTATACAGAAAAGGGATAGTTCAAGATTTTGGCAATGAAGAAATCTACTTCCCCAGAGTCGGATGAACAGAAACAGCTAGCATGCTAACTTTTCCTGTAGACTTCCAGTCATTGCGCTTACGCTATTTGGCATTGACTTGGGAAATTACCTCTAACTTAAATTAATACTGGACGCAGAGACATAAATGGTATCCACGATGGTATTCTGTTGTAGCTAGCGATATTCATAAAATCAATATTTTTTGCATAAAAGAATCCCCAGACAAATATGTTTCCCAAAAATATAAATACATTTGCGGACCCCATGCAGTACCTCCGCGGACCCCCGTTTGAAAACCCCTGCTCTACTGTACTGTCTCTACTGTACTGTACTGTACCCAACTGTACTGTACTCTGCTGTACTCTACTCTACTGTACTGTACTCTACTCTACTGTACTCTGCTGTACTCTACTCTACTGTACTGTGTTGTACTCTACTCTACTCTACTCTACTGTACTGTGCTGTACTGTACTGTACTCAAGTTTACTCTACTTGAGTTTCTTACAATTGATTCAGATAGAAAGGGCCCATGGATTCTTGATCTAGTGGTTTTGGTATTGAGACCACTTGGTATTGAGACCACTCAAGACCACATATATTTGGTCTTTAACTTGTCATTGTCTCAACTTCTACATTAATGTGGATGCTACCATGATTACAGATAGTCCTGTCCTAAAATGTTTTGCTTATCAGCAATCAAGTTTTCAAGATATATAACTTTCAAAATACAGAAATCACCTGTATGATGTATTATGCATTAGAAAAAATACCAAGATCGTTTTTGGGTGGAATTTTCCTTTAAGCGCCCCCAGGACCAGCGGAAGCAAAACAGCCCCATATTTTACAGTAAGTACTAGGTTATTTTCTGCATATGCATCCTTCTTCTGACGCCAAACCCACCACTGGTGTGCGTGGCCAAAAATATATATTTTCATGTCATCGCAAACTCCAGGCGATTACATGTGTTAGTTGCTCTCAATAAAGTATTTTTTCTGGCAACCTTTCCAAAGAGACTTGGTAATCCGAAGATGCGACCAGGTTTTGTATTTGTCCAATTTACAAGATACACTTGCTGTGAGGGTTTGGCTGTGGTTAGGCCTTACTCCCACTAGGGGGAGTGGTAGGACCACAGTCAAGCCTTCACATCATAACTAGGGGTGGTTTATGATCCCCAATCAGAGACAGCTGTCTAGAGTTTGTCTCTGATTGGGGATAGTATTTAGGCACCTCTCACATCCACCTGTGTGTGGATCATTGTTCGTGCCTGTCTGCAATTGTGTTCACAGCACGTAAGTCACTTGGTGCTTTTCTCGCCTTGTTTATTTTGAATACTTATAGTGTGACAAGTTTAAATAAAAAGGATGTCACTCCACGAGCGCTCCGTTTACGGTCCCTTAACTACGCACGGTGACACTTGCGTCCAATACCAGGCAAGTTGACCACTGTTTCAGTGGTTTTAAACTTCTTAATTGTTGCCCTAATAGTGCTAAGTGGTATATTTAATTTTTGAACAATATTCTGGAAAAGTCATAGATCATAAAGTTGATTTGCTTAATAGCTCCTTGAAATGTGTGAATGTCAGATATATAGATATAAACAACAAAGAGCTTGATTAGCGTTTTCAGCGTTGATCAATGCTGTGAACGCAATAATAAGTGGGTAAACGATAATTAACTAAATAAAAGGTGAGTAAATGCTATTTCACAAATGTAGTCCTCTGTAGCTCAGTTGGTAGAGCATGGCGTTTGCAACGCCAGGGTTGTGGGTTCGATTCCCACGGGGGGCCATTATGAAAATGTATGCACTCACTAAAACTGTAAGTCGCTCTGGTTAAGAGCGTCTGCTAAATGACTAAAATGTAAATGATTTATCGTATTTTTCCTGCTGTTTTGTCAACAGACTGTCTGATTTTGGCTGAGAGACAGATGTGAGCAGCAGACTGTCCACGACCGCCTCATCCCTGTTCCATGTGCGTCTGCGGAGTTCATTTTTGTGCAATATTTTTGTACCCATTGTCTGGTCTATGAAGGTTAACAACCATTTGTCTCATTTCGTTTGTGAGCGCTTTGACTTTTCCCATGGCGACGGATGACAAAGGGATTTTACATGTGTGTACCTCTTTTTTCTTTTTTTTTTTAAATACCCCAGTGAAACAGAAAGCCATGGAAGGCCACAATACAGTTATTTGAACTGAGATTAACTTAAAAAAGTAGAACGTTAATGCAGATTACATTTTGTTTGATTTTATTTACAGTTGAAGTCGGAAGTTTACATACACTTAGGTTGGAGTCATTAAAACTCGTTTTTCAACCACTCCACAGATTCCTTGTTAACAAACTATAGTTTTGGCAAGTCGGTTAGGACATCTACTTTGCAAGACACAAGTAATTTTTCCAACAATTGCTTACATATTATTTCACTTATAATTAACTGTATCACAATTCCAGTGGGTCAGAAGTTTACATACACTAAATTGACTGTGCCTTTAAACAGCTTGGAAAATTCCAGAAAAGTATGTCATGGCTTTAGAAACGTCTGATAGGCTAATTGACATAATTTGAGTCAATTGGAGGTGTACCTGTGGATGTATTTCAAGGCCTACCTTCAAACTCAGTGCCTCCTTGCTTGACATCATGGGGAAATCAGCCAAGACCTCAGGAAAATAAACTGTAGACCTCCACAAGTCTGATTCATCCTTGGGAGCGATTTCCTAACGCCTTAAGGTACCACGTTCATCTGTACAAACAATAGTACGCAAGTATAAACACCATGGGACCACGCAGCTGTCATACCACTCAGGAAGGAGACGCGTTCTGTCTCCTAGAGATGAACCTACTTTGGGGTGAAAAGTGCAAATCAATCCCAGAACTACAGCAAAGGACCTTGTGAAGATGCTGGTACAAAAGTATCTATATCGACAGTAAAACAAGTCCTATATTGACATAACCTGAAAGGCCGCTCAGCAAGGAAGAAGCCACTGCTCCAAAACCGCCATAAAAAAGCCAGACTACGGTTTGCAACTGCACATGGGGACAAAGATCGTACATTTTGGAGAAATGTACAAAATAACATAATTTAGTAACATTTTTTGAGGAACTCTTTATTAAACATATATTTGAGTGTTAACTGCTTATGGGCTCCAATTTGCATGTGCAAAAAAGTTAGCAAACTGGCCATCTTAACTGTAATATGTATATCTAATAGACACATAGTTTTGAATACTGCAGCTAGTGTTTGCATGATATGCAATGCATTTTCAGACTGGTTGAACTATGACAATTTTCTCAAAAGTATTTATTGTGAGTACTCTGGCTGGCTGTATTTAATACATGTAAAACTTTTTGCAATGCAGAAATAATCACACACTGACAAGATAAACAACTTGTGCAACATATATGATGCTGCTTTTATAACTTGGGTTTCAGAAATAATTAGTTAGGCTTTATAATGAATGTTTACATTTAGTGCAAAATGTTCAAAATGCATATTGTTGAAACTGTGTGGTTTTCTACCCGATGTGACTTATAGGTCACATTGCATAACTATTGCTAGGAGTGTTGGTTTATTTTTTTATATTTATTTTTACAAATATGTTATTTGGGGTCTCCAACTTTGCACGTACAAACTGACTGAATTTAGATTGTCGATAATGTTTGTACTTTTTGAACTATAACCACTTTATCCCCCGGACCCAGTTTCCCTTGAATGAAAATTAAGCTGCTTAATTTTCATTCAAGGGAAACTGGGTCCGGGGGATAAAGTGGTTATAGTTCAAAAAGTACAAACATTATCGACAATCTAAATTCAGTCAGTTTGTACGTGCAAAGTTGGTTTGGTGTTTGTAGCTTTAACGATTCAAGAACAGTGGCGACTCCAAATATTTCCCATTCAAGCATATGGAGCTTTTATGAACATTTTAAACTGATTTATAGATGGAAAAAGTCCGGTCTGCATGTTTTAAAGTTTGAATGGCGTTCTAGTTTAACTAATTTAATATCAACCTGTTTTGTTTCTCCAGTTAAAAGAAATGTCAATCAGGGAAGGATCGAGACTTTTTATTTTATTGAAAATAAGTAACATGTAAAATAACAAAAAACATAAAACACATGAATTGCAACAATAAAATACATTGAATTAACAACAAAATAAATAAAATGGTGGTTTATACAAAACATGAAATAAAAGTAAAACCCTTATAAGATAACAAATGTGTAAACTTTCAAAACAACCCCCCCAAAAAGTGTACAGAGCACTTAATTTTTCCCATTACTTTTTTTTATTTAATATACTGACAAACATGAAGGTTATGGTTAAGATAGTGTACTGAGAATAGCTACACAGAGGCAAGGCATCTAATTCTGATATCAGTTGTTGAATTTAGATTTTTGGGTTTGTCCTTTTGTATCCAAAAACCACTCACGGTGACACTTGAAGAGCCTTTGACACATTTCATATTTTCTCACACTGCGATGTGCAAAACCATACAATTTCAGCCCACTACTTGATGATTACTCAAAAAAAAAAAAAAATCCATTCTTAAAAAAAGATGCCATTCTACTAACCAAACTGGGCACTTAGTGACATCAAAAGTCTGTATACGAAGCAGAAAAGATGGAGAGCATGTCTTCTGGTACCTAACTTCACTATTGCTTAAGTGTCTAAATTCTGTTGCACTACCTTGAATTATTTTATACTACAACACATAACTTTACATGGAAAGGCTTGTACAATGGTCAGGCTAACCCTCCAAAAAGGAACTACAGAGAAGCAGCAAACTCAATGAGGATGTCTAGGTCTATACACACATACCGTATGAGTACATGAAAACATCCTCCCTTATGGAAATGTAGAAGAGTGAGCGATTCAATGTCAGTAAAAGGCTTGCTATAGAAGTCAAATTACTTATGATCATCATTCATACATGAAGTAATGACAGTGGTTACAGCGAATTAAGCTTTGACAGTAAGCTCTTTGCAGTCATGTTGTCTGATACAATTTCAAAAACCTATGTAAAGTCCTTGTAAATAAACACTAAACAGACAGAGGCCCTTTTGAAAGAAGACCCACCAGCTTTCTCCAACCAAGGCCGTTCAGGGTGTACATCTTGTAAACTATTATGGACTCCAGAAAAAGAGCATTTTACTGTATGAAGTATTACAGTAAATGAGGGTGATTCAGAACAGCCCAAGCTGAGAAAAATACGGTCATATTCAGATTTTCGTTTCCACTTCCAGTTTGCAAAGACACCACATATCAAGTAATGCAAATCATATGAAATATGTCACTCAGGTCAAGGACCAGGCTTAGGCTACATACAAGCAGTACTGTACTGTAACATAGTTTAAAATTGTACTGTAACATAGTCTAAAATAGTTTCAAACAGTATCAAAATGGTTTCGTGTGAATTGCATATCACCATAACAATGTATTTGATTCGCTGGGTACATAATTGCTCAGAAAAGTTTAAATTCAGTATTTTAGTCATGTGTGCAGAAAACAGATAGAAAACAGATCACCAGCAAAACAGATAAATTGCCATTCAAAATACAATAAGTAATATTTCTTGAGTTTGCTCCACAGTACACTTATTTCACTTCGGGAAACTTGGCTCACATTAAAAAAAATCTTGTACTGTTAGCTTTGGTAAGTTACATTTGAATTACTATAGTAAAAGAAGAACATTTGTTTCCTGAAAGCAATTGTTTTCATAATCGACAACTACTACTAAATTAGTATGATTAATTTCGATGACACAAACAAGTTTTCCGAAAGAGAACACTCTACTCAGTCGATCTTGCCACTAAATGTCAATGCTACTTGTTGCGACACAAATACAAAGTGTTCACTGTTTAGCTGGTGCCAGTACGAAGGGTAAGAAGAAAGGTGGGGAGGCACTCTAGAAGTTGTCTTTTCCACAGGGTGTGTCTGTGGCCAGTTTGCATGGAGGAGGATGGTAACCAAACTCCAGAATGCAAATATGCCTAGCTAGAGGTCGACCACATACATTTCTGACTGCTACTCCTCTGTGTGTATCGATTGATGTGAGCTGCTTGACTTAGTGGTGGTGTTCACGTCCATTGACATGAATAAATAATATGACATTTACCAGACACTTTTATCCAAAGCGACTTAGTCATGCGTACATGACTGTAAGTCTAAAGAGAAGGGAGGAAATCTTGCTTAAGGCCTGTCCTGTTGGGGTCCTGACACACAGTAGGCTATAGGGTGGTGGATCTTCATTCAGAAAGAAGATAAATTGTTCTTTGAGGCAGGTGTTCTATATATGAAGCAGCGCGGAGGGTGCCAATCTCCTCACTTCTGGGTGATGGCACTCTCTTCTCCACTGGGATGGATGCGGTTGAATTGCAGGCCTCCCAGGTCTCTGGTTGACCCAGACCCTGACCCCTCAGTGGGGGCTGAGGAGGCGGTGTTGCCCCTGGCTGAGGCTGCGGGGCCTGGGAGGGCCTCCTGGGGCCCCTGAGAACCAGGAGTGGGCTTGGGTGTAAGGGGGCTGGTCAGGCCAAGGCTGCTCAGGGCATCCAGGGTGCCATCAGGATCCACCATGACATTTATCACTGTATGAGAAATACAGGAGATTGGTTCAAATGGATGAGTTTGTGTTTGATTGGGATTATACAGTACATGTTAAAGCAATTGGAATGCATGTAGTGAAACTAATGTGTTTATAAGTCTGAATCTATTTGCAATGCTACTGCCCACAGAGTCTTCTTAGCGGTGGTCTACCATGCTATCTTACCTTGTAGCTGCTTCTCTACTCTCTTCAGCTCCACGAGGATAGAGGAGATCTGCTGTTCCAAGAGAGGTAAGGGGAAGGCAGTGACACGAGAGAGGAAAAGAAGGTTGCTTCGTTATGACAATTTATTTATAAAAATAAATAAGGAAAAAATAAATGTATAACCTGTTTCGTCCTTACCTTGTTGGAGGTTTTGAGAAGTGGTATGTCGCTCTCAGATCGGAGTTTGCTCTCAATCTCATCCCAATTCCTGTCCTTGTCTTTGAACAATATTCTGGAAAAATCATAGATCATAAAGTTGCTTTGCTTAATATCTCCTTGATCTCTTGTGAATGTCAGATATATAGATACAAACAACATAAAGAGCTTGATTGTTACCGTATTTTTCCTGCTGTTTTGTCAACAGACTGTCTGATTTTGGCTGACAGCTGAGAGACAGATGTGAGCAGCAGACTGTCCACCACCGCCTCATCCCTGTTCCATGTGCGTCTGCGGAGGGCAGAGTGGGAGTCCAGGCTGTCTGGGGCGCGGGGGCGGAGCTCCACAGGGCGTCCGTTTATCTCAGGGGCCTTGTTCTGCACCATGGGAGGGATCTTCCTGAAGTTGAGGCTCTCGTCGAACACACGGTCAACCAGCTATGAGGGGCAGAGGAAGAGATTGTCAATTATATGGGGAAGCTGTATGATTGCTGTGGTTTTACACAACTGTTAACCATGAATTGAACATTTATACTGTATCTACTCTGTATGAATGTATGTATGCTATGACCATGCTACAGATGAACCAGATTATCATAGTTATGAGTTAGATAGTTATGAATTAGGTATTAAAGAAGTTAGCAGAGAAAGGTCAATGAAAGCTTGTTAAGAGAATGCAAATACACCTTTTAGTAATTTCTGATCAGTATACAGCAGGTATACTCAAAATGGGATACAAGAAAGCTCAAAGCACAATGCCAGTTCACAGTCCACACCTTCGGGCAGCAGATCAAAGCCAATGCAAAGCTGAAGCAGAGGCCATTGAGCGTTAGTAGTATAGAGCCTGGTTTCTCTCTAGGTTTCTTCCTAGGTTTCTGCCTCTCTAGGGAGTTTTTCCTAGCCACCGTGCTTCTACATCTGCATTGCTTGCTGTTTGGGGTTTTAGGCTGGGTTTCTGTATTGCACTTTGTGACATCTGCTGATGTAAAAGGGGCTTTATAAATACATTTGATTAATTAATTGAAAGAAAAGGAAGGAAGTAAGGAAGGGGAGAATAAAGTAAAAGTCAAGCACCTTTTTCATGCCCTCCTGCGTGCGGCCTACCTCTTCGCGGGTGTCGATGGCGGAGCCGGGCGTCGTGGCGGCGGTGGAGACCGTGGTGCTGGGAGCCGTGCCAGAGGAGCTGACCGAGTCGATCTCTCCGGCCACGTCGTGAATCTCCCGGGCGAGGATGGCCAGGTCCTTGGCCAGGTCTTGACTGATCCTACGCACACAGGGAAATAACCTATGATACATCAGATGGGCTGCTGGAACTGGGCGGTGAGTGACACTTCAATAAATCAGTACACACAAACAGATATCTCACAATTATATAAACCAAGACTACTCATTAGACATTGAGGAACGTCTGCATGTCAGCCTCAACAAAAAGCACTTAGTTTAATGTATAATGAACGGACACAGCACAGCACATAGAACCATTATAAATACTGTCCACTAGATGGAGGTAAGACCATTTTCAATGTGAATTGACAATATTAACTTGTAAATGATAATATCCTTCACAAGCATTTTATGCAAGGAACCTGAACTTCAAAAATGCTATACTAAGAGCTGCTTACAATAACATATTGTCCTCCATTACTTTCAATTGCCTTGTCTGATGCGGGTCCTTTCTTTTGTAAGAAATTCCTTGTGCTTGCTCTGAGGCTGGTTGAATCGGTCCCTTTCTCCCTGCTGTCTGCTCAGTTCAGTCTCCCTGTGACTACTAGGTCAAGTGGAAGATATGCAGGGTGAGGAAGGGTGCAGGGGTGAGGAGAGAGACAGTGACTGTTGATAAACCAACCTTCCCATGAAGGAGAACACAGGAGCTCTATGTCTTAGATGGTATGGTTCTATCTCATGACCACCATACTGTGTGAAAGTCCCTGCTGAGTTGGTAACCATTTATTACAGCTTCACAAAACAGAGTCAGTTAGAGTGGACTAACTAAAGATGACAGTTGTTTGATCAGAGAGAAAACACTAAGCCATTCATTGGGCTGCCCTATCTACAGATAGTGTCTTATTGACCAATTGTGCCATGTCCATGAGGCATATAAACTGAACTGAGATTCCTTGTGGATTCAAATACAAATATCTGTGATATGAATGAGTAAAAGTAGATGGATACTTGTGCTTGTGTTTGTGTCCCAGCTAGCACATTTGGTTCCTTGAAAGTTGTGGGAACGTAGGTTTTTGGTTTCCCATTGGTTCCGAGAACGAAGCCATAGGTTTCCTGACCGGTAAAACTGAACGTTTTGTAAATGAACATTTTGCCTGTTCTGGGAATTTACATTTTTATGTTGCAGGGAAGTTCTGACAACATTTTACTATGGTTCCCTGAATGTTTTCCTGGGAGGCTTTATTAACGTTCTGAGAACGGGAATGATAGGTTATTTTTAAGGTAATTAAATAACGTTCTGAGAACAAATCAAATCAAATTTGATTTGCCACATGCGCCGAATACAACAGGTGTAGACCTTACAGTGAAATGCTTACTTACAAGCCCTTAACCAACAATGCAGTTTTTAAAGAAAATTTAAAAAAAGTTGAGTAAAAAAATACAAAATAATTAAAGAGCAGCAGTAAAATAAAATAACAGTAGGGAGGCTATATACAGGGGGTACCAGTACAGAGTCAATGTGCGGGGGCACCGGTTAGTCGAGGTAATTGAGGTAATATGTACATGTGGGTAGAGTTAAAGTGACTATGCATAAATAATAAACAGAGTAGCAGCAGTGTAAAAGAGGGGGGTGGGGGTGGGGGGGCAAAGCAAATAGTCTGTGTAGCCATGATTAGCTGTTCAGGAGTCTTATAGCTTGGGGGTAGAAGCTGTTAAGAAGCCTTTTGGACCTAGACTTGGCACTCCAGTATCGCTTGCCGTGCGGTGGCAGAGAGAACAGTCTATGACTAGGGTGGCTGGAGTCTTTGGCAATTTTTAGGGCCTTCCTCTGACACTGCCTGGTATAGAGGTCCTGGATGGCAGGAAGCTTGGCCTCAGTGATGTACTGGGTCGTATGCACTACCCTCTGTAATACCAACATGTTTCAAGCAGACCACCATAGTCCCTGTGCCCAAAGACACTAAGATAACCTGCCTAAATGACTACGACCCGTAGCACTCACGTCTGTAGCCATGAAATGCTTTGAAAGGCTGGTCATGGCTCACATCAACACCATTACCCCAGAAACCCTAGACCCACCTACATTTGCATACCGCCCCAACAGATCCACAGATTATGCAATCTCTATTGCACTCCACACTGCCCTTTCCCACCTGGACAAGAGGAACACCTACATGAGAATGCTATTCATTGACTACAGGTCAGCGTTCAACATTGGAGTTGTGCCTGGCCATGCAGTCATGGAACAGGGAGTACAGGAGGGGACTAAGCACGCACCCCTGAGGGGCCCCCGTGTTGAGGATCAGCGTGGCAGATGTGTTGTTACCTACCCTTACCACCTGAGGGCGGCCCGTCAGGATGTCCAGGATCCAGTTGCAGAGGGAGGTGTTTAGTCCCAGGGTCCTTAGCTTAGTGATGAGCTTTGAGGGCACTATGGTGTTGAACGCTGAGCTGTAGTCAATGAATAGCATTCTCACGTAGGTGTTCCTCTTGTCCAGGTGGGAAAGGGCAGCGCAATAGAGATTGCATTATCTGTGGATCTGTTGGGGCAGTATGCAAATTGGAGTGGGTCTAGGGTTTCTGGGATAATGGTGTTGATGTGAGCCATGACCAGCCTTTCAAAGCACTTCATGGCTACAGACGTGAGTGCTACGGGTTGGTAGTCATTTAGGTAGGTTATCTTCGTGTTCTTGGGCACAGGGACTACGGTGGTCTGCTTGAAACATGTTGGTATTACAGACTCGGTCAGGGACATGTTGAAAATGTCAGTGAAGACGCATGCTCGGAGTACACGTCCTGGTAATCCGTCTGGCCCTGCGGCCTTGTGAATGTTGACCTGCTTAAAAGTCTTCCTCACATTGGCTACGGAGAGCGTGATCACATAGTCATCCGGAACAGCTGATGCTCTCATGCATGCTTCAGTGTTACTTGCCTCGAAGCGAGCATAGAAGTGATTTAGCTCGTCTGGTAGGCTTGTGTCACTGGGCAGCTCACAGCTGTGCTTTCCTTTGTAGTCTGTAATAGTTTTCAAGCTCTGCCACATCCAACGAGTGTCAGAGCCGGTGTAGTACGATTCAATCTTAGTCCTGTATTGACTCTTTGCCTGTTTGATGGTTCGTCGGAGGGCATAGCCGGATTTCTTATACACGTCCGGGTTAGAGTCCCGCTCCTTGAAAGCGGCAGCTCTACCCTTTAGCTCAGTGCGGATGTTGCCTGTAATCCATGGCTTCTGGTTGGGGTATGTACATACGGTCATTGTGGGAACGACGTCATCGATGCACTTATTGATGAAGCCAGTGACTGACGTTGTGTACTCCTCAATGCTATCGGAAGAATCCCGGAACATATTCCAGTCTGTGCTAGCAAAACAGTCCTGTAGCTTATTATCTGCGTCATCTGACCACTTCCTTATTAACCGAGTCACCGGTGCTTCCTGCTTTTGCTTATAAGCAGGAATCAGGAGGTTAGAGTTATGGTCAGATTTGCCAAATGGAGGGCGAGGGAGAGCTTTGTACGCGTCTCTGTGTGTGGAGTAAAGGTGGTCTAGAGTTTTTTTTCCTCTGGTTGCACATTTAACATGGTAGAAATTAGGTAGAACGGATTTAAGTTTCCTTGCATTAAAGTCCCCGGCCACTAGGAGCGCTGCCTCTGGATGAGCGTTTTCCTGTTTACTTATGGCCTTATACAGCTCATTGAGTGCAAACTTAGTGCCAGCATCGGTTTGTGGTGGTAAATAGACAGCTATGAAAAATATAGATGAAAACTCACTTGGTAAATAGTGTGGTCTACAGCTTATCATGATATACTCTACCTCAGGCGAGCAAAACCTCAAGACTTCCTTAGAATTGGATTTTATGTACCAGCTGTTGTTTACAAATATACACAGACCGCCACCCCTTGTCTTACCGGAATCAGCCATTGTTTCATTAATGATTTTAATATTCAATAATGCTTTTAATAATGCTGCAAGCTTAGGTTAACTGTTTTGAACTCCATGTACAGATAGGACACATGGAAATTAATTTGCTTAGGCATCAATCATATTTATTTTTTGTTGTGGCCCGGTGTCAGTGAGATTCGAACCTACGATCTTCTATTACCTATCCATGGAATTAGTCTACTGCACTGCGCCACCAGGATGGAGCTCACATGTCATGTTTTTTATAATTCACACAAAGCTGTTAGTCTATTCAAACAGACCCCATTTTAAAGGAAACAAGCACTCATTACCTGAACACACTTAACAAGATAGAGGATATAAAGAGTTTTGTTGAAGCTGAGAACTGAATGCATATATTTTTAAATAACATTCTTAGAACGTTCTTTGAACGTTACTAATGTTTTTTTTGTGTTTTTTATGTTCTGAGAAACTTGCAGAAAACATTATGCTGAAGAACTGGAATTCCCACAGAAGAACGTTGTTTCTTAACGTTCTCAGAACAATTTGAGAACATGACTTTAAATAGAACCATAAGGAAACCTGTAGGAAACATTATGCTGAAGTACTGAAATTCCCACCTAAGAAACATATGGTTCTCAGAACGTTATGTACTAGCTGGGTATCCTGCACCATTCCCAGAAGGTTGTGGGAAGGTTTTATGCAAAATAACCATAGGACAACTACGCTCTCACCAAGCTCTAAGAAACATATGGTTCTCAGAACGTTATGCGCTATCTGAGGTGTGTGTATATGTGTTTGTGTATGTACCCATGCAGTCTTGTGTATGCATGTGTGAGTACATATGTCGGAGTAGATGAGTACCTGGCGATCTCCTCGCTGTGAGCAGTCCAGTCCTTGATGTACTCCTCCTGCTCTCTCATGCGGTTTTTGAGGACCATGCCTCCAGGGCCAACCTGACCAGAGTTAAGGCTGCTGGTGGAGCCCCCTAGTCTGGTACCCCTCAGGACCGAGTGGGGGCGCAGGGGGCGCCCGGGTTTGGGGGAGTTCCTGTTGGAGCCAAACTCCTCCTCTGAGGTTGATCCATACTCTGGGGGCAGCCGTCTCCACCTGTTAGAGGCTAAGGTCAGGGAGAAAGATACAGTTATCAATAGATAATTTGTGTTTTGTTTGAGGTTATTTCACTCACTCAGAAAGCACAGGATTCTCACAGTGTCTAAAGCATTCTATCTTAAAGCAAGCCAAGCAGATTTCTGTAACTCTGATCTCTAGACAAATCATATAAAATATATTCTGTAGGCAAGATAGCCTGATATGAGGCTCGAGGAAATGTATGTGGTTTTAACAGTGGCACATAATCAGTGAAGGTATACCACTTGCTCTCTCCCTCTAGCTAGTCACTATTAACATCTATGCTGCAATTGTGTATGTGCCGGGGGGCTAGGGTCAGTTTGTAATTCTCCGTTCTTATCTGGTGTCCTGTGTGAATTTAAGTATACTTCCTCTAATTCTCTCTCTCTCCCTCCCCTCCCAGAGGCCTTGAGCCCTAGGTCCATGCCTCAGGACTACCTGGCCTGATGACTCCTGGCTGTCCCCAGTCCACCTGGTCGTGCTGCTGCTCTCGACCTCTGAATGCTCGGCTATGAAAAGCCAACTGACATTTACTCCTGAGGTGCTGACCTGTTGCTCCCTGTACAACCACTGTGATTATTATTTGACCCTGCTGGTAATCTATGAACTTTTGAACATCTTGAAGAACAATCTGGCCTTAATGGCCATGTAATTTTATAATCTCCACCTGGCACAGCCAGAAGAGGACTGGCCACCCCTTAGAGCCTGGTTCCTCTCTATGTTTCTTCCTAGGTTCCTGACTTACTAGGCAGTTTTTCCTAGCTAACGTGCTTCTACATCTGCATTGCTGCTGTTTGGGGTTTTAGGCTGGGTTTCTGTATAAGCACTTTGTGAAATCTGCTGATGTAAAAAGGGCTTTATAAATACATTTGATTGATTTTAATGTATCTGCCTAGGTAGGCCTGAATCTAATGCTTCACTGTCTCAGTTTCCTGTTTCCAGTGACAAAGGTGCTATCCAGAACCTAAAAGGGTTCTTCAACTGTACCCATAGGAAAACCCTTTGAAGAGCCATTTTTGGTTCCAGGTAGAACCATTTTGGGTTCCATGTAGAACCTTTTCCATAGAGGGTTATACTGTACATGGAACCCAAAAGGGTTCTACCTGGAACCAAAAAGAGTTCTACCTGGAACCAAAAAGGGTTATCCTATGGGGACAGCCGAAGAATCCTTTTGGATCCTTTTTTCTAAGAGTGTACTGCTCTGTTAGAAGGTGAGGTCACTGCCACACTCATGGTGGATTAGTTACATGATGTACTCATCTTAGGGAATGTGTTAAAGATGCAGAGAATCTATGCCCACTCCTTCACTGACACAAGGTTGCACTGTGGCTAGTGATGATGATACAGTACATGAATAATGTAAGAATCCTTAGAATTGTCAGATAAACAAACATAGCAAATATCATAAACCTTGTTTCAGTTGAAGGGTGTTCTATTTACATAAGGATGTAAGTAACATAACTGAACTAATTTCGAGTCTGTATCTGGAATTAAAGGTTATCATTTGAGGAGCTCATTCTGTAATTATTAGGAACAACAATAAACAGCAGTTAGAAAGGCAGACTGATTCCTGTCACATGACACCCAACAAAAGCATCCAACGCTGACGCCCCATCACCCAAGCATCAAACAAGGTATGGATACCTTGGAGGACATGTTAAGCCATTCCACTGGGCAAAAACTAGTTGAATCAACGTTGTTTCCTCGTCATTCCAACAAAAAAATGATATGTGATGACGTTGAATCAACATGGAAAACTCATTGGATTTGTAAAAAGTCATCAACGTAAGGGAATTTCATATTTTATTCCCCAAACGTTTTTACCTAAATCTAATGACACAAATATTTGTTTGTTTGTTGATTTCACATTGAATTCACGTTAGTTGACAACTCAACCAAAGATTAAATTAATAATAGACGTTGAACTGACGTCTGTACCCAGTGGGATGGTTTCTCACAATGTCACATCTGCACCGAATAGCCTGTAGCCTGTACATGGACGACCAAATGCTCTCTCTAGATTTCAAATATGTCAATTGGATTCACTGTAATAACATTTTACTTAACTACATGACAAGTTCTAATATGCCATGACAATGTCTTAAATCAATATTTCCACTAGGCGGTGTACAGCCACTAAACAACACAATCCAGCGCTGCCCACAACATTGCTCATGTCTTGCATCAGCAATGAGGTTAGGTTGGCTCAGTAACACTTGACGTAATCCTTTTGGCTCTGTAACCCTTAGCTTATTGGCAATTAAGATTGAATAAAAGATTGGTCAGCTTTTGGCCGATAAAGGGTTTGGGCAAATAACAATTCACTTCTATCCAATTTGAAACTTGTGTCCATAGTAATACCTCTATTTCGTCCAATAAGATATAAGGTTGGAGTAGAGCATTAGGACACACCACACAAACACTTAACACACCACACTAAACACACCACACACACACTAAAAACACTAAAAACCATTACACCACACACACACTAACCCCTCCCCCCTCCCCCCCACACACACACAGAGCTCTCTCCGGTACAGTACCCATGAGCACCTCCTCTGAAGGGTCAGGCTCAGGCTGAGGGCTCTCTGAACAGGACAGACAGTCAGACAATGAGAGTGATTTACACTGATCACAACACACACATGGACAAGGACAAACACTGACCAAGACTGCAATGATGTAATAGAGGAAAAATCCTAAACATTCCTTTACACAGAAGATAGCATTTGACTTGCTCCTTTACCCCTTAACTGTTTTTTACATTCAGTAATAGAAGACTGAGTGTTTCAATCTGTACCTTATATCAGAGTGAATGTATCGGAGATGAGAGCAGGATCTCACCTGAGGGAGTGCTGTGGATGGAGGGGCTGATTCTGGACTTGGCCTCAGTCAGCTTGGACACACTGTTGGCCCTCATGCGAGGAGCCATTTTGTTGTCGGTGGGGGTGGAGGAGCGGAGTCCCAGACGCAGGGCGGTCTCTGCAGACAGGCGAGGGGAGGA
The DNA here is from genome assembly GCF_020615455.1 of Coregonus clupeaformis. Taxonomy (NCBI): domain Eukaryota; kingdom Metazoa; phylum Chordata; class Actinopteri; order Salmoniformes; family Salmonidae; genus Coregonus; species Coregonus clupeaformis. Next base: position 16,175,141 of record NC_059222.1, on the reverse strand, counting down.
GGTGCTGCTCCGGCCCACAGTACACTCTGAGTCACTACGGGCCGAGATGGAGCCCAGCCGCGTCCTCCTGGGCTGGGCCAGCATGTCCAGCCGCGAGGGGCCTTTACGACCAGACGGAGGCTTGGACGTGGAACTGGTGGTGGACACCTCGGAGGCCACAGACATCCTGTCTGCATCGGGCAGGTCCGTGTCGGACGTGTCCCCCAGCCGTGCCCGGCGGAGCAGGGAGGTTCTGGTAGGCCGTGGCTGGGGAAGAGAGGCCTGTTTCCCCAGGGAGGAAGCTGTGGCGGCCTGGAGGGTCTTACTGGACTTACTGGAGCTGGTCTTGCTGCCGGATTTGGCCTCCAGTTTGGAATGTAGCAGGTCATCCGTAGAGGTGAAGTGGCTGCGGCCGTACGAGCGACTATACAAACTCTCCTGGTCAGAGGAGAGGATGTCGGAGATGGGGAAAGACGAGGTCTGATCATCATCCGTGAGATCTTGGGATGGTTGGCGTGCCCGCGAGGAGGCAGGCTGGACGGAGCGGCGGGCATCTGGCCGGCTGGGATCGGTTCTGGTTTTGGTCTTCCTCTCCAGGCGCTCGCGGGCGGTGGTGCTGGCAGCGGTTTTGGAGGTTGAGCTCAGGTTGCTCTTCTCCTTGTGCAGGCTGCTGAGGGAGCGGCGTTTCTGGTGGGCTGCTTTCTTCTCTCCCTCCCCTGCTGCCTGGCTGTAGGTGCTGGCCGTGTCCACGTCTGACTCAGGGGAGATAGAACCTGCCCGGTTGGCTCTGTCCAGCTTGTTCTCGTCCCTCAGCTTGGCCTCCAGGAAGGCCATGACAGCCTCTGTGTCCTTCAGCAGGGTGGCTGTGTCCATGCTGCCCACAGAGTCACTGCGTTCGCGGCCCAGGACACTGGCACCACCTTTGATCCGAGGGATCAGCTCAATGGGCACCACACCACTGGGCTTCTCGATGGTGAAACTGCCCTGGCGGACCAGGGGCTTGCCCCCTGACTTCTCCCCAAAGTCCTCTCCTCCTTTGCTGTGGTGCTGAATCCTGTCCTCCGCCCGCCTCCTCCTCTCCTCGGACCTCTTCTCACTGCTGCTCATAGGTCGGAGAGGGGGCTTGGAGGAGGCCTGTAGCGGGGCCTTGGTCTGGTTCTGTTTGCCCTTCATCATATCCCCCTCCTCTATGGAGGTAAAGCACGCCCCGTCTCCTTTATGCTCCACTTGGCTCTTCTCCTGGGGCTCCGTGTCCTGTTTCTCCCCGATCTCTGAGCGATGCAGGCCTAGGCCGGACAAGCTCTTCCCTGGCTTGGCCCGGGGGTCGTCGATGGGGAGCTGGGGGAGGGTCCTGCGTTTACGCTCGGTGAGACTGGAGGTGGCAGAGCTGGCGCTTCGGATGGACACGCCCGACTCAAAGGCATCCACTTCTGGAAGAAATAAACAAAAATAGTAAAGCTACATTTCTAGTTAAATAAATAAATATTCCAACTCAACCATAGTAATTTTGTGCTATTATGTGAAGAAAATACACCTATGCTAAGACAGATGCAGATCCACATTCTCCTGATTTTGGTAAATATAGGATCCCTACTGTACCTCTCTGCTGATGGACAAAGGCAGGTGACTCAGCCCCAGACCCCTCTGGGTCGGTCCTGGTGTGGTTAGCAGATAGACTGGCCCACTGAGACACCCAGCGACTACTGCCCACTGCCACCGGGTTTTCAGACACACTCTGGAGAGAGAGAGAGAGAGAGAGAGAGAGAGAGAGTGAGCACAGATACAGTTAGCCTAGTCTCTCTTGACAGACTCATGGCACCCCATTCAGAGATACAGCGGCTGTCGGAAGAGACAGTTAACCTAGCAATCCCTGCTACTGGCCACCTAGAGCTGGAGGGAGTATCCACATATAGCAGGGAGGACACAGAACACAACTCTGCTGCCATTCGTTATATCATATTCATTATGTATCAGCTGATGAATATTTTAAACCAAGCATGGGAATGTGAAATGATCTATCTGAATATATTGTTTTCACAGAGCCAAAGTGTATTCCCTTGCATGGAGTCCTATCAGAAAGTCACAAGCTAAAGCTGAAATAGTAACTGAACAGAATAGCAGAAATAGTACTGAACAGAATATACAACAGAGATCCCCATATACATCAGATAGACTATTGTAGCCTATATACAGTCTCATTCCTCCCCTCGTGCTTGTATGGAATTTGCCTGGAGGGTAAAAATTGTAATTTCTCATCTCTCTATGAACTAGGTCAGGCACTGAGTGGCCTACTCTGTGAATAACAAGGAAGCGGTCAAGTCAGGGAGTGCCTGGCTGACACTCCACTACTCCCCTTCCAACAGAGTCATCTGGAGCTCTTGCTTTCCTCCTTTTATAGTAAAAATAGATAGGCCACTTTAGACAGGCCTCTGTCGCTCATTTCTGGTTTGTGCATCATTCCCCTCAGAAAACTAAAACAATGGGAGTTCCACTGGAAAATAAATGTTATTTTAGCATATTAACACTTAACAGTCTTCAGAGGCTGTCCCGTCCCTGAGAAGGAATCTGAGGGTCATAGAAAAAGACAACGAGCGACTCCACCCTAATACGTCAGGGGCATAATAATGAATCTCAGTGACTGTTACATTTCTCAAGCATTACATCACTGAATGAGATAGATGCTATCAGGTGTTGGTAGCCTGGTGACTATGATGACTAAAAGCCGTGAGAGATTGGGTGTAATCATTTCTGTCTCCATGGAAGGGGTGTTTTACCTCAGATGGAAGGCAGCTTGGTTTCACAGCTTCTCCCGTCTCTGTGGTCTTCTTCCTCTCCTTCTTCTCCTTCCCTGCTCCTCCCTGTTGGTGTTCTACTGGTCCTGAGACAGACAGATCCTGGTTCTGCTCCACCCCAAACACCTGAGTATCAAGGCAATAAAGAGCTTCATGACTCATCACTGCCACTCACGGTAGTCTACTCCGTAGACAAAGGTGGCTGATATTGGACCAACATGAGGGCCAGTTGGATCAAAGCGCTGCCCCACACACTTCATACATCCATAACGGCCATGTAAAAAGACAGGGAGCAGTGTGCCAATTAGTGTGTCAGCTAATTAGAGGAATTACCATCATCACACTTCTAGTTTAGAGAAGGCTACCCAGTCTATGCTCTAAATAAATCTGACAACCAATGCCCCACCCACTCTCCAATTACTCCGTGCCCCAAATACAATCTTTTAAGTCACATATAAATGTTTAATGAGTAAAAAATTACATCTCAGGGCTACACGTTTAAGAGTTTAAACTGAGCTTATTTGGGGGAATCTTAAGCCAGCAGTAAACCCTTACTTCTCTACTTCCGAGACTCGCCCTTTTAGAAATATTTTCATTTAGCATGAGAAAGCACGCAGGCAGCTGTTACATTAGCAAACCATGGTGGTTTTCTAAACTCCCTGGAGCACTATCGAATAATGGAGAGAGCTCGATGGTGAGCCCCATTAGATTTGCTCTACAGCGGTATGTAACATGTGGAATGCTGTGGTCAGAGTGAGGATTAGCTAAAGGCTAACCTTGTTTTGCAGCAAGGTATTATAATCATAAACTAGTCCCTAGGTGTCAATAGAATGGTTAATTTGGAAGAAAGCGAGGATGGATGATGACATTTCTGCTCAATTTTTATCTAAATTGTGTATCCTTAAGGGAGTTACTCATGAGTCTTGACTGTGGTATTTATTATGGCAGCTGTTACACTGGATTGTGACAGCCAGGTTATACACACTATTACATTTACATTTTAGTCATTTAGCAGACACTCTTATCCAGAGCAACTTACAGTTAGTGAATACATATTTGTTTATACTGGCCCCCTGTGGGAATCGAACCCACAACCCTGGCGTTGCAAACACCATGCTCTATCAACTGAGCTACATCCCTGCCGGCCATTCCCTCCCCTACCCTGGGCCAATTGTGCGCCGCCCATGAGTCTCCCGGTCGCGGCCGGCTGCGACAGAGCCTGGATTCGAACCAGAATCTCTAGTGGCACAGTTAGCACTGCGATGCAGTGCCTTAGACCACTGCGCCACTCAGGAGTTGAATAGTGATAGCCCACTCTCTCGTTGTGTATGGCTGTTTATATGAGCTAACCCTAATTAGAACAGAGAGACTTGAGGGAAATTGATCTCCATATCAGGGCGAAGACCTATGCTGCTGGGTATACCATTTCCTGACAGTAACATTTCTTTGTTAATATACCATTGAAAATGTGTATATTAGTGAAAGTGCCTGACCAAGACCTTCAGTGTATAAAAGTTTTAGACTACATATTGTACAATGGAAATATGTTCAATTAGTCTCGCAATGACCACATTCAGTTGGAAATAAAATACATTACAAAATCCTTTTACTTTTACCCATGGGTCACAAAGCATCAGAGGACATAGAAAAATGCTTTTCATTCGGAAAATAGCGATGTAATAAATCATTATGACAGACCATTACAGGTTCAAAAGCTTCAAAAGCTCAGCATGCTTAGTGGATGTTATTTATGGCGGACATTTTAGAAAACGGAAGAAAAATAACATGACCTTTGAATGACCCGTTCAATACAGTTAATTCAAGACACATAGAACTTGGCCATTCTTACATTCAAACCAGGTCAGCTTTCCTACATACAATTCAGAAAATATAAAAAATAAAATAAAAATCTTATTCACAGCAACCCAACCCATAACGATAAATCCTTGAGGCGTGTGAAAATACTTCAGAAAGCTGACCATACCTTGTCTATCATGCGCCTGGCCTCCTCCTCCTCAGGGTTGCGGTTCTCCAGCTCAATGGTGTAGGTTCCCTTATCACTCTGGTCGTCCTCCTGCTCCCTGTCCTCCTGCTCCCTGTCCCTGTCCCCCTGGGACCGAGGGGTCCTCAGACCCTCCTCACTGGGGCTGGGCTCAGTGGTCTGGTGGCCTGTACTGACCGAGCTCCTTCCTATGCTCTGGTCCTCAGACCTCTGCTTCATCAGCACTCTGGCGGCCGTGGGGGCTCCCGCTATCAGGGCCGCTGATAACGGGGCCTTGCTGAAGTCTGTGGTCGTGGTAGAGGGGGACTTAGGGTGCGAGGGGGGTGTGGGGCACAGAGCCTCCCCGGCCGCGCCGCCAAGCAGCGGTGCAGTCTGGGAGAAGGAGTAGGAGCGTCGCTTGCGGGGGTTGTCGTCATCGTAGAACTCGATCATGAAGGCCGTCCTGTTGCTGGTGGTCCGGCCCCCCTGAACCCCCTGTCCTCCCTGCGCCACCCTCAGCCTTTCCTCCAAAGCCAGCCTCCGGTTGCCGAAGCGCAGACCAATCCCGTTCTCAGAGTCGCTCTGGGTGCCGTCCTCATGCTTGCTGCCTGGGAGGACCAAGAGAAGAGAGCACAGACCTGAGTTACTGCACATACAGGCAGGAAACACAAAACAGCTAACCTCTGACCTTTCAACTGCTAATCATGACCTAGAGAGAGAAAGCGAGAAGGACAGATAGGCCTCCATAGCCCTCTATGATGGAATCCAATATGCGGCAGCACTCCAGACTTCACCCAGCCACAGTAATACCAGCCCTGCCTCCTCAGTGGGCAGAGGGGGAGAGAGGAGGGGGTTGGAGGAAGGAGCAGGAGAAGGAAGGGGGGAGGAGGGAAAGTGGGTATTCTTTAGCGGGGGCTCAGGAAATAGCATGAAATCAGACCTGACAGTGGTGGGTTCAGAGGCAGAAATCACCAGGCCACTCTGGAGACAGAGGCCTTTCATGCAGCAGCCCCAGACAAAGGAACTGTTAGGAGCCTCACAGCGCTGCCTGTCTCTGAGTGACTAGAGCTGGCTGGCCCTGGCCCCACATGAGTCAGACTGCATCTCCTCCACTCCACCTCATCACACACAGCACACACACAAAAACAACACAGTTAACCCTACTCCTCTAGCAAAAACAACACAGTTAACCCTACTACACAGTACAGAACAAACAACACAGTTAACCCTACTACATAGTACAGTAAAAACCACACAGTTAACCCAACTACACAGTACAGAACAAACAACACAGTTAACCCTACTACACAGTACAGAACAAACAACACAGTTAACCCTACTACATAGTACAGAACAAACAACACAGTTAACTCTACAAAGAACAGAGGCACATCCAATCAAATGAAGTTGTTAACCGTAATATACAACATAAAGAGACAGTGAACAAAACAACAGTTAACCCTACTACACATCACAGCAGCGCTAACCCTCTAACACACAGACAAATGTAAAATGTCAAACCTCCATCAAGAACATTCACAACACAAACACTGTTATTGTTAACCTTCTACAGTAAGTGAGTAAAACCACCAAAACGTAACATCATTATTAAACTGTTGGTTAATTTACGTCACAAACAACAAAGTTAACCCTTACTTTGCAGTGAAAAAGCTACACAGTATCTCCAGGCGGTCCCCATGCACCCCATGCACCGACCGGATGCCTCTCCATCCATTCTGTTTCAGAGACCCACCTGAAAACATGAATATTAACACAGCAGCCTCTGGCTCGTCTCGCTTTCCTGTCCTCACGCTTGACGGCACACACACAGCTCTCTGTCCCTGGGGCTGACGGCAGCACTGAGCACCACTGAGCACGACTCACACACACATGTATGGTTTACACACACGCCAAGCTACAAAGCTCCCAGTCCTGACCGCCTGCAGCACGAGAACTCCAACCTCAACACCGACCCCTGTTTCTCCCTCTTCTTGGTCCCACAGCTAGACTCCCACCACAGCCTCTGGAAGGTGCAGCTTTAGAATAAACCCCATAATCCGAGTACAGGAGCCACACCTAAAACTGGAAAGACTGCATTGTCCAGCAGCCAAACGTTGTATGTACTACAGCACTCAGTAGCTCAGCCTCGGACTTCACCTTCATACGTGCTATGTGCTTTATAAATCTCTATTCATACCATCCTGTCTGCGCCCCACCCCCAAGACACAGCTATCGCACACCATAAATTAGCACACATTTAATTAGCCAGCTCCAAAGAGTAGCTAGCGCCCAGCCCACACTCTCTCCTGAGTCCTGTCAAATAGCATCCCACAGCAAAATAACCCTACTCAGCAGTTAGCAGGTAGAAGAGGTAGAGAGAGGTAAAGAGAGAGAGAGAAAGAGAGAGAGAGAGAGGGAGGGAGAGCAATAGAGAGAGAGAGAGAGAGAGAGAGAGAGAGAGAGAGAGAGAGAGAGAGAGAGAGAGAGAGAGAGAGAGATGCATGTTGTCATACCCAAAACGTACATTACAAAAGGCCCAGAGATGGTAATGAAGATGTAGACAGACATAGTGTCCAGGCTCTAATTAAAATATGAAACAAAGGAAAAGCACAACTAAAGCTCTATGTGGCTGAATCATTAAGGAGATGGGATGGATGTGGCTTGGCTCCTTGGTGTACAGCAGAAAATGAGTGCCTTAGGCAGGGAGAATGGAGAATGGGGGAGGCAGGCAAGCAGGTAGCCTACTGTGCCATCCATGCTAAGCTCAGACAATGGGTGTCAGAGCTGGGAGACGGCTGGTGGATTTAGAAGTGCTGAGGACTAATCCCGAGGAAGTAGCAAATGCAGCAGAAAATTCTGACTGCCATTAACAAAACCAAATCTATCGGTTTATGTAGGGAAGAGAGATTTAAGTATGAAGAATCACTAGTCAGATGGTAGGTTGTACATAGAGAGCCATAAGTGTGAGTGTGTGGGAGGGTGCTTATATTTATCCTATATTTACTGTATATTTGTACAAGTGTGTATTATACGCATGTGTGAATTGGAAATGTGTTTTGTGCATATCCCAACTCTCCCTGAGACTCCCTCGGAGAGTGGGGTCATGGCCAGGATCTGAAAGCCATAAGTGGGTGTCTCTGTCAGTGATATAAAGTACACAGAAGGATTGGTATTTGAATTTATATTTGCTTGAGGCCGGGGACCTTTATAGAATTACATAAACAGACACTATTTGATATAAAGGACCTTTATAGAGCGCAGACGGCCACCTATCATTTCATGGAGATGGTGTGACTTCAGAGTGAATTTTGTCTGAGCAGAGTCTCCTGGAGGAGAAGAATCATACAGCTAGATAAACAACTAAGATGAGTAGAGAGCAAAGCCTTCTCCCAGGATGAAAGTCAGATCAGACTACAGGGGGAGTAAACACGCAATGGCCTTTCTTTGCCTTCTCTCCTGTCTGGCTGCCTACTTAATCCTAGAGTACGACTGCAGCTATACGCATTAGCAAAGTAGAAGTCATGCTTCTACTTGAAGGTAACATTACCTCCTCCACACTGATCCTCAACACGGGGGCCCAACAAGTGTGCGTCTTCAGTCCCCTCCTGTACTCCCTGTATACCCACGACTGCGTGGCCTCACACAGTTCCAACTCCATCATCAAGTTCGCAGACGACACAACAGTAGTAGGCCTGATTACCAACAACGACAAGACGGCCTACAGAGAGGAGGTGGGCACTCTGACGATGTGGTGCCAAGTAAACAACCTCTCCCTCAATGTCAGCAAAACAAAGGAGCTGATTGTGGACTTCAGGATGAACCAGGCTGGGCACGCCCCCTTCCTTATCAACGAGGCCGCCATGGAGACGGTGAATAAACGTAAAGTTCCTTGGCGTACACATCTCCGAGGAGCTGAAATGGTCAAACCACGCGGACATCGTGGTGAAGAAGGCACGACAGCGACTCTTCAACCTCAGGAGGCTGAAGAAATTTGGTCTGTCCCTGAGGGCCCTCACAGTGTTCTACAGGAGCACCATCGAGAGCGTACTGTCAGGCTGCATCACAGCCTGGTACGGCAACTCCACCGCCACTGACCGCAAGGCTCTACAGAGGGTGGTACGCTCAGAGGAACGCACTATTGGGTGCACACTGCCCTGCCCTTCAGGACACCTGCATCACCAGGTGTCACAGGAAGGCCAAGAAGATCATCAAGGACCTCAGCCACCCGAGCCACGGCCTGTTCTCCCCGCTTCCATCACTCAGACGTGGGCAGTATAGGAGTATCATGGCATAAATTGTCAGACAGACAATAGCTTCTACCCCCAGACCATCAGGAGGCTGAATATTTTAAAAATATACACTACCGTTCAAAAGTTTGGGGTCACTTAGAAATTTCATTTTTTTCGAAAGAAAAGCAATTTTTTTGTCCATTAAAATAACATCAAATTGATCAGAAATACAGTGTAGACATTGTTAATGTTGTAAATGGCTATTGTAGCTGGAAACGGCTGATTTTTTATGGAATATCTACATAGGCGTACAGAGGCCCATTATCAGCAACCATCAGTCCTGTGTTCGATGGCACGTTGTGTTTGCTAATCCAAATTTATCATTTTAAAAGGCTAATTGATCATTAGAAGAATTGATCAAAAAAGAACACAGACACTGGACAGAGGAAGATTGGAAAAAAGTGTTATGGACAGACGAATCGAAGTTTGAGGTGTTCGGATCACAAAGAAGAACATTTGTGAGATGCTGACCAAATGAAAAGATGCTGGAGGAGTGCTTGATACCATCTGTAAAGCATGGTGAAGGCATTGTGATGGTCTGGGGGTGCTTTGGTGGTGGTAAAGTGGGAGATTTGTACAGGGTAAAAGGGATCTTGAAGAAGATAGGTTATCACTCCATTTAGCAACGCCATGCCATACCCTGTGGACGGCGTTTGATTGGAGCCAATTTCCTCCTACAACAGGACAATGACCCAAAGCACAGCTCCAAACTATGCAAGAACTATTTAGGGAAGCAGTCAGCTGGTATTCTGTCTATAATGGAATGGCCAGCACAGTCACCGGATCTCAACCCTATTGAGCTGTTGTGGGAGCAGCTTGACCGTATGGTACGTAAGAAGTGCCCATCAAGCCAATCCAATTTGTGGGAGGTGCTTCAGGAAGCATGGGGTGAAATCTCTTCAGATTACCTCAACAAATTAACAACTAGAATGCCAAAGGTCTGCAAGGCTGTAATTGCTGCAAATGGAGGATTTTATTGACGAAAGCAAAGTTTGAAGGACACAATTATTATTTCTATTAGAAATCATTATTTCTAACCTTGTCAATGACTACATTTCCTATGCATTTAGCTATATTTCCTATTCAAACTCATTTCATGTACAGTCGTGGTCAAATGTTTTGAGAATGACACAAATATTAATTTTCACAAAGTCTGCTGCCTCAGTTTTTATGATGGCAATTTGCATATACTCCAGAATGTTATGAAGAGTGATCAGATGAATTGCAATTAATTGCAAAGTCCCTCTTTGCCATGAAAATGAACTTAATCCCCCAAAAACATTACCACTGCATTTCAGCCCTACCACAATAGGACCAGCTGACATCATGTCAGTGATTCTCTCGTTAACATAGGTGAGAGTGTTGACGAGGACAAGGCTGGAGATCACTCTGTCATGCTGATTGAGTTAGAATAACAGACTGGAAGCTTTAAAAGGAGGGTGGTGCTTGAAATTCACAGGCAAGGATATTGCTGCTAGTAAAATTGCACCTCAATGAACCATTTATTGGATCATCAAGAACTTCAAGGAGAGAGGTTCAATTGTTGTGAAGAAGGCTTCAGGGCGCCCAAGAAAGTCCAGCAAGCGCCAGGACCGTCTCCTAAAGTTGATTCAGCTGTGGGATCGGGGCACCACCAGTGCAGAGCTTGCAGGGCAGCAGGCAGGTGTGAGTGCATCTACACGCACAGTGAGGCGAAGACTTTTGGAGGATGGCCTGGTGTCAAGAAGGGCAGCGAGGAAGCCACTTCTCTCCAGGAAAAACATCAGGGACAGACTGATATTCTGCAAAAGGTACAGGGATTGGACTGCTGAGGACTGGGGTAAAGTCATTTTCTCTGATGAATCCCCTTTCCGATTGTTTGGGGCATCCGGAAAAAAGCTTGTCTGGAGAAGACATGGTGAGCGCTACCATCAGTCCTGTGTCATGCCAACAGTAAAGCATCCTGAGACCATTCATGTGTGGGGTTGCTTCTCAGCCAAGGGAGTGGGCTCACTCACAATTTTGCCTAAGAACACAGCCATGAATAAAGAATGGTACCAACACGTCCTCCGAGAGCAACTTCTCCCAACCATCCAAGAACAGTTTGGTGACGACCAATGCCTTTTCCAGCATGATGGAGCACCTTGCCATAAGGCAAAAGTGATAACTAAGTGGCTCTAGGAACAAAACATCGACATTTTGGGCCCATGGCCAGGAAACTCCCCAGACCTTAATCCCATTGAGAACTTGTGGTCAATCCTCAAGATGCGGATGGACAAACAAAAACCCACAGATTCTGACAAACTCCAAGCATTGATTATGCAAGAATGGGCTGCCATCAGTCAGGATGTGGCCCAGAAGTTAATTGACAGCATGCCAGGGCGGATTGCAGAGGTCTTGAAAAAGAAGGGTCAACACTGCAAATATTGACTCTTTGCATAAACTTCATGTAATTGTCAATAAAAGCCTTTGACACGTATGGAATGCTTGTAATTATTCTTCAGTATACCATAGTAACATCTGACAAAAATATCTAAAAACACTGAAGGAGCAAACTTTGTGAAGACCAATACTTGTGTCATTCTCAAAACTTTTGACCACGACTGTATGTTTTCATGGAAAACAAGGACATTTCTAAATGACCCGAAACTTTTGAACGGTAGTGTATATATTACTCTTTTTTTTAAACCTTTATTTTACCAGGTAAGTTGACTGAGAACAGATTCTCATTTACAGCAACAACCTAGGGAATAGTTAGAGGGGAGAGGAGCCAATTGGAAGCTGGGGATGATTAGGTGGCCATGATGGTTGAGGGCCAGATTGGGAATGTAATAATAATCATAATTTATAAAATGTCTATAGTGCTTTTCATAACAATCCCAAAGCACATCAAAAGCAAAAAACAAACAAGCAATGCATCACCATGAGTAGCCTAGCTATAGTTAGGTCAACCAATAGAGGCCAGGTCTTTGAGTGCATGCATCCTCCAAAGATGGAGAGGGACAGTTCATGGCTTGATCAGAGTATGGTTGGTCAGGGAGATGGTTGATGAAGTGTCTAGTGACGATCATGTAGAGGGTTACTCTGGAAACCAGCCTGAGTCGTGTAGCTACTGGACTTCTCCTCCTTCACAATGTATGGCACCCACTTGAGTGATACCTCAGCAGCTCTGAGCGCCAGAAAACTCACCACACACAGTTCAGAGTACTAGCCAGTCATCTTCACTATGAGCCCTCTGCCTCAGCACTGGATCCCTTTACTGCATCTCCCATCCCTCTCAAGCTTCAGGTGACTTTTCAATTGATGTTTTCAAAACATCAGGGACCAGCAGCCAGGTGAAACACAAAAGCTGGATGCATCATTCGAACAAAAACAAGCCAAGCCAAAAAAGAGTTGACCTGCCAGTCCATCTGCAAATCTGTGGGTCAAAACCACCAGAAATATGCAATAAATGTTATCAAAAACAAAACAGCTGATAAAAAAACAATTAAAAACCCTTAAAAATGTACAGTGAGGGAAAAAAGTATTTGATCCCTGCTGATTTTGTACGTTTGCCCACTGACAAACGAAATGATCAGTCTATAATTTTAATGGTAGGTTTATTTGAACAGTGAGAGACAGAATAACAACAAAAAAATCCAGAAAAAAACGCATGTCAAAAATGTTATAAATTGATTTGCATTTTAATGAGGGAAATAAGTATTTGACCGCCTCTCAATCAGAAAGATTTCTGGCTCCCACGTGTCTTTTATACAGGTAACGAGCTGAGATTAGGAGCACACTCTTAAAGGGAGTGCTCCTAATCTCACCTTGTTACCTGTATAAAAGACACCTGTCCACAGAAGCAATCAATCAATCAGATTCCAAACTCTCCACCATGGCCAAGACCAAAGAGCTCTCCAAGGATGTCAGGGACAAGATTGTAGACCTACACAAGGCTGGAATGGGCTACAAGACCATCGCCAAGCAGCTTGGTGAGAAGGTGACAACAGTTGGTGCGATTAATCGCAAATGGAAGAAACACAAAAGATCTGTCAATCTCCCTCGGCCTGGGGCTCCATGCAAGATCTCACCTCGTGGAGTTGCAATGATCATGAGAACGGTGAGGAATCAGCCCAGAACTACACGGAAGGATCTTGTCAATGATCTCAAGGAAGCTGGGACCATAGTCACCAAGAAAACAATTGGTAACACACTACGCCGTGAAGGACTGAAATCCTGCAGTGCCCGCAAGGTCCCCCTGCTCAAGAAAGCACATATACAGGCCCGTCTGAAGTTTTCCAATGAACATCTGAATGATTCAGAGGAGAACTGGGTGAAAGTGTTGTGGTCAGATGAGACCAAAATCGAGCTCTTTGGCATCAACTCAACTCGCCGTGTTTGGAGGAGGAGGAATGCTGCCTATGACCCCAAGAACACCATCCCCACCGTCAAACATGGAGGTGGAAACATTATGCTTTGGGGGTGTTTTTCTGCTAAGGGTGACAAGACAACTTCACCGCATCAAAGGGACGATGGACGGGGCCATGTACCGTCAAATCTTGGGTGAGAACCTCCTTCCCTCAGCCAGGGCATTGAAAATGGGTCGTGGATGGGTATTCCAGCATGACAATGACCCAAAACACACGGCCAAGGTAACAAAGGAGTGGCTCATGAAGAAGCACATTAAGGTCCTGGAGTGGCCTAGCCAGTCTCCAGACCTTAATCCCATAGAAAATCTGTGGAGGGAGCTGAAGGTTTGAGTTGCCAAATGTCAGCCTCAAAACCTTAATGACTTGGAGAAGATCTGCAAAGAGGAGTGGGACAAAATCCCTCCTGAGATGTGTGCAAACCTGGTGGCCAACTACAAGAAACGTCTGACCTCTGTGATTGCCAACAAGGGTCATGTTTTGCACAGGGGTCAAATACTTATTTCCCTCATTAAAATTCAAATCAATTTATAAAATTTTTGACATGCGTTTTTCTGGATTTTTTTTTTGTTATTCTGTCTCTCACAGTTCAAATAAACCTACCATTCAAATTATAGACTGATCATGTCTTTGTCAGTGGGCAAACGTACAAAATCAGCAAGGGATCAAATACTTTTTTCCTCACTGTATAAATATGCACATATTTACAGGAGCTCTCTGCTTAGGCTGCTACTAGGGCGCCATGGAATTACAGAACTACTAGCCACCACTAGGCAGCTATCTGCTCCCCCTGATGTATCATTGTTACAGTTGTAAATATGTATATATTATTATTTTATTATTGTTTCATTCACTTCCCTGCTGCTCCCCTTATTGACATTCCCTCTGGGACATTCTACCCCTCCCCCAAGGAGGAGGTTGCTGTTCATCCGTATCGCGGACATTCTGCGTTACAGCGTGTTTGAAATTTAAAGGCAATGTTCCCGCATTAGCGGAGACTGCATTCACGGTAAACACTGCATATGTCGGCTCAATCGGAAACTACCTTTACATTTCTAGCGGGCAATCTCTAACGCTTCAGCGATACAGATTGAATAGCGCCCTATGAGTTTCTGGGTCAAACACAAGTCTTATTTTAGAGGATCAGATTGACCAACATTTGAGGCTCTGTTTGTAGCGAGTAAGGGATAAACTTTGTTAAGAGGATGCATTTCACAGGATCTCCCCAAAATAACTAAAACACTCATGGTTTTTAGCAGTAAAACACGTTGATCAGCTTAATTGTGAGGTTAGCAAGGCCAGCTGTAGAACAGTTAGTAGAGGATACTGTAGTGTGGCTATGAGGAGGAATAAGTGCATTTGCTGATCTGACAACAGAAACTGAGGGACAGAGAGAAAGACAGGCAGGGATATAGGGAGGAGAGCAGGCAGGCTATGGCCCTCACCTTTGAGCCTCTTGAAGTGGACGGGGACATCACTCTTGATGCTCTTGCTGTCCTCCTCCGTGGACTCACTGCGCACCGTGGGGGGGTCATTCTGGGCCAGCCAATCAGCCACCTTGCTCTCAGAGACCATCATGGCGGCCTGCAGGGTGCTGAGGTCCTTGCTGCCCGACTGGGGGGCCTTCTTAGGCCGGGGCCGGTGGTCCGGAGTCAGCTTGGACACATGGTCCTTGATCGTGACCTTGCCAGGGGAGGTGTCGTCAAACTCGATTGTGAAGGCGTGAGGTGAGGCATGGCCCTGAGCGCTGGCGCTGGCGGAGGTGGTAGCGGCAGCAACAGCCCCCTCAGTGTCTTTGGTGGGGATCTCATGAATGCTGTCCATCTGAGGCTCCTTGGTGGGGATCTCAAAGTAGCTGGGCTCGGGGCCCAGGCAGTCCTCCCTAGGCCTCTCACTCCTCTTAGGCTCTCTGCCGTCTGTAGGTTCACAGAGAGGAGAACACTGTGGATCAGTATCTAGAGGTCAGAGGTCATGGGCCCAACATGGACCATTCAGCTGTGTCTGTTCTGAGTCTCACCATTAGTCTGAATCAGTGTCTGAGGCCCTGGCAGAACACAGCCCTCTAAACAAAACAGGTCAGGCTGAGCTGGGGCCCAGGCAGACAGGAACAAAGCTATCTAGTGTCCATTTTGACAATAACTGATGAGGAAGCCAATCAAAACCCCTTTAGGCTACTTACTTAATAATGATTGTGTAACTTCATTTGATTATATTAAGTGGAAAGGCATTATGGGATGTGGAGATGATGGATGATCTGATTGGACAGTGGCGAGACCATCTGGTTTATACATTTGACAAAGTGAGCAGGTGAGTTGTTCATGTAATATACAAAAAAGTTCACTTTGTACATTTCCTCCCTAACGGAGTAAGAGACCTATATCAAATTAAAATATTGAAGATATAATACCTACAGGGATTTACCACCCACTATAAAGCCACATCTTTGAAAGTACTTTTTGTCTCTATTTGAAAACAGATAAGCTCCCCATGTCTGCAACGAACTGGGGGTTTCAACAAAATAAAACATTGAGTGAAATGAGACATAAAGTTGTCCATTTAGAGAACCATATTCAAACTGGTACCACTTGCATCAGGTCCTAGATTATAGTCACCAACAGGTCTGGCAGTAAATAAGGCTGTGCTTTCAGGTTTCATCCTATCCAAGCATCAATAACTCCCACAGCTTCCTCGAATAAGACAATCAGAACTTAAGCCTAGAACTTCCCTTTTTTATAAATACTACCACCCTTCCTCTAGTGATCTCATTAGGACTCATGTGACTGATGTGAAAACTCAACTCAAAAGCACTGAGGGTCATGGTGGCCATTCATTTAACATGGACACTCAATGTACTGTACATTAGAGTCCATGAGACATACAAGGCATTACTAACAACACCCATGTCATTACATATTAATGATAGTAACCAAATGTATACTTAACAACAGAATAAACCTAAGTAGTCTGGTAGGACTTTTGGTGTTTTACCCTCATTAATCCACCGCCCTGAATTGACCATAGTGCCTTTAAAAGTGAGAACACATACCTCAAAGCTGAAACAGCTTGCCTGACTGAATATCCTCCTGAAAAGCTACAGGTGACCAAAGAAAGTGCAAGTTCAGGCAGAGGTGGTTCCCTCTTCAGAATGAAAGCCTCCGTTTGGATTCCCAGTAAACTATGCCCTTAAATTGAGTAATTAGCACAAAAAATATATATATAAGGACTTCAGCAAGATACTTACTACAGACAAGATAGCTAATGAGAGTTTCAGTGTTGGAGAAAGCGGTTTGTTTCAGCGCTCTGTGAGAGCTGGTGCAATGGCGTAACCCAATAGCCCTGAGTGACAATACATAAGGGGATGGCTGGGGGCGGCTACAACAGAATCTATTCAACAGTACATGAGACCGTTCCTCTACACTCTCACTTCCCCACCACTGCTACCTTCTGCTGTTAGTTAGCCTCTCTGTACTAGGGCAAGTGGGGGTAGTATGCCCTCTCCTAAATAATAAAAATAGCTATGGGAGGAGATTATATTATAAATTGGCTCTTTGATGTGGGGAACTGTATTGTGTGTACACCTTATTGGCATACCCTTATTATGTGCCTTCTTTGGGCTCCCAAGAGACTCTAGGCTTTCAGGAAAATAATGCTGATTCATTAAAATGGTTTTCTATCTCTCCTCCACACCAGTCGAAGTTCCCTTTGTTGACTAAAGAATGCCAGAGCCTGCAGACAATGCTATTCAAAGCTGAAGGTTCCCCGGCTTGATAAACTCACAATGTATGCCCCCAGCGAGAGCGAGAGAAAGAGAAAAAGAGAGAGAGCAAGAGAGAGAGCGAGCGAGAGGGAGAGAGAGAGAGAGAGAGAGAGAGAGAGAGAGAGAGAGAGAGAGAGAGAGAGAGAGAGAGAGAGAGAGAGAGAGAGAGAGAGAGAGAGAGAGAGAGAGAGAGAGAGAGAGAGAGAAGCTGGACGGTGAAGAGAGGAGGGTGGATATGGTGTCTTGTTTTGAACAGAGAGAGTGTTGTCCTCAGCGACTTCCCTTAAGTGGCATTCAAGGCGGAGGGTGTGAGTGCTTTCAGATTCAGTGCAGTTTGAATGAGAAGACGGAGCAGTTTCTATACAATCACATAGAACTCCCTAACATTATAGTGGTATCCTATAGACTTCAGCACCCACTACTAGCCTACCACCCACGCTCACTGCAAGCTGTCTACACTGCACACGTATCATTTACATTGAATGACCATGATTATAATCCCGGATCTGTTTTTATGCCACCGTGGAGACATGGCTTACAATTACATACATAACATGCCAGTGCACTCTGTTGACACTGGGGACATATAGGGGATGTCGCTGTGAAAATACATGACCAGTAAAGAATGGTCAGGAAGGCCCACTGTGTGTGACACTTTCCTTGGCGACGCTGTCCGTATTAACAACGGCTGACAGACCAGTCAACTTCCCTCTACTGTGGGCCTCTCAATAACAGAGATAAGGACAGGTCAGTGGTCACTACATACTATCTACTGTACATAAGAGCACTGCTTTCACAATAATATTGCAATTTTCAATTTCGCCCCCAAAATTAACATGGTCGTAATACAAATATCCATTCATTAATTGACTGTTATTTAATAGAATTGTAATTCAAAGGTAGCCTACACTATACTGTCTACCCATGTCAATGGTCACACAAATAAACTGTTAAATTGCTTCAACTTACTGAGTTCCATGGTAGATGCAACCTCTCCCATACTTGAATTAAAATAAAAGTCCTCCAGGCTTTCCAATCACAAGCCTCAATTTATTCAAAAATGTTGTCTTTCCTAAGGGCTGCCGAGGATGTGCACTGCACTGGTGCTATTGTCCAGCTCTGACTGTTGATAGTGTAAGGACAGCTCAATGATCTAGTAGTCTGAGAGGTCTGGACGGCCTTCCCCCACTCCACCCCAGCACCCATTGGGTGTCCTGCTGCGTCCAAGCCTGGCCTAATCTCTAATCCTGTTACTCCTGCCCAGCACAAGTTAATGTGATCCCAGTCCTCCGAACCAACACAGACACACACACAGTGCATATACACACTGTGTACTGTGAGTCCGGATCGCCATTATCCTCAATACACAGAGACAGGATAAGCCTGGAAATTAACATAAAGCCACCATTTCACTACTTATAGAAAGTATTCTGTGCTTTATCTTCCAACGTTGGGATGGTATAGTTCTGTTATAACAACGGGATTATTTCAGAACAAACATTGCATAGGGTACAATGATCAACCAGGAACGTCTACAAACAAATTGCCAGTTCAAATTCCCTGCTATTTCATAAAAACACGGGTAAAAAGATAGCAGATCAGTTTATCTTGATTTGACCTCATGCCATCAGGAATGTCATTCGATCATGTTCTTTAGGCCCTGGAGTGTATTGTACAGTATGCATGTCATGGACATTTCTTTTTCTTTTTTAGATATGATGAGGTCCTTTTTTGTTCTTACCTGCTGCAGAGCTGTCATGCTTCTTCCCACACGTCTTGGTCTCCTGCTTGAAGGAGTTCTCGTCGTCTGCGTCCCCATCCCCCCACCAAGATGGCTGTCCATACAGAGGGGTTCCCCGGTGCAATGATGCTATGTCCCCTATAACACAAACACAAGAAGTTTCACTAGATTTAGATTGAATAATCTACTTATTGTGCTTGTGAAACATACATTTTTCACAAGCACAATATACATATACATGAATGAAGTCAATCGACACAGTAACAGGCCAGTTACTGTGATGGTCATGCAATACTTCCTGAGCACAGCTGCACTTTTGTCTTTTAATTCCTCTGTCTTAAAGCTGGATGATGGGTCATGGAGCACTGGTTTGGCTTTAGCCATTCCACTGACCTACATAACCCAGTCAGCAGGACACAGAGGGACAAACCCTTCAACACCAGGCTCTGCTCGCTTATCACCAATGAGCTTAACTCAACACACAACCAACACATATGGCAGATCTGACTTCAAACAGACTGGCTGGAAAGCGTTTCTGCTGTAGCAAACTAGCTCAAATGAAGATCCTACATCTGTTGAACAAAACCCAAAGAAAGCATTAATTACTGTGCATAGTCACAGAGGATTGTGTTCAAAATGCCTATAAATGCCTATAAATGCTGCAAGCTTGGTGAGGAGCTATGCCTGCTTGCATAATATCTCCAGTGAACCTATGGTGGTGTGCTGCAGAGAGGAAAGGGAACATACGTTCATTGGCTGAGTCTGAGTCGGCAAGGGGGAATAACACATTAGCATCAAACTGACAATTACCAGGCTAAAATATCCAGGTGGCAGAGAAGGAGAAACACATGTAAACGCTTCCCACCTCCTATTTTTTTTAATGGCCATCGGGTAATGGAGGAGACGTATGTGGATGTGGCTCTGCCTATCATTATAGGCCCTCTGCTGAAGGCCCCCCACTGCAGAGGTTGTAATTAAACACATAGTGGGTGGCAAGCAGGGTTACATGTAATGTTGGTACACTGGACTCATGGGTTAAGTCTGATGCCCCATATGACAGTGTTAGAACATATGTTGTTTTGATCCTGAGACTATATACCATGGCTAAAGTAATTCATTAAGGACATCTTCTCATATTTCAGAACAAACTACTCAATCCAAAGGGACCAAACAGCTTAACATTTAAGTAATTTAGCAGACACTTTTACAGTAGCAATTAGGGTTAAGTGCCTTGCTCAATGTTATGTCGACAGACCATTAACCTAGTCGGCTTGGGGATTCAAACCAGCAACCTTTCTGTAGCCTAGCGCTCATAACCGCTAGGCTACCTGCCGCCCCAGGTAACCTACTGTAAAAGGCCAGTGGGTAGAAAAAATCCCTCTGAGATTCCTAATGTAATGACAATGAACCATGTACTGTGTCACAATGCAAAAGCCATGGTTCCCCTGTTAAAAGCTAGACAAATATACAGTGCCATCTGTAATACAGTAGCTATTCAACTCAATACATTCCCTCAGCCTCCCACAGAGTATACAGTATCTGCACCACCTACTGTAAGAGACACTAACATCAGTCAAATATCCACCGTTACCTACACCAACACCAGCATAAGCTCCCCCTCCAGTTGAGTGACTTGACTATTGAGTGTGTAAACGATGCAAGTGTAGCGGACATTCTTCCTACCAAAAGCACAGGGGAGAGAAGACAGAAACAGAAACAGAGAGAGAGGAGAGCGGGAGCAGCTGCAGCCACTCTACCACCTCCTGTAGATAATTATAGCTATGCTACTGAGAGTGGGCACAGGAGCATGCTGGGCTGGCCAATCAAATAAGACACTCCAGTGGTACAGGGACAGTTGCTCAGATTATTGTGTTGTTTTTAAAGTTGCTTTAATGAGATTCAGCTGGATTTACAATGTGTAATTTAAACATCCGCCCTAAGCCCTCACTCTTTTATTACAGGCAATAGATGAAAATAAAAAGCTGCAGAAGGGACAGGCAGTGAAAGATGGAGGTTTATTAGTCTTTTCAGATGACATGTGTATCTATACTGTATAATCTATGGTAGGATCAAGACATTCGTTGCTTACTCATTCAGAATACTGATTCTAAAATGCTATCGGTATAAAATTGAATTATGAATCCAGTCACAACTTGGATGCAGAAATGGCCAGAATCTCCAAATACTGTCATGATTGAATCACTTGAAGATCAACACTGAAGTATCCCATTCAGTTTTTCCCTGAAATGACTGGATTATACTGTAATGTACAACATACACGTCATCTCTTATATGTGCTCCTGCTCTCACCTGCCATCTTGTCATCTCCCTTGTGTGACTCGGCAGGTTTGGCCGATGGCTCCATGGTCCCCTCGGCTGCCTTGCTCTCGGCTGGTCTGGAGCTGGGGGACTTGGGGGTCTTAGCAGGGGACTTGGTAGGAGATTTGGCAGGTGACTTGGTGGGCTCACCACTGGAGGGCTTCTTACTCAGCTGGAGCTGGCTGGTGAACTTCTCATGCTGATGGAGGGAAAGAGAGGGAGGGAGGGAGACAGTGAGGGGGCGAGGGGGCAAGGGAGAGAGAGCGGAAGAGACACAGTAGGGGAAGGCGGAGGACACCGTCATGGCCAAAAATATAATCTTTCATCTAATGCTGACACGCACACATACACACACACACAGCTCAAAGTTATACTTGCATGGGGCAAGCTATGAGCTCATGAGTCTACATACAGACACTTTTTTATACTATGATATAACCGGCGCTATTTTTATATTTAGCAGAAATTAGCACCCCTGACATTCCTGGGTATAGATATTTAGCACAATATTGATTACAAAATAGTTATGCACAGTGCCTTCAGAAAGTATTCACACCCCTTGACCTTTTCCACATGTTGTTGTGTTACAAAGTGGGAGTGTCACGACGTCCGCCGAGGCTGCCTCCCCTCCTTGGCAGGCTTCGGCGTTCATCATCACCGGCTTACTAGCCACTGCCGCTCCATATCTCATCATTCCATTTGTCTTGTCTTGTCAATTACACACACCTGGTTCATATCCCCTCATTAGTCTGTGTATAAGTGTTCCCTCTGCCCCCTTGTCCTTGTAGGTGATTGTTTATTGTGAGAGTAGTGTAGCTCGGTGGAGCTACTCGTACCTTGTATTGCCAGGGTAGATTATTCCCCTGTGCCTGTATATTGCTGGAGCTACCCGTACCTTGTATTGCCAGGGTAGATGGTTTCCCCTGTGCCTGTTTTCTGTTGTCGCTATCCAGCGCAATTGTGTACGACGGAATAAACTCTGTATTCGGTGATATACCCTCCTGCGCCTGACCTTCTATCACACTCATCACAGGGAGTAAAATGTATTTAATTGTCATTTTGTTGTCAACGATCTAGACAAATTACTCTGTAATGTCAAAGTGGAAGAAAAAGTCTAACATTTGTAAAAAAAAAAAAAAAAAAACATGAAAAAAAAAACTGTAATATATCTTGATTAGATAAGTATTTAACCCCCTGAGTCAATACATGTTAGAATCACCTTTGGCAGCGATTACAGCTGTGAGTCTTTATGGGTAAGTCTCTAAGAGCTTTGCACACCTGGATTGTACAATATTAGCCCATTATTCTTTTCAGAATTCTTCAAGCTCTTGGTTGTTGATCATTGCTAGACAACAATTTTCAGGTCTTGTCATTTATTTTCAAGCAGATTTAAGTCAAAACTGTAACTATGAGACTTAAGAACATTCACTATCTTCTTGGTAAGCACCTCCAGTGTAGATTTGGCCTTGTGTTTTAGGTTATTGTCCTGCTGAAAGGTGAATTAATCTTCCAGTGTCTAGTGGAAAGCAGACTGAACCAGGTTTTCCTCTAAGATTCTGCCTATGCTTAGCTCCATTCTGTTTCTTTTTTATCCTGAAAAACTCCCCAGTCCTTAACGATTACAAGCATACCCATAACATGATGTAGCCACCACTATGCTTGAAAATATGGAGAGTGGTACTCAGTAATGTGTTGTATTGGATTTGCCCCAAAAATAACACTTTGTATTTAGGATAAGAAGTTAATTGCTTTGCCACATGTTTTGCAGTATTACTTTAGTGCCTTGTTGCAAACAGGATGCATGTTTTGGAATATTTTTATTGTGTACAGTCTTTCTTCTTTTCACTCTGTCATTTAGATTAGTATTGTGGAGTAACTACAGTGGGGAAAAAAAGTATTTAGTCAGCCACCAATTGTGCAAGTTCTCCCACTTAAAAAGATGAGAGAGGCCTCATCATAGGATTTTTAATGAATTTATTTGCAAATTATGGTGGAAAATAAGTATTTGGTCAATAACAAAAGTTTCTCAATACTTTGTTATATACCCTTTGTTGGCAATGACACAGGTCAAACGTTTTCTGTAAGTCTTCACAAGGTTTTCACACACTGTTGCTGGTATTTTGGCCCATTCCTCCTATTTTGGCCCATTCCTCCATGCAGATCTCCTCTAGAACAGTGATGTTTTGGGGCTGTCGCTGGGCAACACAGACTTTCAACTCCCTCCAAAGATTTTCTATGGGGTTGAGATCTGGAGACTGGCTAGGCCACTCCAGGACCTTGAAATGCTTCTTACGAAGCCACTCCTTCGTTGCCCGGGCGGTGTGTTTGGGATCATTGTCATGCTGAAAGACCCAGCCACGTTTCATCTTCAATGCCCTTGCTGATGGAAGGAGGTTTTCACTCAAAATCTCACGATACATGGCCCCATTCATTCTTTCCTTTACACGGATCAGTCGTCCTGGTCCCTTTGCAGAAAAACAGCCCCAAAGCATGATGTTTCCACCCCCATGCTTCACAGTAGGTATGGTGTTCTTTGGATGCAACTCAGCATTCTTTGTCCTCCAAACACGACGAGTTGAGTTTTTACCAAAAAAGTTCTATTTTGGTTTCATCTGACCATATGACATTCTCCCAATCCTCTTCTGGATCATCCAAATGCACTCTAGCAAACTTCAGACGGGCCTGGACATGTACTGGCTTAAGCAGGGGGACACGTTTGGCACTGCAGGATTTGAGTCCCTGGCGGCGTAGTGTGTTACTGATGGTAGGTTTTGTTACTTTGATCCCAGCTCTCTGCAGGTCATTCACTAGGTCCCCCCGTGTGGTTCTGGGATTTTTGCTCACCGTTCTTGTGATCATTTTGACCCCACAGGGTGAGATCTTGCGTGGAGCCCCAGATCGAGGGAGATTATCAGTGGTCTTGTATGTCTTCCATTTCTTAATAATTGCTCTCACAGTTGATTTCTTCAAACCAAGCTGCTTACCTATTGCAGATTCAGTCTTCCCAGCCTGGTGCAGGTCTACAATGTTGTTTCTGTTGTCCTTTGACAGCTCTTTGGTCTTGGCCATAGTGGAGTTTGGAGTGTGACTGTTTGAGGTTGTGGACAGGTGTCTTTTATACTGATAACAAGTTCAAACAGGTGCCATTAATACAGGTAACGAGTGGAGGACAGAGGAGCCTCTTAAAGAAGAAGTTACAGGTCTGTGAGAGCCAGAAATCTTGCTTGTTTGTAGGTGACCAAATACTTATTTTCCACCATAATTTGCAAATAAATTCATAAAAAATCCTACAATGTGATTGTCTGGAGAAGAAAAATCTCAATTTGTCTGTCATAGTTGACGTGTACCTATGATGAAAATTGCAGGCCTCTCTCATCTTTTTAAGTGGGAGAACTTGCACAATTGGTGGCTGACTAAATACTTTTTTTCCCCACTGTACAATGTTGTTGATCCATCCTCAGTTTTCTCCTATCACAGCCATTAAACTCTGTAACTGTTTTAAAGTCACCATTGGCCTTATCGTGAAATCCCTGAGCGGTTTCCTTCCTCTCTGACAACTGAGTTAGGAAGGACGCCTGTATCTTTGTAGTGACTGGGTGTATTGATACACCATACAAAGTGTAATTAATAACTTCACCATACTCAAAGGGATATTCACTGTCTGCTTTTTTTTTTTTTTTACCCATCTACCAATAGGTATCATTCTTTGCGAGGCAGTGGAAAACGTCCCTGGTCTTTGTGGTTGAATCTGTGTTTGAAATTCACTGCTCGACTGAGGGATCTTACAGATAATTCTATGTGTGGGGTACAGAGATGAGGTAGTCATTCAAAAATCATGTTAAACACTATTAATGCACACAGAGTGAGTCCATGCAACTTATATTGTGACTTGTTAAGCTAATATTTACTCCTGAACTTGTTTAGGCTCGCCATAACAAAGGGGTTGAATACTTATTGACTCAAGACTTTTCAGCTTGACATTTTTTATTAATTAGTTTTAAAAAATTGAAAAACATAATTCCACTTTGACATTATGTGGTATTGTGTGTATGCCAGAGAAAAAAAAAATCTCAATTTAATCAATTTTAAATTGAGGCTGTAACACAACAAAATGTGGAAGAAGTCAAGGGGTGTGAATACTTTCTGAAGGCACTGTACATGTACACTACCGTTCAAAAGTTTGGGAAAGAAAAGCAATTATTTTGTCCCTTAAAATAGCATTAAATTAATCAGAAATACAGTGTAGACATTGTTAATGTTGTAAATGGCTATTGTAGCTGGAAACGGCTGATTTTTAATGGAATATCTACATAGGCCTACAGAGGCCCATTTTCAGCAGCCATCAGTCCTGTGTTCCAATGGCATGTTGTGTTTGCTAATCCAAGTTTATCATTTTAAAAGGCTAATTGATCATTAGAAAACCCTTTTGCAATTATGTTAACACAGCTGAAAACTGTTGCGCTGATTTAAAAAAACTGGCCTTCTTGAGACTAGTTGAGTATCTGGAGTATCAGCAATTGTGGGTTCGATTACAGGATCAAAATGGCCAGAAACAAAGAACTTTCTTCTGAAACTCGTCAGTCTATTCTTGTTCTGTGAAATGAAGGCTATTCCATGCGAGAAATTGCCAAGAAATTGAAGATCTCGTACAACGCTGTGTACTACTCCCTTCACAGAACAGCGCAAACTGGCTCTAACCAGAATAGAAAGAGGCGTGGGAGGCCCCGGTGCACAACTGAGCAAGAGGACAAATACATTAGAGTGTCTAGTTTGAGAAACAGACGCCTCACAGGTCCTCAACTGGCAGCTACATTAAATAGTACCTGCAAAACACCGGTCTCAACGTCAACAGTGAAGAGGCGACTCCGGGATGCTGACCTTCTAGGCAGAGTTGCAAAGAAAAAGCCATATCTCAGACTGGCCAATAAAAAGAAAAGATGGGCAAAAGAACACTGGACTATTTCTTTGCAACTCTGCCTAGGTCAGCATCACGGAGTCGCCTCTTCACTGTTGACGTTGAGACTGGTGTTTTGCGGGTACTATTTAATGAATTAGCCTTTTTAAATTATAAACTTGGATTAGCAAACACAACGTGCCATTGGAACACAGGACTGATGGTTGCTGATAATGGGCCTCTGTAGGCCTATGTAGATATTCCATAAAAAATCAGCCGTTTCCAGCTCAATAGCCATTTACAACAATGTCTACACTGTATTTCTGATCAATTTGATGTTATTTTAACATGTGAAGGGTTGTGTGTTGTGTGTTGTGTATTGTGTATTGTGTATTGTGTATTGTGTATTGTGTGTTGTGTCTGGAGTTCAGCGATGCGGGAAGTGTCTTACCTGCAGAGCCTCGTCTGGGACAGTCATCTCCCCTCGCACCACCGTGAACAGGTTGGTATGTGAGACAGGTTAAGGAAAGACACTTTCACACTGTTTGCATCTATCCTCACAGCCACTTCATTATACACACACAACAGTCATTCAAGGCCGAAACCACAATTGAGTGAATGACAGCTTGACACTTAAAAACTATAGAGCTTGACAAATGATCAGTGGGACGAGAGCAATTAAATGAACAGATGCTTCATGTTTTTTTGGATTGCAGTACTGTTGTGTCACTAAGGTTGTAACGACGGAATGATTGAAAGGATATCATATCCAAACCTTAATTTGTCATCAATCTTCAAAGTGATATACATCTGCTCTTGGATTCGGACATCATTCACAAATGTCTGTGTGGAGAGAAAAGAGAGAAAACCTCATTCACTGCGCTCCGACTCTCTCCAGTGCAAGGCATGCTAGCCCAGTTCTCATTGCTTAAAATCCCCACGGGTAAATACATAATGAATTAAGGGAAACTGTTCCCAGCACACTTAATTTCAGGCAACACTTAACCCAGAATACAATCATATCACCTTTCATTCTCAGATACAAATCATCACAAACGTAAAGTAAAAAGGTGATGGCTGGAAATTGAATCAGGGTTGTATTAGATCAGGATTGTAAAAATCTTAAGTAAATGGGATCTCTGGTTTTCTTGCAGGTCTCTCCAATCCCCCCATAAGAACCAGCCATAGTGACATTATAAAAGGAAAGACGGCTCTTTAAATACTCAGGTGATGTTAAAAATGTCCCACTGCAGCCAGAGACATTGTTGAATCAGCTGATGTGGTCTGTTTATGGAAGGTATATCAGATGGTGGGTGCAGAGCAGAGCCAGGAAAACACTAGCATCTCTGGCCTCACTGACCAAACATTTTCAATCATCACTGACACTGATTAAGCTTCCTGAGACTGACTCTGTGTCTGTCTCTGTTTGACCTCTAAATAGTGTAACAGAACTTGATGAAGGGGACAAGAAGTCATTTTTCCTATCTGGGTCCTTCATCTAGAACTAGAAATCACACTCTACTCTAAAAGCGAAGTAGGGTTAAATTGGGTAATTGAAATCTTTGCTTAGAGGTTGTTACAATGTCTATTTAGGAGATGCAGTTATGACTGTTGTTGTTATCAGGATTGATCAGAACAGTGTCCTGGACAGATTGAGTATACACATAATAAGTAATACCGCTGACTTTCCTTATGATTCAAGATCTATCCTAAAGATGAGCAAGATGTGCAGGTCATTCAGCAGTCAGGCTCTGATTGGCCCAGCATGGGATGGAATGCTACTTCCTGTCGCCACAGGCCCTTGGACAGCGGGGGAGGAATGCTGGTGCATGATTCAGGAGGAAGAGGTTATGACTTCAGCTTCCTGCCTGAGATAATGTGTCACACTGCTTGTTTAACCCGGAAGCCAGCCGCACCAATGTGTCGGAGGAAACACCGTCCAGCTGGCGACCTGCCCACCACAAGGAGTCGCTAGAGCGCGATAGGACAAGGAAATCCCGGCCGGCCAAGCCCTCCCTTACCCGGACGACACTGGGCCAATTGTGCGCCGGCCGGCTGTGAGACAGCCTGGGCTCGAACCCGGGTCGCCTGCGATCGAACCCGGGTCTGTAGTGACGCCTCATGCACTGCGATGCAGTGCCTTAGACTGCTGCGCCACTCGGGAGGCGACACACATTTACGGGTGAGGTATTAAACCCAGCCCTGTCAATTCCGCTCAAGTCAAAGCTGGAGCAAATATTAGCCTAGAGATGAAGCACTTAAAGGGAAACTTCACCGCTAGACACTATTTGGGGTGTTTTCCTGTGTCCCTACATAATTATGAATGATGAGACGGTGTTTCAGACATAATTATGCACTATAGCTGTATTTTTTTATTTTCACCCTGGGAGAGTTCAACCAATGACGTCATTGGTTGATTGTGCCTGCTGTCTGATCTAAAAATGAATGCATTCATGTTTTGTAGCAATTATTGTGGCCTTTGTGTTTCGCCGATTGCACGATCAAGCTAGCAGCTAGTAGATATGGTTGTCCTTGTTCAATAAAGCCATTGGACTCGTCTCAACGATGTTCCTATCTGCCAGGCCATTGCAGGATATTTAGGTTGACTCATTTTCCTGGCTTTGTAAAGACTACAGAATAGTTTACAGGTTCATAGGAGCTATGTTACCGTCTATCCGAGATTGCAAAAAGAATTAGCTACAATGGTTGCTTCTGATGATTCCTCTTTCCAAGATGAGCAGGATGACAAAACCTTTTTTGATGTTCTTTTACATAGGAACATACAGCCCTGTTTATTTGAGCTGGAATACACTGAAGAGGAGTTGAGACAGCGAGAAAAATAATTGCGAGACCAGCAAGCACCGGTGGCAGCCTAGACCAGCTGGACCGGGACTCAGGAGGGCAAATGACAAATGAGTAAGTTGTTTTGCTGTCAGTATCTAGCTAACAATATAAGTTCTCTTTTTACACGAGGCAGTGTTTTTCAGTACAGTACAATTTGGTGAACGATTCGGCCATAACAGTGCTTGCTAGTACCACTACAAGGCAAGCTAGCCAAGTTTAGCTAGCTAGCTGTGTATTTGCAATACCTAAAATGTATTGTAGTCCGATGTTATAGCTAGCTAGCTAACTAGCCTAGCTAGCCTCAGTGCCTCTCATTAGGAGCAAATTTTGAGAAATGTTTTGATGATGATGGTGGAGAGTAAAGGAATGACTTTGGCTTTATGACTAATATTAGTCTTGGAGTAACTATACCTGTGTGTTGTAGCTAGCCAGCTAGCTAGCTAACGTGTCTGTGAGATGTCTCATATTCTACACCATGCTGCTACAGTAGGAATACAGACAGTACACAATGATTTCCCATGAATGTGTAATAGCGTTTTCATATTTCTCTCAAAGACGATACCGCTTGGATACAAAGTTGATAACTCTGAAGAGATGTGAAAGGTCCCATAACAACAATCTCCCCTTGTATCAAAGTGACTCCGAACACCTCACTGCATCACCCAAACACACCATATGCAAGTATTCCCTTTGTAGAACTGTAGTATCTATTATAAGCGTTGGTGGTATATTTTTCTTCTACTATATATGTCATACATTGCCATAACTGTTCCTGCATACTGCTGTGTAAACTCACCTCGGTCTCCAGAGCAAATAAACTTTGTCTTGAATACAAGCCATGTCTACTTATTTGCTATATTGACAGACTAATCTACTATTTTATTGAAACATGTTTACTTGCCAACAAATGTAAGTTTAAATGCTACACCAACTCCCTGCATCATTTGTTTTAGCAGTAAGACTGAAGCTAGTTTATCCAAATACATTTCATGAATATCACAATAAATTGATCCAGAAGTTGAAGTCAACTCTTTATTGGTTTCTGATGCAGCTGGAATAATTTAGTCACTTGTCAGTACAGTTGTAAAAACTATAAAACACCATTATATGCATACTGTATGTACAACAGCTAGCACTATATATACCACAATGCAGTTGTGAGCATACTAGACATTCTATATTATACTACAACATCAGTCTAACTGAATATGGTGAATGTTCCAGGCAGGTTCTAGAATGTTCTTCAGCTGGTGAACCTCTTCTGGTGTTGGGTACTGGCAGCTGGTTTGGCAGGCTTTTGCGCTGTGGTGATGTTGGCAGGGATGTTGGGTTTGGGGGGCTGTGACTCCGGCTCCTTGTAGACAACCGTCTGGTCCTTTCTGCACTCCACAGTCAGGTGGACAAGCCTCTCGTACACTTTCTTCACCACCCACTGCTTCGACCTCTTGCAGAAGATTTGTTTGTACTGCAAGTCTCCTGGAAAGACATGAAGACTGATCATGAGGATGTGTAATACATGAAGACTGATCATGAGGATGTGTAACCATACAATAAACTATGTTCATCTGAAAACAAAAAAGGGTACAGTAGACTGGTATGTGTTTTGTTACACTCAGAGTCAATAATGGGGCATTGAGATAGGCTGTTAGCAAAGATGTGAAAAATGTAAGGGGAGCTTGACTTGTAGACAGTCTAGTCGTGTATTGTTGTGTATGAGCACTTACAGTTGTGCTGTTGAGTAGACAAGCACTGCCAACAATAGAGTGCATAGGCTAGAAGAGTATACTAACAGCCCCTCTCCCCATGCCAAAGAACTGACTGCAAGGGTGTGAAACGTTTGAGGAGCACTTGTCTTGTAGACAGTTTAGTGTATTGGTAATTTTGTTTTCTCAAGAGGATATTGTGCTTTCATAAATAACTTTGGCTGTCCTGGCTTGTTTCAAAGTCAGATCATGTTGAGCTTGAGCTTATTGCAGGCTGAAAGCTTTCATCCAATGGGTCTACAGGCTCTGTACTACTAAAGCTGGTGTCAAGGTCATTGTCATCAGCAGTAGGATTAGTCTGAAGAACACACTGTAGTCAGTGATTAGCCAACATTTTACAACTTTTTCTCCATCAATACACACTTAAACAAGTTATTATATTCACCCACCCCCCTCATGTCAATAGATCATGCATACTAACCTTCACACACAATACCCACCCCCAACAGACACCAGTCAGTCACCCACACTATCTCCTCCTTACTAATACCTCATTTTCTCCTATTTAGACTTCAAACCTTGCAGCAACAATCAACTAAGCCTCCATAATACAGAGAAAACTACAGTAGAAGTTGCAGCCTACAGTACTTGTAAACACACCAACTATGACAACAAGACACGGACCATGTTTATGCCTAGCTCCAGTATATGTATTTGCTCATCATGGAGTCATGGAAAGATTTAGAAGCTGGCTAATTACATTGATATGCTTTGGAATGTCTAGCCAGCGTATTATGAAAGCTAGCTATCTATATTTTGGTTTAGATAAACAAATGTAGTTCGATGCTATCTAGCTAGTTAGCTAGGGATCGTTAGCTACCTTACCTCACCTTGACTTCTTTACTGCTGCTCTGATGTTGGCTGATTGGATGCCTTCCTCTTTGAAGTGAAGGGGAAAATCAATGGAATAGCATCACTTTTCAACATTCGATGACATGGCAAACCCATTAGTTGAGACTTCAGTTCCGTTTCGAAATCCTCTGGCTGAAAGTGCTGGCTACAAACACAGACATTTTGATATTTCTCACATCAACTGGATACACCTCCAAGGGGTGGTACTACATCCTGAAATCACTATGAATTCTGGATATTATGATTTGCTTACAGCCAGAAAATGTAGCTGGCCCGTTTCTACCGTTGAGATGCAGAAACGCTCATATTTGCGTGTAGTGAGGAAATGCAATTTTTTTTATGACACATATGATATGTTAATAACATATTAATGGACATATATAGTGAAATAGAGCAGCAGTGAAATTTCCCTTTAACCCCTGACCTCTGACCCTTTTACATATCTTCTCCTCCCCTCCCCTGCCCTCACTCACCCCGTTCAGGCTGCCCAGGTCCTTGACTTTGTGCTCATCGCTGGTCAACTCATAGTTGATGACTGCATGCTGCTTGTCAACACTCCGCGACTGTAAACACAAACACAACAGTAATGGTGTTATACATTGTTAGATGGTAACTTGACATCAATGCTGAACTTGAAATATTTTTGACATGAGATAACAGAGTGTGCATGATAGTTTCAACATCCAACCATGCAGCAATGTCAGTGTTTGAAGGAGGAATAACATGCATTGTTAACACAATTGTGCTTTGAGGTCAGATTACAATTTTGTAACACAGAGGTATGTACTGTATATTTCCATTTATAATACTTTCTTATTTTTTATATATATATATATACCGGTACCGAGTCAATGTGTGGGGGTACAGGTTAGTGGAGGTAATTTGTACATGGAGGTAGGGGTAAAGTGACTATGTATAGATAATAAACAGCGAGTAGCAGCAGTGTAAAAACAAAGGGGGGGGGGTTGTTCAATGTAAATAGTCTGGGTGGCCAATTGATTAATAGTTCAGCAGTTTTATGGCTTGGGGGTAGAAGCTGTTAAGGAGTCTTTTGGACCTAGACTTGGCGCTCCGGTACCGCTTGCCGTACGGTAGCAGATAGAACAGTCTATGACTTGAGTGACTGGAGTCTTTGACAATTTATTGGGCCTTCCTCTGACACCGCCTAGTATTTAGGTCCTGGATGGCAGGAAGCTTGGCCCCAGTGATGTCCTGGGCCGTACGTACTACCTTCTGTAGCGCCTTAGGGTCGGATACCGAGCAGTTGCCATACCAGGCGGTGATGCAACCGGTCAGGATGCTCTCAATGGTGCAGCTGTATAACTTTTTGAGGATCTGGGGACCCATGCCAAATCTTTTCATTCTCCTGAGGGGGAAAGGTGTTGTCGTGCCCTCTTCACGACTGTCTTGGTGTGTTTGGACCATGATAGTTTGTTGGTGATGTGGACACCAAGGAACCGTGTTGAGGATCAGCGTGGCAGATGTGTTGTTGCCTACCCTTACCACCTGGGGGCGGCCCGTCAGGAAGTCCAGGATCCAGTTGCAGAGGGAGGTGTTTAGTCCCAGGGTCCTTAGCTTAGTGATGAGGTTTGTGGGCACTATGGTGTTGAACGCTGAGCTGTAGTCAATGAACAGCATTCTCACATAGGTGTTCCTTTTGTCCAGGTGGGAAAGGGCAGTGTGGAGTGCGATTGAGATTGCGTCATCTGTGGATCTGTTGGGGCGGTATGCGAATTGGAGTGGGTCTAGGTTTTCCAGGATGATGGTGTTGATGTGAGCCATGACCAGCCTTTCAAAGCACTTCATGGCTACCGACGTGAGTGCTACGGGGCGGTAGTCATTTAGGCAGGTTACCTTCGCTTTCTTTGGCACAGGGACTATGGTGGTCTGCTTGAAACATGTAGGTATTACTGACTCGGTCAGGGAGAGGTTTTTAATGTCAGTGAAGACACTTGCCAGTTTGTCCGCGCATGCTCTGAGTACACGTCCTGGTAATCCGTCTGGCCCCACAGCCTTGTGAATGTTGACCTGTTTAAAGGTCTTGCTCACATCGGTTACGGAGAGCGTGATCACTCAGTCTTCCGGAACAACTGTTGCTCTCATGCATGCTTCAGTGTTGCTTGCCTCGAAGCGAGCATAAAAGGCATTTAGCTCGTCTGGTAGGCTCGCGTCACTGGGCAGCTCGCGGCTGGGTTTCCCTTTGTAGTCTGTAATAGTTTGCAAGGCCTGACGCATCCGACGAGGGTCAGAGCTGGTGTAGTAGGATTCAATCTTAGTCCTGTTTTGACGCTTTGCCTATTTGATGGTTCGTCTGAGGGCATAGCGGGATTTCTTATAAGCGTCCGGATTAGTGTCCTGTTCCTAGCCTTTAGCTCGGTGCGGATGTTGCCTGTAATCCATGGCTTCTGGTTGGGATTTGTACGTACGGTCACTGTGGGGATGACATCGTCGATGCACTTATTGATGAAGCCGGTGACTGAGGTGGTATACTCCTCAATGCCATTGGATGAATCCTAGGACATATTCCAGTCTGTGCTAGCAAAACAGTCCTGTAGCCTAGCATCCGTGTCATCTGACCACTTCCGTATTGAGTGAGTCACTGGTACTTCCTGCTTTAGTTTTTGCTTGTAAGCAGGAATCAGGAGGACATAATTATGGTCAGATTTGCCAAATGGAGGGCGAGGGAGAGCTTTGTATGCGTCTCTGTGTGTGGAGTAAAGGTGGTGTAGTGTTTTTTTCCCTCTGGTTGCACATGTGACATGCTGGTAGATATGAGGTAAAACTGATTTAATTTTGCCTGCATTAAAGTCCCTGGCCACTAGGAGCGCCGCTTCTGGATGAGCATTTTGTTGTTTGCTTATGGTCTTATACAGCTTGTTGAGTGCGGCCTTAGTGCCAGCATCGGTTTGTGGTGGTAAATAGATGGCTACGAAAAATATAGATGAAAACACTCTTGGTAGATAGTGTGGTCTACAGCTTATCATGAGATACTCTACCTCAGGCGAGCAATACCTCAAGACTTTCTTAATATTATACATCCAGCTGCTATTGAAAAATAGACACACACTCCCAACCATCGTCTTACTAGACGTAGCTGTTCTGTCCTGCCGATGCACGGAAAACCCAGCCAACTGTATATTATCCATGTCGTCGGTGAAACATAAGATATTACAGTTTTTAATGTCCCGTTGGTAGGATAGTCTCGAACGGAGATCATCCAGTTTATTCTCCACTAGTACCGTACCCCTGGAGCAAATTCGAGTTAAGTGCCTTGCTCAAGGGCACATCAACAGATTCTTCACCTTGCCCACTCGGATATCCGAACCAGCAACCTTTCGGTTACTGGCCCAACGCTCTAACTGCTAGGCTACCTGCCGCCCTTTTTTATAACACAGTTCGGCCCTGTATTATTCTCAAACAGACAGAGATGGACGCACAAACACACACACACACACAACACAATATGTAGGGGGAAGTGGAGGGAGGAAGAGAGATAGATAGCATAGATTTATTGCCATCTCCAGAGAGCGCCCTATCAGCTCTTTAGAGTTTGATTTATTTGAAACATCTAGATATTGCAAACTTTAGAGAATGGATCAGGGATGTACACTAAACAAACAAAAAAATTCAATGCCAAATTCCACTCATAATTCAAATTGTCATGAGTCATGACATTTAGAAAATGATAGGACAATGGATAAAGGACACATGGAGAATTCTTG
This sequence comes from Coregonus clupeaformis, assembly GCF_020615455.1. Lineage (NCBI taxonomy): Eukaryota > Metazoa > Chordata > Actinopteri > Salmoniformes > Salmonidae > Coregonus > Coregonus clupeaformis. The sequence goes on along the minus strand of NC_059222.1, from coordinate 16,139,820 downwards.
CACAGAGCAGATACTGTATTCTGATTCCATATACACATTTGTTGAGGGCAAACCTTCCCCTGTAGATTAGGTTTGTGATCAAACCAGATTAGACCAGGAGACTAGTGTCTGTGACACAGTACATACCACAGCACAGGGACTAGACACATACAGTACAGTATAGAGATAAGACTTTTCTGATATCGCTCCATGCCAAGTAGCCTAGGTCTGAGTAATATTGTCTGTTTTGAATACCAGTCCGTTTCGAAGCGGTAAGGAAATAAGTGTGTATGTTTGCATGTTTATATGTTTTACTGCCGGCATGGCTAAGCGATGTGTGACAGATATCCTAACTTCACACAAATCTTCCATTGACATCAATGCACGATTTACACAAACGTCAACTTACTGTAAGTGCACAGATCTCAAATTAAGATTCCCCCCTGAAGTGAGAGAAAGAGAGAGGTGGCCTGCTGGGAGCTTCATCTCCAATCCCATGCACCTAATCTCTGTGTGCCACACTGCATGTCTGATAACAGGGCTCGTTTGATCTGGCCTGACTCTGTGGTAGAGATCCAGCCCACCTACAATAGAACAGTATCTCCCAGTTCCCACACTGCAGAGGAGACGAGCCATATCGAGCATCCATACAGACACAGAAAGCTAAAGCACCCACACATACGTCTACTGGAGTCTTGTCTTTTCCATCTCTGTTCAGAGCATGAAAACATGCTATGTGATTCAGGAGAATGAAGGGAGAGGGACTGTCTATTAAATCATGCATTTGAAGTAACTAAGTGTCATGGTGAAAATTACTTGTTATATATAAGTGAGAAATAAAACATGCCATTCACACTCACATAAGCCTACTGTAGATAGCATACTGTATATACAGTATTGTAGAGAACAGAGCATGAGAGACTGTTTCCTTCGTGGAATAAATCGTTTCAAACATAAACATGATTTGACTGTTACTAACTACAAGAGGCCTAGTTGGGAGTGGTCCAGATTTGAGTCTGATACCCTTGCGTTGGGAAGCCATGCAACGGATCTTAAACCTGTACATTGCTGAGATACCCATGTGACAACAGTCACATGGCCCAGACCTCTAGGCGTATTTTCCGTTGGCAGACTCACACTAAACAAAGTACCAACTCTTCTCTTTCCCCCAGGTCATCAGAGAGACCCACACAAGAAAAGAGGATCCTGTTTAAAAGACAGCCTCCTTGTTCCTTTCATTCCAACAATGCTGATTTCAGCAGTAAAACTTTTAAGTATCTTGTTGGCACTCTGAACTGTTTGTTCTTTAGAAGCCATTTAGCATGGTAACTTATAACTTCTATTGGGGATGTGCTGATGTATTAATAATGACCTGCTGCTTAATGACTCATTAGTAGACAGAGACAAACTGAGGATTGCTGAGGTTGAAGGAGGACTTGATTTGTGTCTCCAAGAAAGTGTATGTGAAGCCAGGGTTTCAAGTGTCTCAGAGTTAAGGAGCAGTGGTATAGTGGAGGGTAAACGCAAGTAAACACAGTATATCCACCTTTTATTTTTGCCCAACAGTTTACCCACCTTTTGCAGAAAAATGCATTGTAAGTGTGTCAAATCAGAGGGCCTGTTGTCTGGACCTATGGCAGTCTCTATGGGGGTGCCACAGGGTTCAATTCTTGGGCCGACTCTTTTCTCTGTGTATATCAATGATGTCACTCTTGCTGCTGGTGACTCTCAGATCCACCTCTACGCAGACTACACCATTTTGTATACATCTGGCCCTTCATTGGACACTGTGTTAACAAACCTCCAAACGAGCTTCAATGCCATACAACACTCCTTCAGTAGCCTCCAACTGCTCTTAAACACTAGTAAAACTAAATGCATGCTCTTCAATCGAACGCTGCTGGCACCCGCCCACCCGACTAGAATCACTACTCTCGACGGGTCTGACCTAGAGTATGTGGACAACTACAAATACCTAGGTGTCTGGTTAGACTGTAAACTCTCCTTCCAGACTCACATTAAGAATCTTCAATCCAAAGTTAAATCTAGAATCGGCTTCCTATTTCGCAACAAAGCCTCCTTCACTCATGCTGCCAAACATGCCCTCGTAAAACTGACTATCCTACCGATCCTTGACTTCGGCGATGTCATTTACAAAATAGCCTCCAACACTCTACTCAGTAAATTGGATGAAGTCTATCACAGTGCCATCCGTTTTTTCTCCAAAGCCCCATACACTACCCACCACTGTGACCTGTACGCTCTTGTTGGCTGGTCCTCACTACATGTTCGTCGTCAAACCCACTGGCTCCAGGCCATCTATAAATCACTGCTAGGCAAATCCCCGCCTTATCTTAGCTCATTGGTCACCATAGCAGCACCCACCCGTAGTCTGCGTTCCAGCAGGTATATCTCACTGGTCATCCCCAAAACCAACACCTCCTTTGGCCGCCATTCCTTCCAGCTCTCTGCTGCCAATGACTGGAACGAATTGCAAAAATCTCTGAAGCTGGAGACTCTTATCTCCCTCACTAACTTTAAGTATCAGTTGTCAGAGCACCTTACCGATCACTGCACCTGTACACAGCCCATCTGAAATTAGCCCACCCAACTACCTCATCCCTATATTGTTATTTATTTTGCTCTTTTGCACCCCAGTATCTCTACTTGCACATACAGTGGGGGAAAAAAGTATTTAGTCAGCCACCAATTGTGCAAGTTCTCCCACTTAAAAAGATGAGAGAGGCCTGTAATTTTCATCATAGGTACACATCAAGGGAGTGCTCCTAATCTCAGTTTGTTCCCTGTATAAAAGACACCTGTCCACAGAAGCAATCAATCAATCAGATTCCAAACTCTCCACCATGGCCAAGACCAAAGAGCTCTCCAAGGATGTCAGGGACGACAAGATTGTAGACCTACACAAGGCTGGAATGGGCTACAAGACCATCGCCAAGCAGCTTGGTGAGAAGGTGACTACAGTTGGTGCGATTATTCGCAAATGGAAGAAACACAAAATAACTGTCAATCTCCCTCGGCCTGGGGCTCCATGCAAGATCTCACCTCGTGGAGTTGTAATGATCATGAGAATGGTGAGGAATCAGCCCAGAACATCTGAATGATTCAGAGGAGAACTGGGTGAAAGTGTTGTGGTCAGATGAGACCAAAATGGAGCTCTTTGGCATCAACTCAACTCGCCGTGTTTGGAGGAGGAGGAATGCTGCCTATGACCCTAAGAACACCATCCCCACCGTCAAACATGGAGGTGGAAACATTATGCTTTGGGGGTGTTTTTCTGCTAAGGGGACAGGACAACTTCACCGCATCAAAGGGACGATGGACGGGGCCATGTACCGTCAAATCTTGGGTGAGAAACCTCCTTCCCTCAGCCAGGGCATTGAAAATGGGTCGTGGATGGGTATTCCAGCATGACAATGACCCAAAACACACGGCCAAGGCAACAAAGGAGTGGCTCAAGAAAAAGCACATTAAGGTCCTGGAGTGGCCTAGCCAGTCTCCAGACCTTAATCCCATAGAAAATCTTTGGAGGGAGCTGAAGGTTCGAGTTGCCAAACGTCAGCAAAAAGGAGTGGGACAAAATCCCTCCTGAGATGTGTGCCAACCTGTTGGCCAACTACAAGAAACGTCTGACCTCTGTGATTGCCAACAAGGGTTTTGCCACCAAGTACTAAGTCATGTACTTATTTCCCTCATTAATTTATAACATTTTTGACATGCGTTTTTCTGGATTTTTTTGTTGTTATTCTGTCTCTCACTGTTCAAATAAACCTATCATTAAAATTATAGACTGATCATGTCTTTGTCAGTGGGCAAACGTACAAAATCAGCAGGGGATCAAAAACTCACTGTATAGGGAGCGTTACTTTTTTCACTGTGACCGGTGATCAGAGTTTACCCACCAATTTTATTTTACCACTAGCTACATCACTGTTAAGGACTGAAGCATTGTCAGTATTGCCACACATACAGTACAATTCAGTTACTTTAAAATACATGTACGCGTTGTACAGAGTCAGGGGCCAGAGCCTTGCTGAAAAAGGGACAGGCACTAAGCAAACCTGACCAGTGAGTAATCAACTACTTAAGTTGGCGTGGAAAGTTTAATTTAGTTAGATTCACAGAGTTGACATCAAGGAGCACAGAAAGTACATTTGTATCATTGTACTGTGACACTTTTTGAAGGATTATTCTACAACCAATAGGTTTACCAATTCGTTTTACTACCATTGCTGTTGCTTTGAAACCTATGTCTAAGGCCTAGATTCAAACCATAGCGTTCAAGATCCGCGCTGTAGCGCGATTGAAATGTAAAGGTAATTTCTGATTGAGACGAAATATGCAGCGCTTACTGTGAATGCAATCTCTGCGAACACGGGAACATTGCCTTTAAATTTAAATCGCGCTATACCACGGATTGAATCTTCCACGATACTGATTTAATTGAGCCGTTTGCGCATAAGTAGTATATGATATACTGTTGCTACACCACACCCATTCTCTGCTCCACACTTGGCAATGCAGCAGCCACTCTACTTCCTATGGAGCCCGTTCAGTCAGGATAGATCTAACTCAGGAGGTATCTGCCCCACTTTCTATAAATACCTCTGTCTGGGACATTCTCTCTTACACACATGCATGCGTGGACACACGCACGCACGCACACACACACACACACACACACACACACACACACACACACACACACACACACACACACACACACACACACACACACACACACACACACACACACACACACACACACACACTGTGCCTAGAGTGAGGTAGACTACCATTCCCATGCAGCATGCCCTCCCTGAGTACTCCTAAACAAAGCCCATTCAGTTACTATCAGTCTTTATACTATTACTACTGTAGTGTTGTATTGACTTCTGTAATAACAACAAATGCAGGTCTCTGTGAGGTTAGTGGCTCACAATTCTCCAATTGTCTGAATTACCTCTTGAGGCAATGTAACAACACAGAACCACAGAGGCAGAATAAAGAAGGGGATAGGAGGTTATATAATCAGGTTTCATGTGAATATTCAGGTTCTGACAGTTTTCTGGGAGGGCTTCTGGGAAGACACCCCCTGCTGAGCCCTGCTCAGATGTCAGGCCTGGTACTCTGCTGAGTCCTGCCTAGATGTCAGGCCTGGTACTCTGCTGAGTCCTGCCTAGATGTCATGCCTGGTACTCTGCTGAGTCCTGCCTAGATGTCAGGCCTGGTACTCTGCTGAGTCCTGCCTAGATGTCAGGCCTGGTACTCTGTGGGGTGGTAAAATGAGACCCTAGATAAAATAGTATTAAGAATGACACAGCTATTCATGTATAAATTAAATATTTAAACTTGATATAAATATCAAAACTTGCAAAGCTCAGATACATTATCTTCAGGAGATACAAGCTTTGTAAAATAGCATTGTAAAAATGTACATATCACATTTAAACTGAACAACAGGGTTGTCCAAAAGGCAGTGAGCTTGATGCATTCCCTTCCTCCTAAAAACCATGCAACATAAGGGTTACTAGCTGTGTTCACATGACCTAATCCCCAGGGGTTAGAGGTTGTGTGTGTGATATACATTTACATTTACATTTTAGTCATTTAGCAGACGCTCTTATCCAGAGCGACTTACAGTTAGTGAGTGCATACATATTTTATTTTTTTCACACAGAAGGTGCTCTCAGCCCTATCACTTTCACAGCGGCAGCAGCCTGCTTAGCTGCTCCAGGCGTAGCCTCTGGAAACACCAACAGCTCCACTAAAAACAAAGGAAGTTGTGTGTTTAAACCAGGCTGCCTGTGGATATATCATATTGCCATTGTCTGATTATGTTGCATGGTGTTTCCTTAGATACAGCCCCCACCCACCGTATCAATGTTTATCAAAATGGTGAGATCACCCCTGGGCGCTAGCATATAAAGGAGAAAAATAATAAAAGACTATGATACTTTCAGTAAACAGTCTGTGAATACCAAGTAGTCATTAATTCAGGTATGATCTATGTCTACAGTGACTGGTGTTGTGTTGTGTTGAATCATGTTGTGTTCTAGCAGTTGGAGCTGTGCTCACCTGCAGCATGAGCTCGCAGTCGTCTCGGCCGACGAAGATCATCTCCCGGGGCAGACGGTGGCGAGTGCCCCCGCTGCTCACCAGGAACCATGATGTGAGACTCATCTCTGCTCTGCTACAGCTCGATGCTACTCACTCCCACCTCCAACCCTACGTCATCCTGAGAGGGAGAGAAGGAAAGACAAGGTGGATGAGGAAGAGAAGGAGTGGGGAGAGAGAGGGGTGGAAAAAGAGTGATAGCGGAAAGAAATAAGAAATAAGAAGTTAAATGTATATACAAAACAGCTCTTCTTAAAAACATTATTGCATCTGGAGTAGCTGTCTGGTCTGGAGTAGCTGTGTGTTGACGGGCGCTAGGTCAGTCTGGGAAAGCTACATCCTCCCTAGCTGTGTCTGCCCTGGCTGGCCCTGATCATTGCCAGATGCTACAGGAAGTGATGTAAGAATCTTGGCTGAGTGTGAGCAACCCACCCCAAGATGTTTTTTTTCTTCTGTTGGGCTGAAATGGAGGTCAGACGGAGCAGTTCCAAGTTCCAACTGCTCATGGCCGGAGAAAATAATCAAGCAGCATAACTGCATGACGTACAAACCTCCTCCTCCATAACCTCTTGAAAGTCACAACACCGTGAAACATATTCAATTTACCATGGCTATGGAAAAAGTACCCTACATACCGCTGTTAGTTCCGTACTCCAATACGCTGCATTTAACTGCTTGTTTAAATAGAAATGTGAGGCTACAGAGTGTTGCATGTTGACACCAGAAGCTGGAGGAGTTCAGTGCCATTTTGCAACCGTGCCATGCCAACTAATGTCAGAGGATAGATTAAACACAGATTAAGGAGCTAAACTGTTACTTCTCAGATCTCTTAAGTAACTCTACTTAATAAATGCTCATTCAATAATCCTCAAAGTCAAACTTTAAGATTTGGCATGCACACACATTTCTGGTGGTAGGCAATGAGGCAATGCTGCACGAAGGGCTAATACAATGAGCGCAGCAAGACCAAAATCCTTTTTTCATGCATGCATGAATATAAACAAAGGCATTGAAACAAGAGCCAAGTGGCCGTGACAACGTGACAGTCCCTCTACACACTTCATGTTTTGGATCCACATGGCTTGTTGCCATACACAAACAAGGACTTGGAGAAGAGACACTGTTCTCCTGCTCTGCCAAATATTGTATTGTGCTCTTGGGTGCTAAAACTGGTAGATCTCTCTCCCTCACAATCCCTCATAGTCCCCCCCGTGCACACGTGAATGGTGTATTATTACGACAACATGCACTGTCATATTGTGTCTGAGTTATGAGTGCCTCTCCCACGTCAGAGTGTTTGCAGAATTTAAGAACAGATTATATTTTGTCCGTTTACAGATTAGCATGTAAACCACGGATCATCAACTAGATTCAGCCACGGGATGATTTTATATTGAGAGGATGATCAGGGGGCTGGAAAATAATTACAAGTAATGTTTAGACTGCAAATTGACCGCAAGAAGCCCAAACAAATATAATATTTGACTAAAACATAATAATTTAAAACCTTGGTTACATTTGTCTACAATCACATACACTCAGTGACCAGTTTATTAGGCCTGTTCACGAAAATGGTTCGCTCCTACAGACAGTGAGTCACGTGACCGTGGCTTGCTATATAAAGCAGATAAACAGGCAACAAGGCATTCAGTTATTGTTCAATTGAACGCTAGAATGGGAAAAACTAGTGACTTAAGCAACTTTGAGCGTGGTATGATCGTCGGTTCTAGGCGCACCGGTTCCAGTATCTCAGAAACGGCCGTCCTTCTGGACTTTCCCGCACGACAGTGTCTAGGGTTTTACGAGAATGGTGCAACAAACAAAAAACATCCAGTCAGTGGCAGTCCTGTGGCCGAAAAACAGCACGTTGATGAGAGGTAAAAGGAGAATAGCAAGAATCATGCAAGCTAACAGGTGGGCCACAAACAGGCAAATCATGGCGCAGTACAAGAGTGGTGTGCAGAACGGCATCTCGGAACGCACAACTCGACGGTCCTTGTCACGGATGGGCTATTATTGCAACAGACGACCACACCGTGTTCAACTCCTATCAGATAAAAACAAGCAGAAGCAGCTCCAGTGGGCAGGCGGTCACCAGCACTGGACAATTGAGGAGTGGAAAAACATTGCCTCGTCCGATGAATCCGGGTTCCTGTTGCATCATGCTGATGACAGAGTCAGGATTTGGCGTAAGCAGCATGAGTCCATGGCCCCATCCTGCCTGGTGTCAACGGTACAGGCTGGTGGCGGTGGTGTAATGGAGTGGGGAATGTTTTCCTGCCACAGGTAAGGTCCCTTGATACCAATTGAGCAATGTTTCTATGCCCCAAATAATTCAAGCTGTTCTGGAGGCAAAGGGGGGTCCAACCCGGTACTAGATGGGTGTACCGTTTATATTATGAGTCGGAATACTTTGGAACATATTTCCAAAATTAAAATCACTTGGACCTTATTTGCTGGTGTTTATACAGTCTTATGTCCAACAATAAAAATGTAAAAAGAAAACTTGGGGGGCCAAATCAAATCTCCCGCGGGTCGCCAGTTGGGGAACCCTGCTGTAAACTATTCTCCTTCCCTCCACTGCCTCTCACAGACACTATTGTATTTGATGCCTCTCCATGAACTCTCAAATTGTATCGGTATTTGGTGGTGTGTTTCACAGACAAACCCCTGAACACACTGGTTGTTTTCCGAATACTCATCCACAGAACGGACAGGATGAAGTAGTGTTCTAGGTTTTATCTGGGATGGGTTTTGAACTACTTTACCGATGGCATAGAAACGTGCTTATTGGGTGCACATTCTGCACAAGAAGTTTTTTTATTGTAATATTACCTGCCTTTCAACATTTTGTTCTGTAATAAAAGGCATTCACATTGCTTTGGATCAAGTAGAAAATATGTGTGCATGCATCTGCTTGCCAGTGGTCTCCCATTTCACAACTTTATTATGAATTTCTGTAATTTCCCCCCAAATCTATTGCATAACAGCCCAAGTAAGCATTTCGTTGGACGATGTATACCATATGTATCCCGTACATATGACAAATAAAACTTGAAACCATATAAAAGGCATATCCTTGTTACAGTATGTTTCAATGTCAAGTTATTTGGTAAAATGAAGATTAAAATGAAGGAAGAACATTTTCTCTACATGTATAGAATGACTGTAGCAGGATAACGTGATAATAGTGTGTGGTGTTTCTCCCCTTTGGAGCCCAGGAATCACAGGCCTAACCACAGTGGCGTCATTAGTCCAGGAGAAACCACCGCAGAATCCAGGGATATGGAGAATGTAACGTGGCACAGCACAGCCAGGAGTCTCAGTACAGGCCAACCAGTGTAAAGAAAATGCCTTAAATTAATCCCACATAAAACAGTCTTCACAGCTGGGGAATATACTGGGTTAGGTCTGTCTGTCTGTATCTCTCCTGCAGCACACAAGCAGCTCTGACCAGACTCAATCCCTGTTAAACAACTAACCTACAACCCACCGCATGCATGCCAATGTTAATTTGCTATTGGCTTCAAGTGGTTGGATCTGTGGGGAGAATGTTTCAAAGGTTGAGGCAGGCCTGCAAGCCAGGTGGATCTCTGGCAGAGTACTCCTCTACAGTGCAGGACTTATGGCACTGATACTGTTTGTCTTGTTTGTAATGTCCTGTGAAGACTGTGGATTGTTAAACAATTTCATGCCATTTCAAAACAGATGAGTTATTGCAAAATCCTAAACTCTTCCCCGTTATCATCTTGTAACATCCTTGTTGTGGGTTAAGGGTTGACGTCATGGTTTTGGCTGGGCAGAGACCCCTTTCCCTGCCCCCACTAGGTCAAAGAGCTGGATTGTTCTGAGCTGACTGTGCATGCTTTGTGAGGAGGTGAAGGCATGCGAAGCAGGAAGTTAGCTCAATGCTTCCTGAGGATGGCCCGCGCTCATCTTTGAATTCACTTGGACAGGAAGTTAGAATGTTACAATGTGTGTGTGATTTTAAAAAAGTATTTGTGTTTTAAAGAGATTCTCATACAGTAACAGTAGCCTCTTGAAGGCAACACAAGCTTATTTTCCATTAGTTACTCTCATGAGATTTCACAATGTGTATGATTAGCTGTTAAAGGAGAAAAATAATTAGAGAAAGCAAAAGCGAATCTAGCATAATCAGCTCTTTGGCTAATCCCTTCTAAGCTTTAGCATTACTTTGTCTAAATACAACATACCGAATAGTATGAGTAATATGGTGCTCTCATTCCAGCCATTCAAAATCCTTCCCTCCTCTCTAAGCCAATCAGATCCCAGGCTCCCTCTGAAAGGAAGTGACAGAGATGAACGGGGCGTTCTTTTCCGGGTGTCTCTAATGTGTTTCCCTCCTCTGACCATGGATCATCCACATAGCGCCATGACCAGATGATGCAACAGCTGTATAAGTGCCTGTCCCTCTGCCTCCTTATCCCAACATAGGCCAGAGCTACTGATTCAGCCCACCTATCACTGCCAGCTGCAACCAAAACTGTAACCAAACACACAGCTGCACAAACGCAACTACATGTAGGCAATCTGTGCAAGCACTCCCACATTATTTCCAAGATGCTGAGGCAAGTGTTTCAGCAAAGGGTTGGGCTGCGATGTAAAATGTGGCTTACTGTCAACTTGCACTAAAATGAACTAGATTGTTTGCTGTAAAACCTGATGAAGTAAATGGCATACTACAGTACACTTGTCTGATCTTCTTCTTTGCTTCAGCAGGCAATGGCCCAAAGCTAATGAGAGCCCATTACTTTGATACATGGCTGCATCCAGACAGTCAGAAAGCATAGGGAGGCAAGGCAATAGCCAAGGGCAATAAACAACAAAAAGGGCTGTATCACCCAGGATAAGTCAGAGCAGTATTCTGGTCCCAGATGACTGCACTATTATTTACAGCCAGACAGACCAGACCAGGTGTCACGACTTCCTCCGAAGCTGCCTCCTCTCCTTGTTCGGGCAGGCTTCGGCGTTCGTCGTCACCGGCCTTCTAGCCACTGCCGCTCCTCATCTCATCATTCCATTTGTTTTGTCTTGTTTATTACACACACCTGGTTCATATCCCCTCATCAGTCCCTGTATCAGTATTCCCTCTGCCCCCTTGTCTTTGTGTGTGATTGTTTATTGTGGAGGTTACTATAGCTCGGTGGAGCTATATTGTATTTTGTATCGCCCGGATATTCACCCGTGTGCCTTGTTGTCTCCAGTGCGCCGTAATACCGCACTGGAGTGTTTTACGCATTGCTGCGTACCGCTGTCTTACCGAATAAACAATTTATTCTGTGATTTACCCTCCTGTGCCTAACTCCATCCAAATCAACCGCCACAGAATCCCACACCCAACAGCATGGAGTCACCAGGAGATGGGAATATGCCTGGAGTCGTGGAGCGGGTCGAGGAGCATTCCAACATGCTAGCCAGCTTGGGCGAAGCGATGGATCGTGTTCTCCAGGTCGTCCAACACATGGAGAAGACAGGACCCGACCCTTCGGGACCAGCTGAGCGACCGGATCCAGCCACCCACACCCCAGCACCCAGAGGGATTCACCTACCCCGACCGAGGGAGTATGACGGGATAGCTGCCCGCTGCCAGGGATTCCTCCTGCAGCTGGACCTCTATTTTTCTACCATCAGCCCGGCTCCATCGGAGTGGGAGAAGGTGTCCGCCCTCGTCTCCTGCCTCTCGGGGAAAGCCCTTGAGTGGGTCAACGCAGTCTGGAGTGAAGGAGGAGACACGTTGGACAACTATGGGGAGTTCGCTCGCCTCTTCCGGGCAGTCTTCGATCACCCTCCTGAAGGAAGAGAGGCGGGCGAGCAGCTAGTCCATCTGAGGCAGGGGACGAGGACCGCGCAGGACTTTGCCCTGGAGTTTAGAACTCTAGCGGCTGGGTCCAGGTGGAAAGAGTGGGCCCTCATCGACCGCTTCCGGTGCAGCTTGCGAGAGGACGTCCGAAGGGAGCTAGCCTGCCGGGATACCACGTTGACTTTCAACCAGCTGGTGGACATGACCATCCGGTTGGACAACCTGCTGGCTTCAAGAGGACTTCCTGGAAGGGGCCTGCCCGTTTCACCCCCCTTCAACCCGGATTACGTACCGATGGAGCTGGGTGGTGCAGCAATCCGGGCAAGAGAGGACACTCTGCTGCACGCTGTCGTCAGAGTTCTTCTGGGTCTGGAGGCGGCAGGCAGGGCACTCTCGCGTCACCCCAGGTAGCGCAAACCCACACTTGTTCAGAGCCCTCTGCTGCGCACTTCACCATACACGTCACCTTCCCTGATTACACGGTAGTTCCCCAGTGTAGGGCACTGGTCGATTCAGGCGCAGCTGGGAACTTCATAGACAGGTCTTTAGCTAATCGTCTATGTATCACATTGGTTACCCTACCCATTCCATTGCCCATCAAAGCACTTGACAGTCGACCATTAGTGTCAGGTTATGTTAGGGAGGTTACAGCACCAGTCACGATGATTATGCAGGAGACCCATTGGGAGCAAATCACCTTTTTTATTATTGAGTCCCCTGATTTCCCTGTTGTGTTGGGTCTTCCCTGGCTCGCACTACACAACCCCACCTTTTCATGGCCACAGAGTGTTCTCACGGGGTGGTCACGAGAGTGTCAGGGTAGGTGTCTAGCTGTTTCCGTTGGTGCAACCACGGTGGAAAGTCCAGACACTACCTCCACTGTGCGCATTCCCCCCGAATACCTTGACTTGGCGCACGCGTTTTCCAAAACGCAGGCGACCAAATTACCACCCCACCGGGCGGGGGATTGCGCGATAAACCTCTGGTTAGACGCTGTGCCTCCCAGGAGTCATGTCTATCCCCTGTCGCAGGCTGAAAGGGAGGCTATGGAGACAAACGTCTCTGAGTCCATGCGCCAGGGGTTCATACGTCCCTCCACTTCACCCGCCTCCTCTAATTTTTTTTTTGTGAAGAAGAAAGACAGAGGTCTGCGCCCTTGCATTGATTACCGGGCACTTAATCAAACTACCATTCGCTATAGTAACCCTCTACCCCTCATCTCCTCTGTTATTGAATCAATGCATGGGGCTCGCTTCTTCACAAAATTAGATCTCCGGAGTGTGTACAACCTGGTGCGTGTCCGGGAAGGGGACGAGTGGAAGAGAGCATTCAGCACAACCACGGGGCATTACGAATACCTGGTGATGCCGAAAGGGTTGATGAATGCTCCATCAGTCTTCCAGTCCTTTGTGAACGAGGTGTTTTGGAACATGCTTGGTCGTGGTGTGGTGGTCTACATCGATGAGATTCTGGTCTATTCCGCTACGCGCACTGAGCATGTGTCCCTGGTTCGCAGAGTGCTGGGCCGACTGTTGGAGCATGACCTGTATGCCAAGGCAGAAAAGTGTCTGTTCATCCAACAGTCTGTCTCCTTCCTCGGATACCACATCACCACCTCAAGGTGTGGAGATGGAGGGAGACCACATTTCAGCCGTGCGTAATTGGCCGACTCCAACCACGGGAAAGGAGGTGCAGCGCTTTATTGGGTTTGCCAATTACTATCAGAGGTTTATTCGGGGCTTTGGCAAGGTCGCAGCTCCCATCACCTCTCTGTTGAAGGGTGGGCTTTCCCGGCTCTGCTGGTCTGCTGAGGCTGACAGGGCTTTCAGTAACCTGAGGGCTCTGTTCACCTCAGCCCCAGTACTGGCCCATCCCGATCCATCATTACCGTTCATAGTGGAGGTGGTTGCGTCCGAGGTAGGGATAGGTGCTGTCCTATCCCAACGCTCGGGCATGCCACCCAAGCTCTGCCCCTGTGCCTTCTTCTCTAAGAAGCTCAGCCCGGCGGAGCAGAACTATGACGTTGGTGATCGGGAGCTGTTGGCTGTTCTCAGAGCCCTGACTGTGTGGAGGCACTGGCTCGAGGGGGCGAAACACCCTTTCCTCGTCTGGACTGACCACCGGAACCTGGAGTACATCCGGGCAGCGAGGAGGCTGAACCCTCGCCTGTTTACTCACGTCTTCCGGCACTACGGGGTGCCAGAGGACATAGTGTCTGACCGGGGTTCCCAGTTTACATCCAGGGTCTGGAAGGCGTTCATGGAACGTCTCGGGGTCTCGGTCAGCCTGACCTCTGGGTTTCACCCCAAGTCTAATGGGCAGGTGGAACGGGTGAATCAGGATGTGGGTAGGCTCCTGCGCTCCTACTGCCAGGACCGGCCGGGGGAGTGGTCGGTGTTCTTGCCATGGGCCGAATATGCCCAGAACTCTCTCCGCCACTCCTCTACTTACCTATCTCCATTTCAATGTGTTTTAGGTTATCAGCCGGTCCTGGCACCGTGGCATCAGAGCCAGACCGAAGCTCCTGCGGTGGATGACTGGTTTCTGTGCGCGGAGGAGACGTGGAACGCTGCCCACATCCACCTCCAGCCAGAAGGCCAACGCTGAACGCACCGAAGTGAGGCCCCAGTCTTTGTACCGGGTGATCGGGTCTGGCTCTCGACCCGGAATCTGATCCTCCACCTGCCCTGCCGGAAAATGAGCCCACGGTTTGTGGGGCTGTTCAGATTCCTGAGTCCTGAGGAGAGTAAACAAGGTTACGTATAGTTTACTGCTCCCTCCTGATTACCGTATTAACCCCTCGTTTCACGTGTCTATCCTCAGGCCGGTGGTGGCTGGTCCGCTGCAGTTGTCTGAGGTGCGGGAGGTCCCTCCGCCTCCTCTGGACATCGAGGGGGCCCCAGCGTACTCCGTCCGTTCCATCCTGAATTCGAGGCGTCGGATGGGGGGCCTTCAGTACCTCGTGGAGTGGGAGGGGTACGGTCCGGAGGAGCGGTGCTGGGTCACAGTGAGGGATGTCCTTGATCCGTCCCTGTTGCGGGATTTCCACCATCCCTGCTCCGCGTCCTCCTGGCCGTCCCCGAGGCCGGTGTCGGCACGCTGCTGGAGCTGCGCGTCAAGGGGGGGTACTGTCACGACTTCCTCCGAAGCTGCCTCCTCTCCTTGTTCGGGCAGGCTTCGGCGTTCGTCGTCACCGGCCTTCTAGCCACTGCTGCTCCTCATCTCATCATTCCATTTGTTTTGTCTTGTTTATTACACACACCTGGTTCATATCCCCTCATCAGTCCCTGTATCAGTATTCCCTCTGCCCCCTTGTCTTTGTGTGTGATTGTTTATTGTGGAGGTTACTATAGCTCGGTGGAGCTATATTGTATTTTGTATCACCCGGATATTCACCCGTGTGCCTTATTGTCTCCAGTGCGTAATACCGCACTGGAGTGTTTTACGCATTGCTGCGTACCGCTGTCTTACCAAATAAACAATTTATTCTGTGATTTACCCTCCTGCGCCTGACTCGGTCCAAATCACCCGCCACACCAGGCCCAGCAGACATAGAGGTATACATATAATCCTTCACAAAAGTAGAGATCAGACACAAGGATCCTTTCTTTAAATGACTTACAGCTAGGCAGTATAGTGCTCCCAAATAAATATATTACGTTTCTTTGGTATGGGAGTAATTACTCATCACTAGAAGGCAAAAGTTTATATAACCACACAATCGATTGATCTTGTGTATCCATTCCTCCAGAAATAGGCTTGTGTCAGGGAAGGCTTGAGGGCGTCATGGCCTCAGACAATATCCCTTGCTAATATTAGACCTGATTACAATTCTAACAGCTATTGCAGACACTATCTGGTCGTTTGGAGGGTAATTTGACTATGCAATAGGAAAACTTCAAACCTAACTGCTGGGCATACATTGAGGGTACTATGGCTTATTCCCAGGGGAGTGTTGCAGTTTCATGCTGACTGTCAATCTGTATGAAGGCAATTCACTTTGATGTTTGTACCAGAATAGGCTAGTATTTGTATTGACATAATTTAGTAATCTGCATATCCTTATATGATAGCAGTTGGTCTATGGATCTGTAATAACATGATAATAATTTTTTTGTGACAGATCAAAATAATTATCTTCAAGGACTCAGCACTGAGATGGTTGTCTAAGTGAGATGGTTGTCTAGGTGAGATACGTCTAGCTATCTCATCTATATTTGTTTAATTTAAGAGCCCTTGGGATAGGCTGGGATAGGCTGACTGCAAAGTTGAACAATAGCTAACAGTCTCCCTCTGTTAGTGAACCATATTGCTGGGTGCTATGGGGAAAGAAAAACGTATAGGGAGAATGGCTATGAAAAACAAGCTCTACAGACAAACTCCGTTTGACTAAATAAACTCAAAGAGCCCATAGCCCTACAAAACATTTATTGTAATTGGAGGTTGGAAGACACTGTCTCTTTATTACTGGGCTACATCAGATCCAGTTAGGGCTTAAAAGATACACCATTAACCTAATCTAAAATAGTGATTTAACTACTGCTCTCTATTTTAATCAACCACAGGGTGAACTAGGTCATGGTTGTTGTAACGACTCAATAGTTAGCTCTTACTAGCAGTTCCTATTCCTAATGTGAACATGAGGCCATTCTGGGTGAAGGATTGCCCTTGTCAGTCTGACAGACCAAGATCATTCAAGGGGACAATTGCATTTGCCATTCAGACATTGTTCTATTACCTTGGCTGCACATATCCAATAATCAGTATTGATAGGAGAAAGTATACAACAAAAAATATCAGCATACTGTATTTTGTTGTAAATGATGAATGTATTTCCTTAATTTGGCACAATTGGGGCAAGTTAGCTCTGAGGCTTTGGTAAAATTGGTTTGTTAAAAATGCATCATAGACCGAGTCATGCAGCGGTCTAAGGCACTGCATCGCAGTGCTAGAGGTGTCACTACAGACCCGGGTTCAATCCCAGGCTGTGTCGCAGCCGGCCGCGACCGGGAGACCCATGAGGCAGCGCACAATTGGCCCAGTGTCGTCCGGGTTAGGGGAGGGTTTGGCCGGCTGGGATGTCCTTGTCCCATCACATTCTAGCGACTCTTTGTGGCGGGCCGGAAAAATGCACACTGACTTCGGTCACCAGTTGTACTGTGTTTCCTCTGACACATTGGTGCGGCTGGCTTCCTGATTAAGCGAGCAGTATGTGAAGAAGCAGTGCGGCTTGGCAGGGTCGTGTTTCGGAGGACGCATGGCTCTCAACCTTCGCCTCTCCCGAGTTCGTACGGGAGTTGCAGCGATGGGACAAGACTGTAACTACCAATTGGGAAGAAAAAGGGGTAAAAAGTACACAAAACAATGCATCATAGCACAAAACATGAAAGACAAAATCATGCAACGGGGGACAATCTGCAAACATTATTGTGGAAAAGCAAAATTGGAGGTGCTGCAATAATACCATATGGTCTGGAAACCTAGACAGCACATAGACAGCACATTTACCACATGAGCAGTTGGTGAGAAAAACAAAACCCTGCAATAATCCCACATCGTGCCTGATTGTGATCAGTATGTAAAGCCTTATTTAAGAAGTAATGCACATAAGGATCCATAGGACCTATATATGTGTCACGATCGTCGTTAAGAGAGGAGGACCAAGGCGCAGCGTGATGAACGAACATGTTTATTTATCATTAGTGATAAACACGGACAGTAAACAAAACAACAAACGACTCGTGAAGTCCACGGTACAAACACAAAACCAACTGGAACAAGAACCCACAAACACAAAGGGAAAAACAGACAGTTTAAATATGGCTCCCAATCAGAGACAACCAGCCACAGCTGACACTCGTTGCCTCTGATTGGGAGTCACTCTAGCCAACATAGAAATAAACAAACCAGAACTCCCAACATAGAAATACACCACATAGAATGAACACACCCTGGCTCAACATATAGAGTCCCAGAGCCAGGGTGTGACAATATGTAAATACATTTACATTTAGCAGACACGTTTATCCAGAGCAACTAGTGTTAATTGTCTTGCTCAAGGGCACATCGACAGATTTTTCATCTAGTCTGCTCAGGGATTCAAACCAGCGACCTTTCGGTTACTGGCCCAATGCTCTCAACCGCTTGGTTACTTGCCGCCCTATGCCGGATGTATGGTTTTTACTCAGATGGGCTTCACTGTATAGACTGTAGTTGATGCCAGTAGTACTATTGATACTAAAATGTCTTACAGTACATGTTTTAGGTGCAGCATGGCTTCATTGTTTACATAAAAAATAGCAATGAAAACCTATGTTCAAGGGAAACCCTTTTGGGAATCCATTTGCATCCATTCAACATCAAACAATAGAATGCCCATTGTCCTTTTACAATGTCATTGATAGATTTTCATAGAAATTCCTAATTCAACTGTTTAACATAACATATGGCCTCAAGCTATATATTTAAGCAATAAGGCACGAGGGGATGTGGTATATGGCCAATATACCACGTGTAAGGGCTGTTCTTACACACAACGCAACGCGGAGTGCCTGGATACAGCCCTTAGCCGTGGTATATTGGCCATATACCACAAACCCCCAAGGTGCCTTATTGCTATTATAAACTGGTTACCAACGTAATTAGAGCAGTAAAAATACATGTTTTGTCACTGGTGATGTAGCACACATGCAACAATGTCATGCTGGATTTAACCATAATATTCTCTAGGGATATGGGGAACCTGCACTAATGGTGACCCTACTGGTTGGTGCCAGACAAGGCTCAATTTGGACATCAAGAATGTATTTTATCAATATGTAGATGACACGGGACACTGAATTCATTGGTGAGTCATGCACCAGTTAGGATTTTTTCCATGCAGGGCAGTGGCAGGGAAAGGAGGCAACATTTCTCCAGACACAGAAATACATGTATGTTTTATTTTAGAAAAGCATAATGCATAAGCGGAAAAGTGTACTTTTAAAACATACAGATTATAGATCAAGTAAAGCAAATGTTTGGTTTAGTAAATCCACTGACCATAGCCTGTGATGCTGAAACATTAGCTCTGCCTTGCTCGGCTCTGGCCTTAATAGTGACATTAGCACTTGACTAGCCATGCCAAGTTTACTGTGACACCACCTCTAATATTGTCCAGAGATAACCTTCCTATTTTCACAGGACGATAAAAATAGCCATGTCTCTTACACAGAAACAGAGACTGGCACTTGGAAAAATATAATCCATACTGGCAAAGATAATAGGAGTCAGTGGAACAAATATAACCAAATATAAACTACTGGTTACACCCCAAAACAGATGTGAAGTAGACGAAATGTTGTTTGAGACACTTATTCTACATGTTGAAAAAGTGGACGCACCAATGTTGTTTTATAACATGGGACAGGCTGATGAAATAGATGAAAAGTAGCCTAGCTACAGTGAGGGAAAAAGTATTTGATCCTCTGCTGATTTTGTACGTTTGCCCACCGACAAAGAAATGATCAGTCTATAATTTTAATGATAGGTTTATTTGAACAGTGAGAGACAGAATAACAACAACAAAAATCCAGAAAAACACATGTTATAAATTGATTTGCATTTTAATGAGGGAAATAAGTATTTGACCCCCTCTCAATCAAAAAGATTTCTGGCTCCCAGGTGTCTTTTATACAGGTAACGAGCTGAGATTAGGAGCACACTCTTAAAGGGAGTGCTCCTAATCTCAGCTTGTTACCTGTATAAAAGACACCTGTCCACAGAAGCAATCAATCAATCAGATTCCAAACTCTCCACCATGGCCAAGACCAAAGAGCTCTCCAAGGATGTCAGGGACAAGATTGTAGACCTACACAAGGCTGGAATGGGCTACAAGACCATTGCCAAGCAGCTTGGTGAGAAGGTGACGACAGTTGGTGTGATTATTCGCAAATGGAAAAAACACAAAAGAACTGTCAATCTCCCTCGGCCTGGGGCTCCATGCAAGAGCTCACCTTGTGGAGTTGCCAGATGAGACCAAAATGGAGCTCTTTGGCATCAACTCAACTCACCGTGTTTGGAGGAGGAGGAATGCTGCCTATGACCCCAAGAACACCATCCCCACCCATCTTGGGTGAGAACCTCCTTCCCTCAGCCAGGGCTGAGGGAAGGAATGGGTCGTGGATGGGTATTCCAGCATGACAATGACCCAAAACACACGGCCAAGGCAACAAAGGAGTGGCTCAAGAAGAAGCACATTAAGGTCCTGGAGTGGCCTAGCCAGTCTCCAGACCTTAATCCCATAGAAAATATGTGGAGGGAGCTGAAGGTTCGAGTTGCCAAACGTCAGCCTCGAAACCTTAATGACTTCTGCAAAGAGGAGTGGGACAAAATCCCTCCTGAGATGTGTGCAAACCTGGTACAAGAAACGTCTGACTTCTGTGATTGCCAACAAGGGTTTTGCCACCAAGTACTAAGTCATGTTTTGCAGAGGGGTCAAATACTTATTTCCCTCATTAAAATGCAAATCAATTTATAACATTTTTGACATGCGTTTTTCTGGATTTTTTTGTTGTTATTCTGTCTCTCACTGTTCAAATAAACCTACCATTAAAATTATAGACTGATCATGTCTTTGTCAGTGGGAAAACGTACAAAATCAGCAGGGGATCAAATACTTTTTTCCCTCACTGTATGGTATGACAAAAATTATCCCTCTCCTTGAAAACAAAAGAGGCCATTATTCTTTCAGGCCAATTACCCATAAACCTCTAGTAAAACAGACATTGTAGAAGCTTCAGTTCTATTCTTAGTATGTGTGTATAATAACACTATTATAACAACACTGAAAAGGGAACTGGCGTCATGGCAGTCTCTTTGGTAGAGTGAAGGAGGCAGGGTCTCATGATGAACAATATACAAAATGCCATAATAAAGTGAACTAATTTCCCAATCTTCCCTGTTGCTGTTGAGATACAATGGCAGGGCAGGACAACAAAGTCCTCAAACAGAAAAAAAAGTTATTATTCAAGGAAACACCCTGCCTCCATAAACCTTGTTGTTACCAGGTCATTGAGACTAGACCAAAAAAAAGCTTCATGAGTGACATGATGACCTTGATAATAATGTGCAGTATACTGTATAATTGATGCAGAACTATATTTTAAGTATTCTAACTACAGCATCATAAAATGTGTCAGTACTTAGGCGTAGGCTAGTTCTGTGTGCTGCCTAGCCAGTCATCCAATGACTGTGACATAGTTCCCAATACGCAGCTGCCTACAGCCAGCGGTTACAGTTGGAAGAGTGCTGGCTATGATTATCAGTGGCACAGGTCCAACACTTGAATTCCTGCAGGAGGAGGAGACAACTATCCAAAAGAAAACGGTCAACATAGTACACTGTCTCGCGCTCAAATAATACCAGTCTGTTTTCACACAGACAAATGGCTGTTTAATGCAGGAGCAGTACCAGAATTTCTGAATAGCTTTAATAAATATGTTTAATGTTCTAGCTATTATAAGCAAATTTGCCTGACTATACATTTTTTATAAAGACTTATGATTGCACTGACCACCGTATGCCTGATTCACATTAGTTTATAATTGTTCATGAGCATATGGAAAAAGCAGAATCTCGAGCTTTTCTGATAAAAAAAGAGAGCTCTAATCAACACTGCTCTAATTAATTAATGGGTGACATTAGGTGACATCTTGAGTGGTTCGAGCATTAATGACCTCCCTATGGAGAGGACTCTTCATTCCCAATTAAACCAAACATATAAAATTATTCAGATGCACTGGCAGCACTTTTTTAAGTTAAAGTATTGTGTTGTGAAAAAAACTACACAATACACAAAGAGAGCGGATGCAAACCAGGCCAGCTGTCTGGCTTCACAACAAAGCCCCCAACACTACAGTGTCCATCTTCGGGAAAGAAAAAACTGCTAAACCAAAACGAGTCATAGGCCTTTTCGCATAAAAACTCTCTAAACATTACAAATAGACAAACCAATAGAATGAAAGCCCGTAACCTCCACTGATTAACTGGGAACTGGACATCCTGACCGGTCCAGCGCTGCCTAGCCTGAGCATAGCCTGGTTTGCTAAAGCTAAAGGCGAGCATTAGACTATCAAAATTGTATCAACTAAAGAAAATGTAGCAGATAATCAAACGCTCCTGTAGCTACAGTACATCGTTATCTTTATTGCTTATCGGATTCACAGTAGCCGATTACATGGCAAGGGATATTTGCAACGATATAGCAAGCCCACAAAGGCTGGAGAAGTGGTCATGCATGCAGCATGACAATAAACTGCCACTAGCCAAGCCAGTCTTACTGCTCTCTCTCTCGCTCTACATATCGTTAACCAATAAGACGTCAGCCTTTATAGGCTACCGTAATCATTCTGCATAGGCCCATTGTGAATTATGAGATTTAAAATTTAGGCCTTTCATCTATTCTTCAATCATTTACAAATATGCCCTGGAATTAAAACGTTGTCGTTCCAGATCATCCAGTTAGATTGACAGAAAGTAAAAACAGAAAAGGGGGAGAGGGAATTCCAACAACTGCATTTATGTATTCATTTGTACAGTTAGTTTACTTGGATGATTTGGTTACAATAAAACATTCTCCCCAAGACAATCACACAGCTGTGGAAAACGTTTTATTATCATGCATTTCTCACTTACCCTCTATTCGGCTGGCTGTTATGAAGGCTTGCTATATCCAATGGAACTGTACACTGATGTCGGTGCCCAGCCCTGTCCTTATGTGCGTTAGTCTTCTCTCAGTTGCGCAGCAATAACGCTATTCCACTACAAATAGCGGAGCGTTGCCTACATCCTCCACGACAGCGTCTGCAGTTCCAGCTCGACCCTTTGGGCGTGTTTTTCCAGATTGATTGGCAATTTTCCGGTCAAATGGGCATTTGGGATACAATAAATGATACATTTAAAACCAAAGATGTTGAAAAATGTTGTGACATTATGCAAATAAATTCGATTAATATGCATTAGTTTGCATTGTTTTGGCCGAATAAAAGCAATTTTATGTGATTACGAAGGCTGATCTCGCGAGCATACCAATCTGATAGGCCTACCAACGCGATCTTGTGGTTGTAGTTTCTATTTTCAACTGTGCAATTCAAAAGTTGGGCATCACGTCCAGAATAAAACGACAAGTTCCGTGGCCCATTGCTTGGTTTACGGAAGTATTTGGAAAGCTGCTCATTTCAACGGTTGCCATCTGAGGTGAAACTAGGCATAGCCATCTCTGCTAATCTCCAGATACTGTCTCTGTAGTGTCTTTTGTTATGTACATGATAGGAACGTTTTTGGTGTGATATTTTTTATGTGAAGGTAGCTAGCTACATCAAGAAGACACACATAACGTTACGTTCACAAGTTATCCATGAAGCCACTGTTGGACTCTGATGAGGAGGAAGAAGAGTTGGGAGCGTATCAAAAGAAACTCAGAGGTAACGTTAGGCTAGTTAGCTAGCTAAAGGTAAGGCTTGAGTTTAGCCAGAAAATGATGCGCTGTAACTAGCTAGCTAGCTGGTCTTTTTGTTCCATTTTGTGGTTGACATTAGACATAGGCCTACTAGCTACTTCAGGTGTTTTAAAAGCTGGCTAAATAAACAAGACAACATCCCCACGTTTACTCTCTAGTCTGTCTCTTCTCAAAAGAGAGATACGTTACATTGTCATCAGTTTGTTATTCAGCCTTGAAAATACACAGTTATATCTGTTACACAGTAAACCTTTCAACATGATGATTTGACCCCCAGAGAGAGCCAACCGCAGCATCCAGCAGCTCAGCAGTGCACTGGAAGAGCCCAGCTCAGATGCAGAGGGCATGGAACCAGGCAGGGCTGGAGACACAGACTGCACGACTGGAGAGGACTCATGGAACCAAAGGCAACGGAGTGAAGCTGGTACTTGAGCCTGTGATTAATGTCATCACTTGGGTCCCATAGACCCGGGTTTTCCTAATCTGGTCCTGGAAAACTACTGGCTCTGCAGGCATTAATTCCAGCCGTGCAGTAACACACCTGATTTGACTAATCATAGTCCAGATTGAGGACTCTTGTACTCCAGACTCAGGACTATGCTTAGTTGAATACTTTAGTGTGTGAGAGATGGGCTGGAGCAAAAACCTGCTCCCCACTTTCTGCTGTCCAGGACTGGAGTTGGAGTAGCTACAGATTTTATGCCAGATATGTGATAACAATGTTTCCATTACTGGGTGTTACAGGTTAGCTTATGCAAAACACCGCCATAGATGTTTCAACTAACCTGCTCTTGGCGTTACTGTCTTCGTTCTCGATTCTGGGAAAAGGGTATCTTATAAATGTCACTGTCCATTTGCAGGTGGTTCTACAAAAGAAAAAAGAGAACTCAGAAAGATATTAAATCCATGTTTTGTACTGCGCAAGGAGGTTCCTCGCCATCTTAGCTGCCACACATCTAGCATTTCCTAGCATCTTTGCAGGATTAGTCGTTTCTATGCGACGCGGCCTTGGCCACGTGTAGAAGTAGATGGCAGCGCGTCACACAGTGCAACCAAAACAACTTGCAAGAGGCATTTCTCACTCCATACAAAACATGGATTTAATATCTTTCTGAGTTTTCTCTGGTTTTTGTAGGTCTACCTGCAACTGGATACCGACATTTATAAGATACCCTTTTCCCCGAATCGAGAACGAAGACAGTATCGCCAAGAGCAGGTTAGTTGAAACGTCTATGGCGGTGTTTTGTATAAGCTAACCTGTAATGCCATGTAACAGACACACACATTATTCTTAGTAATGTAATATTGTAAAATTGTAGTGAAATAATGGAGCAATGTATAACTGTAATGTAATAATGAAGCAATGCAAATTTGTATGATGTAATGTTTTATTTCTGTTTGGACTCTAGGAAGAGTAGCTGCTGCCTTGGCAACAGCTAATGTGGATTCTAATAAAATACTAAATGGAAATATAGTTATCACATATCTGGCGTACAATCAGTAGCTAGAGT
Organism: Coregonus clupeaformis; assembly: GCF_020615455.1. Lineage (NCBI taxonomy): Eukaryota > Metazoa > Chordata > Actinopteri > Salmoniformes > Salmonidae > Coregonus > Coregonus clupeaformis. The sequence continues at coordinate 16,114,877 of NC_059222.1, read as the reverse complement.
TGGAGAACCCTACCATAGAGCATCAGCACTGATTTCCCAGAATAACACGCGCACTTCATTATACATCCCCATGGATGTTTTTTGTAATTAGTTTTACCTTTTGTATTTGCACCGCTATATATACTAATGGCTTATTTTGTGTTTCAGTCAATCAGCTGCGATCACTCCTGCAAAAGCAACAAAAAGAGACACTTTCACTCACTTCTCCTTCAAAGACAAAATCTTCCCCAAAGGTACTATCCTCAAGACCGTGCATAAGAATCTATGATAAGACTTAAGACAATTAACACAACGTAGATGTCTAGATGTCCTTTCCCTTTATCAGCCTACTTAGATCAGATTAACTCCATTTAATCAATTCCATCCTATGGCAATATATTGATTGATCACCAAAAAACACTCTTGGAAATAACTATCTAGTGATTGCGTTATTGAGTTCAGACTCTGGTGGTGTGGCAGACTAATTAGTTTTTTGCACAATTCGGTTGGGTGCAACACTTTTGTTGTCCCATTGTGAATATGTTTATGACTAACACACAAGTCTTCTTTAATCCATATTACCAGAGGTGTCAAGATGATGTGAGCTCTAGAATGCCTGCCGTTAAAGACCTGGTCCCCATTCTCCACAACCAGTCAGAGTACATCCAGCACCTGGAGGCTGAGGTCAAGTTCTGCAAGGTCTGTCTGTCTGTCTGATGAGCCCACCTCAGTCTCGCTACCACTGACTCTCATTAAAGTTCTTACTCAATTTGTTCACCAATGGATATTCATTACATGTAATGAATTATAGTGGTAGATGTCCATCTTGCTGGACATTTATAACCCACAAGTGTGTGTATGTCTGTGTATCTGTTGTTGTTTGTGACTGTGCGTTGTTGTTGTTGGCAGGAGGAGCTTCTGGGGATGAAACAGAGGATAAGGGTGGTGGTGGTAGAGAATGAGAAACTACATAGAGAGATCAAGTCCAAAATGGGGGAAGAAACCCTGAAAGACTACACTCTCTTAGATGGCACGGTAATGTGTTTTCACAATGATGGTTCTGCGTTAAAATTCCATTCTGGAGATAAGCAAAGTGCAGACACGACAGAATAAACAATTTTTCATGATTGTATTCTCTCCTAGGTGAATTCCGAGCCGTCCAGAGCAGACAATTCTCAAAGAACAGCATTTATACCAGCTCACAGTGTCTTTCAACAAGCAGAGGAACACAAGTGGAAGAAAGAACTGGTAGGCCTGTATGACTATGGTCACCTCTCTCCTTCCATACTGAGTACTGCAGCTGACAGAATTTCTACATGTAGATAAAGCTTTTAGTACCCTAGGTTTTACATTTTTAAATTACTTGAGAGTAATGTTGACAGCTAATCTCCTCTCCAACATCACATTTTCAACTTGGCCTCAGGAGCAGCTCAAATCCCTCTATCTAGCCCAGACAGAGACACTGGAAGCTCAAGTAAGGTCACTGAAGTAAGTGAACTGTAGGACTTTACAGATCAGCATTAATTCACAGAGATCTTGCATATCTGATTAATCAGGGTTTAATTTTTCATCAGCGTCTATTCGTGCATTCTGTTTTTCCTGATATTCTATGTTGTTTTGATCACCTCCATTCAGGAAGGACCTGGCCAGCAGTCAGAAGGAGTGTGAAGAAGTCAAAGGTCGTCTGAGACATAAGGAAGCGATGGCAGCGGCGGGCAGTGCCAAGCAGTGCGTAGGCGGCCTCTGTCTGAAGTGTGCCCAGAATGAGGCCGTGCTGGCAGAGACACACTCCAACATGCACATCCAGGCCATTGAGAGACTCACCAAGTCAGTGATCATGCATTTTTCTCCTTTTCTCCTGATATTTTGTCCTTTATTGATTAGAGTAGTTGGGTTCCTTCAAGGTCTCTTCCCCCTCATACCACCAAACTACCAAGGGCCATTTTTCCTATCCAGTACGCCTAAGGCTTTGCCATTGATCACACTTTATTTATTCCCTTGTTCATTGGTTGGTCAGTGCCTCTGAGCTATGTCAAAGGAAGAATGTTCACATTGAGATGTCATCTCAATCAATCCAGTTGGCATATTCTGACAAAGCAATCAATTTTCCATCCCCTTTAGCAAGGTTGTCAGTAATTCAGTCTCCATGTCAATCACAAATGACAAATCTGGCTTTGATAGGGCATGGCATGTCTACAAGTGACAATGTGATAATTAGTATCCTTACACCAGAATGATTATTGATGAACAGAGCTTTTATTTGCCCACAATGAAATGAAAATGTGTGTGTGCGTGTCCCACAGAGAGCGTGATGAGCTGATGAGTGTGCTGTGCTCTTTGAGGGCCAGTCAGAGTGAGGCCCAGCAGAGGGAGTGGGCAGCCTACCAGCAGGTCAAACAGGCTGTAGAGATGGCTGAGGAGGCCAACCTGGAGAAGACCAGGGTGAGTTAGACAACCACTCACTCACGGAGCATTACTGAGCAACAGTGACCTCTACTGGTCAGGCTGCTCAACTACACACTTTAATGGCTTGGACCCAGGCCCCCAGTGTCTGGTCTGGAGCGTGAAGTCACAAGCTCTGCCAAAAGCCCTGGTCTGCCCTAGAAAGCCTATGTAAATTATGATCGCCAGAACAAACCCCAAAAATATTGACGGACGTTTTTAGGCTCTAAAATGTGTTTATTATGATCAAGTTTGATCCCCACTGTGAATTATTTTAAAGTTTGCTACAAATCGAGATATTTAATGAAATAGTCATCCATTCTGACTACTACATTTGTCGAACACAGGACCACATGCTGAAACAGACCAATCATGGGCCAGCAGGCTACGAGGAGGCTCCATAGACATTAAGGTTGACTCTCAGTCAGGATGAAAACGACTACATCGACCATGATCCTTTGCTAGTTATGGCCACTTTCACTATGTTACTTAGCTATGTTTTGGGTGCCATTGAGCAATATGGCACACTTCAAATTCAAATACTTCCGGCTTCATGCGCCATACGTGGATGACGTCAGCGTTATCACTATCTACTGGTTTTAATGTCTTTGCTTGGACCCTTTTGTAGGTGATTAGTCTCTCTAGACATCCGGGTTGCCTCCCTCAATGTTCCAATGTTTGTACATAACACGTCTGTACATAATAGAACATCAGTTTGGCATAGAGGAACTACGTCACTGGCTACGCACTACCTTATCTGCTTGAATAAAATACCAAATAGTAGCTAGCAAGATGGAGATCACAGAGGTTATTTTTAATCACTGCATTTCACAAGTGGCTAGTTTGCATCAACTACCTTCACTAAAACCACTTTCGTTTAGAATCGCGACGTTCTGGCATGTCTTCCTTTTTTTCCCTTATCAGACTGACCAAGAGAGTCTGTCATATCTAGCAGACTCTAGTCACTGCTGTTGCCTAGGGTCGGCTTTTCGAGACTAGTACAGTACCTGATTAGAACTATAAACTCTATTTTACAATAGTGAATCTGAAAGGTTTATATGATGCCGTACATGTTTTCAAGATATAGAAGTGGTAAAAATAAGAAAGGTATTTTTTTTGTGAGACACTTGAAATTCATTTTTTGCTGTATCCTCCTCCCTTTGACCCTTGTGTGTACCCGTCCGTGTCTGTACTGGTTTTGTCCTTCCTACAGGCGGTGGTGCAGTGTGAGGCATTTGCCAGGGAGCTGGCCAGACAGAGAGAGAGGCTGGAGACTGAGATGGCTGCAGAGCAGGAGAAAATCTCTGAGGCCAGAGAGGGGGCACGCAACGAGGCCCGCAAGGAGAAGGAGGAACTGGCCCAAACGGTCTGTCCGTCTGCCTTTTCATCTTTCATTAAAGCAAATTGAGATATGTTAAACTTTCTCTATTTATCCTAGTCACTAATTGAATGTTTTATTAAGGTAATACAATAGCACCAAGCATAAAATATATTGAAGATGCAGTATTTTAGTATTTAAAAACAATATATTTTCTACGTAACTACTGTGTAATGTAAAAAAAATGTAAAATGTACAGTGCCTTCGGAAAGTATTCAGACCCCTTGACTTTTTCCACATTTTGTTACGTTACAACCTTAATCTAAAATTGATTTAAAAAATCCTCAGCAATCTACACACAATACCCTATAATGACAAAGCGAAAACAGGTTTTTAGAAAATGTTGCTAATTTATAAAAAGTAAAATAAAGGAAAGACCTTATTTACATAAGTATTCAGACCCTTTGCTATGAGACACGAAATTGAGCTCAGGTGCATCCTGTTTCCATTGATCATCCTTGAGATGTTTCTACAACTTGATTGGAGTCCACCTGTGGTAAATTCAATTGATTGGACATGATTTGGAAAGGCACACACCTGTCTATATAAGGTCCCACAGTTGACAGTGCATGTCAGAGCAAAAACCAAGCCATGAGGTCGAAGGAATTGTCCGTAGAACACAGAGACAGGATTGTGTCAAGGCACAGATCTGGGGAAGGGTACCAAAACATTTCTGCAGCATTGAAGGTCCCCAAGAACACAGTGGACTCCATCATTCTTAAATGGAAGAAGTTTGGAACCACCAAGACTCTTCCTAGAGCTGGCAGCCCGGCCAAACTGAGCAATTGGGGGAGAAGGGCCTTGGTTAGGGAGGTGACCAAGAACCCAATGGTCACTCTGACAGAGCTCCAGAGTTCCTCTGTGGAGATGGGAGAACCTTCCAGAAGGACAACCATCTCTGCAGCACTCCACCAACCAGGCCTTTATGGTGGAGTGGGCACACGGAAGCCACTCCTCAGTAAAAGGCACATGACAGCCCGCTTGGAGTTTGCCAAAAGGCACCTAAAGACTTTCAGACCATGAGAAACAAGATTCTCTGGTCTGATGAAACCAAGATTAAACTCTTTGGCCTGAATGCCAAATGTCACGTCTGGAGGATACCTTGCACCATCCCTACGGTGAGGCATGGTGGTGGCAGCATCATGCTGTGGGGATGTCTTTCAGCGGCAGGGACTTGGAGACTAGTCAGGATCGAGGCAAAGATTAATGGAGCAAAGTACAGAGAGATCCTTGATGAAAACCTGCTCCAGAGCGCTCAGGACCTCAGACTGGGGTGAAGGTTCACCTTCCAACAGGACAACGACCCGAAGCACACAGCCAAGACAACGCAGGAGGGGCTTCGGGACAAGTCTCTGAATGTCCTTGAGTGGCCCAGCCAGCCCGATCTAACATCTCTGGAGAGACCTGAAAATAGCTGTGCAGCAACGCTCCCCATCCAACCTGACAGAGCTTGAGAGGATCTGCAAAGAATGGGAGAAAATCCCCAGATACAGGTGTGCTAAGCTTGTAGCGTCATACCCAAGAAGACTCGAGGCTGTAATCGCTGCCAAAGGTGCTTCAACAAAGTACTGAGTAAAGGGTCTGAATACTTATGTAAATGTGATATTTCCGTTTTTTAAATATACTTTTTAGCAAACATTTCTAAAACCTGTTTTTGCTTTGTCATTATGGGTTATTGTGTGTAGATTGATGAGGAGAAAAACCAATTTAATCAATTTTAGAATTACATTTACATTTTAGTCATTTAGCAGACGCTCTTATCCAGAGCGACTTACAGTTAGTGAGTGCATACATTTTTCATACTGGCCCCCCGTGGGAATCGAAAAGGCTGTAACGTAACAAAATGTGGAAAAAGTCAAGGGGTCTGAATACTTTCCAAAGGCACTGTATATGTAACAAAAAAGCTGTAAACATTTAAAACAAAGTTACTTTTGTCCTCTGAAGAGGGGATGGGACAATACAAAAATTAAAAATGGCCATTGTGCTCATATTTGCCACCATCTAGTGGAATAACTACACAAATACACCCATGCAAAACGTGTGGAGCGTTCTTCCAGACAGTAGGATTTCAGTTTGATCAATTTGGTTGTCTCCACTCCCAGGTGGCCAGCCTGTCCCAGAGGGTAGCAGAGCTGGAGGGTCAACTAGCCAGGGGGGTCAGAGAGAGGGGCTCCCTGAGCACCCAGCTGGACGAGACCCTACTCAAACTCACATCGCAGGAGCAGGACACCAGCAAGGTACTGGAGCCACCTTACTACTGTACGACACCTAGAGAGGTTCCAGGGTTTAGCCTGTTGGTGTAGTGGCTAACGTGTTGAACTGGCAGTTTCAGACACAGACACCGTACATGCTACTGCAGTCCCTAGAGGAGAGAGATTTCAGTAATGTCTTTGTAATGCATTTTAAAGCCACTGGGTGGCACCAAAGCCTTGTCTATATCAACATTTTATTTGGAAGCATCAAGCGCTAACCATTCCAGTTCTAGGAGGCAGTTGGGTCGTTCCACCTCAAAAAGCAAAATAAATAGTATTTCAACACCAACCATCTCAGATTGTTCTGAAATTGTTTCTGTTGTTAAAACAGATTAGCATTCCTGCAACATTATTGTGTTGAAATATAATTTGATCTCTGAGAAATTAAGCTAATTGATTGCATCCAAATTGGCCCTTTTAATTTATAGGATTCGTATAATATTCAATAAATATAGTACCTAAGTATTTTCTAACAATGAGTTAGACATGAGGAATCCAAAGAAATGATTAAAAGCCACCGGTGGACCCTCCCACACCCCATGCCAACAACGAGTATATAAATAATAATAATAATATGCCATTTAGCAGACGCTTTTATCCAAAGCGACTTAGTCATAGTATAAGTTTTTCTTTGTTTGACAACTATGGAGCTGCGGCTCAGAGTATTGTTTCTTCATCCTATGTAATGTATTCCCAGTGAATTTGGTGCAATTCGTTTTTTTATTGTTTTTCTACAGGACTTCATAAACAACACAAAAACTAAGCGCCCACTATACAAAACATCCTTTAAGGTGATCAACACACTGTATGGTTTCCAAATTCTGTCAAATATTTTTGTTTGTTGTTTAACTTTATAATATACCAAATCTAAAGGGATGTAACTAGATAGTTAATTCCTCCTGTTTGTTATTGAGGGTGAATATGAGACTTTCCAATTGATGGCTATATATGTTTTTGCAGCAATTAGACCTAGATTGCAAAAATGTATCTGATGTTGATCACCAATATTTACATTTCCCAACAGACATTATCGTGAGATGGTAGGATATAAATTCCTAGACACAATGAAATGATAGCACATACATTATCCCAAAATGGTGTCAGTTCATATCATAAGACCACAGCATATGTAATAGGATTCCTTTGTGCTTGTTGCTCCTCCAACAGATGTGACATTTCTGGGTGCATTACATGCATTCTGGCAGGAATGTAGTAAGTCCTATGAATGATCTTAAATTGCATTAGTTTATGTCTTTAGGTTTTAAGAGCAGGTATGAGCATTTTCACATATCTGTGACCAATGGTTCCTTATAGGTTCTGAACCATCAGGTAGAATTTCAGTCAACCCTTGATATAACTTGGCAATCAACTTCTTTGGCATGGAAACTTCTTTCAGTATTTTTTCTATGCTTATTCTGTTGAAGCGATTGAATAAGATTTCTGCGTTTTAGGAAATTAAAGAAATGGGCCTTGGATAATCCAAATCTTTCTTTTAATTGATTCAATGACAGTAGAGATCATCATAGTACACATGTTCAAAATTCACGATGCCACTTGAAGGTGTTGTCATTTAACACTGGAGGTAAGGTGGGGTTATTCCAAATAGGGGTGCCTGGCGATATTGGTTCTTTCCACCTCATGAATTTATGTACATTTTCCCAAACACAAATGGGATTGAGAATCATTGGATTGTCTGTTTTTTTTCTTCCATGCCTTGGACCTGAAGTAGTGAATATATTTTAGATCATAAGGTATTACGTTTATGGCTTCAATACTCCTCCATGCACAAGGATAGTCTGCTGTCCATTGTTTAAGTGGACACAGTTGTGCAGCCCAATAATACATCTTCATATGAGGTAGTCCAAGACCTCCAGCTTTATAGTGTAAGTGTAGAACAGTCAATTTGACTCTTAAGGTCTTTCCATTCCAAATAAAGTTGGAGAGCAGGCCATTTATTTTATTAAAACATCACCAAATTCACTAAGAATACATTACATAGTATGAAGAAACAATACTCAGAGCCACAGCTCCAGACTACTTGTCAGACATAGAGAACTGATATTTTATACTCGTTGTTGGGATTGGCGTGGGGGGTCCGTGGGTGGCTTTTGACAGTTTCTTTGGATTCCTCACCTCTTACTCATTGTTAGAAAAAAGTTTGGTCCAAATTAGATAATGGGTACTATATTATATGAATCTTATAAATTAAAATGGCCAATTTGGGTGGAATCAATTAGCTTAATTTCTCAGAGATCAAATTATATTTCAACAAAATAATGTTGCAGGAATGCTAATATTATCTGTTTCTAATTACTGAAACGATTTCAGAACAATCTGAGATGGCAGGTGTCATGGCTTGCAGTTGTGTATTGATGGGTATATCATTACAACCAATGCAATCATTAGCTACTGATTCTGAATGAAGACTGTGCATTGAGCTCTATTTAGGTCAACTTAATCTTCTTAATTCTGTTTATTATTACTGCTCAACAACATTTAGTACTATATGTCAAATTCCTGTACATGCAAATGTATTTGGCGAATAAGGTGATTCTGATTCTAATGAAAGGGCTATAGTAGAACACAACTAGGAGCAGACACAGATGTCAATTTCGACTGTGACCCCCTATCCTTTCCTGCCTCCTGTGTGTCCAGGTGTGTGGGGAGCTGCGTTACCAGCTCAGCCAGGCTCAGCTGAAGAGAGAGGAGGCCGAGAGGGAGCTCAGAGACTGCAGCTCCAAGACAACACGGCAGCTAGAGATGACTGAAGAGGTGAGGAGGCCGGCCACGGCAGGGACAATGGAAAAAAAATGGCACAATCTTTTTATTGACTGTGTCAGATGTTATGCCGGAACATTTTAGAAAATTGACTATTCTCAGGTATTTGTGTAAAACATTGGCAGCCCCTCTCAAGCAACTCTGAGTCTCAGTATTTCTGTTCTTATTTGGGATTGATGATTAATCCTTATTTGTCATGTTGAAAACATGGGAGTACTAGTCCTTGTTGGAGAACTTAGCATATTTGAGGTTGCATGGTGTTGCCTCTATTATATACAGGCAAATATTATAGTGAAAAAGGGCACGGGTGATGTATTACGTATAACTAACTCTGTCCCTCTCGCTCGCTGGGGGCAGGAAGTGGAGAAGCTGGGTGTGGAGCTGAGCGGCTGCCGGCAGCGTTTGGACAAGGCCCAGAGGGACGCGGAGCGACTGCAGGCGGAGGCTCTGAGCCTGACAGAGCGGCTGGGCCGAGCTGAGCACCAACTGCACCTCACCAGGTAACCCCTAATCCTATTATACATGCCACAACACCACCGTGCCCGCACCGCGCCACCCTGCCCTGTTCTGTTCCGCTGCCGCCCGCCACTGCGCCAGTGCTCAGCCCCTCAGCGCCCAGCCCGGGCACCAGTCTGCGCCAGCTCCACAGTCAGGGAGCACCGTACCTTATATTAAACTCACCCAGACCGGCTGCTGTCTCCTCTCACACAGACCTCAGTTTCTCCTCATGTGCCAGGGGACAGGGGCATGGGGTAGGGACTGAGATGGGGTACAGGGATAGCAGTATGGACAGCGGTATGGACAGGAATAACATTATGAACACAGATAGGGACAGAGACGGGACAGGGATAGCAGTAGGGACAGGGATGAGGATTCATATGCTGTTTTCTCTTCATTCACAAGGTGTAGCTATCAATCAATGATGTTGATTAAAAAAAACCTGTTTGAATAGAAACTGTGATGTTGTTTGTCTTACATTGTCAATGGCACACACACTGTCTAGCAGTTTTACCAGCTCATAAAGCCAATCAGGCTGTAGCAAGCTACAGTATGTTCCTATTGTTTCTATTTCTGCATTTCAAAAACTATAAGCCAATTTACAAGTTAAGATAAAAATGTGTTAGAAATATTTTTGGGGAATATTTTAGCAGCTGCTGTCAACGTGACATCTAGTTTTTTTAATGCAACTTGTCTTGGACCACCATAAAATATTTTTTGAGCATTTGCTCATTGTTCCAGTTCCACCTACATACATTATGCTACATTCCATTCCATTTACTATAGACTAGAAGATTTACAAGGCTTTTCATTAGCTCAAAATGGCGCGTAGCAGTGGATAGCAGCAGCCGACAGTTTCTGCTTCCTTTGTTTCTCCTCCGTGTGGCACTGGGTCGGCTGGCGGTCAGCGGCAGATTGGCCCTGCTGGCACCTGCCTGTGCCCTGTGCCCGTCCGCCCAGCACCCTGCGGGTAGGATCAGCGCCTCTCTCTCCTTCCGATGGCCTGCCAGCCGCTCAGTGCAGCCTCCTCCTCCTCCTCCCACCACCTCCACACCCCCGGCCGAGGTGTTAGAGCAGAGCCAGGCACAGATGTGCCCCGCTGCCATGCAGAGGAGAGACAGAGTGGTACAGAGTGAACCGTGGTCTCATCCCCTGTCCAACGCTGTGGAGCTCTGATCTGTCTTTAAGTGGGCTTGTCTAATCCAGACAGCTGTGGAGATGGACATGATGCTCCACCATGTGGGTCTTTTTGACTCTGGGGACATACAGGACTGTAGTGGTGCTCTGAGACCTCTGGCGCTTTCCTCTGTCATACAGCAAGCTTCTGTGATCTAGTGAGACATAAGGTAAAACTGTGGTCCATCTATCAGAGTTTCCTGTTAGCTCCTTCTTTCTGTTGTAAAAGCTAAGATGACCTGAACAAGAAGGATGGTTGGTATTCCCTAGCCTGGCCTTAGTGTGGATCACTAGTCTGCTCAAGGAGAGGCCTAAACACAGTAGGCCATGATGGACACCAGGAGAGATACCAATTTTATTTTCAACTGCAACGAAAGCCTCCACTCTACTTGCTCAAATAATTATTATGTGGAAGAACAACATTCAACATTGTTGTTTTTCATTGAACTGGCCCTTTAAGTGAGCCAGTGACCAGTGCAGCCAGCCGTTGGCAGTGGAGGCTTTTTGTTAGGCAGGGGGTGTTTATGTGAACTACAGGGGGAGGTTGGAGAGAGAGAGAGGGCCAGCAACGTAGCACAGATGCAGCAGACATCTGTCCATGGCCACACTCCTCCTTCAGGCCAATCTAACAGGCCTCTCTCTCTTTCTCCCCTCACTCAAACTCTACCACACTACAGACACAAATCCATCTAAATCCCTTTCGGGGGTGGTCTCTGTAAGTGTCAGGCAGTGCGGCACCCCCGCTGTTCACTTTGGGAGGTACGGGCCCTTTGTAGAGGGGGACGCCCTCTCTGTGTCACTTCCAGGGGAAGAGGGGGCTGGAAGGCAGGCAGCTGTGTGACCAGGCTTCTGAGACAGGCCTTTGATTCATGCTTTTTTGTGTCGTCTTCATCTCACGGACCGAATGATCACAGCTCCCCTTGAAATGGGGGGGGACATGAAGCACTTTTTGCCTTTTTGTTTGTTTTTTGGGAGCTCTCTTCTTCTTTCCACACACACAGAGCACCCCCCAGGCCCTGTGGCGGATGGCGCTGAAAACGAGTCCCCCGTCAGCTCCAGCATTGGATCATCAGCCAGCTGTGCGTTGGGCAGCCGAGGATGTGTCCTAATCCCCCCCTACTCTGTTCAGCTCCTTCTGACGCCTTTGAGCCCAGGCTTTAGTCCCATTGTTTGTTGGGTTGTTTGCTCCTGTCTTTTTTTCATTTCCCTTCCCTCTGCTCTACTCCGGGGACCCCATAGGGCGAAACAAAAAAACAAACAGCATTCTTTCATTCCCATCACTCTCCAGATATTCAAAACCTCAAAAAATGTCCACTTTGTGTTTAGTGGCAATGCTCTATACTGAGGCTTGGAAGGGAAATGGGCTTTCATCCACATGAAATTCTGCATCCATTTTAATGATGGTGTTTGAGAACTGTCGTTGGCAATGTTGGGCCTAAAGTTTGGATAGATTGATAAGCATGTCCCTGCTCGAAGGGGGAACCTGCAGGCGTAGACATGCACATCAAACTCCCAAATATTAATGATGCCTCTGTCAAAGCAAACCCAGACAAGCCTTCCATCTGTTTGTGGTGAACGGATGGACAGAACATTCTAGATACATCACAATACTCCCAGAGAAGGAATGGTCATCTGGCCAGTTCACTTGGTGGATCAGTGTTTGTGTGGATGAATTGATGAGGCAACTACGTGACTCAGTGTGGTTCTGTGTACCTTGACCATTCTGTTCCTTTGCTGCCAGTCTGCCAACGCCATATTGATAGTATTCACCTATTGCAGATGGCTGGCTGTATCTGGGTCCTGTTCAAATGAACTCTACAGTAGTGAGAATAGCATGCAGAGATTTGAATCCACAGGCATTGCACGGACATTCATTCGCTGGCTCGGTTTGGTTCTGATATTTTCAATGACCTTCTTTTCCATTGAGTTGGATGTGGCAATTGATGTGACACAGACACCTTCGCTACATTATGAACTGTCTGAGAGCCCCCACTCTCCTTCGTGTGGCCTTTCACCCCGACAGCAACAGGGAACCATTTGGGCTACAGAAACAAAGCTGCGACCACCACTGTGCCTGTGATCAAAAGTTTAGCATTTGATCTCAGAATTCCATTAAACACGACACGCTTCTCTGCCCTCCCATTCTCTCTCTTTTTCGCTCTCGCTCTCTCTCCTGTTAGTGCAGAGAGGGGGAAACAGGCCCTGAAAGGGTGGGAATCTGAAAATGAATAAAATAGTGAGCAGATGCAGCTAGATGCCAGAGGGAGATTTATGTGGAGAACCAAACTGCTGCAAACCAAGTCAGTGGGAGGTGGTTGTACAATCAGAGGCAGGATAAAAGAGCCAGTGGCACACAGGCCTCGCTCTTGTCAAAGTAGTAGTAATGAAATCTCGTCCGCTGAGCCTGCTGCCAGCCGAGAGAACCTGTGTTAGCACTTTGGGGTAAGCGCAGGCGCCGGCGCTGCCAGGTAGGAGGGCGGGCACTGAGCGGGAGCTGGGCGGCAGCCATCTTGTTCGGGAGCAGATGGCGGCAAGGCTGGCAGGGGAGGGGCTGCTTAGCAGAACTAATCAGACAGTAACGGATAGGGCAGCTGGGAAGGCTGGCGGCCAGGCGGGAGTGTGCAGGGGAACCGCAGAGTGTCATGATGTTGACAGTGGTGTGCCCATTGGCCTGGGATGAGACCTTGCCGTGTCTTCTCGCCTCACTGTTGGGTGCCCCTCTCCCTGCCATCGTGCCTCGGCCAGCTCGGCCCAATCACGTGGCAAGGTACAGAGACCAACCTGCTCCAGAGAATGTCTCTCTCTTTTTATAACCTTTGCCATTAAGGTACAGAGGGCATCACAGCTATTTGTTTGGCTGCTGCTCTTTAATTATTTTTAATTTGTCATTTTAAAAATGTGTACTTATCTATTTTTTACTTAACACTTATTTTTCTTAAAACTGCATTGTTGGTTAAGGGCTTGTAAGTAAGCATTTCACCGTAAGGTCTACACCTGTTGTATTCGGCACATGTGACAAATACAATTTGAGTTGATATTGAGTCAGGTTTTAGGATGTGCCTCATGTCAAGGCAACTGTTTATAGGTGCTATAACCACACATACAAATGGAAGATGAATATTTACATTTTCCTTGTATTCTTTTACTTGTTATGTACTAGTCAATGAATGCAGGTGGAGTATATTGATAATGGTATTTTATGGGGTTAGGTGACAATGCTTTTTCTACAGTGTTTACAAAATAATTGTCTGTTCTTTCAGAATTGAGCTGGTAATGCCAATCTAAAGGAGAAGGAGTGAAGGTGCTGATTACAAATCACAGCCTTATCTTACATTTCAGAGTGTGCTGTATCTATAAAACATATACATTGTAATAAACACACACGTCTTGAAATTGGTGCTGACATACCCATACTTACTTTATTTCTTTCAATGTTTGAAATATATTTTTTAGGAAGAATTTCGTGGCAGGTCTCCTCCATTCAGGCCCAGACTTTCTTTTGACCAAACACATATGCGTAGTCTTTTAGTGACAATGAACAGTACCACTCTTCCTTAGCAGATAGGGCAACAGTCTCTGCCCGTCTCTCTATCCCTCCATCTCTCCATGCCCCATTCCTCCATCTCTTCATGTTGCCGGGTGGTACAGAATAGAACGCTGAGAGTCCTCAGGCAAAATGGAGACAAATCTGTCGGGTGCAACTGTTCCCGCTCGGACCAACTCTGCCCAGAGAGAGTGCCCTACTTACTGTTTCTGGAAGATGGGTTACCATCCCTGCTTCCCTCCTTCTCTCCTTCCCTCCTCCTCTCACCAAGACACAGACACACTCTTTCTTTCATTCACTCTCTGGTCAATATCTCTCTTCTATCATGTGGAGCAGGTAGACCGAAGCTGGGTTGTTACAGGTACAGCTATTCGCTACATACTCTATAAATACAGCCAGAATACACTTATTTCGTTAAAATATATTTTTTAGTGTGCATTTAATGGTTACGCTCTAACCCCGCAATTGAAATTCCTTATAAAATGTTATAAATATGCAATATTATGCATCAATCCTGAAAGTTTGATAAAAAGCAACCAAATTATGTGGTTCAAGTTTTGCCATTTCAGATCCTTTGAGAGAGTAAAAAAAAACATACATTTTCCTCAGTCTTTCAATATATCAAATCAAATTGTATTTGTCACATGCACCGAATTCAACAGGTGTAGACATTACCGTGAAATGCTTACTTACGAACCCTTTCCTAACAATGCAGTGTTAAATAAAAAAAAATTAGCAAAATAAAAAAAGGAAATAATAATAACAATAAAATATCAATAACGAGGCTATATACAAGGAGTGCTGGTACCGAGTCAATGTGCAGGGGTTTGAGGTAATATGTACATGTAGGTAAGGGTAAAAGCGACTATGCAATCAGGATAGATAATAAACAGAAGTAGCAGCAGCGCATGTGAAAGTGTGTCTGTGTGAGTGTGTGTGTTGGAGTGTCAGTGTAGTATGTGTGAGTAAAGTCCAG
The DNA here is from genome assembly GCF_020615455.1 of Coregonus clupeaformis. NCBI lineage: Eukaryota > Metazoa > Chordata > Actinopteri > Salmoniformes > Salmonidae > Coregonus > Coregonus clupeaformis. The sequence goes on along the minus strand of NC_059222.1, from coordinate 16,099,854 downwards.
TCAGTGTGTGTGGGTAAAGTCCAGTCAGTGTGCATAGAGCCGGTGCAAGAGAGTCCGTACAGAAAAAGAGGGCAATGAAAATAGTCCAGGTAGCCATTTCATTAAAGGAAAAATCCACCCAAAACCACTCATTCCTTTAATTTACATAACACTAAGAACAATATTTTTTGTGAACAAATGTTTCATTTTGTTGTTTTATAATAAGGTTGGTAGCAACGTGGAAATCTGTTGTCTACAAAACCGACAATACAATGATCTCTCTGTGGTCTGGCTGGCTAGCAAACGTAGCTAGTGGCTACACACAATACTACCAACGTCAATATCAGCATGGGAAGTAGCTAGTTAGCTATAAAATCGCCTAAACAAACTGCACTATCAATTTTGGAGTCTACAATCTCACCATGTTCAACCTGCAGATCGATGTGCCTCAGAGTGGAGTCTGACATTCGCAACAGCACCATGCAATGCACCCTGGACTGAAGAGGCAGACCCTATGTTAAATTACACATTTCTCGAGGTAGGAATATTGCAAAAATATGATCAATGGCTCATTCGAGAGGAGACAACCTTATGTTATAACATCGGCCAGTATTGAAATATGACATGTATGATAGACATTTTTGCGATCTAAAAGTCATATTCCTATTAACTTCCAGTGTAGTGAGAGTGGCTTTATCACAATGCTATGTCATACCGACCAAAATTCTGCATGCTTGAACGGCAATATATTGTGGATGAAGAGTTACCTGTCTAACAGAACACTGAGGGTGTTCTTTAATGGAAGCCTCGCCAACATAATCCAGGTAGAATCAGGAATTCCCCAGGGCAGCTGACTAGGCCCCTTACTTTTTTCAATCTTTACTAACGACATGCCACTGGCAGTTAGTTTCAGAATGGGTGGCAAGGAATAAGTTAGTCCTAAATATTTCAAAATCTTAAAGCATTGTATTTGGGACAAATAATTCACTAAACCCTACACCTCAACTAAATCGTGTAATAAATCAGGTGGAAATTGAGCAAGTTGAGATTACTAAACTGCTTGGAGTAACCCTGGATTGTAAACTGTCATGGTCAAAACATATTGATACAACCGTAGCTAAGATGGGGAGAAGTCTGTCCATAATAAAGCGCTGCTCTGCCTTCTTAACAGCACTATCAACAAGGCAGGACCTACAGGCCCTAGTTTTGTTGCACCAGGACTACTGTTCAGTCGTGTGGTCAGGTGCCACAGAGGGATTGGCTCAGAACAGGGCAGCACAGCTGGCCCTTGGATGTGTACACAGTGAGCTAACATTAATAATATGCATGTCAATCTCTCCTGGCTCAAAGTGGAGGAGAGATTGACTTCAACGCTACTTGTATTTGTGAGAGGTGCTGACATGTTGAATGCACCGAGCTGTCTGTTTGTACTACTGGCACACAGCTCGTACACCGAAGTCCAGAACAGACTATGGGAGGCGCACAGTACTACATAGAGCCATGAACATTTTAGCGGCCCCATACTTGACAGCAGAGATAAACAAAATAAAAAAACAGTTTTAGATGTAATTTCGTGCACGTCTACACATTTCGTCATGCAGTGTAGAGAAAATGTTGCAGTTTTAAAGCAAGTTTACTGCAATTCTACACATTTGCCATGGGGTGGAGAGAAGCTTTTGCAATTTTATAACTAATTTCATGTAATTCTACACATTTTGTCATAGGGTGGACAGAAATGTTTGCAGTTTTTTTTATATGATATCTGAGTGAGACTGACTAACAAAATCAATGGGGGCCCCCTGGCCGGTAAGTCGACCATGATTACTATGTTTTTAGATAGCTGGCCAGTAGACTAACTTAACAATCTAAACAAATGTAGCTAACATGGGTTAATTGAGTGACTATCAGTGACTGACATATCTGAGGGCCTTTCAAAGGGGGGCCAGTTGCCCATTCCTGCTATAGGCTGTCTCATCATAGTCTGTGATCAGGCCTACTACCGTTGTGTCGCCGGCAAAATTAATGATTGTGTTGGAGTTGTGCGCGGCCACGCAGTCGTGGGTGAACAGGGCATACAGGAGGGGACTTGGCACAGACCCCTGAGGGGCCCCTGTGTTGAGAGTCTGCGTGGCGAATGTGTTGTTGCCTATCCTTACCACCTGGGGGCGGCCCATCAGGAAATCCAGGATCCAAGTGCAGAGGGATACTGTATGGCATATTGGCCTCAGGTATGCTGGAATGCATAAGTGCACCTGCTGTTTTTGGTTTGTGTATGTGTGCGCGAGACAGAATGAGTTGAAAGATTAAATGCGGAGAGTGGTGTATTTGAAAGACAGTCCGAGAGGTATCATCTGTGTGTCTTTGACTTCACATAGCCCTGCTGTCTGTCTGTGGCAGGCAGCATCAGTGACTCTCTCAGCCCTGCGGCCAGTGGCCAGTGCTTTTATCCAGGGGAACTGAAACTTTCTCTCTCTCCCTCCCTCTCTCTCCTGGCCTGGCCGGGCTCCCCTCCGTCAGCCCAGCGCCGGTACCACATGGAGCAGATGGCATCAGGAGTTGATCACAAAGACAGGAGACCACACAAAGAGGTGGTACTGAGAGGGATGAGTTGGGCACAGCCCCCGCGACCCTTCAGCTCCCATCTCCTGTCACTTTTAAACACACTCTTTGTTTTCCTCCATTCAATGGCTGCCGCTTCTGTAGAAGGTTTTTGATTCCTGATCATTAGAGCGGTGGCTGTGTTTTATTTTACAGAATGGTTTTGGTTTGTGTGAGGCTGATTGCTGAGGCGGGTTGGATGGCAACGTCCCTCCGTGTGAGCGTATGGGGGACAGGTAGGGGGCACAGGTTGGGCTCTGACAGAGGCCCTCCTGGTTGGAATGGGGCAGGTGGGTGGGGGCGCAGTGCGTCACATGATGTGGGTGTAAGCCACAGTTCAGGTGTTGTCACAAGCTTGTTTTGCAGATGGAGAAACTCTATATTATTTCTGTCTTTGGTCTCGCTCCCGCAATCTTTCACTCATTAGCTTACTCTAACTCTCTAATAAAATAAAATAAAAAATCTGTGTCTATTGTGCTAATTGTTTATCATATCGCGCCATTTCAATGAATAAAATGGGATATTTGTATAGATGGAGTGAAATAGTTGCAGTTTTACATTACCCATTATTATTTCCTAACCCAATGAAAATAAATAACAACATATGATAAAGGACAAATGCATTTTCATTAGATGAGTTGCAGTTTATATCAAAATAGAAGAAAAAAACAGGCTTATGCATGAGGTCGTCAACACTATCACATTTTTGTTTATATGAGACCACAGATGTCCGTACAGAAATTATCTCTCTGCTTATAAGAAGAAGGTGGTCATCGGTGTCCCTTTAACCCCATCAGTACTGAGACCCCAGCAAAAATCGGCTTTTAATTTATCTGACTTTCATTTATTTGCATGTCCAGCCCTTATATTTAGCCTCACAATGAAGTGTTATACCATTTTCTTTTCAGGGCTACAAGTAGAACACAAAACAATTTGACATAAAAAGTTGCATTAATGAGTTTTGTTGACAAAGCAAAAAAAAACAAAAAAAATTATATGAATGCTTGTAAGTACAGACATTTTTGCAATTAGTCAGTGACAACTGTTTGGAGTTTGTGACAGCAACTACAGTGCCTTTAGAAAGTATTCACGCCCCTTGACTTTTTCCAAATTTGGTACCAAGTGGGATTTAAATGGTTTTAATTATCATTTTTTGTCAACGATCTACACAAAATACTCTGTCAACATGGAAGAAAAATTCTAACTTTTGTAAAACATTTATGAAAAATTAAACACTAATATACTGTGTCTTGATTAGATAAGTATTCAACCCCCTGAGTCAATACATGTTGTAATCACCTTTGGCAGCGATTACAGCTGTAAGTCTTTCTGGGTAAGTCTCTAAGAGCTTTCCACACCTGGATTGTGCAACATTTGCACATTTATTATTTTCAAAATTCTTCAAGCTCTGTCAAAGTGGTTGTTGATCATTGCTAGACAACCATTTTCAGATCTTGCCCTAGATTTTCAAGTAGATTTAAGTCAAACTGTAACTCAGCCACTCAGGAACATTCACTGTCTTCTTGGTAAGCAACTCCAGTGTAGATTTGGCCTTGTGTTTTAGGTTATTGTCCGGCTGAAAGGTGAATTCATCTCCCAGTGTCTGGTGGAAAGCAGACTGAACCAGATTTTCCTCTAGGATTTTGCCTGTGCTTCGCTACATTCTGTTAATTTTTTTATGCTGAAAAACTCCCCAGTCCTTAACGATTACAAGGATACCCATAACCTGATGCAGCCACAATTATGCTTGAAAATATGGAGAGTGGTACTCAGTAATGTGTTGTGTTGGATTTGCCCCAAACATAACACTTTTTGTATTTACTTTGCAGTACTACTTTAGTGCCTTGTTGCATACAGGCTTCCTTATTTTCCCTCTGTCAGTTAGGTTAGTATTGTGGAGTAACTACAATGTTGTTGATCCATCCTCAGTTTTCTCCTATCACAACCATTAAACTCTGTAACTGTTTTAAAGTCACAATTGGCTTCATGCAGAAATCCCTAAGCGGTTTCCTTCCTCTCCGGCAACCGAGTTAGGAAGGACCCCTGTATCTTTGTAGTGACTGGGTGTATTGATACACCATCCAAAGTGGCATTAATAACTTCACCATGCTCAAAGGTTTAAACAATGTCTGCTTTTTCTTATTTTTACCAATCTACCAATAGGTGCCCTTCTTTGCAAGGCATTGGAAAACCTCCCTGGTCTTTGGTTGAATCTGTGTTTGAAATTCACTGCTCGACTGAGGGGCCTTACAGATCATTGTATGTGTGGGGTACAGAGATGAGGTAGTCATTAAAACAGTCATGTTAAACACTATTACTGCACACAGAGTGAGTCCATACAACTTTATTATGTGACTTGTTAAGCACATTTTTACTCCTGAACTTATTTAGACTTGCCATAACAAAGGTGTTGAATACTTATTGACTCAAGACATGTCACCTTAACATTTTTCATTAATTTGAAAAATGTTGAAAAACATAATTCCACTTTGACATTATGGGGTATTGTGTGTAGGCAATTTAATCCATTTAAATTCAGGCTGTAACACAAAATGTGGAAAAAGTCAAGGGGTGTGAATTCTTTACGAAGGCACTGTATGTGAGCATATTACAGTATTATAAACACTATGTCCTGGGATTTCCTTCTTCTATGTAGAAGAACCTCTTACCTTCTAACGACTCTTGTGAGCGTCATAGCGCCCCGGGACCCTTCGGGATCCGCCCTTGTCTCACAAACACCGCTCTAGCTTAGCCCCGTTAATCACACAGACTAATGGTATCTACGGATGCAGAATAAATATTATAATCCAATGGTACCACCCAGAAGTCTGTATCTCAAACATACAACTTTACAACCGTGAGAAGAAAACTAGTTTTACATTTGCAGAGGAGTGAAATATGTTTCTGCAAAAGAATGTGCACTCTACATCCGTGGGTTGTGAGTATGGGGGTGTGTGTAGCTGTCCTGAATCAGGGGAGTATTTGTTAAATTGGTGGCGACTGCATTTCGCTCTGCCCGTGACCTTGAGGGGGCTTTGCCGCTCCTTGAAGAAGAAAAGCAGAAGCTGGCGGTAAACAAAGTTCACTTCTGACAGATGGATTGAATGACAGAGAGGTTGCGGGTGCCAGAATAGCCCTGGCAGCGGAGGAAATGTTCAATGCGGTCCAACAGGAGAGGAGGTGTGAACAGGTGCAGGGCTGCTGAAGGAAGAGGGACCAGATGGAGGGAGCCAGAGCCAGTTTAGTTAAAGGAAAAAGGGTGGGAGGGAGAGCAGGGGAAGGGGGGAGTGAGGGAGGGGAATGAGAGAAAAAGGGATAGGAGCAGAGATAAGAGCCCCCAGGACGGAGAGGAGTGGAGGAGAGAGAGATAATGCACAGAGCAAACTGTGCTGTGCTGTGTAAGTGATAGCCAGGCTAGAAAGGGTTGCTTTTGATATTTCTCTTTCTCGGAGAGTGAGGGGGAGATGTGTTAGATTGAAGGATATGGGTGAATGGAGTGCAGTTGACACACCAGCGGCTGAATAAATGTGTTAAAACATACAAGGTGTACTTTAAAGTGTGTTTGTGTGTGGATACTGTACTTTATTCTTCCCTGAGCTGGGTACACGGTGTCATTAGACCACATCCCTTGCAAGCGCACAATATGCCACAAATACCCCCAGTTGGCAGTAACACAAATACCCCCAGTTGGCAGTGCCACACTAAATCAGCATTAATTTGCTCTCTTTCTACTGTTATTCTTAGCATCAGGATATCTTTGTAGAGATCATTTGGCATCAATATAAATGCATGAATGAGAATAGTGAATGTCAACTGGTACAATATACATTTGCCAGGTACAATGTAATTGCAATAGAGTATTGTTGTGATGAGTATTTACAGTTTTCAGAGTTGGGTAAGTCATTGAATGAGTGAATTTGCTTGGGAACATGCTGTCTGTTGTCCACAGTGCACTGCAAGATAGCTACTATTATCACACATTGTTAATTTGTTCCGTTTTGGGGTGGGTAGGAACATCAGGCCTACTGTGCTTATTGAAGACTGCTTGTATTCCTCATATTCAAATAAATCCTAGTTCCACATACAGTACCAGGCAAATGTTTGGACACACCTACTCATTCCAGGGTTTTTCTTTATTTTTACTATTATTCTACATTGTAGAATAATAGTGAAGACATAAAAACTATGAAATAACTCATATGGAATCATGTAGTAACCAAAAAAGTGTTAAACAAATAAAAATATATTTTATATTTGAGATTCTTCAAAGTAGGCACCCTTTGCCTTGATGACAGCTTTGCACGCTCTTGGCATTCTCTCAACCAGCTTCATGACGTAGTCACCTGGAATGCATTTCAATTAACAGGTGTGCCTTGTTAAAAGTTAATTTGTGGAATTGATTTCCTTCTTAATGTGTTTGAGCCAAACAGTTGTGTTGTGACAAGGTAGGGTTGGTATACAGAAGATAGCCCTATTTGGTAAAAGACCAAGTCCATATTATGGCAAGAACAGCTCAACTAAGCAAAGCGAAACGACAGTCCATCATTACTTTAAGACATGAAGGTCAGTCAATCCGGAAAATTCCAAGAACTTTGAAAGTTTCTTCAAGTGCAGTCGTAAAAACCATCAAGTGCTATGATGAAACTGGCTCTCATGAGCACCGGCACAGGAAAGAAAGACCCAGAGTTACCTCTGCTGCAGAGGATAAGTTCATTAGAGTTGCCAGCCTCAGAAATTGCAGCCCAAATAAATGCTTCACAGAGTTCAAGTAACAGACACATCTCAACATCAACTGTACAGAGGAGACTGTGTGAATCAGGCCTTCATGGTCTAATTGCTGCAAAGAAACCACTACTAAATGACACCAATAATAAGAAGAGACTTGCTTGGGCCAAGAAACATGAGCAATGGATATTAGACTGGTGGAAATCTATCCTTTTTGTCTGATGAGTCCAAATTGGAGATTTTGTGGTTCCAACCGCCGTGTCTTTGTGAGACACAGAGTAGGTGAACGGATGATCTCTGCATGTGTGGTTCCCACCGTGAAGCATGGAGGAGGAGGTGTGATGGTGTGGGGGTGCTTTGCTGGTGACCCTGTCTGATTTATTTAGAATTCAAGGCACACTTAACCAGCCTGGCTACCACAGCATTCTGCAGCGATACGACATCCCATCTGGTTTGCGTTTAGTGGGAGTATAATTTGTTTTTCAACAGGACAATGACCCAAAACACACCTCCAGGCTGTGTAAGGGCTATTTGACCAAGGAGAGTGATGGACTGCTGCATCAGTTGACCTGGCCTCCATAATCACCCGACCTTAACCCAATTGAGATGGTTTGGGATGAGTCGGACGGCAGAGTGAGGGAAAAGCAGCCAACAAGTGCTCCGCATATGTGGGAACTCCTTCAAGGCTGTTGGAAAAGCATTCCTCATGAAGCTGGTTGAGAGAATGCCAAGAGTGTGCAAAGCTGTCGTCAAGGCAAAGGGTGGCTACTTTGAAGAATCTAAAATCTAAAATATATTTTGATTTGTTGAACACTTTTTTTGGTTACTACATGATTCCATATGTGTTATTTCATAGTTTTGATGTCTTCACTATTATTCTACAATGTAGAAAATAGTAAAAATAAAGAAAAACCCTTGAATGAGTAGGTGTGTCCAAACTTTTGACTGGTACTGTACATGTACTATACCATGATTTTCAGTTGAGTTGTTCACTGCAAAAGTGTAGAAGTTGATGTTATCTAAGTTGACAAACATGTTCACAAAGTTAGTCTTGAAAGAGAAAGAGGTTGACACATTATCACACTAAACAGGAGCTGGTGTTGCCAAGCGGCTGACTCCAATTTGCGCTCATTTTAGGAAACGTAGCATTTGGTCATTCCTGGCTGTGGATCACGGAGCACCGCGGGGTGCTGCAAACTCTGCGCTCGAATGGGCTGTGGTATTCCAAATCAAATGGGCAACAGCTTGACTAGTACCCACTTAGGCAGCCCTGGGCCCTCACTCAGTGCTCTGGAACCCAGGACCTAGCCACGGAGCCTGGTGCTGGGACGGGATAGTATAGTTCCCCCTATCAGGCTGGTCGACCCTGCCCTGACTCACTGACCATTAGGCCTCGCTCAGTCACATCATTACAGCCAGTGAGCAAACAAAGTGACCCCTGGACTGAGAGATATGGAGCAGTGAGAAATCTCTGTTAGGGGAGTTCTAGACGGTTGCTTTCTATCTAGGGGTGAAATACTTCTATCTAGGGGTGAAATACTGATATAATGGGTCTCAAGTCATCCTAAATCAGGTTCAGAAAATGTTAATGTCCTCAATGAGGCAATTCATTTTTGCAGCGAATAATATATAAAGATGAAATCACATATTTAAAAACAAAAGATACCAAAGGATATTTATTAATAATGATTTGGTGGGTGCTTATATTTGTCCTATTTCACACATGTACAAGTGTTTATTAAATGAATGGGGTGAATTGGAAATGTGTTTCTTGCATATCCCCTCCCCCTCAGATACCCTCGGAGAGTGGGGTCACGGCCAGAGTCAGCCATTATCAATGGCGACCCTGGAGCAATTAGGGTTAAGTGTCTTGCTCAAGGGATCATCGCCATATTTTTTCATCTTGTGGGCTCGGGGATTCGAACTATCAACTTTTCGGTTACTGGCCCAACGCTCTAACCGCTACTTTACCTACCGCCCAGGCCTAGGCTACATGTTAAGTGCTTAAGTGCATCTCCGATATTAAAGCACTGCTTATGATATATCATCATTTACTATCATAATGTACTATAGAAATTGAAATAAGGTTTAGGGCAGTCTTCACTAGAGCTTCAAAAAGAACAAATCGAACTTCCACACTATCGCTCTCTTCTGACCATGTCTCATCTTGGCATTCTGGCTCAAAATTTCCAACTCTCGTCAGTCGTCATCATCCTCCAGTCCTCTCTGAAACTTTCTGGCCGGCTGTCTCATGCTAATTGGTGGATAAACACCACCGGTGCGAGGCTGGGAGGCTGGGGCCCCCCTGGAAACAAACAGTAACAAATGGCTGGCTGTGAGGGCTCTGCAAGCCCACGCTGGGCGCTGGTGTGGGGATGGATGGTGTTTTAGGCCGCTGTTCAAGCACCGCAGGGGGCCGGGCGGGTGGCCGCTCTCTCTCCTGGTCTCCCAGGCAGGCGCACCACCACCACCCAACACCCCGCCCCCCTGCGTTCACACTCCAGACGACAGCAGGCCTGGAGAGACGGTCACTTTGGAGCCCTGTTCCAAAACCCAGTGTGGGAGAAAAGTTTGGTCTCTTTCTTTCGTTCTCTGCCTTAATTAACACTTTTAAACTTTTGTGAGATTTTTTGGTTGCCGTTGTCGTTAGATTTCATATTGATGTTGTTTTGTTCATGTTGGATTTGCTATAGATTGATTTGATTGTGATTATTTGTTTTTGTTTATTTTGTTAGAAATTTGAAGATAACGGTCTTGATACAAGATCTCATTTTCGATGGGGGTAAAAAGCACAACATGACATTGTATTCTATGGGCAAAATTAGTGGTGCAGTAGTTTGATCACAATTTTCATAACTGTATTGTCATTGTGTGTACTTCGCTTTGTGTTCTTTGCGTCTTCTAGTTTGATCAACAGCAACTGGGACCTTGTAAGAGATGCTTTACAGAGATAGATACAGGGATTCCCATAGGATTTATTTTTCAGCAGCGGTGGCAAAGGTAGTGGGGGCTCTTTGCTTCAGGGGTCTGGGCGCATGCCACCCGGGAGATTTGTTTTTGTAGAACGACTGTGAGAAGGTCACTTCTGGTTCCTTTTTAAAAATACATTGTAATCCAAAATGCATAAAACTTAAATTATGTTGACACCATCTGAAATACAACTGATGTGCGCCACTTCACTGTAGGGACATGATGAGGTTCACATTTACTTTGTTTACAAACATTGGAGTAAAACAAGCTTATTTTGGGTTCTGATGGGGTACGACAGTTGAACTAAGCTCATGTGGCATTTATAAATTATATTCTTCAAGAATCAATGGATACATACTGTGTCATTCATTCACAAGTCCAAAAATTGATGTAGCAACTGCAGATTGCACCTTTTTAAAGGGATAATTCAAGAGTCAGATGAACTCATGGATACCATTTTCATGTCTCTGTGTGCAGTTTGAAGGAAGTTTAAAGTAGTTTTGCGAGCCATTGCTAACCAGCGTTAGGACAATGACTGGAAGTCTATGGGAACTGCTAGCAAGCTGGAAGTCTAGCTGTTCCCCTAGACTTCCAGTCATTGTGCTGACGCTAGTTAGCAACTTCCTTCAAACTGCATGCAGAGACATAAAAATTGAATCCATGATGAGTTCATGTGACTAGAAAAAATCTTGCACTATCCCTTTAAAAGCGTGTCTGGGCAGGAAATGTATGCGTATATATATATATACAGTCATGGCCAAAATTGTTGGCACCCCTGAAATTTTTCCAGAAAATGAAGTATTTCTCATAGAAAAGTATTGAAATTACACATGTTTTGCTATGCACATGTTTATTTCCTTTGTGTGTATTGGAATAACACAAAAAAAACAGGAAAAAAGCAAATTTGACATAATTTCACACAAAACTCAAAAAATGGGCCGGACAAAATGATTGGCACCCTTAACTTAATATTTAGTTGCACACCCTTTGGAAAAATAACTGAAATCAGTCGCTTCCCTATAACCATCAATAAGCTTCTTACACCTCTCACCCCGGAATTTTGGACCACTCTTCTTTTGCAAACTGCTCCAGGTCTCTCATATTGGATGGGTGCCTTTTCCCAACAGCAATTTTAAGATCTCTCCACAGGTGTTCAATGGGATTAAGATCTGGACTCATTGCTGGCCACTTCAGAACTCTCCAGCGCTTTGTTGCCATCCATTTCTGGGTGCTTTTTGAAGTATGTTTGGGGTCATTGTCCTGCTGGAAGACCCATGATCTCGGACGCAAACCCAGCTTTCTGACACTGGGCCCTACATTGCGACCCAAAATCCTTTGGTAATCCTCAGATTTCATGATGCCTTGCACACAGTCAAGGCACCCAGTGCCAGAGGCAGCAAAACAACCCCAAAACATCTTTGAACCTCCACCATATTTGACTGTAGGTACTGTGTTCTTTTCTTTGAAGGCTTCATTACATTTTCGGTAAACAGTAGAACGATGTGCTTTACCAAAAAGCTCTATCTTGGTCTCATCTGTCCATAAGACGTTCTCCCAGAAGGAATTTGGCTTACTCATGTACATTTTGGCAAACTGTAGTCTTGCTTTTTATGTCTCTGTTGTCAGCAGTGGGGGTCCTCCTGGGTCTCCTGCCATAGCGTTTCATTTCATTCAAATTTCGACGTATAGTTCGCGCTGACACTGATGCACCCTGAGCCTGCAGGACAGCTTGAATTTCTTTGGAACTTGTTTGGGGCTGCTTATCCACCATCCGGACTATCCTGCGTTGCAACCTTTCATCAATTTTTCTCTTCCGTCCACGTCCAGGAGATTAGCTACAGTGCCATGGGTTGCAAACTTCTTGATCATGTTGCGCACTGTGGACAAAGGAACATCTAGATCTCTGGAGATGGACTTGTAACCTTGAGATTGTTGATATTTTTCCACAATTTTGGTTCTCAAGTCCTCAGACAGTTCTCTTTTCCTCTTTCTGTTCTCCATGCTTAGTGTGGCACACACAGAAACACAATGCAAAGACTGAGTCAACTTCTCTCCCTTTTTTATCTGCTTTCAGGTGTGATTTTTAGATTGCCCACACCTGTTACTTGCCCCAGGTGAGTTTAAAGGAGCATCACATGCTTGGAACAAACTTATTTATCCACAATTTTGAAAGGGTGCCAATAACTTTGTCCGGCCCATTTTTTTAGTTTTGTGTGAAATTATGTCAAATTTGCTTTTTTCCTGTTTTTTTTTGTGTTATTCCAATACACACAAAGGAAATAAACATGTGCATAGCAAAACATGTGTAATTTCAATACTTTTCTGTGAGAAATACTTCATTTTCTGGAAAAATTTCAGGGGTGCCAACAATTTTGGCCATGACTGTATATATATATATATATATATATATATATATATATACATACAGTGGGGGAAAAAAGTATTTAGTCAGCCAACAATTGTGCATGTTCTCCCACTTAAAAAGATGAGAGAGGCCTGTAATTTTCGTCATAGGTACACGTCAACTATGACAGACAAATTGAGAAAAAAAATCCAGTAATTTACCTTGTAGGATTTTAAATGAATTAATTTGCAAATTATGGTGGAAAATAAGTATTTGGTCACCTACAAACAAGCAAGATTTCTGGCTCTCACAGACCTGTAACTTCTTCTTTAAGAGGCTCCTCTGTCCTCCACTCGTTACCTGTATTAATGGCACCTGTTTGAACTTGTTATCAGTATAAAAGACACCTGTCCACAACCTCAAACAGTCACACTCCAAACTCCACTATGGCCAAGACCAAATAGCTGTCAAAGGACACCAGAAACAAAATTGTAGACCTGCACCAGGCTGGGAAGACTGAATCTGCAATAGGTAAGCAGCTTGGTTTGAAGAAATCAACTGTGGGAGCAATTATTAGGAAATGGAAGACATAGAAGACCACTGATAATCTCCCTCGATCTGGGGCTCCACGCAAGATCTCACCCCGTGGGGTCAAAATGATCACAAGAACGGTGAGCAAAAATCCCAGAACCACACGGGGGGACCTAGTGAATGACCTGCAGAGAGCTGGGACCAAAGTAACAAAGCCTACCATCAGTAACACACTACGCCGCCAGGGACTCAAATCCTGCAGTGCCAGACGTGTCTCCCTGCTTAAGCCAGTACATGTCCAGGCCCGTCTGAAGTTTGCTAGAGTGCATTTGGATGATCCAGAAGAGGATTGGGAGAATGTCAGATGAAACCAAAATATAACTTTTTGGTAAAAACTCAACTCGTCGTGTTTGGAGGACAAAGAATGCTGAGTTGCATCCAAAGAACACCATACCTACTGTGAAGCATGGGGGTGGAAACATCATGCTTTGGGGCTGTTTTTCTGCAAAGGGACCAGGACGACTGATCCGTGTAAAGGAAAGAATGAATGGGGCCATGTATCGTGAGATTTTGAGTGAAAACCTCCTTCCATCAGCAAGGGCATTGAATATGAAACGTGGCTGGGTCTTTCAGCATGACAATGATCCCAAACACACCGCCCGGGCAACGAAGGAGTGGCTACGTAAGAAGCATTTCAAGGTCCTGGAGTGGCCTAGCCAGTCTCCAGATCTCAACCCCATAGAAAATCTTTGGAGGGAGTTGAAAGTCCGTGTTTCCCAGCGACAGCCCCAAAACATCACTGCTCTAGAGGAGATCTGCATGGAGGAATGGGCCAAAATACCAGCAACAGTGTGTGAAAACCTTGTGAAGACTTACAGAAAACGTTTGACCTGTGTCATTGCCAACAAAGGGTATATAACAAAGTATTGAGAAACTTTTGTTATTGACCAAATACTTATTTTCCACCATAATTTGCAAATAAATTCATTAAAAATCCTACAATGTGATTTTCTGGAAAAAAAATTCTCATTTTGTCTGTCATAGTTGACGTGTACCTATGATGAAAATTACAGGCTAAATACTTTTTCCCCCCACTGTACATACATGTGTGTGTGTGTGTGTGTGTGTGTGTGTGTGTGTGTGTGTATGTGTGTATGTATTTGTGTGTGTGTGTATATGTGTGTATGTATTTGTGTGTGTGTGTGTGTGTGTGTGTGTGTGTGTGTGTGTGTGTGTGTGTGTGTGTGTGTGTGTGTGTGTGTGTGTGTATTGAATTCTAAATAAATCACAGACAGTGTCACCAGCAAAGCACCTCCACACCATAACACCTCCTCCTCCATGCTTTAAGGTGGGAACCACACATATGTCTCACAAAGACACGGCGGTTGGAACCAAAAATCTCAAATTTGTACTCCAGACCAAAGGACAAATTTCCACCAGTCTAATGTCCATTGCTCGTGTTTCTTGGCCCAAGCAAGTCTTTTCTTCTTATTGGTGGCCTTTAGTAGTGGTTTATTTGCAGCAGCTAGACCATGAAGGCCTGATTCACACAGTCTCCTCTGAACAGTTGATGTTGAGATGTGTCTGTTACTTGAACTCTGTGAAGCATTTATTTGGGCTGCAATTTCTGAGGCTGGTAACTCTAATGAACTTATCCTCTGCAGCAGAGGTAACTCTGGGTCTTCCATTCCTGTGGTGGTCCTCATGAGAGCCAGTTTCATCATAGCGCTTGTTGGTTTTTGCGACTGCACTTGAAGAAACTTTCAAAGTTCTTGAAATGTTCCATATTGACTGACCTTCATGTCATAAAGTAATGATGGACTGTCGTTTCTCTTTGCTTATTTGAGCTGTTCTTGCCATAATATGTACTTGGTCTTTTACCAAATAGGGCTATCTTCTGTATATCACCCCTACCTTGTCACAACACAACTGATTGGCTGAAACGCATTAAGAAGGAAATAAATTCCACAAGTTAACTTTTAAGAAGTCACACCTGTTAATTGAAATGCATTCCAGGTGACTACCTCATGAAGCTGGTTGTGAGAATGCCAAGCGTGTGCAAAGCTGTCATCAAGGCAAAGGGTGGCTACTTTGAAGAATAGAAAATAGAAAATATATTTTGATTTGTTTAACACTTTTGGTTACTACATGATTCCATATGTGTTATTTCATAGTTTTGATGTCTTCACTATTATTCTACAATGTAAAAAATAAAAACCTTTGAATGAGTAGGTGTGTCCAAACTTTTGACTGGTAGTGTGTATATAAATTAATTCTTTTAAATCATATTTTTGGGAGTGGCGGGGCTAAAGGTCCCGCCGCTGCTATGTGAATATAGGGGAAACACAGGATACAGCGTTATTGTTTGCCATCAGTCCATCACAGTACATCTCACCCCTACAGTGTACACTGTGTTCTGTTGCATTGTGTTGTGGACAGCTGCCTCAACACCCAGGGGCCTATTGTCTGGGGCGTGACACTGTTACCCTTCCACCCCTCATGAGCTCTCTTTTTACTTCCCCCCGTCTCTCTGTCTATCTCTCTTCTCTCTCTTTCTATTCTCCCTCCGTCTCTCTCTCTCTCAGGCAGGAGAAGGAGAGTGCGGAGCGCTGCCGGGGCGAGGACATGGATGCTCTGACCTTCGCGGCACAGCAGCGCGAGCAGGAGCTGACACAGAGGCTCCAGCAAATGGAGGCGCAGCACGAGCAGAGCGGTGGGTGTCCGGTGGCACCGCCTGCCAAAAAAACACCCCCACCTTTCTCCACCTTCCATGCCCCCATCCACACCCCGGCCCATGCCACACTGTGAGGGACGGTATCAGGAACACCTGTAACCTTTGGCTGGCCGAAGGGAGCAGATGCTTGGCACTCCAGAGATTGGCCATTACATATTAGTTAGCGTTTAGAAAGGGGAAAAATGGGCCGCGTTCTGGGCCCACTGTCTGTAGATTTCGGAGTGCTGCTCTCACATCTGTTGAACCATCTGGATCCAGTGAGTTTACTTACCTGTGTTTTGAGAAACTTGAAGCATGCTGATTGCCAGAACAAAGCCTCGGGAAAACAAAGGGCTTCTTTTTGGCGCAGCTCGGCGGCACACATGTTGTCTAAAGAGAGATGGCATCAGAAGCTCAGCAGGAAGCTCTCTGGGCCTATGGAATTAGTCCTTTAATACCACAGACCACTTCCTTCTCTAAAGCGTATAATGGCCACTCTCACCAGCTAATTAGTTTTCTCTCTCTCCCAACCACCCCCCTCCCTCCCTCCCCCCTCCCTCCCTTTCTAAACAGTTTGGTTTTTAGTAGTTGTAGACAGAATAGCCTCTAGACGATATCGTTTTTTTCTCTCTCTCTCTGCTGTTTGTTTTTACTCCCAGTTTGTTTGTCTTTGTATCTTGTTTGTCTCTGTGGCCTACGCATGCCCAGCCGCTTTCAAAGCCTGTTAGCTAATTACGATTCTTTTGGGCAAGTTTTTTTTTACTGCTCCCAGCCTGCGACCCAACTATTTTTGGGTAAAGTTTCATTTTGCACCATGTAAAAAAAAAAAAAAAAAAAAATCACACCACGTCCCAAATATCTGTATTTGCTTTGTGTGTCCATGCTGTGTGCTTTGTCTATTTAGGTCCAAATGGCTAACACAGAGCTTTCTGGAGTATTTTCCTCTGTACACTGGCAGACTACGTCCATAAGCCACCATGACTAAATCCTTTTAGAGAAAACATGAAACCAACTTTGTTTTCTTGACTAGATTAGCTGTGTATAGTTAGTAATTGCTCCCTACTTTGTGTACAGTCACAGTTCATTTCACCCCTGAGCATCATCCCTTAAGTCCCAGTTTAGTGGTAATAAACTTGACCAGTGGAATCCAACCTCTTGTCTGAATAGCAGCTTCTTTCACTTCCTCTGAATTAAAGGAATCTGACTAGCGTGTCTCAGCACTGCAGCAATTAGAACATTTTACTGTAAACTACCCTTACTCAGCCAGAATGTACAATGTAAAAGTCTAGTTCTACCGATTTCCCTGTGAATGCCAGGTAAGCTCTCCTGCATGAAGCACTTGAGATCTAAGCCTGGAAGTGTCATCTGCATATCCACTCGGCTGCTATTTCACAGAATAGTAAACAGTTGAAAGGCTCTTTTATAAATCTGAGGTGCTTTTCAAAAGACTGGAGTCCTTCATGAGTTCTATTGTGACAGAATGGTAGAGCAGGTGGAATGGACACCATTCCAAACTTGGGGCATTGTTTTAAAAAGACATATGTTGGTGATGATACCGCTGCACAACATTTCAAAGACTGATCAAAGTCGAGTGTTGGATCGTTCCAAAAGAGTCGCGAGTCAGTCTATGGGCACTGTAAAACAACACATTTCACTGCACCTACTGTGTGTGGTGTATGTGACAACAAAACATTTCATTATTTTATTTATTTTACATGGCAACAAGGTTAAAAACCTAGCAAACGGAAAGAGCTTCAAACAACTCTATTTACAATACAATCCTTTCTTTGAACAACTTCAATGCATGGTGAATCTGCAGAAAGATACTACAGGCACAAATAAACATACTGTATGTAATTCACCATCTTTTTCCTGTACCTGTCCAGGATGCGAGATATTTGATGTTGAGTGAATGCACAGTATTTATCATGACTGTGGTCACTGAACCCGCTATCCCATGTTCCCTTGCAGTGGGTGAGCTGGAGTCCCTCCTCAGCTCCCAGAATGCCCTGATAGGGAAACTGAAGGAGGAATGTCTCAGTCTGGGGGCCAAGCTGGAGATGCTGACAGAGACCAGCAGGTAACACACCCACACTGGACATTAACACTTATTTACTGGACATTTATTAATCAATCAATCAGGACAATCAGGACAAGTTGTCACAGAGTGCTTTACAGATACCCAGCCTAAAACCCCAAGAGCAAGCAATGCAGATGCAGAGCACAGTGGCTAGGAAAAACTTAGAAAGGCAAGAAACCTAGAGAGAAACCAGGCTCTGAGGAGTGGCCAGTCCTCTTCACACACACGTTTATCACTTATTTAATATTATTTATGTCAGTCTGTCAGACTTTTTTAATGCGGTCATGATAAATAAATATATCTAAGCATGACATATTTTCACTGCCTGACTTCAGTGCCTGATGGAACCTGGAATTGCGTTGCCGGCGAAAGTCCTTGACCTGTTTTTTGTTGTTGTTTTTGACCATAATGTCAAATATGACATTGGATGAGAAGAACCATACAGCATACCTCCAGATTGTGAAATCTGTTCTCCGTGGCACTGTTCCTTTGCAATGTTGTCACGACACTGTGCTGTATCAGAGCTGCTGTCATTATGCAGTGGGCCACGCCAGCCTGTCCACACACACACACACACACACACACGTTTGTCACCTCAGGCCTCTGGGCCAGTCAGCTGTTAAAACAGTGTAAAGCACATTAGTCACATCACAGCCCCCAATCTGCCACAGCCAGACCGCCAAACCTGCCTAGGTCCTACCAACCCCCATATACTGGACAGGACAGGACGACACTCTCATCTTATAAGAAAATCCACCCATACAAATACATACTCAGTAACGCTAACACAGAGGACAACAGCTTGTAAACCAACGTTTATATGCCCTCTCTCTTTCTCTCTCTCTCTCTCTCCTAAACACACATACACACACGCACAATTGTAAAACCACTACATCCGCTGCGTAGCCCTCATTCAGTGTTGCACTGTGGTGGCCTTTTGTTGTGTGTCTGCAGGCTGTTTCAGCTCCCGATGCCTCATGCTCAATGTGCCAGCTAAAGCGCTGCCGGCCTGCTAGCCAGATGAATGCACTGCGTTCTTCTGCACCACTACACCCAACAGTAAACAAGGCAAAGGCCTTCTCCTCCTCCTCCTCCACAGCCCAGTGCAGCCTGTTGAGAGCAAGAGAGAAGAAGAGGAAGAGGGGAGGCCAATAGCCTGCTGGCCAATTTGGGCTCCTGGAATATGGGATGAGTAGAACTCAACCTGAGTAAAGGATGGAGCTCCTAATCTGGAAGTCTCGATTGCCACAGTGCTGTACATCAGTGGTTCTCAATCCTGGTCCTGGGGACCCAAAGGGGTGCACATTTAGGTTTTTGCCCTAGCACTACACAGCTGATTCTAATGATCAACTCATCATCAAGCTTGATGATTTGAATTAGGTGTGTAGTGCCAGGGCAAAAACAAAACCAGGGTTGAGAACCACTGCTGTACATAGATGTCCGTTAACTCTACAGCTCCTCCCATTCTCTCCTCTCATTTCTTACTTGGAATGCAGTGTGTCAATGGCTCTTATCTTTCAAAGAACAACCAACTGGTTGTGGCTAAATGTCATTCATAGCAATGGCAGCAGCCTTCTCTCGGATCACACAGTTGGAGAAATGAGCGATCGCTATCACTAATGTGATAGACTTGGCAGAGTTGGAGCACTGTTGTTGTTGTAGTTGTTGAGAGAATCCTTCAGGTTTCAACAACCTGGCTCTTCACCTTTTGGAAGCATTATAAACTGCAAAAAAAGGGTGGTAAAACAGTTTATACACTTGGTGTGCGTTCAGTACAACCAAATCAAATGTTATTTGTCACATGCTTCGTAAACAACAGTTGTAGACTAACAGTGAAATGCTTACTTACGGCCCCCTTCCCTACAATGCAGAGAGAAAAATAGAAAAATTATAGAAAGATAACACAAGGAATAGATACACAATGAGTAACGATAACTTGGCTATATACACGGGCTACCAGTACCGAGTCTGGGCAACAGGATAGATAATAAACAGTAGCAGCAGCGTATGTGATGAGTCAAGAGTTGGTGCAAAGAGGGGGTCAATAAAGATAGTCCGGGTAGCTATTTGGTTAACTATTTAGCAGTCTTATGGCTTGAGGGTAGAAGCTGTTCAGGGTCCTGTTGGTTCCAGACTTGGTGCACTGGTACCGCTTGCCGTGCGGTAGCAGAGAGAACAGTCTATGGCTTGGGTGGCTGCAGTCTTTGACAATTTTTAGGGCCTTCCTCTCACACCACCTGGTATAGAAGTCCTGGATGGCAGGGAGCTTGGCCCCAATGATGTACTGGGCCGTACTCACCACCCTCTGTAGCGCCTTGCAGTTGGATGCCAAGCACTTGCCATACCAAGCGGTGATGTAGCCAGTCAAGATGCAGTCAGTCAAGATTGCACATTTCTGGGAAGTTTCAATAAATTCCCAAATTTTCCCAAAGTCCCAGTTGGAGGATTCCTGGAATCAGGAGGGAATAAGCAGGAAATCCGGTATCCACCAACAAGGATTTCTGGAAAACCAGGGAATTTATTGAACGTTCCTGGAATTTTGCATGCCAATTCAAGATGCTCTCAATGGTGCAGCTGTATAACTTTTTGAGGATCTGAGGGCCCATGCCAAATCTTTTCAGCCTCCTGAGGTGGAAGAGGAATTGTCGTGCCTTTTTCCCGACTGTGTTGGTGTGTGTGGACCATGTTAATTCCTTAGTGATGTGGACACCGAGGAACTGGAAGCTCTAGACCCGCTCCACTACAGCCCTGTTGATGTGGATGGGGGTGTGCTTGGCCCTCTGTTTCCTGTAGTCCACCATCAGCTCCTTTGTCTTGCTGACGTTAAGGGAAAGGTTGTTGTCCTGGCACCACACTGCCAGGTCACTGACCTCCTCCCTATAGGCTGTCTCATCGTCGTCAGTGATCAGGCCTACCACCGTCGCGTCGTCAGCAACCTTAATGATGGTGTTGGAGTGGCCACACAGTCATGGGTGACCAGGGAATACAGGAGGGGACTAAGCACACACCCTTGAGGGTCCCCCGTGTTGAGGGTCAGCGTGGCGGATGTGTTGTTGACTACCCTCACCAGCTGGGGACAGCCTGTCAGGAAGTCCAGGATCCAGTTGCAGAGGGAGGTGTTCAGTCCCAGGGTCCTGAGCTTAGTGATGAGCTTGGAGGGCACTATGGTGTTGAACGCTGAGCTGTAGTCAATGAACAACATTCTCACATAGGTGTACATACTGCACTAAACAACCAGTTGAAGAACGGTGTGATTATGGTGGCCAAAAGGGCTATTACCGTATGGTGTGTTGCACAAGTTTTGCTATTTCATATTTATTAGGCCACACCCACCAAACAGGAGCAAACATACTTCAAGGGCTATTGAAGAAGGGTGCACCGTCTGGTGAGACTGATAGCTGAACACTCAATGCCATAAAAATAAAAATACATTTGTATGTGTGGTTGTCAGGAGTGAGGTGGAGCAGCTATCCCTGGAGAAGGATAATCTTGAGGAGAGTGTTGGGAAGCTGAGAGCTCGCTGTACAGAGATGGAGGAGCAGTGTGTACAACATGGGAGGATGCACCAGCGCATGAAGAACAGGTATTGACTCGCACACACACACACCATGGTCTACACAAGCACACGGATAGCTGATAAGGATTATGGAAGGATATTGCTAAGCCATGAAGTGCGAATAGATTTCCTAGGATCTAGGATCAATCCTTCTCATGTTGAAGTACTGTAGCGATTAGAGGACATGTTGAAAGGAGAGGATGAAGAGTGAACAGAATTTGAAGTCTAAACATGGCTGACTAACAGTAACCAGTCGGTAGAGTTACAGTACAGTGTATGTACTAGTGGCCAGTACAGTAGCACAGTACCTGGGGTACAGTAGTCTTTTTAAAGACTGTTGTGTTGCGGGGGCCTCTTCCCATCTGAGTCAGGAGGGTATACAGAGCATACGATACGCCGAGCCCAGGGCCGCTTGGCACACAGCCTGGCAGTGCCACGTGGGCGAGGGTGTGTGGGCGTCACCGGCGCGCTTCGGCGCTCCACTGAGGCTTCTTCTGGGAGCCTGTATCCCCCCCGCCCGCCCGCCCCCTGCTCCCAACGTAACACTACATATTGTTTAACACCCACTGTCAAAAAAGTGCCAGGAAGAAAAACAATAGGTAAAAAAGGAAGTTGAGAGAGAATCGCAGCTGTCCGGTCTGTGAGGTTGTTCACGTTGTGGAGACACACTGGGAGAATAGAGGTCTGTTTGCTATAGGTGTGGAGAAATTGAAAATTGTAAAAACATTCTTACCAATTGAGATATACTATCAGTTATTTGTTTGTGAATTACTTGTTTTAAGAACTGTAATTGAACGTTCAAGGCAAGCTCAATTTTTACTGTGAAGACATATAGGTGCTTATTTACAGTGATGGCAGTTCTCTGTTGTGATTGCATTGAAAGGATCTAGAGAAATCTGGAGCCTGGTTTAATGTACCTACCTCAAATGTAAAACAAGATCTCTGTTGTTAAAGAAGTGGAAATGTGGCTGCGTATGATTATGAGAACCATTATGACGTGAGGCATTTAGTTAGAGATTCTGGAAGATTCTGGTGTTTTGCCAAGTTCCCCTCCTCACTAATCCCAGCAGCACTATGCTAAGGGTGATTCCCCTGTGTGTTCAGTGCTCTGGGTATAGGTGGCACAGCGGGTATGCTGCCCTGGCACACGGGGTTAAGGTGTACGTGTTAACAAGCAGGTGCAAATGGGTTCACCCAACATGCAAATAACCAAGGCTCTGCCGTCCTCACATATTCTACATTGAGCGCAATCTGTGCTGTGAAGTGCTGCAACAGCATGGCGTGTATGAAACATTTGGAAAATCAGCTTGATTTATTTTTACATTTGGGGAGAGAATGCCAAGCTACACAGGGGTTTTAGCACACAATGTTTTTGCTCCTGCATTTATTTATTTATTATAGTATTTCTGTGTTTTTTTGCCCAGAGATTGGGGAGAGATAGACGAGAAACAAAGCATACAAAATTATATATATTATAAGGAACACAATTTGATGATTTGAAACAGCCTAGTTATCTGGCTTTAACAACATTTTGTTCAGAGAATGTATCAGGAACTAACATGTTGCATTGTGGTTTGATATTTGATCTGTAATTTGAGGCTCTGTTTTTAATTATGGTGAAAATTATATAATAATCAAATCAGAGTGATTCATCAAGAATTGAATAGTCTAACTAATTAAAGCACTGTTGTGATAAAGGGTTAAGAGCATTTAACAAAAACTAAAACATTTTATTTGAGTAGAGTAGGTATTATCTATTCACAGAGATTGATTTAATTAGTATTCCAGATGTAATTTTCCTAAATGAGTGTATCTTATGACCCAAGGACTCTCATATAAAGCAATATTTCAGTGTAAGACTTGTATTGTAGGCTATACTTAAATTATTTCCATGACTGACAGTGGATTTTTCTTATAAATTGCACAAGGAAAATGTGTTTCTGAAGCAGTCGTGTGATGTGTAGTCCATGAAGATTAATCAAATTATTCAATCAATAGATTGAATCAAATTGAATTGGATTATATGCAATGAATATATTATTGAATTGGATAGGTATACACAGTATGGAGTCAGTTATCAGATAATTGCCCATTTGTGAACTATTTATGGGAAATTATTCTTTCATGAGAGAAAAACAAGTTCCTGGTGAGCATCTTTGTAATGAAGTAATTGGGTAAATAATATAATGACATTTAATTGTTTCAGTATTGTCATCTATTCTGTTCCTAATGCTTGAGTGACTATAGAAAGCAATAATTAGTTGGATGATCGAAGAGATTCAGCAGCAGGCAGATTTTTCCTTCCTCAACAGGAATGCAATTAAGTACGGGAGTTAGAACTGTAGCCTAATCAAGCACACTCCAGTCCTACTGACACCGTTTTCTCAGCTGTGCAGTGTGCAATACATTCAAGCTAATTCTGTAATCTATCAAACTCTAAACAGATTCATCAATACATTGACATTTGTATAGAAATTCTCTTTAAGAAACCAAGCTACATAAGTGAAGTGAAAAGTTGTTTAGGCTTTAGGTTGTACACCCAATACACTAACATTTTGTGTGTACACCACTGCGCTGCCCCGTCGCTTCAGTTGTTGTTTCAACCGCACTTCTGCCTGTCTGCACCAAGTGCCACACCGTCCCTTCACCCCCCTGCAGCTGCCAGCATGCTCCTTCAGCAATTATCACCAACTCTCTGACAAACACACACTGGCGTCTTGCATCACAGCCCTTTAAGGAGAGCAGTAATGTATACGCAGATGTGCCGCTAAATCTACAGGCTTCTGTCAGCCATATGGCCCCATAAAGAAAGGTGGTGTGCATGTCTGGAGTAGAAGAGAGAGGGATGGAGGGCCATGTGTGGGAGAGGTGCAGGCAGTTGTTGGGCAAAAGGCTCCAGGAGATTGGATAATAGAACAAATGGTCGACGGCGGTCCGGGAACAGCCTTGCCGCTGCCGGGAGAGACCGAAGGCCCCCGGGCGAGGGCTGCTTCATCTGGTGCTCTGCTACCCACCCCCTTCCTCCTCTTCTCCTCCCCCTCCTCCCACCCCATCTTCTCCCCCCCAACACAGACTGTGCTGCCATCCCCCCAAAAACAAGAAGACGCTCCTCAAACTTTTCATTTGCAAATGAAGTTGGCAGAGGCAAGGAAGATGCAGAAGGGGTTGCGTGTGAGTGAGAGAGAAAGAAGCGAGGGGGGGCAATATGGTGATTTAACTATTGTGATCCTAGAGGAGTGGTTATTATACTTAATTAACCTCCATTTCAGTCATTTACTCATCTGTGAGCAGAATGGGGGGTTCAGTACAGCAAGACAGTTTTAGACTGTGTAGCCCTCGTTAGTGCTTTTTATTTCATCCTTAATGTTTTTCGCTAATCAAAATAATCATACAATGATCACGTTTGTGAAAATTTGAACGACATCCATTGCATAGAAATGGAATCAGTATATCAGAGGCTATATCAGGACAGTCTTCCAGCCTGAGTTCCTTTTACTCTTCTGTATGGGCTTCTTGTTCTCCCTCTGGCCTCTGGGTGGCACTGATGCTCCCTCTCTCCCTTCATCCCTCGCTCTGCCTCTCTGTCTCACCCAGCTGGCCTGTGTAGCCGGGGGCTGAGGCTGGGTGGCCTGCTGAAATAGCATTGTCAAACGGTGGCTTTACAGCTCCGATGCTGTACGCCGGGCCACTTCCCAGAGGCATGCAAGCTGGAGTGCTGTGTTACTAACCAGAGCATCACATCAACAGACTCTCAGCATCACACCGTCCACAAAACAAACTAAAACAGCAACATTAGCTCTTTTTTCTTTACACTTTTCCACCGTTTTAGAGCTATGACTTTCATAGGTTTAGTTTGTTATTTTTGAGTTTTGTTTTGTGTAACAGAGTTTGTCGTTACATTATTGTGGTAAATTGGGCTCATTTTTACCACCAGACACAGTATGTTTTTATTGGGAGTATCTAAAAAAGGTTTAATGTTTTAGTAATACTATGGATGCTGTGTTTAGCTTGTGTTCTATTGGAGACCAGGACTGTGTGACCAAATCCACTTTTCTGGGTCTCCACTTTTGTTTCTTTTGTCTACTTAAGCTATTAATCATGGCTACAATTACATGGATTAAAGATATTAAATCAAACTAATAAAGGGTACCATGATCAACAACGGGCCAGTCTATTCCTAACAGGTTGGGGGTATGATATTCATCATGGCCTCCAGGCATACACCCCACCTCATGCCATGCCATGCCGTGCCAGGTTTAGGCTTAGGCAGGGTGAGTCGGGCTGAGCTGGGGTGGGTAAGGTTTTTTTAAGGGGGGTGAGGTGGAGTGCTGAGCAGCTGTAGCCGTGCTGCCCCTGGCGGTATTGTTTTAACCAGGCAAGCCAAGGCAGTCTGCCTGCATTCTTCACCCCCTCTCCTCTGCCCTCCAGCCCCCATGATCCCCAATCTGGGCTGGGTTGTTAGTGGTGGCCCATCTACTCCCATTCAAATGAATATTGCATAATGGCAGATTGAATATGGGTCAGACTCTTGCTAAGGAGATAATGTTTTTTTCCTGTGACGGTATAATGACCCATATGTTACTGCAAAGTGATGCCAAATTCAGACTTCCATCCTCCCAAAGTTCTAGTCTATTGGTTTAACTTGAGTTGGTCGGACAGTCCTAATGTTATACTATAGTAAGCATCTCCTGTACTAGCATTCAGATCCAAAGAAGTTTCCAGGATATCATTTATTTCCAGGACACTCCTCTGATATGGGAAAGAGTGGTGATCTTATTAATACTGTCCAAACCGGCCTTAGGCAAAACCCCCACTGTTTATTAAACCAGTTTGTAAATGCCTGGACCTGTGTGTGCTTTCCAAACTGTTGGACAAGCTGAGCCAATACACAGCTGAAAAACCATCCTTCTCAGGTGACATTGGGTTGTGCCAGGCAGGAGGTAGACTAGAGCTGGGTAAAGAACAGAGTAGACTAGAACCTCCCAGTGTAACTAGAGCCAGCCACACATCCCCAGGCCACAGCAGGGCCAGGCTCAGCCTGGGAGACTGGGCTTACCGTACGCTCCCAGCTCCTCGAGCTGAGCCGGTGTGCCGTCTGCAGGTTCCCCAGTACACACAGAGACACAGACACTAGGTTCCTCCCTGGAACATCGCTGGAGGCCACACAGCAGTGCTGCTCCACACTTTGTTATACAAACCTGTAGAGGCTCCCCTGTTTACCTCCGCTAGCCTCCATCCTGTAAACAAACAAACATCATCACCTGGGAACTTAGGCACAAGCTGTGGGCGACGGCAGGTCTCTTTTGCAGAGGTTGGTGTGTGTGTGTGTGTGTGTGTGTGTGTGTGTGTAATTAAGTGTCCATAAGAGCGATAATCAGATTTTGCCTGGCTGGATGGATGGAAGTGTACACATTGGAAGGTGCTTGTAAATCAAGGTGCATTTGGCAAATCAGTTTGGTTTCAAATTTTCAAAAAAGACAGATTGATAATTTGCCATTGCTTTGAGGGAGTATGTGTGTGTGTGTGTGTCTCAGTGTGTGTCTCAGTGTGTGTGTGTGTGTGTGTGTGTGTGTCTCACCGTGTGTGTGTCTCAGTGCAGCCGTCCTGTCTTCAGTTAGCCTGGGAGCCAGCAGATGGTGTCCTTTCACCAGGTCAGCGGGGAGGCCTGAGCTCGGCCATCTCTGCCATCCATCCACCCGCCCCTCCACCCAACCAGCAGCGGGCAGAGCACAGGCAGCAGTGGGCACTGGCCAGCCAGTCATCCGGCCAGCCAGTCATCCAGCCAGCCAGCCTGGACAGGGGGAGAGCCCAGCGCTAAGCTGTATTAAAAACCTAATTAAGTTGTGTGCCAGTAAATGTAGGGCAGTTATTGGATTTGCTGCTTTGGCTGCTGGATGGGCCCCTAATTTAATCAGACCCCCATTGTGATTGCTTCTTCTTCTTCGGAGGAGGAGGAGTTCGCCTACCCCTTTTTCTTCAGTTTGAGCTTTAACCCCCCCTTTCACCTCCCCTCCTCAGTGCCCTGGGTTGGGGTTGAGGCGGCTGGGTTGGGGTGAAGACAAAGGTGGTTTTGGAGCTGGATTAAGGTCAGGAAGATTGTGTAATTAATAGGCTAATATGTCAGATTGAAACACCATGCTTTCCGAAGTAGCGAGGTAAGGTGTTGAGTGTTGGGTGAAAGCATTAGTTACAGTATTACACAACCCGCTTTAGTGGTTTAATACGCATGGCATTTGCACTGACATCTTAAAATACATCTTGGCTGCCACTCTTGACTGCTGTTGCAGCTTGGCCTTTCATAAGAGTGCTGTTATAACAGGGTCGTGACCTTTTATATCACCTGAAGGAAATTCAAATTCATCTAGAAAATTTAACAACATTTATCATTTATAATATTCAAGGCAAATTGTTTTTTTTTAACCACTCTAAAATAATACCAAGGCTCTACAAGAATTATGTTCAATTTATTAGCTGCTCCCATTAACCGGCTTGTCTTGTGGCATTTCAAAATGTCCCTCTCACACTCCTATAGTAGATTTTCCGTACAGTACAGTACAGTCCAGCGTTACATGTTCAGCACTCATGGGAATGATATGCAAAAACATAAAATGTCATCCATAATAAGAATGTTATTATGTCCATTTGATGCCCTCGTCATCACGACTCAAATGGCAGCAAGATGCATCATACAAAAGAGATTCTCGTTACAAAATGTACCCGTTTTCAAAGTTGACCATCTAGACATCTCACTGCGTCAAACCTCTTGAAAACCTCTGAAAAGTCATTCTCCTCCCCCACGTCGGTCCTGTGGAGTGTTTCCATCCTGGCTCTGCAGGGCTCCGGAGCTGGGTGTCTAACGTGGCGGTGTCCTCCCTGCTGTGTGTCCGTGTGGGGGCGGGGGCCGGCTGACGCAGGCTGCATCCCCAGATCTGACAGCTCGTTGCCAGGCTCTGGAGGCCAGGCGAGGGAGAGGCAGCAGCTCCAGCCTCCAGCGCAGCAGGGCCTGAGCCCGGGACAAGCTGGCCAGTGCAGCCGGGGACGGGGAGGGCCAAGGAGGGCCCGTGTGCTCCAGCTCTCACGGGGGGGGAAGCGGGGGCAGTCTACTCTGCCTTCCTTCCCACTGCACAGACGGCACTGCCCCAGCCAGAAGGAGAGGGGCATCTGTCTCCCCCCTTCAGCAACAGCTAGAGGCCTCCCCTCGCATGGCGCCTACTGTGCTCAAGGAGTACATCCCCTCCCTGGGCACCCGGGCCCCTCAGCTCCACTATGGCCCTGGCGACGTGCCCTCCTGTGGGATCTAGGACACTGGGACCTGGCCTGGATCTCATCTGATCCAAGGACCCATGATGGTGGATGACTATAGCTATAGCCCATGGACAGTCAAATAATAAGCTATAGCCATCCCATTCCCACTACTATACGGATAGCCTATCCTGTGTATAGCGGGGCACTTATGCTAATGTTATGCATTCCTTGCGTGTGAGTTAGCTCTGTGTTATGGGGGAGGGGCCATGTTTAGTTGGCCTGATCTGATGAGTGTTTGTTGGACTTTGAGGGCCTCCACAGCCTCAGCTGAATGGACTCTTTGTATTGGGACACACTGGGAAGAGGGTGGCCTCTTCTTTTGAGGGGTATTTGGCATTTTCTCGCCCCATAGTTTTAGAACTATACATTGTATACCTCTGACAAATATCATCAAATATATTTTCAATCCTTTTTGTGGGTGAGAAGCAATATGAATCCTCCATTTTCCGGGATATTTTAAGAGATTCTTCTTATAACTGCATCTGTTCCTCAGCTCTATGCTTTTTATCAATCTATCATATTAATCTTGTTCGTCATACGTGTCGGAAAAGATAGTGTTGAATTGTACATTATACAAGGCGTTGTATTGACTATTGTGTTGTGTGTGTTCACTGTGTTTGTGTGTATCCTTTAGACTGCAGCAGTTGGACCAGCACAGTCAGTCCAGTGCCCAGCAGGTGATGGAGCTGCTTGCCAAACAGAACCTGTTGATGCAGGAGCGCCACCTCCTCACTGAGGAGATGCAGAACCTACGCATACAGGTACAGTCAAAACCACTGGATTTACTGTTCATCTCTATATATGGTGCTGGGTACAGCACTGTAGAGAATTTGGGGGGTAAAGTAGGCCCTTTGCTCACCCTTGCACCCGAACCACAGAGACTAGGCCACACTATCACCCAGAGAGAGGGAGAAAGAGGAGAGAGAGAGAGAGAGTAAGAGCGAGTGAGAAGAAGAGAAGGCACACAAGCGCCACAACAGCTGGTAGCCAGGGCCGCACATCACGCAAGACTAGGCGCTCCACAGATGCTCTTCCAGATTGCTGCTAAAGGCGTGTCAGACAGAGAGGGAGAGACACAGAGGCTGACATTCTTAAGAGCTTATGGAGATGGAGGAGAGCCCTGCCGAGTGCCTCTGTTCTCAGCTGCTCTAATGCTGCCAGGCTGTTGTTTTTATCAGCGTTAGCACTTCTGGATTTCCCTCTGAGCATTACTCTAAGAACCACCAATGTGTTGCTGAACAGAACAGCACATTCATTCCAGAATCCAGAGTAGATGGTTATTGCAATCCAGGATAGCGCGAATCGAGTCAGTCTTAACTGAGGGCGAAAACCTGAATCAATACCGGCTGAGGCTCTAGTAATATGTAAACTCCAGTAATGTGTCCAGTCATGGCTCAAAAAATAAATAGATTTGTAGCACTGGTGCTCCCAACTTTAAAAAAAGTTAGGAGCAACATAAAATCCAGGAGCACCAGAAAATAAGATTTTTTAAATTGATTGAGATACAGTATGAAAAATGTATGCACTCACTAACTGTAAGTCGCTCTGGATAAGAGCATCTGCTAAATGACTAAAATGTAAATGTAATACAGCCTGTATTCTTGGGCCTATATTATGAATTCTAACTACTTTTGAAGCATATGTTGTACCCTAGAAACTAAATATGTAAACCTGTAAAGACAATTTTTATTATAAAATCTACAATGTTGATACAAATACCTGTTAGTGAAATTACAGTAATTTGTGGAATATTAGGTTTCTACATTGTCCAAAAATAACTATTCCCTATTGAGATGCATTACATAGAAAATTGTATGCAGACTCTTTAAGGAAGTCAAGTTTGTGTGAGTGATGACATGCAAGAGATCTGTCATTCGTCCATTGCTATGATCATTGATCTCCTAAAGAAGCTAGCCCTTTTCCTTACTTTCTGTGCTCCCTAAAGTTTGGATATACTGGTAAAGTTACCAGATTGTCAGCTTGTTAGTTAATGAGGTAACATGACTGAACAACATGTAAACAAATGGTTAATGCCCTGCGACATGGTTTATGATTAAACCAGGTAGCCTAGCAGTTAAGAGCGTTGGGCCAGTAAATGAAAGGTCGCTGGTTCGAATCCCCGAGCAGACTAGGTGAAAAATCTGTCAACGTGCCCTTGGAGCAAGGCACTTAACCATAAGTGCTCCTGGAAGTTGCTCTGGATAAGAGCGTCTACTAAAATGTATGATTATGAATGTAAAATGCGGCCCGCCATTGCTTCAGTGAAAGAAAAAAAAGTAAGTAAGTAAGTTTGAGCTAGAGACAAGCCATTTTCTCTATAGTAATGGTGCAACCACGACGGTCACAAATATTTTCTCTAGGGCACTCGGAAACAGCAGTACAGCCTAATCATTACAACAATTATTATCTGGCCGATTGTATTTTTTCTAGGCACTGGTGCTCCCAAATTCAAATTCCAGGTCGCACAGCCAAATATTTAGCAGCATATGCGGACAAAATAGTCGCAATTTAGAGCCTTGTGTCCAGGTGTGTTTTTGATCTTTCATTTCCTCTTTGTTTCCCCAGTTCCCTGCTGGTTCTAGGAGGCCTGACACCTTGTCCACATGAGAGATCCTCCTCATCTTGACTGAAGCACTGTCCTTATAATGATGGTGCTCCTACTGTAGAAATAGGGTATATGACCAATTCAGTTATTATTCTACAAAAATGAATGTGTGAGGGAAGACGCATGCCTCTCTCAGGTTGGTTTTGGGCCACATCCTGTGTGTGTACATATGTGTGTGACCTGTGTGAGTGCAGTGGGCAGCAGCAGAGGTAGGGTTAACAGTGGTGCTGATGGCGGAGAGCAGGTCTGAGTGACCTCAGGGCGCAGCGTGGGGAGCAGCTCTGGCTGAGAGCACCACAGTGGAGACCGCCTCCTGTCATGGATACTCTGTGTCAAACCTTAGCCATGCAGAAACAGCAGCAGCACAGGCCTGCTGAGTGTATGTGTGTTTAGATTCATGAGGATTTTATAGATTTCTATAGATTTGGAACTACTGATTTGACAGTAGTTTTTGTATTGTTCATACATTTTAGTGTTTGTTTTTATATAGCGATTTGAGGTTTTGATGTTAAAAGCTGTGTGTTGTAGAATGTAATTTCAGTATTTGATATAAACTTCAGTTGAAATTTCAATAAACATTTTACATGCAGTGTTCTAAATATTGCTCGATCTGAAGTGAGTTAGAGTAGAGTGTGATGTAACTATCTTTTTTCTTATTGAGAAATACAGTATGGCGAGTAGTCAGAAGTAAGTGACAAAGATAGCAGATTGACAAGGTGCTTTATTTAAGCGGTCTGTAAGAAGGAAAAGAATGTGTATCCCTATCATATACTTTTACGTGTAAAAATACTAAGGACGTACAGTGTACAAAAACACTTTCTTGCAGGTCATATAATTTTCACATCCTTATGGGTCCTATTCACAAGGGGAAAGAAAACGTTTTGTATTCTTTAATGACAGGGAGTATTACAACTGTTCTCTTTTCTGATACTTCATCCCTTCTGCTTAAAATCCTTCACCACACGACTATCTCTTAACATGGATCTATTGACAGCTAGCAAGGTCAAGAAAATGTAAAACTGTAAAGCTAGCTACATGGACATCAAATGAATTACAAGTTATTATTACGTCGCTGTCGGATGAAAACCTCTTGCCTCTTTTCTTTTGATGTATTGAAAGCAGTAACTCCGCTCAATGTACTCTGAACATTATGACTCTAGGGCCAATAAAATGTATTTAAAATAGCTTCTGAAATTTCATAATTGTATGTTCGTATGGCAGTTTTTTCAATTTCCTAAAAGTTTTCAGTTTTGGAGATGAGGTTTTCATCCGACAGCGATTTGTCTTTTTTGTTTTTAAATAAATACTTTACAATTCATGCTCGTTCATAACACTACCAGGAGCAAGATGAGAAGAAAATCTGTTGTAGACATTACAAACAGTAGCAGCAAAGTGTGTACATTGAGGTGTAAAATAGATTTATATATAGACCCTGCAGTTAGTAAGGATAGAACCCACGTTGTCGTTCGTCAGAGTCGAGGCGATCACAAGGCTCACCCCAGACCTTTGACCCTGGAGATGGCCAACGGCACTAGAATGCTTCACCCAGTGGAACTGAACATCATGGCCTGCTAATGGCCGGCAGAAACAAACATTTGAGATTCCTAGGTGGATGTTCTACGTATCCTGCTCACATATAGCTACATTTTTAAATATGCAAGGTTTAAATGGAATCGTTGAGACTGAGTGCAACTGCAGAGGTCCAACCTTCCTGTGGAACTGAGCTCTCTTAGAATAACCGATAAGACATGTCCAGTAGAAAAGTAAGACCTCGTCAGTGTCACTCAGCTGAAGTTGTCTCCTGGCAGCCTCTTCTGGCCTAGTCATTATCGCACCTTCCTCTACACTTCATTATGACAATGTGATTTATTTATTTTTTAACAATAAACAAAATGAAGCATGGACTGCATGAGGGGACTGTGCTTTACATTTACATTTTAGTCATTTAGCAGACACTCTTATCCAGAGCGACTTACAGTTAGTGAGTGCATACATTTTCATACTGTAAAGTGAAGTAATTATCTTGTTTTATTTTTATTAAGCAAGGGCAATTTTCTGTTCTCTGAAATCATAAAAGGAGCAATTTACATAAATGCTGCCATAGGTTGAAAGCTATTTCTGTTATATGTAATAAAAAAAAAAGCATATGATCATTTTGTCCCCTACTGCCAATTACCAATTGCCTTAGGGTTGGATTCAATCCGTACCTTGGAAGATCTGCGTTAAAATGTAAAGACAATTTCCGATCGAGCCAACATCTGCAGCATTTACCGTGAACGCAGTCTCCGCAATGCTGGAACATTGCCTTTAAATTTAAATCAAGCGTTTAACGTGGATCTTCTCCCCCCAGAACCTAATCGAGCATCTGACATACACTACCAGTCAAAAGTTTGGACACACCTACTCATTCAAGGGTTTTTCTTTATTTGTACAAAAAAAAATACATTGTAGAATAATTGTGAAGACATCAAAACTATGAAATAACACATATGGAATCATGTAGTAACCAAAAAAGTGTTAAACAAATCAAAATATATTTTATATTTGAGATTCTTCAAAGTAGCCACCCTTTGCCTTTGACAGCTTTGCACACTCTTGGCATTCTCTCAACCAGCTTCATGAGGTAGTCACCTGGAATGCATTTCAATTAACAGGTGTGCCTTCTTGAAAGTTAATTTGTGGAATTCCTTTCCTTAATGCATTTGAGCCAACCAGTTGTGTTGTGACAAGGTAGGGGAGGTATACAGAAGATAGCCCTATTTGGTAAAAGACCAAGGCCATATTATGTCAAGAACAGCTCAACTAAGCAAAGAGAAACGGCAGTCCATCATTACTTTAAGACATGAAGGTCAGTCAATACGGAACATTTCAATAACTTTGGAAGTTTCTTCAAGTGCAGTCGCAAAAACCATCAAGCGCTATGATGAAACTGGCTCTCATGAGGACCGCCACAGGAATGGAAGACCCAGAGGTACCTCTGCTGCAGAGGACAAGTTCATTAGAGTTCCTCAGAAATTGCAGCCCAAATAAATGCTTCACAGAGTTCAAGTCACATACACATCTCAACATCAACTGTTCAGAGGGGACTGTGTGAATCAGGCCGTCATGGTCTAATTGCTGCAAAGAAACCACTACTAAAGGCCACCAATAAGAAGAAGAGACCTGCTTGGGCCAAGAAACACGAGCAATGGACATTAGACCGGTGGAAATGTGTCCTTTGGTCTGGAGTCCAAATTTGAGATTTTTGGTTCCAACTGCCGTGTCTTTGTGAGACGCGGTGTGGGTGAACGGATTATCTCCACATGTGTAGTTCCCACCGTAAAGCATGGAGGAGGAGGTGTTATGGTGTGGGGGTGCTTTGCTAGTGACACTGTCTGTGATTTATTTAGAATTCAAGGCACACTTAACCAGCATGGCTACCACAGCATTCTGCAGCGATACGCCATCCCATCTGGTTTGGGCTTAGTGGGACTATAATTTGTTTTTCAACAGGAATATGACCCAACACACCTTCAGGCTGTGTAAGGGCTATTTTACAAAGAAGGAGTGTGATGGAGTGCTGCATCAGATAATAAATAAATAAATAAAATAAAAATCAGATGACCTGGCCTCAACAATCCCCCGAAGAATCAAATATAAAATATATTTGGATTTGTTTAACACTTTTTTGGTTACTACATGATTCCATATGTGTTATTTCATAGTTGTGATGTCTTCACTATTATTCTACAATGTAGAAAATAGTTTAAAAAAAAAAATTTGAATGAGTAGGTGTGTCCAAACTTTTGACTGGTATTGTAATTATGCAAGATTTTAGTTATTTGTGTGACTGAGTGACTTCGACAAATGGTGGAGGAAAAATAATTTCACAGAAAACATAATAATAGTAATGCCGAAAAGGCGAAAGAGAGACCGTGCTGTAATTCCCCCTTCCTTCCCCTTCTTCCATAATCAGCTGCAGTACTAAAGACCATAACATGACAGCTAAATACTCAAACATTATTTTTTAAATAAACTCAACCATATTCAATTCAAAAATAAAATAAACAAAACAAATTCAAGTTGTCCATTGATAAAAAATACAAATCTTAAATAAAAATCACATTGTAAGCCATAAAGGCCTCTATTAATCAAGGTTTTCATACATGGTGATTTTTTTCTTTTTTAGTCAAAACACATACCAGCAAAAACAAAAAAGGAATGCATCTTGGAAGACAAAGAGGAAAACTCAACCAATTGAAAGCCTAGGGGTTAGTGATCACAGCACAGTTGTTCAGTTTGCAGTTTCTCTCCACATTCTTCTATGATACATTATTGGCCATATTAATAAAACAATAGACCGACATTAAATCATGAACAATTACCTGCTAAGACATGTATCTTTCTATCCCATGTTTCACAGTCTTCTCTTATGAGAAGAGTTAACTTCCTACATCAAGATACACCATGGCTCAGTTTGCAATATAATCTCAAAACCACACCTGTTCCATGCAAAAAACAATTTGACTTTCTCATGTGGCTCTAGTGGTTAAAGATGGACCAATCATGTCACACTTTTTGAAGTTATGGCCCTCATACCTTTTCAATAGACTCACTATATCTAACCATCTCAGGATTAGTTCTACCAAACGACTACTCGTCCTCCTATCAAAGTCATACCACAGTCACTTTCTGAACTAGTAATGTACAGTATATTGTACTTCTCTCTTGCTCAACTACCTCTTTCCCTCTTATTGGACCCTGTCAACGACAGTGAATATAAGACAAATCATTCATCCTTTGGGAATGTGTAATCATCTAAGAAATGTCACTACATCTGCTTTGGTCTTTTTGGTCCACATCACTACATTCACTCTCAAACTCTTCTCATCCCTTCACAGACAGGATATCTCTCGCTACAAAATATGTTTGTCTTCTGCTCTGACATTAGCATGATAGGCTACGTGCTCCTTGCTTTGCAAACCACTGGTGGAATATACTGAACACTGAACCTAAATAATATCACAATCAAACATCTGCAATGGAACTTGAATGTAACCAGGAAATCAGGAATGTGTGAACTCTGATTGTCCTTTCAATGGATAATCGTAGGTCACATTGATGCTAAGCAAGGCTAACTAATGACTAGTGGATTGGACTTGTGCCTTAGTGGTTCCCCTAGGAACTCAGTCGGGCTATCAACTTTTGAAAGTTGTAATAGTAGAATGCACAAGGTGCAATTTCAAAATTGGGTAGTACATCAGCAGTTTTCCTCTTGTCATGGCAGTCATTGAAGACCTTAGAGAGCTATTTATAACTTGTCAGAAATGTCCAGATCAACTAGTCCATGTCAGCTAATGTTTTTTTAGCTAGGTTTTTTAGCCCATTGATTTTGTTGAAATGTTTGAGTCACTCAGATATGACATGAACACACATAAGACATGGCAGAATGTGTAGAATTGAAGGAAAATGGCTTTAAAATTGCAAAAATATATATAGTTATACAGAATGGTGTGTTATGTACCATTGAATGCTATGGCTCTTCATCCACAGAGCTAAAGTTACTGAATGTTGTACACTTTTATAATAAATCAAATGATGCCAGTCAGCACAGAGTAGGTGGCTGACTTGACTATCACTTGAAGATTCCTATGCTGACTGTGGTACACTGCAATAAAATTATGACCCCCAAAAATGATTGGTCATTGACTATCAGTTATGGTAATACAACACCATAATGTTAAGGAAACTACATTGTAAGTAGCATTGAAGGCTGTTACAAGATCCCAAAGTAGTCAGCCACAACAGTAAGTTCATTATACAGTGTGACCAGACACAGAGTCTACAGTGTATATACCCTTGGAACATTGGTCACCGAGTCTATAATACTCATTACCAAACAAACAGTCTACAGTGTATATACCCTGGGAACATTGGTCACCGAGTCTATAATACTCATTACCAAACAAACAGTCTACAGTGTATCTACCCTGGGAACATTGGTCACCGAGTCTATAATACTCATTACCAAACAAACAGTCTACAGTGTATCTACCCTGGGAACATTGGTCACCGAATCTATAATACTCATTACTTCCTTCAGTAAGCTTTATAGCTATTCTCCATCTACTCCTATTCTTAAAATCTCTTGACTTTAAAACCTTACAGCCAATGAATATATTCCCTTTGTAAATGCTTAAATTATTCATTCCAATGTCTTATGTTTCTTGTTCTAGAAAGCAGAGGTAAAGAAAAAGGCCTAAATGTGCAGTGTGTTATTAAGCAATTAAAATGTAGTCAAATACAGGAAGCTTGTTCTGTGCCATTCTCATGTATTTACATGTAGTACAGGAATGCTCAGATGCTAGAAGACAACAGTAGCTTCATACCAGTTGGAAAGGGAGTTGAAGCTTATACAGCCCTTATATACTGCATGTGGAGAAGAGAACTTAAAGGTTTAATACCACATCCAAGGTTAGATGCCCCTGAAATGTAAAAGTCTTATGGAAAATGTTGAATAATAATACCTTAGTACTGATAGAACTATTTAATATGCCACCTAATATATATATATATATATATATATCACCTCTGTCTTCTTCATTGTCCTCATATTTTGGTAAGAGAACAAACAAACAAAAACAAACAAAAAATCATAAAAATGAGAGCAAAAACTAAACGACAACATGAAGGCTTTGCTTCTACATTCTTAAGCCATTATTCGAGGTGCCTTTTTCATCCAGAACAAAAGACTGGACATTACTCCTAATCATATAACAACAACAGTTATACAAAAAAAGAACAAATAAATAAAAGCGGAAGCCATTGCTGTGGTCCAAATCAAACAATGCCAATACCTCCTTCTTACTTGTCCCTATTGAATCATAGTTATACAGTATGTCCCCCTGGTCAGATAATTCAAATTCATTCAGCCTTCTCACAGGTTTAGCCCCACCCCCAAACCCCATTAGCCACTCCCCTTACAGGATCATTAGACAGTAAACAGCCACCATTTTGCATTTCTCATTCACATTTATAAATTTGAGTTTTTTAATGCTTTTATTTTCTAGCGATGATATGTCTGAAATAAAGCTTTACATAATTTCAGTTGTGGGAAGCATCTACCTTCAGCCAGATAAAATTGGATGAAATTCTGACCCTAACACACACACACTTAGAATGCTCTTCCTCTCATCCTCACTGTTAGACAGGTTGAGGTGAGCCTTGCTTTCTGACAGCTAACGCACAGCTCGGATTCACAGGAGTTTACAGCCAACAGTGCTGTGCCTTTAGGCTCTCTTAAAACCTCTACACACAGTACACAAAAATGTACTCCCATTCATACATAACATTGGCAGAGCAACATCCCAAAGCGTTCACACTATTCGAATGACTGATTTCACAGGAGAGAGGAGAAAGTAAAAATCACAGCTTATCAACAAATAGCAGACGAGACGGGAGCGTTTTACTTTTGCACACCTTAAATAAGTGATAATAATATTACGTAACAGTTAGTAGAATATCTGAGACTACAGTCATAGTGTCCATGAGAAGTAGTGGAGGTGGTTTGTATAGTTAGCGCCTGTAGCTTGACCTGCAGAGTAAAGCTAGCAGTACCGGTGACCTATATACTGAGTTGAAGACAGATTGATCTCTGTGTAGCCTGAGTGAACCGTTTTCTGGCAGTTTTTGACTTCTGAAAGCAAAAATCTCTAATCCTACAGTATAACTTATTTCTATACACGCAACACAGATGTTAGATAACCAAACGATAACGTGTAAACCCAAATGTCATCAAGAGAAGAATGAGAGCTGTTAAAAGGACCGTTGCAGATTATGACACAGCAAACAAGTGGAGAATCTCCTGTGAATCGAGTTATAGTATACTGTCCTATGTGAAATGAGAATGCTAAAGACAGCAGCTCTCCCTACCAGGAATGTCAACCTCCTACAGTAGATAGTACTGGATCTCAGCTAGAAGTCAATGACCAAGGGAACTAAAGACACACCACACAACACAACAAACCCGTTTGCCCTCTTGAGTCAGTTTCAAGGCTTTAAAGGAGCATTCTATAAGAAATCAACCATAAGAAATGCACCTTTAACTGTTGGGAAATACCAACAGGGCTGAACTTCTGTCTGACCACACATGCAAAATCCTCATGAAAAAACAGACACATAAAACGTACAGAGATGGATCTCCATGCTCACTATGGAATGACCCAAATGGAGAGAGGAGGGGTTAGCTCAGGCTAGGTTGGTTTTATACTGTAACCTTCCACTGGTGGTGATGGTGACGCAGTACAGTCTGGATACAGCGCTTATTCTCTCCCACTGGCCGAGTAGGAGAACTGCGGGAAGTGTGGTCTGCGCTCGTTGTCCATGCAATCCATCCCGTCTTCATCAACTGGGAGGGACAATCAGGACATTACTTACTTCAATCATGCAATTCAACCTTTTTACAGTGATTCTATTTAAACCTCTCTGATGCTTAATTGAGCATGTTTAAGACCTAGATGCATTTACATCAAGCGTTAACTGGCAATAGCTGACACCCTCATAGTTGATGTTTTGGCGCTGTCGGAGGTGGAACTGTGCTGGAGCTGTCAAATCGGTGAGCAGCTGCTCTTGGGATCATTGTCACGAAGCCACACCCGTCCCACTCGAGTTAGAAGTTAGCCTTGGTTTCTCAAATGACTGCCTCGCCTGGTTCACCAACTACTTCTCAGATAGAGTTCAGTGTGTCAAATCGGAGGGCCTGTTGTCTGGACCTATGGCAGTCTCTATGGGGGTGCCACAGGGTTCAATTCTTGGGCTGACACTTTTCTCCGTGTATATCAATGATGTCGCTCTTGCTGCTGGTGACTCTCAGATCCACCTCTACGCAGACGACACCATTTTGTATACATCTGGCCCTTCATTGGACACTGTGTTAACAAACCTCCAAACGAGCTTCAATGCCATACAACACTCCTTCAGTAGCCTCCAACTGCTCTTAAACACTAGTAAAACTAAATGCATGCTTTTCAATCGAACGCTGCTGGCACCCGCCCACCCGACTAGAATCACCACTCTCGACGGGTCTGACCTAGAGTATGTGGACAACTACAAATACCTAGGTGTCTGGTTAGACTGTAAACTCTCCTTCCAGACTCACATAAAGAATCTCCAATCCAAAGTTAAATCTAGAATCGGCTTCCTATTTCGCAACAAAGCCTCCTTCACTCATGCTGCCAAACATGCCCTCGTAAAACTGACTATCCTACCGATCCTTGACTTCGGCGATGTCATTTACAAAATAGCCTCCAACACTCTACTCAGCAAATTGGATGTAGTCTATCACAGTGCCATCCGTTTTGTCTCCAAAGCCCCATACACTACCCACCACTGTGACCTGTACGCTCTTGTTGGCTGGTCCTCACTACATGTTCAGTCGTCAAACCCACTGGCTCCAGGCCATCTATAAATCACTGCTAGGCAAATCCCCGCCTTATCTTAGCTCATTGGTCACCATAGCAGCACCCACCCGTAGTCTGCGCTCCAGCAGGTATATCTCACTGGTCATTCCCAAAGCCAACACCTCTTTGGCCGCCATTCCTTCCAGTTCTCTGCTGCCAATGACTGGAACGAATTGCAAAAATCTCTGAAGCTGGAGACTCTTATCTCCCTCAATAACTTTAAGCATCAGTTGTCAGAGCACCTTACCGATCACTGCACCTGTACACAGCCCATCTGAAATTAGCCCACCCAACTACCTCATCCCTATATTGTTATTTATTTTGCTCTTTTGCACCCCAGTATCTCTATTTGCACATAATCTCTTGCACATCTAGCATTCCAGTGTTAATACTAATTGTAATTATTTTGCACTATAGCCTATTTATTGCCTTACCTCCATAACTTGCTACATTTGCACACACTGTATATATATTTTCTGTTGTATTTTTGACTTTGTTTTTTACCCCATATGTAACTCTGTGTTGTTTTTATTGCACTGCTTTGCTTTATCTTGGCCAGGTCGCAGTTGTAAATGAGAACCTGTTCTCAACTGGCTTACCTGGTTAAATAAAGGTGAAATAAATAAATAAAAATAATAAAGAAGTTCAGAACGAGAAAGTGTAGACTATATAAAAATAATGATGCTGAAATTGAAAATCACTAAACAAAATAATGAGGATTTCTATCAGCCTAATCGAGGTGTAGATTACATCACATTCCAGTGTTCCAACTTGTAAACGACCCACTGGGCACACCGCGTCATTTCAACGTGGATTATTGGGTAATATTTGGTTGAGACGTTGATCAATGAGATATACCAAACATTAGGAACACCTTCCTATTATTGAGTTGATGCACCTGAGCTCAATTTCGAGTCTCATAGCAAAGGGTCTGAATACTTATGTAAATAAGGTATTTCTGTTTTTTATTTTTTATACATTTGCAAAAAGAAACAATTTAATCAATTTTAGAATAAGGCTGTAATGTAACAGAATGTGGAAAAAGTCAAGGGGTCTGAATACTTTCCGAAAGCACTGTAAATATTTATTCTTGCCATTTACCCTCTGAATGGCACACATACACAATCCATGTCTCAATTGTTTCAAGGCTTAAAAATCCTTCTTTCACCTGTCTCCTCCCCTTCATCTACACTGATTGAAGTATAATTTTTGGTCGAATTCCAGGAGCCGCTTGTGAATTTGACAGCTCTAATGCAATTCCACATCCGATACCGCTAAAACAACCGCTATGCGGGTGTCGGCTAGCGTGGATCTGATAGAATCTAGCCCCAAAATAAGACATGATTGTCTAATATATGGAACAACATTGTTACACCACTTGCACATCTAACATAGCCTGAGTAAGGTGCCAAGTGACAGTGTCTCACCTTTTAAACATTAGCAAGAAAGAACATTAAGAAAAAGTTTCACTCACATTTTTCAGGGGGAGTTATTGTAATTGTCTGTGCCGTGAATTCTTCGTCAAAATACCTGGTATCTGTCTCTGACGACACCTGAGGTTTGAAGGGCGGTATCAGCTAGGTATGAGGGGAGAGAAACACACAGCACTTGTGTCACAGAGGTGTCGCAGCACACAGGCAGAACTGGAGGCCACGAGTTTACACCTCCCACAATGCATTTCACCTCCCTCTGCTACCAGGG
Organism: Coregonus clupeaformis; assembly: GCF_020615455.1. Lineage (NCBI taxonomy): Eukaryota > Metazoa > Chordata > Actinopteri > Salmoniformes > Salmonidae > Coregonus > Coregonus clupeaformis. Next base: position 16,057,310 of record NC_059222.1, on the reverse strand, counting down.
TTGCATCATCTAAGGTGTGCACTGTGTCTGTGATGGTAAAGCACTGAAAGAGCAAGGATAACTTTCCTCTAACTAGACAGTGAGTTAGCAAACTATGATCAGGAATGCATACTGGTGAGGGGCAAAGGGCAGGAGTCCTGTAGGACTTCCTGTAGGATTCCCAACATGATTCTACAATATGAATGTGTACATATTATAGAACTGGCATTACAGGCATTACCTTCTTATCATAAACATCTTGCCAGTCGATTCCAGCAAAGAAACTATGTCGCATGATTTCTTTCGCATCATCTGGACCTCCTCCAAGTCTGTGAAAAGTAACAACGCCACAAATGATTTAAAAGGTTTGTCTACTGCTAAGACATTAGTGTTAAAGTACTTTGAATTTGATGTATAGATATCATTAACTTGAAGCTTTTTAAAGCTAGCAGGGTTGGGGTTAACTGAGTGGAAAACTGAATTGACCCCAACCCTGATAGTTAGGTTAAATATAACTAGTGTATAGTCACTTCCAATGGTATTATTGGATGGTGAGCAGTGCTCCTTGGAGTCTGGCTGTCCAGGGTGTGTATGGCTGGCCATGGTGTGTACAGTATGGCTGGCCTATACCTTTTGTTGGGGTCCTTTATGAGTAGTCCTGACAGCAGTGACTTGGCGTCTGACGACAGCGTGCGGGGGAACTTGATGTCCTCCATGAGGATGAGCTCAAACAGCTTCTCGTGGTCCTGGTTGTAGAAGGGCAGTCGACCGCACATCATCTCGTACATGACCACGCCCAGACCCCACCAGTCCACCGCCCTGCCGTAGTCATTGTCCTCCAGCACCTGGACAGACACACAGATCATGGAATGAGAATAATATTAATATGAACTGTATGGTCTCTCTATGGGACAGGCACTAACTCCTCAATTCAACATTGCAGTTCAGAGGAACAAACTACTGCAAACTGGTCCAATCACCCCTGCCAACAACACACACAAACACGAAGCACATCAACTTTGTTATTTCGCCAAGCGTTTTACATACAACCGACTTCTGACGCAAAGTCGGTTAACAAACGACCTGGTGGACATTTGACCCTTGCGAGTTTCCGTCTCCAGGTCCAGCTGGTTAACTATGACTAACACAAAGCCCTATTCCACGGTACAGTGTTCCTGTGACAGGAGAACCCAACAGCATCATGCAGTGGCATCACTACATAGACTCTGGGATGGGTGTCACTCTGCTGCTGCGTGCCACAGATGCCCCTGTTGGCCAAGCCAAGTGGCTGGCACTGGAGGCCCTACCTGGCACGGGCAGACAGGAAACGCTCCTGGATGGACATAGAGGGCCTCACCATCATGATGTGACACGCTGGTTCAAGGGCAGCCCCACCAGAGAGAGAGGTGGATACCTGGCTACTGGAAGCATGGGGCCAGAGGAGCCACGGCTGAATCAAAGCCTTCTATCTGGGCTGCCGTCCTAATACACAGACTCTACCTGCTCTTCTCCTTCCCCTTCTCTTACATCGTCTCAGGTGTGCTGCCGTTCACCTTGTTGAAAAAGCGAGGAAGGAAGAGAGATGGAGGGAGGACAGGCTCCATTTCAGACCGTCGCTGAGGAAAGGCCTAATTAATGTCTACCTAATGACAAGTGGCGCTGGAGAGAGGCCAGTTAAGCATATGCTCTGAATCTCTAGAATAATAATGTATTTTCTCTCATCTTAATGGGAAGCAGAACCTGGACTTGTCGACGCAATGATCCTCATCCACTGTCTTAGAGAGTAGTCCTTACCAGAAAATATCAACCAAAACATGACAACCTCCAAAAAGACATTCTGAATATCTGGGCCCGTATTCATAAAGTGTCTCAGAGTAGTAGTGTTGATCTAGGATCAGTTTTGCCATTCAGATTATATTGAAGAAGACAAGGAGGACCTGATCCTACATCAGGTCCTCCTACTCTGAGTCGTTTTATGAATACAGGCCCTAATCACTAAGAATTCAGTTAGACTGAACTTTAAATGACTGAAACAAGTTACTGTGTGTTTGTACACTACATGTAATCCCAAAAGGCTGAGAATTATCAAACTAAATAACAATGGAAGCAAATTGCTAGTAATAACACGTATTGAGCTTATCAAGATGGGCAACCGGCTGAGAGAAACAGTGGTACAGTCGGAGATTAACTATTGATGGGTTTGAACATAATGCTGGAGGGATAACACTGGATTACCAAGTAAAAACCTGAGGAGGAATGCTACCATGCACACCAGATGGAATATCCGTCCCCCTTATCAAACCAAAAGTTAGGAGAAAAATAGTTCCATGTTTAATGCTGTTTCATCACCTAGGGCCAGAAGTGTGTGTTTGTGTGTTGTAGAGTGTGTGTGTGTGTGTGTGTGTGTGTGTGTGTGTGTGTGTGTGTGTGTGTGTGTGTGTGTGTGTGTGTGTGTGTGTGTGTGTGTGTGTGTGTGTGTGTGTGTGTGTGTGTGTGTGTACATATGCATATGTGTGTGCAGGGAGGGGCTGGGACTGGGAGTTTGTCCTGGGACTGTAGCAGAGCAGCTCGGGTGCAGGTGGGGATGCGATTAATGCACACAGAGCCAGTTGGGTCCCCCCTGTTCCAGAGCCACAGGCAGAGAGGCAGGCCTGGAGGGGAGGAACAGGCCCCGTTCGGACAGCCATGTGGCGGGGCTGCTGCTCCCAGGACTGACTGGGGCCCTTGGCAGGCTTGGCTGGGCAGGGACAGAGAGAGAGAGCCTTTGGCTCCACCAGCCCAGTTACCCAGCGGGGCACAGGGAACAAACACACAGCTCCGCCCGCCCAGCCTGCCCTAGCTTGTGTACACAAACATATAAATAAACATAATAGACTATATGTACATATACACACGCTCACATGGCGCATAAATGTGCATTGAAACACTACAGCGTAAACTATTTAAAATATTTTTACTACCGTTATCAAATCATTTGGTTATATCTTCCCAAATGTTTTAACCTGCACATGTTTAAACCTTTAAACCATGCATTTGAAAATAAGACAAGATGTCACTGAGTTATCATTTCAATAAGGCTAAAGTAACCAAAACTAGAAGGAGAGTGTTTATACAAAATAAAATATTAACAAACAAAAAATTTTTACAAGGCAAATAAAATATATTTTACACATAAACAAAAATAAAAATAATCTAAATGTCATTTTTATAACCCTAAAGCATTGGAATAGTTGAACTTGGTTTTTTCTCATCTTCTCTTCCCTCTTTTAAATCTCGGCTACTTTGCATCTCTGGAACTTGGCGCGGAGTATGTTCTGTTATTTTTACACCAGTGCGGCGGTATAGATTTCCAGGTTTCCCAGCCACCTTCTTCCAACCTCCCCCATCTGCCACCATCTGCCTCTATTTAGCATGTACTTTTTTGTGCAATCACATACTCTTGTGAAAAATAACTAACACTCAAATCATCTCCTGGCACAGCGGAGGGCCTTAGCAAAACAAAATCCACCGCCAAATTGTCCTCCATACTTTTTTAAGTGGGATCTATGCCCCCCTCTCCCCCCCTCTCCGCCCCCCCAACCCTCTATCCCTTGTCTTTCATTCCCACCTGACCCACAGTCCTCACTCCTCTGCACTTCATAAATATGTATTGTAGTAAAAACCTGAGAACATAACGTTGGTCATGTTTAAGCATTGGTTAAAGGAAAAAAACGGGTTTGCAATGTGGTAAGTTCAAATGTTTTTTTGTCATTTTTGGGCTCCCGAGTGGAGCAGCGGTCTAAGGCACTGCATCTCAGTGCTTGAGGCGTCACTACAGACCCCCTGGTTCGAATCCAGGCTGTATCACAACCGGCCATGATTGGGAGTCCCATAGGGCGGCGCACATTTGGCCCAGCGTCGTCCGGGTTTGGCCGGTGTAGGCCGTCATTGTAAATAAGAATTTGTTCTTAACTGACTTGCCTAGTTAAATAAAGGTTAAATAAAAGAAAAAAGAAAAAATTCAGAAAGGACACCAAATACTTGTTGAGTTGTAGCATACTGTACATCTACTTTACTGTTGTTAATGACCAGAATATAGCAGTTCATTATTGAACATTACAGTGACTACTTAAAGCTAGAATCTGCAGTACCCCGCCTATGTTTTGGTGAAAAGCTGAGAGATGGGAAAGATGTAACCATTCTAAAATTCATAGACAGAGCTATGGATGCTAGTACCCTCCATTATATAAAAATTACAGTTTTAACTAGGTTTTGAGTATTTGTTTACATTTACATTGTTTACAAACATTGGAGTAAAACAAGTCTATATATGTTGGGTTCCAATGGGGTGACAGTTCATGAGGCATTTATAAGTTGTATTGTTCAAGAATCAATTAGTATATATAATTAATTTATACGTCCAAAAATTGATGTAGCAACTAAGGATTCTAGCTTTAAATAAAGACAGAAGATAAAACCAATCAGCCAATGAGAAATCAGATCAGAACGGTGTTTGATATAACTAGATTCCTCAATTTCAATCTTACAACTTCACACATCCACTTTGTCAGCCTGGCGCCAGGGAAAGTGTCTCCTATAGAGCATGTGAGGGGGTTTACATTATGCTCACTGTGAGAGGCAGTGTGAGTCCCAATGGCGTCATTAGCTATGGGACTCTGCCATTAGGATGATGGAAACCTGCTGCCATAGCTGCAAGCATTATTTGGCAGATGAATCTCAAAGCCTTGGCCATAAATAGGCTACAGTATCTCAATAGACTGGTTGTTGTAGTCGGTTTATGATGTTTAGTTCTAAATCTAAGTGAACTGGGGTAAAAAACAATAATAATTGTAGACCACATACAATTGAGTTGTAATGCTCGGGTGAGTGTTGTACTGTATGTCAGGGGCTTGAAGGGGTGAATATACCGGACAGGTAATGTGGGTTTAGAGGGGACAGTGCTGTACCTCTGGAGCTAGGTACTCCGGCGTTCCACAGAAAGTCTTCATTGTAGCAGCATCTGTGATTCCTTCCTTGCAGAGCCCAAAGTCTGTGATTTTGACGTGTCCGTCTTTGTCTAGCATTAGGTTCTCCAGCTGCAGGGGAACAGGAGAGAGAAAACTACTTTGAAAGCACTCTGAAAGCACTGAAGGCAAAGCCAGTGTGTGGGCAGAACAATGCCACAAGGACAGACAAGCGCTGCAGTGCAACACAGTTAGAAAAACAGGCTTATAAAAGCCCAAGGATGTACTGCAAACTCAACGACACTGACAAACCATACTGTAATGCTGCGCTGCACAAGAGAAGGCAGTCTGTGATTGCCTCAAGTTTCTTTTATAATTTCAAGTACACAATACAATTTACACTCTGCCTCTACTAATGTCTCAGACAGTAAAATGTGTTGTGGAGACACTTCACTTTACAGGTAAGTTGAATAGTCTGACCAGAGTTACGTTTAATAACAAGGAGGAAAGTAAACGAGTCTCCTTCTTGTTCACAGTTCCTAGCAGACGAAGGGAAAGAAACCTCAAGCTCGTCAAGCCGTTCAACCTTTTAATTTTAATGGCAAACGTTTTTTTTCTTTTCATGTTTCTTGGCTCCTTTCAGGCGGGCTCGGTCCAAGGCTGTAAGCGAAACGCTGTGTCATCTTTCACAGTCGAGAGAGTTTTGATGTTTTCCAAAAAGCCCCTCTCTCCCAAAACTGAAAACTCTGGAGCTTTTAATACATTCCCCACATCCCGTGCCACTCGCATAGGATAAAGAGCCACGGGGGGACAACAACAACTTCCCAAATATCTGATTGCTTTCCCGCTCTTTTTGTTTACCTTGAGATCCCGGTACACAATCTTGGCGGAGTGCAGGTAGTCCAGAGCGGAGACTATTTCGGCGCCGTAGAAGCGCGTGCGGTCCTCAGAGAACACCCGCTCTCTCGACAAATGGAAAAACAGCTGCAGGATAAACAGCAGGGACAGGATTGCAATAATTACTGATTTATTGGAGGAAATTAACACAACATAAACTGCCTCCCATCGCCATATTGAGATGATGGATGGTGGGGCTCTCAGAGGACGCCCGGCGAACTTAGACAGCAGCTGGCGCATCATCCCCGGCTCTCCACCGGGTAGCCGGCGCGGCCTGTTAAATCAGCCTTTTAATCAATACACCAATCTTGTTAAAGGCAGTCGGCACCGCTCATGGGCTAACATCCCATTAACGAGGCCGGTGCCCCTTTTCTGCAATCATCTTTTCATTTTTTAAAGAGTGCATGGGAATACCCTCTCCTCCATTCTCTCTCTCTCTCCCTGTCAGGCTCTCTGTCATTTCTCTGACATCCCTCTCCCCCCCTCCTGTCTCCCTGCCCGAGCTCCTCTTGTACAAATTACCCAGGAGGACACGGGGCAGCACATCTTCCATTAATTGTTGAGGGAGGTTTGCATATGGCCGCTGGGGCAGTGCTAACGGCCTGCCTGATCAGCCTGACCAGCCTGACAGGTGGGGAGGAGAGGGGAGGTGGGGGGTAGAGGGGGGCTATGGGTGAGGACAGGTGGGCCTTCATCAGAGCACTGGCAGCTGTGAATGCAGCAGGCAGGTTTGTAAAGAGGAGGGAGGGGGGCAGGCAGACAGATCGGCCCACTAAGGTGAGGGGGTTCTGGGTTGGAGCTGGCTGGACTGACGGAGGGAGCAGGTGATGTTTAGACTGAGGGAATGAACGCAAGATTGCAAAGCATCCCGATTAAAAATGCCGGAAATCGAAATTTTTGCGAATCCAAACTCATTTCAGAATGTCATTTCGGTAATATCACCCATAGGTGTGTTCAAATGGACATAACTGGGAAAAGGTTTGGAATGGTGACAGGTAGAGACCAGTTTGCTGGCAGCGGAAAATATACAACTTTACCAGAGAGAAATACTGTGGGATCTACAGAAGCACTGTATTAGACCATGATACATTCATACAATGCTCACTGGTCAATCTGAATTATTTCAGTATAGAATTATCCTGCAAACTCAAAAGTACAACATTAATCTTACATTCCGCAGACAGGACCTACACAGGACTGACACAGTATGCTGCACACCTCTGTGTGCCAGTGTGTGGGTAACTTTAGAGACAGACAGACAGACAGACAGACAGACAGAGACAGAGAGAGAGAGAGAGAGAGAGAGAGAGAGAGACCAGAGAGAGAGAGAGAGAAGGAGAGAGAGAGGAGAGAGAGACAGAGACAGAGAGAGAGAGAGAGATAGATAGATAGATAGATAGATGATAGATAGATAGATAGATAGATAGATAGATAGATAGATAGATAGATAGATAGATAGATAGATAGATAGATAGATAGATAGATAGATAGATAGATAGATAGATAGATAGATAGATAGATAGATAGATGCACAGGTACCAGTCAGGGCTTACCTCTCCTCCATTCACATATTCCATTACAAAGCACAGGCGGTCTTTAGTCTGGAAGGAATACTTCAAAGACTGAAACAGGAGGAAGAGAAACACAACCATCAGCTCCACAACCTGATGATGGGTTTCACACCTAGCACATATGTATCTTGTTGTTTTTCAGAGAGAAGTACGTTTTCTATCCAGGGAGTGCACAATAAAAAAAATAACAATTGCTCTTTGAGTCTCTTAAGCCTTGATTGCAGATGTGAGAGAAGTGAAACAAGGTGGAACGTTACCGTGATGTCATGTGAACCTTAATTGTTTTGCTGCGTGTGTGTGTGTGTGTTTTTGCTTGTGTGTGTTTTGCAGCGAACAACAGCATCTGGAGTGTCACTGAAATGACCTCTCAGTGGTGTCTTGTCGACAGATGTAGAGCTACACTTGGGCTGTTCATTTATAACAGTTTATCCACTGCATTATAATGAGTCTCTGGAGTTTCAGGTACATATAGGCTCAATGTGCTGCTAACGGCTTTTGTCTATTGTATGCATGGGTACATGTGAGCGTGCATGCCTGTGTGTGTGTGTGTGTTTGTGTGTGTGTGTGTGTGTGTGTGTGTGTATGGTTGGGTACTCACAGTTAGGAAAGGATGCCTGGTGTTTTTTAATACTCTGCTCTCTGTGAGTGTGTGTGCCACTTCATCCTGTGGGTGGAGATAACATAGTGAATGGAACAGTGCTTCTGAGACAGCACAGCATATTAATATAACAGTCATTTCTTTATAGAACGTTATTCAACTTGCTACCAGTTAGGTTTAGTTTGATTAAGTAATTAACATGGAGTGAAACCTACCTTTGCAATAATTACTTCTTTCTTCAAAATCTTCATTGCATAATATTTCCCGTTAGCCTTCTCTCTCACTAGAATCACTTTACCAAAAGTGCCTTTTCCCAGTAGTTTTAAGTAGTCAAAGTCATTCATCGTCTGAAAGAAAACCGTATAACAAGTTAGTGCAGTTGTAATAGTTCTATATAGCAGAATTGTTGTCAGATTTTAGAGGACTGATGGGAAACTTAACACATCATTTAACAGCTCCGCAAAATGATTGTATCCGTGTTTCTGTATCAGTCAATCAGGATATGTCTCCTTTGGTGTGGTCATCCTTTAGTCAGTGGTCCAGGTGCTCGCATTCATGGAGCTAAAGAAGACACTTTGAACCAATGGCTTCTTGCCGCTGAAACACTTAACGACGTGTTGCTTAGAATTTTTATTTTTCTGATCAATCATCCATGTATGTTTATTTCATTTGATCCCTTAGGTCCTCGGGTGGGATGGGATTGGGATGGGGGAAGGGGGGTTTTAACTTCATTTTGAATGTATCTATTCATGTTTGCTGACAATTATTATTACTAAATAAAAAACATTTGATCACAAATGGTCCAGGTGTTTGTCTCTTACCTTCCGTTTATGGTGGCTGGTAGAGGTGTCCATCTCCTCCAGCTCTCCGATGTTGTCTATCTGAGACGTGGGACTGCATTGGATCCTCTCCTCCTCCTGTCTTTGGAGTTTGTCTGCTACTATCTGGATCGCCTCCGTCCACTCATCCCTGTAAAACAGAGCAGAACACACACCTCTAGTTACAGATGCGGTCAAATATATTGGCACCCTTGCACTTTACTATGGCTGGCGATGGAGCAGACTGTTCTGTTTTCTCTTTTCAAAACTGGTTGAATGGCGATTTTTACCCAGTAGGCAGCTGCAACTTAACACATGTGAGATAAATTACACAGTAAACGAGATGACTTGCCTCCAACCAAATAAATTAGAATTTAAAATAATTTAGGCCATGTTTTCACGAAAAATCTTAATGTATGTTTTTTTAAACGTTTTTTTGGGGTCCTGTGAATTTGTAAATCAAACAAATACACGTGTGAACACCAAAAGTGTTTTCAACTTCAACTGATTTTAAAAGAAATAGTGAATCTTGCAAGGGTACCAATATATTTGACCGCAACTGTAGGTCCAGTGTCTTAACAGTCTATAGTCTGGTTAGCCCTGTCAGGAGATGCACACCTGTAAAGTTACATATACAGTATATCAATAGTCTGGAGTATGGATAGCCTCTTTTAACTCATCCCATACAGCACCTGTAACACAGACACAGTAACTAACTTCTGCATGGTAACAGTGATATTTCACAATGAAATGTAGCGACTTGTTTGATGTCTGTGACACCATTATGCATAATCAATGACATTCTGCTAAGTTAAGAATGACCTATAGACAGAGCAATCTATTCATTACACCTTTACAATGGGGGAAACCTGGGACTTTCAACAAAGGCTAATCTATGCAATCATCTATGTAATCATCAATGATCAGTCACTTTAAAACAAAACAAATGTTCACAAATTAGTTTATGTGAATGGGAACTACTGCGTGTTTGCAAATGGCTTTACCCCCCATTGGGTTTTCATTTGTTGTGCTGTACAACATCTGTTGCATAAAAAGAGTGATGCATTTAGATTTGTGAGCACGTGTGTATTTAATGATGATGAATATATCTGTGTGGTTTGTGCTTCCCTCTGGGCTGTACTGCTGCTACATAAACATTCCACAGGAGGGGATCGTTGGCATTTGGAAACTTTCATTTCCAGTACGTTAATCTCTCGTGGACCGATTCTCGTGGAGAAATGAAACGGTGAGAATCTGTCAAGGCTCACGTAGAATTATATGATTACGAGCAGCAGTAGTTCCTGCTTTTGGGTTTTCATCATTTATTATTTAGATGAATCAGGATTGGGGAGAAGGCAGTGCTTAAACCTATGCTGTGATTTTCAAGCCCGTGTGCGGATGATAAACAGTTTCCACTAGATTCCACAGCCACAGTCAAAATTGGCTATATCTTAAAAATTCATGAAAACAAACATTTCCTTTTGGGCCATGATAAACACAGGTGAAATTAGCAGAAGGGTGGGGTTTGAACTAGAGTTTCCGTTTGCGAGGGAGGAGACTTCGCTTCCTTCCTTTGCACAAAGGTAATCACAATTGTTAATGGCATTCCCCCCAGAAGTAAAACAGGAAATTTAGCACATGTGGTAACGTGATAATACAAACAGAACATTTGACTCACAAAGTAGCATCCGTGTGGGGTTTTTTGTTCCATGTTTTGTTTTGACTTTGAGAGGCCCATATGTTACAATGAGGGATTGAACAACATGCAAATCCATAGCTACACAAAAGGACTCTTTCTGAACACCTTTTCCCAGCTTCACTCAGGTGTCTGAATATATCGGATGTGACTCCAAACAAGGGCAAACAAGTTGTGTTCCATTTGAACAATCAAACGGCAGTGTACACATAAAAAGCAACAGGAATCCTCTCAAGGTCGTGCAGATGAATGCGAGCCGAGCCATCTCTCCCTACCCCCTACGTTTTTTTTTAACGTATAATGAGAATTTTTCGCTAATGAGAGATAATGGGCCTGACTACAGTCGGGCGGCGTGCCAGCTGGTGCCTCCCCTCTCCTCACTCGTGGGCCTGCTGATGCTGGGCCCGTGCCAGGTGGGTACAGTACAGTACAAGCTGCTGCCAGCCAGCCAGAAACACAGAAACTAAGGTTTAAGACAGGATCTGGAAAATACGTTTAACCTTTCCTCTTAACCGCTGGCTGCACTTCCCCTCAACCCCCTGGCCTGTCTAGTGAGGCTGCAGCTCGAACTCGAATTCTCTTCACTTCTTGAGCAGAAAGTAGAGTTTAAGACCATAACATCTGCCAGTGCTACTTCCTCTACCCAGCTCTGCTCCGTAGCTCGCTCTCACAGGTCGCTGCCTGCAGTTGCCTGTTCCCCAGAGACAGAAGAGAGGAGAGGATTGTCTGTGTGTGTGCCAACTGTGAACAGGCACAGCTTATTATCTTAAGTCTTATGGGCAAACACTGTTCTTTCTGGAGAGAGATAAACATCTCCATTTCCTAGAAGAGGAGCAGCTGGAGAATTTATGCCAGTGCTACTATACTTGAAAGGTCTCTTTTCCAGCCTACAAACCCTCCACACCCCACTCTGCTGATCACCTGGTTGGTTTTACTGGAACGGAGCGTGTATGCTATCTGTGTTTTCTATCCATCTTGTTAAATGACACACTGCTCTAATTTCAAATGGATTTGAAACTGAGGACAAATATGTTTGTCGTAGAAAACGTTATCTCTGGAATACCATTTAGTATAAAGTCATTTCATAGTCATTTTATAGGCCAGGGATGGGCAACTGGCGGCCCGCCCCCGCGGATCAATTTCCTTTTTGGGAGGGGGGAACTCAGTCGGGGTCTCAATTTAATGTTGAGAGTTAGAATAGTAGAATACACAAGGTGAAATTTCAAACATTGGTTGTGCATCAGCAGTTTTTCTCTTGTTATGTCAGTCACTGTTGGTCACTCAATTATCCCATGTCAGCTAAACATTTTTTGATTTGTAAGTTAGTCTAGCCAGCTATCTAAACTTGTAGTAATCATGGTCAAATTACCGACCGGGGGGCCCCATTGATTTTGTTAGTCAGTCTCATTCAGATATCATATAAAAAAAACTGCAAACATTTCTCTCCACCCTATGCCAAAATGTGTAGAATTGCAGGTAATTAACCTTTTAAAAAATTATATCCGCTGTCAAGAGGGCCAAAAGGCTAGGGCCAAAAGGCTAGGGCCAAAAGGCTAGGGCCAAAAGGCTAGGGCCGACTGACTGCATGTGTAGATATGGATGTGGGTACGCACCACCCGCGAGCCACTGCTCATGATGAGTTCATATTTTTTGTGGCCCCACCCCCATCAAAGTTGCCCATCCCTCTTACAGATTATCATAGTAAATCATAATTTAAATTTAATTAATTTAAATGGAACTAGTGAACAATTTATCTCAGTTTCACATGACCTCCTGGCTTGAGAGCTACACTATGACTTTTCATGGATGCACTATTTTCATAATGTACTGTTTTCATAGATGTACTGTTTTCATAGATGTACTGTTTTCATAGATGTACTGTGTAGAGGAAAAGCAGTCAGTTGGCCATAGATGAGCAGACTAAGAGGTGAGCCTACCTTTCCTCTGGCGTGTCCACATGGAAGGTCCTCTCGATGACGGTGGTCCATTGTAGACATCTGATGATGAATGTGTTGGGCTTTGGTCGTTCTGTCTTCATCAGTTGGCATTCTGAGACAGAGAGAAGACTGATGTGAATATTCAGATTTACTAGATGTCAAATCTTGTGTCTGAGGTTCAGTTGCTGATAGGGCTGGGAATTGCCAGGGACCTCACGATACGATATTATCACGATACTTAGGTGCCGATACGATATGCATTGCGATTCCCACAATTCTCAATGTATTGCAATTCGATACTGCGATCTTATTGCGATTTGATGTTCCAAACATATTGCTCACTATAGTGTCTGCTGCAGAGGAACAAGAGAGAGCCATGAGAAAAATAGTTTTGATCAGTCGTGGAAATAAAAGTGCTAAAAACATGTTGGCTCACTATTTTTTTTAAAGATGGAAAACAAGCTATAGGATGACAAATACAGGAGTTTTGGTGTAGGTTCAGCCGACTACCGCTAGCTAACGCTACCCACAGTAGCAAAAAATAAAATAACAATATTTTACAAATCGATACTTGGAGTCAAATATCGATATAATATCACCCAAAAATAATATTGCAATATGCAACTGTATAGATTTTTCCCCAATCACTAATTGCTGTTGATACTAGTTGATTGTGATGAAAGAGTAGGTTAGCTTTGCTATTGGGTATGTACATACACTGAGAATACCAAACATTAAGAACACCTTCTTAATATTGAGTTGCACCCCCCCTTTTGCCCTCAGAACAGCCTCAATTCTTCAGGGCATGGACTCTACAAGGTGTCGAAAGCGTTCCACAGGGATGCTGGGTCATGTTGACTCCAATGCTTCCCAGAGTTGTGTCAAGTTGGCTGGATGTCCTTTGGGTGGTGGACCATTCTTGATACACACGGGAAACTGTTGAGTGTGAAAAACCCAGCAGCGTTGCAGTTCTTGACACAAACCAGTGCGCCTGGCACCTACTAACATACCCCGTTCAAAAGGCACTTAAATCTTTTGTCTTGCCCATTCACCCTCTGAATGGCATACAGTTGAAGTCGGAAGTTTACATACACCTTAGCTAAATACATTTAAACTCAGTTTTTCACAATTCCTGACATTTAATCTTAGTAATAATTCCCTGTCTTAGGTCAGTTAGGATCACCACTTTATTTTAAGAATGTGAAATGATCTAAGTGGGTCAGAAGTTTACATACACTCAATTAGTATTTGGTAGTATTGCCTTTAAATTGTTTAACTTGTGTCAAACGTTTCGGTAGCCTTCCACAAGCTTCCCACAATATGTTGGGTGAATTTTGGCCCATTCCTCCTGACAGAGCTGGTGTAACTGAGTCAAGTTTGTAGGCCTCCTTGCTCGCACACGCTTTTTCAGTTCTGCCCACACATTTTCTATAGGATTGAGGTCAGGGCTTTGTGATGGCCACTCCAATACCTTGACTTTGTTGTCCTTAAGCCATTTTGCCACAACTTTGGAAGTATGCTTGTGGTCATTGTCCATTTGGAAGACCCATTTGCGACCAAGCTTTAACTTCCTGACTGATGTCTTGAGATGTTGCTTCAATATATCCACATAATTTTCCTTCCTTATGATGCCATCTATTTTGTGAAGTGCACCAGTCCCTCTTGCAGCAAAGCACCACCACAGCATGATGCTGCCACCCCCGTGCTTCACGGTTGGGATGGTGTTCTTCGGCTTGCAAGCTCCCCCTTTTCCTCCAAACATTACAATTGTCATTATGGCCAAACAGTTCTATTTTTGTTTCATCAGACCAGAGGATATTTCTCCAAAAAGTAAGATCTTTGTCTCCATGTGCAGTTGCAAACCGTAGTCTGGCTTTTTTATGGCGGTTTTGGAGCAGTGGCTTCTTGCTTGCTGAGCGGCCTTTCAGGTTATGTCGATATAGGACTCATTTTACTGTGGATATAGATACGTTTCCTCCAGCATCTTCACAAGGTCCTTTGCTGTTGTTCTGGGATTGATTTGCACTTTTCGCACCAAAGTACATTAATCTCTAGGAGACAGAACACGTCTCCTTCCTGAGCGGTATGACGGCTGCGTGGTCCCATGGTGTTTATACTTGCGTACTATTGTTTGTACAGATGAACGTGGTACCTTCAGGCGTTTGGAAATTGCTCCCAAGGATGAACCAGACTTGTGGAGGTCTACAATGTTTTTTCTGAGGTCTTGGCTGATTTCTTTTGATTTTCCCATGATATCAAGCAAAGAGGCACTGAGTTTGAAGGTAGGCCTTGAAATACATTCACAGGTACACCTCCAATTGACTCAAATGATGTCAATTAGCCTATCAGAAGCTTCTAAACCCATGACATCATTTTCTGGAATTTTCCAAGCTGTTTAAAGGCACAGTCAACTTAGTGTATGTAAACTTCTGACCCACTGGAATTGTGAGACAGTGAATTATAAGTGAAACAATCTGTCTGTAAACAATTGTTGGAAAAATTACTTGTGTCATGCACAAAGTAGATGTCCTAACCGACTTGCCAAAACTATAGTTCGTTAACAAGAAATGTGTGGAGTGGTTGAAAAACGAGTTTCAATGACTCCAACCTAAGTGTATGTAAACTTCCGACTTCAACTGTACATTCACAATCCATGTCTCAATTGTCTCAAGGCTTAAAAATCCTTCTTTAACCGGTCTCCTCCCCTTCATCTACACTGATTGAAGTGGATTTAACAAGTGACATCAATAAGGGATCATAGCTTTCACCTGGATTCACCTGGTCAGTCTATGTCATGGAAAGAGCAGGTGTTCTTAATGGTTTGTACACTCAGTGTAGATGCACTGTACTGCAGCAAACACAACACTTCACACCAAGTTAAAGCTGTCTCATTCCATCCAGGAACACACACAGCCAGATGGGGCTTTAAGCCAACTGTGGAAAAGTTTTGCAGTGTGCTCCATTGTCACCGCTACAGCAGCTATTGGGGACAATGTTCAGTCAGACGACAGCTGAAACAGAGTGTTGAGCCTGTACGTGCCAGTAGGTAATGACTTCCCTCCCTCAGTTGGCCCCATCTCCGCCGCCACCAAACGGCAGGACGGCCTAAATATAGGCGGGAAGGTTAATGACGACACGGCTAAGGTCGCAGACGCACTGTACCTCTTTCTACCTGCCCTGCTAATAAAATGGAGTCTCCCACCGTGCGCAGAGAAAACAAGGTCATGATGGAGTTCCAGTACGTATTAGCACTGGACACAACATAGTAAATTCAGAGGGAATACAGACAGAGGAGAGTGGACAGGATTATTTGTTTTGCTTCAGCTAAACATACTAGGAGAGAGCTCCAGCAACTGTACTGCCTTCAATCAATAGGCATTTATATTGGAGTGTTACTGTAATCTGCATTCAGATTAATTTCCCTATTCTGAACTGCCTGATGGGATAGGGTCACCACCTACACTACTGTCACTATTAGTTAATCAGTTTGCATCCTTGTTATTTAACATTCTATCCTCATTTGAACTCTCCACGTATTCATGTATTTCAATTTACCAACCTATATCGAAATATAATTAACAAATGGTATATATTGGAAACATGGGGCTCTGGTGAAGGGAAATATTCATCAGGTACCATAGCATCGTTTCTCAGTAATTAGGTGAGTTATTTAAATTTTACATTTTAGTCATTTAGCAGACGCTCTTATCCAGAGCGACTTACAGTTAGTGAGTGCATACATTTTTCATACTGGCCCCCCGTGGGAATTGAACCCACAACCCTGGCGTTGCATGCGCCATGCTCTACCAACTGAGCTACAGGAGGCCCAGAACACGTCTCCTTCCAGTAATCTGAGATGTAATGAGTGTTTAACATTAGACGGTAGCCTGTTGGTTAGGCAGGCAGGCATTGTCCCAGGCTCTGTCTGTCTGTCAGTGACAGTTTCTCTCTCCATGCTTGGGACGGACGGACAGACAGGCAGGCAGGCAGGGCTGCACCATTCCATTTCACTGGCCCATTTGACTACAGCAGCCAGCCTCCCAGCACCACCTGGCCTCCCAGCTTTGGGCAACAGATGTGGCAATACTGTAGTGCTGCCAAGCCAGCCGGGTCCGGATGTATGGCCACCCTCTCTCCCCCAGCCTTTAGATTAAAACCTGGCCGCGCTAGCTTCCTGACGGATGGAGAGAGAGAGCGAGAGAGAGCAAGAGGGGAGAGAGAGAGAGAGAGAGAGGGTGAGAGAGAGAGAGAGAGAGAGAGAGAGAGAGAGAGAGAGAGAGAGAGAGAGAGAGAGAGAGAGGGCGAGAGAGAGGGAGAGAGAGAGAGAGAGAGAGAGAGAGAGAGAGAGAGAGAGAGAGAGAGAGAGAGAGAGAGAGAGAGAGAGAGAGAGAGAGAGAGAGAGAGAGAGAGAGAGAGAGAGAAAGCTCCATGTGTCAGAGTGGTAACACAGCAAGGCCGGATGGATTGATGGATGGACCCACCTTCTTAAACTGTCCTTTCTTTCCCCTAGAAAAACTACCCAGCAGCCAATCCTAAGGCAAATCTGAGACCATTGTCAGTTCTGTTGCGTGTTGGGACAATAGGAAACTGTTATATTTGTTTCATGCCCATGTAATTCCTGTGGCCTTCGTTGTAGGAACTGTGCCAAGGAGTCAAATGTTTCCACCAGCTTAGTGGCTATCAGCTTATGTCTAGTTGTTTTGGTAAACAGCTGAGGGATGGGGCTGGAGAAATGTAACCACTCTCAAATTCATACACAGAGATATGGATGCAAGGATTTACTATCCATGTGATCTAAATTATACTTTTAACAATGTTTGAGGCTTTGAGGTGGGGTAAAACAAGCTTATATTTTGATGGCATTTATAATTTATCTTCTTCAAGAATCAATGGGTATACATGTATATCATTAATTTAAAAGTAAAACAATTGATGTACCAATCTCAGATTGCCCCTTTAAGTATATGTCTCCCTTGGGAAAGAGGTCTCATGACCTCAATGGTATTCCTAGTTAAATAGAGGTTAAATGTGTTTAAAATCTGCAAAATTATCTAGGCCTACTTATCACTGTGGCATATTATTAATTTAGATTAATTGACGTGCTAGAAGCCAGCACAGTGAATGACTCACTTGCAACAGAAAAGTTATTAAGGGGATAGGGTAGGTCTGCGTCCTGTGGCTTCTCTTTGTAACCTATGAACGAGCCGTCCGTTTTCAGCAGAAAGTAGCGTGGTCTCCAGTTCTTGATATATTCTCCTGTAGAAAGAGAGAAATAGAGAGAGAGTTTCTTTGTTAGTGCATGAAATCTGCCAGTCCATAGATTCAAAAACAATAACGTCTGCACTCATAATGCAGTTACAACCACTTATTACATTTTTTTAATGGTTTTATGAAACAGGTTTAAAAAGTTGTTGGCTCTTTGAGCTCTATGCGCATTTTTTTTTTGTGCAGACATTATTGTTTTTGCATTACATTTACATTTAGCAGACGCTCTTATCCAGAGCGACTTACAAATAGGTGCATTCACCTTATAGCCAGTGGGATCACCACTTTACAATGTTTTTTTTTTTTTTTTTTTTTTTTTTTTTGGGGTTGGGGTTTGGGTTGGGGTAAGGGGGGGGTAGAAGGATTACTTTATCCTATCCCAGGTATTCCTTAAAGAGGTGGCATTAAAGTGCAGTAACACAGCTTACCCCTATAATCAGTATCTTTCTAAAGTGGCTACTGTTTCAATATCCATTCAGACCAATATCTTTTAGACACTCATCATATCGCTTTGCCTTGTTTTGGGTTAACATGATCAAAATGACAAAAACATGTTTACGATCTCAGTGCTGAAATCACTCCCCAACCATCATCTGCCTCATTTTGGGTTAGCCAGGTGGTTGGGTGGGAATGGGGACCCTTATTCTCCTGCCCCGGGATTTAGGCTAGCCCTGTAGAGAGGGCCGCAGCATGGGAGGTCAGATCTCCATCAGGGGGCCAGAGCGGACACCTTTAACCCTCCCGGGCAGCAGCAGCAAAAAAACAACATCTGTTGAGCAGCTGGTCATCCCGCATTACCAAACAACACTTCTGGTGCAACAGCCTGCTCCATCTAATAACCAACAGCAGGATTACAAGGGTGTCAACATCTCACATCTCAGCACACAGCGCTACATTATACGCACAGCACCAGGTTCAAAACAGGATACTGGAGAGCATAGGCAGCACATCTGCTTTTTTAACACACACCGAGTGTACAAAACATTAAGTACACCTGCTCTTTTTCCATGACATAGACTGACCAGGTGAATTCAGGTGAAAGCTATGATCCCTTATTGATGTCACTTGTTAAATTCACTTCAATCAGTGTAGATGAAGGGGAGGATACAGGTTAAATAAGGATTTTTAAGCCTTGAGACAATTGAGACATGGATTGTGTATGTGTGCCATTTAGAGGGTGAATGGGCAAGACAAAACACTTAAGTGCCTTTGAATTGTGTATGGTAGTAGGTGCCAGGCGCACCGGTTTGTGTCAAGAGCTGCAACGCTGCTTGGTTTTTCACGCTCAACAGTTTCCCGTGTGTATCAAGAATGGTCCACCACCCAAAGGACATCCAGCCAACTTGACACAACTGTGGGAAGCATTGGAGTCAACATAGGCCAGCATCCCTGTGGAACGCTTTCGACACCTTGTAGAGTCCATGCCCCGATGAATTGAGGCTGTTCTGAGGGCAAAGAGTGGGGGGGGCACTCAATATTCAGAAGGTGTTACTAATGTTTGGTATACTCAGTGTATTGTTCTGTAGTATAACAACTACTGTGTAAGGTGCATACTAGAAGCTATGATAACTGTTAATGGAAGAAGTTTGGAGTTTGACTTGAGAGGGAAGGTACTACACTGCTGTCTGCGAAGATAGAAGTCATAGCACTTGACTAGAGTTTAAAAAAAGTAGCAAACATTCGTATGCATGTGTGCTTCTTCTTGTTAATCTATTTTGGTGATATTTTCAATTTTACAATAGATCTTTACTGTAGGCAAGAGGATTGAAAATGTCAATGAGACCGACAGTCAACCAACGATCTAAAAATTACCTTTCTTTAGTCCTTCCACTTCCACATTTAATACTAACATCACCATTATGTTCAATATTCAGTTCCATTTAGTTTCAGCATCAGGCCATTTCTGCTCCTGCCTCATTCGTGCGGATGGACACACTGAAATCCTCTATAATGGACGAGACGTGAAAATCCTTAAAACGTGCACTTTGTTTTTTAACTCCTGGTAATTAACCCACCATCCCGACGGCTTACACGCACGCCTCTGTGACAGCTCTGATCACTTCTTTTTTTTTTACACCGGGAGGAGAAAATAAACAACATGTTCTATTTGTAACATCCACTTAAAGCATAATGACAGCAGCTTTTCTTAATTAACACATCAGAGAAAAACACCTGCTCATGTTAATTCGAGGAGACGGAGGTCTTTGCCGGTATGCCTCTGTGAGGCTGGGGTCTGTGGGAGGGGAGGAGGGGAGGAGGCGAGGACGGGAGGGAGGGAGGGAGGGAGGGAGGGAGGGGAGGAGAGGAGAGCAGCTGAACGCAACGCAGTACGCCGTGGGGACAGGAGCCACCATAGGTAGCAAGGTCTCTCCTCCGACTCGCTCACACAGCCCGTCACAGGATCTCACCACTAACACTTGGTAGATAAATAAATTAGGCCTATAAATTATTCCTGATCAAAACAAGACATAAACGTAAGTATAGATATTTGCTACCAGACGGAAGAGTGGGCGTGACACAATTAATTGCATGAAGTCACTGAGGAAGATATCTAGGTTTTGAATTAATCAAACGTACTGGATTTAAGCCAGAAGGTCACAGAGTGTTAAGACAGACAGAGTGGTCTTTAATGAATGCTACAAATAGGTGTCCCACCAGATTGCGTTTAGTGTGTGAGTGTAGCTGTATTTGATCAATGCAATATTCAGTCTGTGGTGCTGGGTTTACAGTGAGGCAAATGGTCCAATGTCCTGGACTGAGGGTTAACCCAAACTGGGAACCAAACTACGTAGAGGGGTAGCCAGAGGTGGAACAGAAGGGGATGGACAGTTACACCCACATATAGTTCCAACTCTCAGTCTCAACTGATCCAATAGTGTTCCATCAAACTCGCAACGCTGGCCCTGGTCACAATGACTCTGCTAGCTCAAATTCTGAACATCTTAAATTGGCTGCTGTAGGCAGATACTCCATGTTATATTTTGGGCAGATTGAGAAAATTTCCTGCATTCAACACAAGTTTGTGTAAGAAAAAATACAGTTTTTTTGCAGTCCGATGCAAACAGTTGAAATTAAAATTCAGCTCAGCCACCCACAGAATCAGTTCTGAGAGAGACTGTTCCAACAGATCCAATTGCACAATTAAAGCAACATACTGTACGCCACTCAATTACAAGACCAGATTAATTGTTCATTTGTCAGTGGACTGAGACAGGCAGGTGGCTGTATGAATCTGGGAATGGACTTCGATGGGCCACTTCCACCGACAGATGAGCTCTTCACCAAAAAACTTTCAGCGGCCCAACACCGTCACAGCTCCTGAGACCGTTCTAAGAACTCACACCTCCATCTTCTTGTTCATTTGACGCAATCAGGTTTTTAGTTTTGAGAATAAAAAAAACACAGCCCATTTGTTAATCAGCCCAAACAAGGATTTCATTTAATGCTTTGGCCGGAGCCGGCCTGATTTGCAGATGGGCTTGTGACGGGAGCCCTGGGACAGGCGGGCTGCCACGTTCCAGCACACAGGGCTGGGCGCTCCAAACCTCCAACCAGCTTGTCTGGGCACCGCCAGAGACAGAGACAGCCGCTCCTGCTAACGCCGCCCCAGCCCCCAGCCCTCAGCCCTCAGCCCAGGCACCGACATGGGCACACAGACGTGGGCAGCACCAGACCTGGCCAGAGGAAGAGAGGGATGGATGGAAGGAGAGAGAGAGAGATGGAGAGAGAGAGATGAAGAGAGGGAGGATAGAGAGAGAGAAATCTGTCTGTACCTGGATCTGCTGTTTCTCCTCACCATGTAGGTTGTGTACCATGGCAGCTTGCTGAGGGAGAACGGCTGGACCCACTTTGTCAATTTGGCCAAGCTGACAGGAGAGGAGGCTCTCTGACATTAGTACAAAAGTACCTAATGTTAACTTATTTTTACACTGTTTAACTGGGAATGGAGACACTAATAAATATATGAACAAATGATCCATAATTTAGCTTCCAGTTTACAGTTGTAAAATCAGGATTATAAAATCCGGATTATGCCTCTACTGCCATTCATTCCAATTAGACTGGTTTGAATTTCTCCCTGACCACAATGGCTGCCATTTGGCTGCCAGAATAAGGGTGACAAAATCAATGGAGGCCAGAGAAGTCAAGGGGTGATCCTTTAGTGATGCAAATCTGCAGGGATTTGCTGTATTTTCTACCTGAATTGCCAAGAAAGACTTGTTGATCCCCTTAGAGATGACGGTCGTGTCCCCAGTTAAGACACCCAGACACAACAAGGTGGTCTGAGCTCTGATCCTCTGGCATGCCTAGCTAGCTGGGAGTAAACAGTGGGCTACCTCCTGCGTGGACAGATTCCCCTACCATCAACCTGGGATGCCCAGGTAATCCACACAGGGTAAAGGCAGGGGTAGGGAGGAGGGTGCGTCCTTTACTCTACTACGTGTGAAAATGAATAAGTGAAGTGAAGTGAAAGGAGGAGGGCACTAAAACTAAAATGGCCATTAAGAAGAGATCCTGTTTACTGTTCAGTTCTTCAAGACCATGGAAGACATTCTCTCTTTTTATTTAGTTCAGACTCAGTGTGTGTGTGTGTGTGTGTGTGTGTGTGTGTGTGTGTGTGTGTGTGTGTGTGTGTGTGTGTGTGTGTGTGTGTGTGTGTGTGTGAGTGTGAGTGTGAGTGTGAGTGAGTGTGTGTGTGTGTGTGTGTGTGTGTGTGTGTGTGTGTGTGTGTGTGTGTGTGTGTGAGTGTGAGTGAGTGTGCGTGAGTGTGTGTGTGTGTGTGTGTGTGTGAGTGTGAGTGAGTGTGAATGTGCGTGAGTGTGTGTGTGTGTGTGTGTGTGTGTGTGTGTGTGTGTGTGAGTGTGAGTGTGAGTGTGAGTGTGAGTGTGAGTGTGAGTGTGAGTGAGTGTGAGTGAGTGTGTGAGTGTGTGTGTGTGTGTGTGTGTGTGTGTGTGTGTGTGTGTGTGTGTGTGTGTGTGTGTGTGTGTACTGTGTTCCCATGCCCCCTGCCATAGGCCTGTGACCGGGCAGTAACCCCAGGCACAGCTGCTCCAACCCAGAGGCTCTCAGACATCTTATGTGAAATCC
Source organism: Coregonus clupeaformis (assembly GCF_020615455.1). Classification (NCBI taxonomy): domain Eukaryota; kingdom Metazoa; phylum Chordata; class Actinopteri; order Salmoniformes; family Salmonidae; genus Coregonus; species Coregonus clupeaformis. Next base: position 16,034,518 of record NC_059222.1, on the reverse strand, counting down.
AGGGCTGGCTCAAGCCAATCCACTCACAGTGTATTAGTGTCATTACCAGGCTGCCCAGAAGGGAGGGATGGCCAGAAGACTACTTGGCTTCTGGGAATGGACGCAGGGGAGGTGGCTGGTGACAGTGGTAGTACAGGAGTGAAAGCCAGACTGACTCTGTATGCCCTATGTTTTACTCTTCCTCTTCCTGTTTTACTCTTTACTCTTCCTCCCACAGTGAACTACAGTGAATGATCAGAAGAACACTAATAGTCCCAGTCGGTATTAGATAGAACGTTGCTGCCCTGCCCACCTGTGGGGAAAACAACCTGTGGTTACCTAGGTTACCCCATTGGCTCACAGCACAAACAACCTTTTTCAAATGCAATTTTCTTGTTGTCTATTTGTTTTAGTCAATTACAAACTACATTTAAGAAAAGTGCAACATGTCTAAAGATTACTTTTCAATACTGCCTGCTCCCGAGCTTTCTCACTACTTAGAAAAATGTAATCAAAGACAGTACAGTATGAAGATAGGCTAAAACTACTTCTCCAATAGAAATGCCCGATCACACTTGTAGGCGATGTCATTGCGACGTTGGCTAACTAAGCTCATGCGTAGAAACAAGTCATCGTGTCTAACGGTCGTCTCGCGCGCGAACTGCGCATGTGCATGCCATCAAATCAAAGACACTCCTTCGATATAATGTTGTTTTTCAAGAAAATGTAAACGTGTCAGTTTGTCACTTTCACGAGGTTGGAGTAATAACATGTTCAACTACTTAAGACATTTGCTCTAATCTAGGTTGTGCCTTTAGATTTCAAGAAAATTAACAACTAAGGAAGGATTTTTCAGTTCTCTCACTGACTTGTCAAACCCCAAACTCCGGCCTGGTCTGTTTGGTCTGTTTCACAAGCGTTCCCGGAAGTCTTGCGATGTTGCGCCTCTGGGTTTAGAAACTCTGTGATGTAATATTGTAGGGCTTCCCTCATGCCCCTTTTCATGTTGTTGCTAGCAGCCACGTGAGTGAGTGAGTGAGTGCTAGCAACAACAAACAAACGGACTATACAGCTACAAATTGTGAGTGGAGTTACAAACGGACTGTACTAAAGAAGTCAAATGTCTTACCTGTGAGTAAATGTTTTCTACATACATACTGTCACTACGTGTAGCCTACTTGGACACCGGGTCCCCACATTTCCCACTCCGAATAGCCTGAAGCCAAATATGTGGTTGCTTCAAGTTGTGTATTTACAGTATTCTATGTATTGCCTTGGAATCAACTCCAATTCCAATAGACACTTTTCCAGTACATGACACACTGACGTCACACACAGATGCGGCCATTCAACATAGCCTAGATTTACGTTTTTATTACTTCTAAACAAAATCACTTTTTTGGGGGGTTCTTATACGTTTACAATGATGTTATGAACAGTCGCTAAGATTATATTTGGTTCCACACTGAACAAAAATATAAACGCAACATGTAAAGTGTTGGTCCCATGTTTCATGAGCTGAAATAAAAGATCCCAGAAATGTTCCATATGCACAAAAAGCTTATTTCTCTAATCTTTTCACTGTTTACAAGATCCTGAGGCCCATTGTCGTGCCATTCATCCACCGCCATCACCTCATGTTTCAGCATGATAATGCACGGCCCCATGTCGCAAGGATCTGTACACAATTCATGGAAGCTGAAAATGTGCCAGTTCATCCATTGCCTGCATACTCACTAGACATGTCCCCATTGAGCATGTTTGGGATGCTCTGGATAGAGGTGTACGACAGCGTGCTCCAGTTCCCGCCAATATTCAGCAACTTCACACTGTCATTGAAGAGGAGTGGGACAACATTCCACAGGCCACAATCAACAACCTGATCAACTCTATGTGAAGGAGATGTGTCGCGCTGCATGAGGCAAATGGTGGTCACACCAGATACTGACTGGTTTAATGATACCTTTTATTTTAAGGTATATGTGACCAACAGATGCATTGTAGGAGCAGTTTTGGCATGTTTATGTGTTGTGTATATGTTGTCTGTCAAGGGTTATTTTTACTTGTTTTGTACACTAGAGGGCACTATATGTTGGGGTCATGGGTCACTGGTCACGTGTGACCAGGAAGGGTTAGCACAGGTGAGAGGAGAGCACATACAGTTCTTACCGTATCACAGATACAGCTTATAGAATGCATCTCTCTGCACCTTTTCTATAGGAATATGTGTTTTGGAGCTATTTATATTTTAGATGCACAATAAATGGGAACTTCACCCAAAAAGAGCAACGTTTGGAAAGCTAATTGTTGTGGACGTGTTATGGACAGCTCTCTCATGTGCCAGTGGCTTTTCATAGGGAATTGACACTACATGCATATCTGTATTCCCAGTCATGTGAAATCTTTAGATTAGGACCTAATTTATTTATTTCAATTGACTGATTTCCTTATATGAACTGTTATATTTTTGTTCAGTATAATTGCATGGCTTCAATAGCATTCACACTGATATAGGTCTAGGCCTACTGTAAATTGCATTATGGCTGAGCATGGACATGCCAAACATTGTCAATAAGCAAGATTAAATTCACTATTGATAAGGCCCAAAAAGAGAACGAATAATTTGAATCAAATTCTAAACAAAACAACTTGTTTTAAATAGGCTATGTCACACTTATATATATATATTATATAAAAACAACACAGACTATGGAGGGTTTTACGCACATCCAAAATGGGACCTGCATGGCTAAAATAATGTGGGCCTTCCTACAATACATAGATAAAAAGGGAATGTCAGCTCACTGTTTTACTCCTCTCAAACGTTATATTTGAATAAAGCTTTGGTGATTAAGATGTATTTCCAAGCGGTCTCAGGAGCTAAACCCTTTATCAAATCAAATCAAATCAAATCAAAATCAAATCAAATTTTATTGGTCACATGCGCCGAATACAACAAGTGCAGACATTACAGTGAAATGCTTACTTACAGCCCTTAACCAACAGTGCGTTTATTTTAAACAAAAAAAAAGTAAGAATAAAACAACAACAAAAAAAAGTGTTGAGAAAAACAAAGAGCAGAAGTAAAATAAAGTGACAGTAGGGAGGCTATATATACAGGGGGGTAACGGTGCAGAGTCAATGTGCGGGGGCACCGGCTAGTTGAGGTAGTTGAGGTAATATGTACATGTGGGTAGAGTTAAAGTGACTATGCATAAATACTTAACAGAGTAGCAGCAGCGTAAAAGGATGGGGTGGGGGGGGCAGTGCAAATAGTCCGGGTAGCCATGATTAGCTGTTCAGGAGTCTTATGGCTTGTGGGTAGAAGCTGTTGAGAAGTCTTTTGGACCTAGACTTGGCACTCGGAACCGCTTGCCCGTGCGGTAGCAGAGAGAACAGTCTATGACTAGGGTGGCTGGAGTCTTTGACAATTTTGAGGGCCTTCCTCTGACACCGCCTGGTATAGAGGTCTTGGATGGCAGGGAGCTTTGCCCCAGTGATGTACTGGGCCGTACGCACTACCCTCTGTAGTGCCTTGCGGTCAGAGGCCAAGCAGTTGCCATACCAGGCGGTGATGCAACCAGTCAGGATGCTCTCGATGGTGCAGCTGTAGAATTTTTTGAGGATCTGAGGACCCGTGTCTTGACTACTTGGGCAGGACAAAAAAAGCCTTAATTGAGAGGAGGGGAGGCTATGCTTGGTTTTTAACCAAATAAAACGAAACGGGAAAAAACATTCCTTTTTTGTGTGTCTAAATAACAAGTATCCAGGTACCAAAAGCACATTAGGCTACTCTTGTTCCATGCGCATATGGGCAGTGTGCGTCACTGCTGGATAGGCTGCGTTTCGGCTGTCAAAATACATTGGTCTTAAATATCCCTACCAGCGCTACCTAAAATGTGCACTTTGGATCATGTTTTTAAGGACACGCCTAAAATATTTCCAACCCCTCCCGCTGATGTTAGACAGGTAAAATGCCGAACCTCACGTTACGGCTGGAAAATGCCAGTGCGCCAGTTTTTACATTTCGAAATGGCAAACTAACGTGTGTTTGACACTAGCGCCGCCTTAACGCCAGCCGGAAATAGAGCTCTGGGGGTCAATGGGAAATAATGTTTGTTTTCCCCAATTTGTGGGCATGGTCGATTCCTTCTTATGACGTGAATATCGACTCAGAGTATTAGGCTAGTTAAGTGCAGTAATAGCAGCAGTGGTCTTAATCATTGCGATGGACTAACAGCAAATAAAAGTCCACTGCACTACATGCTATCCATTCCAGGGACACTATGACATCAGAGCTCTCACTTCACTAGAACATCTCCCTTCCTGGCATATGACAAGATTCCAACAGCGATTCAATTTCCGAGGACAGCCGATCCGAGAACAGCCCAGATGTATGAGTAGTACTGCCATGAGTAATACTGTGGTGGTGGGTTCCTCCAACAGCAGACAAAGGGTGGCTCTGGTTCTGGGGGCCGGCAGCCACAGTCAGATTGAGTGGGGCGCCCAGGGGACCCTAGTGGTCCCCCGGGGCCCAGGGAGATTTCAGCCCGCCAGCTGCACACAGCTCGCCCTGCTGGTACTGAGTAAACTATAAAAACGGACATTCCAGGCGACTGAGATGCGTTTCAAAATATTGCATGCGATATGGATTGTCAATATTGTGATTCCGATGTGAATTCATTTAATTGTGCAGCCCTACTATGTATTACCAAGTAATGATTGATAATTCCTCTTATGTATAACTTCTGATTTTGATTTAAATAGTCAATATTACAGAAATCTTCTCATGTGTAACAAAGCAGCTGTCACAAATGTCCACAATCAACATCTTAAGAAGCTCCATCCTTAGACCTTTAGCTAGATCTGACTGAGAGACTAATCCCATTCCCTGTCTCCCACACAGCCCCACCCCACTCCTCTCCTCTCCTCTCCTCTCCTCTCCTCTCCTCTCCTCTCCTCTCCTCTCGGTCAGTCCCTGTAAAACCAGCAGTGCTCACTAGATGGCGCTGGCTCCCTAGAGCAGATTCACTGCCTCCCCGGCTGCCTGCCTGGCTGGCTTCACACACAGCACAGAGGGCCACAGTGGTCGGTGAGTGACGGAGACACTGCAGCCAAGAGGCCCTCTCTCCCTAATCCCCTTTCCCTCTCTGGAGCACGAGGGGTGTGTGTGTGGGGGCGGGGGCGGGGGGGGGGAATCAGATCCTCCCAACTGGCACAGGTGGCTATGGCGTGCACCACCCCTCCAGCTAAAATGCAAACACCCACTTTCCTAATCCCAATCTGAATTCTGGAGAGGCGGGTCCGTCCCCGAGACCCTGGGGGAGAGGGATGAAGGATGGTTTACTACACACACAACCTGGGAGGGGAGGGGGACAGGGGCATTGAGCTACTGTACCTACTGTCATCCTGCACTCTATACTGATTCTAGAAGATTCTGCAGACAAGCCTTCAATTAGCGAGGGGGGCAAAGTTTGGTCACATGGGTAACGTTGGTCCTCCGAGTGACCATTTTCTTTACCCTACACAGGACATTATAGACTAGTAATGCCCCGATGTCCTCAAATACACAGGTCATGATGCTCACACATACGTACAAGTCCTCAGCTCAATGTCCCGTACGTACCCACTGTATTGAGTGAGAGACAATGTCTGAAGACAATACTCAAAACAATGTGCAAGTGAATTCGAATGCCCTCAAATTCCCAATACAAATACATATTCACATGTAAAACGGGTTAAATTCACTACTTGACACATTCGATGACCAATGTAGTAATAGGCTAATTGAGTTGGTGTTGGTGTTGTGCTACATTGTGTTAACCTGTTGTATTTTGTTTGTAAGCCTGTGATTGTGTTTGCTATGAAAACAAGGATAATTAATATGATTATCTAAGGAACTGTGACCCAATTAGAGCTCATAATCAAATAGCCTCAATTGCTGTTATTGCCTCAATCCGTTTTCCAATCTAATTCATTTACTGGTGTAGATAGACCTGAGCGGTGCTGTTTGAATACATGTAATGGAAGGTCACTGCATAATTTAAAGGTGGAATGCGTAGGCATAATTCTCCACATCAATATGATGGTTGATGATATCCTTATTTACTTCACCAGATTGGATCTGATGTACATTGTTGGCATTTTAAATGTCCTTTTTACTTTATCCTTCACTTCATGTCACTGCATTAATTGCCTTGACCAGCTTTACATTTACATTTTAGTCATTTAGCAGACGCTCTTATCCAGAGCGACTTACAGGAGCAATTAGGGTTAAGTGCCTTGCTCAAGGGCACCTCGACAGATTTTTCACCTAGTCGGCTTGGGGATTAGAACCAGCGACCTTTCGGTTACTGGCACAACGCTCTTAACCACTAAGCTACCTGCCGCCCTGCTTTCTCTTTATTGAGTATAGAATACAATTAAAATAAATCATGAAACTTCAATAAAATGATCAAAAACCAAGTAAAAGCTTGGGGAATGATTTGAAACTACCACTGAAACCATATGAGTCTTTACATGGATGTCTGCTAGATATATTCACAGAAACAAGGTCCTCTGAAACACCTAACATCCCTTAACACTTTTGATGCCATACTATACAGAAACAAGGTCCTCTGAAACACCTAACATCCCTTAACACTTTTGATAGCATTTCATCACTTCTATGCCTCAGCACTGCTGTTAATATTTCAACAGTAATGAGACTGTGGTCTCATTCATAGTGTGAAATTCATACAAGCTCCTCCCTTAATTTAACATGATAATCCTCCTACTCTAGAGGCGACTTCAGAGACGACCTGATTGAACCAACCAGCACGAAGAGGCCAGGGTAGACTAATGCTGTCAATAGGACTGACGGGGGGAAGAGAGGACACAGACTACCTCCCAATGGTTGCCTGACACAGACAGAGGTCAGGGTATTAACTTTTAGTTAAGGACTGATGGGGAGCTTCCCTGAGTGGAAATCAGGATTCTCAGAAAACAGTGAGGGAGGGTATTAGACGGAGGGGTTGTTTAAGGTCAGAGTGCACTGCTGCTGCTGCTGCCCATAGTATTTAAAGTAGCTGATTGCATTCCTCTGACAGAGAACCTGAACGTCAATACCAAATGTATCATGATTTAGCCTACATTTCAATAATGAGTTTCCCTGACTGAAACGCAGTAGTAAAGGTGTTGCTTAAATGAAACAGGGTCCAAGCATGAATTAGCTAGCCTAAATAACAGTGAGTATATTCTAATGGTCATCTCTTCTAATGGTCACACTTTGTGGTACAGGCCAAGAAGCAATCTCAGATATTCAGAGGGTGACCTGTCCGGATGTTCAGGGTTAGAGAACCAACTCGGGGGTTAGAGAACCGACGGGGTCAAAGGGTGTCAGTGTGCTGAGACTGTCACCATCACCACAACTGTCATTATTAATTCATCCTAGTCACAGGGTGACTCCCACATGTTCCACTGGGCCCCTGTATTATGGATACACACAGCCAGCGAGAGAGGACTTGGAGTCACCTTCAATATGTTACTAACAGGAACTGATAGTCAAACAATTAGGTGTGAATGACTGCTAAAACTCAATAAAAAGTTGTATGTAACAAATAGGTAAACTTTGGTTGAAGGCTAACCCAAAAACGTTAGTTATGTTGGACTAAATCTGTGATAAATCTTGTGTTTGTTCACCTTCTAATAAGGAGCAGAAAGGAAAGTGGACGTTGTTCATAACAGAACAACAACAGTGTCACACAAATTGTAACCACTGTGGCTGATCAGTGCTGTGCAGTGCAGTGTAGGGCAGAAACAACAGTCTGAGTGGAGTTTCTACAGTCCAGTCCAGTACAGTACAGGCCAGGCACAGCAGCAGGGAACAGGTGCAGGACTCAGGGCTCTGTGCTGCTGTTCCTGGCCTGTCTGCCTGGCTCTGTGCATGTGGTAGAGGCCCTGAATGGCCATTATATCCAGAGTGGATGGATGGATGGGGTTATATTCTATTATTTATTCAGCAGTGCTGGGCTGAGCAGGACCAGGGCTCTGGGAGGCAGCTGGCGCAGGAGGGACAATACAGGATCCCCCCTGCCCCATTGTCCACCCCCCCCCCACCCCAACAACCCCCCACTCCACTCCGCAACCACTGCTTTGTGCTGTGTCCTGTCCTTCTCTTCCAGTAAATTAACCCCCCCGACCCCTAAACATACATCCACACACACACACACACACATATATCCACACACACACAAACATTGCAGCCTGATAATCTCCTGTACCCCAGCACACCGCAGAGTAAACAACCAAGGACTGTCATATGCCTCCCCCACAATCACACACACCCAATTATCACCCACATTCCCACGCCACACCCCTGTACTCAACACTAATGAATTGAGACTAACAGTGCCACCGACCCCAGCCAAACTCATTTAAATGGGCCCATTCAGAGAGCTCATTGAAGCCCAGACAGTTAGAGCACTTGAGCTCACAAACTGCTGTCTGTAAAGTGGAGCTGGTGTTTTTGATGTAGTGGGTGTCCAACGTCTTTTTGGAGTTTGCGAACCCCATGCAGCCACTGGAGACCTTTAAACAGAGCTAAAGACAGAGATTTGTCTCCCTCTCCTTAACCAACTTCTGTGTTGATCTGCAGCAAATCTCCATTGATTTTTGCTGTATTGTTAATAGCTTGCCCAGATGAATGAATAGAAAGGATGCTAATATTGCCAGCTGGGCTGTGGTGGATATATATCTGTGCACTGTTCTTTGTTCCATCCTGCCTTGAGTAAAAGATCAATACAGCAGTGCTGTCAGGAAGAGGAGCAGCTTGGCCCAGACTGAGATGCCTCTCTCTCTCCCTTAATTGCTCTTGGCAGGCACAGAAGATAGAGCAGAAAGAAAACACTGCTAGTCATTGACTCTCCATCCACCGTAGCAGAACCACTTCATAATTCATCAGACCATAACTCATACACACTTAAGAGAAATAATATCACACCATTACAACTTAGCACACTACTGCTTTTGCAGGAAGCTATGAAAAATACATCAACAACAAGTCTTACAACAGAGCTCCCTATTCATTTTCTTCCAGTGAGTAGCCTTGCACAGAAAGGCTCCTGCTCCTATGAGCCTATCTCCTGTTTCTGTAGCGTGAGGCAGCTTTATGTACAAGTACACCCCCTGGACAGGGCGCTAGTCTATCACAGGGCCTTAACCACAATCTATCTCCTTAATGCTGAGTGCCAAGCATCAGGTCCCATTTTTACAGTGTTTGGTATGACTCGGCCGGGGATCGAACTCCCAACCTTCCAATCTCAGGGCGGACACTAACCACAAAGCCACTGAGTTGGTAAGAGGTGCATAAGAGGATTTTGAACTACATTTTTTTTTTGAAGAAAGAAATGCTGAGGAGAATCATCAATGATCCTGCTTGTGATCCATTTTATTGCCCCTGATTAACAAGTCATTGTAGCGTCTTGCCGGGCTGCCAACCCAAGCGTATCCTGACTTGACCCTGGTAAACTGCCCTCCCTGGGGGTAGACAGTGAGGATGGGCCCTGTCGATCAGCCCAGCCCAGCCGCTTTGAGAGGACACTACTGGGGGGTGTTAGGGGGTGGCGTGCCCTGGAAGAGACCACCTGCCCCCCTGTCCCTCCAAACCCCAATAACAAGACCCAGAGCTGGATAACAGAGTGGTTTCTACAGGGGAGTTTCTCCCAGTCACGACTGCTCCTGTCCTGTCAGATTCAGCCTTGTAGAGGGAGGGAACTCAGGGATGAACCAGCCCAGCGGGTACTGTGGATGTGATCTGAGACAGAGAAGAGGTGAGTGTCTACTACTGAATACCTAGAACCAAACACACACACCCTCCCCTCCCCCCTCCCCCTCTTCCCTCCCCTCACTTCCACCTCCCTACTCCAAACCCTGCTCAGACTGTCTCCACCCACAGCAGCAGCCTGGCACTGAGTGCGTCTCAAGTTCCAGTCATTATGCTGCACGACATCTGCACATGTTTATGTGTCTGTCTCTCTCCGTCTCCCTCCCACCCACCCCCTCCCTCACAAGCTCTCCTTCATGCGCGCACGCACGCACACACACAGGCTCTCCAACACACCCACTGGAGTTGCTTTTCTTGCCGGCAGATGGCAAGTCAACAATCGCCCAACCAACAGCAGCGGTGCCTCATCGCCCAATCAGCAGCCTCTAAAACACAAGCATACATTTACCCCCTCCTCCTCTCTATTTGCCCCCCCCCCCCATCTCCCATCTCTTCACAGACACAATAATAACCCCTTTGTTTGTCTCTCCCCACAATACAGCTAAATAAACCATTTGCGGGTACGAGAGCCTCTCTCTTGTTAAAACACACGCACTCTAAAACACACACACAGGAGCACTCCTACACACACTCTCCGCTCGCTGCTGTTGAGTGGGTTTAAAGAAAAGGTGCTGTGTTGAAGAGGCAGAGGCACAGCTGCACAGCGGAGGGTGGCAGGCAGGAATATTAACCCTATAGGAGGTATGACTGAGCACAAGGAGAAAAGGGTTGGACTTGTGCTGCTGCGGCGCTTTGATTGGTCAGATGCCTGTTGTTGTTTGTAGAGGAAGATATACAGGACCTAGCTTACAGGTGGTAGAACACTAACAGGGTAGAGTGGTAGAACACTAACAGGGTAGAGTGGTAGAACACTAACAGTGTAGAGTGGTAGAACACTAACAGTGTAGAGTGGTAGAACACCAACAGTGTAGAGTGGTAGAACACTAACAGGGTAGAGTGGTAGAACACTAACAGGGTAGAGTGGTAGAATACTAACAGGGTAGAGTGGTAGAACACTAACAGGGTAGAGTGGTAGAACACTAACAGGGTAGAGTGGTAGAACACTAACAGTGTAGAGTGGTAGAACACTAACAGTGTAGCGTGGTAGAACACTAACAGGGTAGAGTGGTAGAACACTAACAGTGTAGCGTGGTAGAACACTAACAGTGTAGAGTGGTAGAACACCAACAGTGTAGAGTGGTAGAACACTAACAGGGTAGAGTGGTAGAACACTAACAGGGTAGAGTGGTAGAACACTAACAGGGTAGAGTGGTAGAACACTAACAGGGTAGAGTGGTAGAACACTAACAGGGTAGAGTGGTAGAACACTAACAGGGTAGAGTGGTAGAACACTAACAGGGTAGAGTGGTAGAACACTAACAGGGTAGAGTGGTAGAACACTAACAGTGTAGAGTGGTAGAACACTAACAGGGTAGAGTGGTAGAACACTAACAGTGTAGAGTGGTAGAACACTAACAGTGTAGCGTGGTAGAACACTAACAGGGTAGAGTGGTAGAACACTAACAGTGTAGCGTGGTAGAACACTAACAGTGTAGAGTGGTAGAACACTAACAGTGTAGCGTGGTAGAACACTAACAGTGTAGAGTGGTAGAACACTAACAGGGTAGAGTGCTAGAACACTAACAGTGTAGAGTGGTAGAACACTAACAGGGTAGAGTGGTAGAACACTAACAGGGTAGAGTGGTAGAACACTAACAGGGTAGAGTGGTAGAACACTAACAGGGTAGAGTGGTAGAACACTAACAGGGTAGAGTGGTAGAACACTAACAGTGTAGAGTGGTAGAACACTAACAGTGTAGAGTGGTAGAACACTAACAGTGTAGAGTGGTAGAACACTAACAGGGTAGAGTGGTAGAACACTAACAGGGTAGAGTGGTAGAACACTAACAGTGTAGAGTGGTAGAACACTAACAGGGTAGAGTGGTAGAACACTAACAGTGTAGAGTGGTAGAACACTAACAGGGTAGAGTGGTAGAATACTAACAGTGTAGAGTGGTAGAACACTAACAGTGTAGAGTGGTAGAACATTCCAAGATGGCGTAGCAGTGCGGTCGTGTTCTCTTGTGTGTCCATGTAAATAGCCTGTTTTTTGTATTTTTTTGTATTTTACGTATATATTTCCCTATCACACTTTTCATCCTTCTACTAAATATACTTTCCTGCAACCTGCCTCACTCAATGTGGAACGGATTCTACAGCGCGTTATCGACCCAGAACCTATCGGATTTTCTGCCTGAATCACTGAATCACTGGACCTTTAACACTGGATAATCGCAACTAGCTAGCTGCAACCAAATGAACGTTGTTGTTGGCTAATCAGCCTTGAGCTAGCCTTGAGTCAGGCACATCTCCCGGCTATCTACCTCTCTGTCAACCGGACGGGACCTCCTAGTCAACACGGAGCCCCGCCGATCCATCACGACTGGTCTGCCGACGTAATCGTCTGTGGTTTCCACAGGCTTCCCGTTGCGACGACCACGAAGATCCATCTGCTAGCCCCGGCCCGCTAACACACGCAAACAACAGCCGTGCTTCCTGCTTGCTATGCTGTAGAACCAATTAGAACTGCTCTCGGACTCACATATTGCTGTTCACTGGACCTTATGATCACTCAGCTGCACAGCTGATGCCTGCTGGACTGTTCCTTTACACGGTACCCTGTCCTGTTTATCTGTTTAGCCTCAGCCCAAACTTTATCGTCATTACCAGTTGTGGTCTTAACTCTCTAATAACACCTGTGATTGCTTTATGCCTCTCTCCCATGTCAATATGCCTTGCCTATTGCTGTTCCAGATAGTTCTTATTATACAATTTCACTGTAGAACCCCAAGTCCCTCTCAAACTGCCTCAAATAGTTCCTTTGTTCCACCCACCATACACGCCGAGACCGGCTCAATCGGTGCCTCCAGTGATGCTCTCTTTCATTGTTAACCAACGCTTAGGTTTACCTCCACTGTACTCATATCCTTCCATATCCTTGTCTGTACATGATGCCCTGAATCTATTCTACAACGCCCGGAAATCTGCCCCCTTTATTCTCTGTACCCAACGCACTAGAAGACCATTTCTTAAAGCCTTTAGCCGTATCCTTATTCTAGTCCTCCTCTGTTCCTCTGGTGATTTAGAGGCTAACCCAGGCCCTGCAGCCCCCAGTATCACTCATACTTCCCAGGAGCTATCATTTGTTGACTTCTATAACCGTAAAAGCCTTGGTTTTCTGCACGTTAACATCAGAAGCCTCCTTCCTAAGTTTGAGTTATTCACTGCGTTAGCAAACTCCGCCAACCCTGATGTTCTAGCAGTGTCTGAATCCTGGCTTAGGAAGGCCACCAAAAATTCTGACATTTCCATCCCCAACTACAAATTTTCCGTCTAGATAGAACTGCCAAAGGGGGTGGAGTTGCAATCTACTGTAGATATAGCCTGCAGAGCTCTATCATACTATCCAGGTCTGTGCCCAAACAGTTTGAGCTTCTACTTCTAAAAATCCACCTTTCCAGAAATAAGTCTCTCACTGTTGCCGCTTGCTACAGACTCCCCTCAGCCCCCAGCTGTGCCCTGGACACCATATGTGATTTGATTGCCCCCCATTTATCCTCAGAGTTCGTACTGCTTGGTGACCTAAATTAGGACATGCTTAACACACCGGCCATCCTACAATCCAAACTAGATGCCCTCAATCTCACACAAATTATCAACGAACCTACCAGGTACAACCCTAAATCCGTAAACATGGGCACCCTCATAGATATCATCCTGACTAACTTACCATCTAAATACACCTCCGCTGTCTTCAACCATGATCTCAGCGATCACTGCCTTACTGCCTGCGTCCGTAACGGGTCCGCGGTCAAACCCTTCACTGTCAAACCCTCCCTAAAACACTTTAGCAAGCAGGCCTTCCTAATTGACCTGGCCCAGGTATCCTGGATGGATATCGATCTCATTCCGTCAGTAGAGGATGCCTGGTTGTTCTTTAAAAGTAATTTCCTCTCAATCTTAAATAAACATGCCCCATTCAAAAAATACAGAACTAAGAACAGATATAGCCCCTGGTTCTCCTCAGACTTGACTGCCCTTGACCAGCACAAAAACATCCTGTGGCGTACTGCATTAGCATCGAATATCCCCCGCGATATGAAACTTTTCAGGGAAGTTAGGAACCAATATACACAAGCAGTTAGGAAAGCAAAGACTAGGTTTTTCAAACAGAAATTTGCATCCTGTAGCACTAACTCCAAAAGGTTTTGGGACACTGTAAAGTCCATGGAGAATAAGAGCACCTCCTCCCAGCTGCCCACTGCACTGAGGCTAGGAAACACTATCATCACCGATAAATCTACAATAATCGAGAATTTCAACAAGCATTTTGCTACGGCTGGCCATGCTTTCCACCTGGCTACCACTACCCCGGCCACCAGCTCTGCACCCTCCGCTGCAACTTGCCCATGCCCCCCCGCTTCTCCTTCACACAAATTCAGACAGCTGATGTTCTGAAAGAGCTGCAAAATCTGGACCCCTACAAATCAACTGGGCTAGACAATCTGGACCCTTTCTTTCTAAAACTAGCCACCGAAATTGTCGCAACCCCTATTACTAGCCTGTTCAACCTCTATTTCGTAACGTCTGAGATCCCCAGAGATTGGAAAGCTGCCGCGGTCATCCCCCTCTTCAAAGGGGGTAACACTCTAGATCCAAACTGTTACAGACCTATATCCATCCTGCCCTGCCTTTCGAAAGTTTTTGAAAGCCAAGTTAACAAACAGATCACCGACCATTTCGAATCCCACCGTACCTTCTCCGCTATGCAATCCGGTTTCTGAGCTGGTCATGGGTGTACCTCAGCCACGCTCAAGGTCCTAAACGATATTATAACCGCGATCAATAATAAACAGTACTGTGCAGCCGTCTTCATCGACCTGGACAAGGCTTTCGACTCTGTCAACCACCGCATTCTTATTGGCAGACTAAATAGCCTTGGTTTCTCAAATGACTGCCTCGCCTGGTTCACCAACTACTTCTCAGATAGAGTTCTATGTGTCAAATCGGAGGGCCTGTTGTCTGGACCTATGGCAGTCTCTATGGGGGTGCCACAGGGTTCAATTCTTGGGCCAACTCTTTTCTCCGTGTATATCAATGATGTCGCTCTTGCTGCTGGTGACTCTCAGATCCACCTCTACACAGACGACACCATTTTGTATACATCTGGCCCTTCATTGGACACTGTGTTAACAAACCTCCAAACGAGCTTCAATGCCATACAACACTCCTTCAGTAGCCTCCAACTGCTCTTAAACACTAGTAAAACTAAATGCATGCTCTTCAATCAAACGCTGCTGGCACGTACCCACCCGACTAGAATCACTACTCTCGACGGGTCTGACCTAGAGTATGTGGACAACTACAAATACCTAGGTGTCTGGTTAGACTGTAAACTCTCCTTCCAGACTCACATTAAGCATCTCCAATCCAAAGTTAAATCTAGAATCGGCTTCCTATTTCGCAACAAAGCCTCCTTCACTCATGCTGCCAAACATGCCCTCGTAAAACTGACTATCCTACCGATCTTTGACTTCGGCGATGTCATTTACAAAATAGCCTCCAACACTCAAATTGGAAATAGTTGTAGTCTGAATTGGATGTTGTCTATCACAGTGCCATCCGTTTTGTCACCAAAGCCCCATATACTACCCACCACTGTGACCTGTACGCTCTTGTTGGCTGGTCCTCACTACATATTCGTCGCCAAACCCACTGGCTCCAGGCCATCTATAAATCACTGCTAGGCAAATCCCTGCATTATCTTAGCTCATTGGTCACCATAGCAACACCCACCCGTAGTATGCGCTCCAGCAGGTATATCTCACTGGTCATCCCCAAAGCCAACACCTCCTTTGGCCACCATTCCTTCCAGTTCTCTGCTGCCAATGACTGGAATGAATTGCAAAAATCTCTGAAGCTGGAGACTCTTATCTCCCTCACTAACTTTAAGCATCAGTTGTCAGAGCACCTTACCGATCACTGCACCTGTACACAGCCCATCTGAAATTAGCCCACTCAACTACCTCATCCCCATATTGTTATTTATTTTGCTCATTTGCACCCCCAGTATCTCTATTTGCACATCATCTCTTGCACATCTATCATTCCAGTGTTAATACTAATTGTAATTATTTTGCACTATGGCCTATTTATTGACTTACCTCCATAACTTGCTACATTTGCACACACTGTATATATATTTTCTGTTGTATTTTTGACTTTATGTTTTGTTTTACCCCATATGTAACTCTGTGTTGTTGTTTTTATCGCACTGCTTTGCTTTATCTTGGCCAGGACGCAGTTGTAAATGAGAACTTGTTCTCAACTGGCTTACCTGGTTAAATAAAGGTTAAATAAAAATAAAGAAAGAAGAAACACTAACAGGGTAGAGTGGTAGAACACTAACAGGGTAGAGTGGTAGAACACTAACAGGGTAGAGTGGTAGAACACTAACAGGGTAGAGTGGTAGAACACTAACAGGGTAGAGTGGTAGAACACTAACAGGGTAGAGTGGTAGAACACTAACAGTGTAGAGTGGTAGAACACTAACAGGGTAGAGTGGTAGAATACTAACAGGGTAGAGTGGTAGAACACTAACAGGGTAGAGTGGTAGAACACTAACAGGGTAGAGTGGTAGAACACTAACAGTGTAGAGTGGTAGAACACTAACAGGGTAGAGTGGTAGAACACTAACAGGGTAGAGTGGTAGAACACTAACAGGGTAGAGTGGTAGAACACTAACAGGGTAGAGTGGTAGAACACTAACAGTGTAGAGTGGTAGAACACTAACAGGGTAGAGTGGTAGAACACTAACAGGGTAGAGTGGTAGAACACTAACAGGGTAGAGTGGTAGAACACTAACAGGGTAGAGTGGTAGAACACTAACAGGGTAGAGTGGTAGAACACTAACAGGGTAGAGTGGTAGAACACTAACAGGGTAGAGTGGTAGAACACTAACAGGGTAGAGTGGTAGAACACTAACAGGGTAGAGTGGTAGAACACTAACAGTGTAGAGTGGTAGAACACTAACAGGGTAGAGTGGTAGAATACTAACAGGGTAGAGTGGTAGAACACTAACAGGGTAGAGTGGTAGAACACTAACAGGGTAGAGTGGTAGAACACTAACAGTGTAGAGTGGTAGAACACTAACAGGGTAGAGTGGTAGAACACTAACAGGGTAGAGTGGTAGAACACTAACAGGGTAGAGTGGTAGAACACTAACAGGGTAGAGTGGTAGAACACTAACAGGGTAGAGTGGTAGAACACTAACAGGGTAGAGTGGTAGGTGCAGTGGGTTGTGTGTTGGGTCATCATGATGGCCTCCTTGGTGACTCAACTGATTCTGCATTCATCAACACTCCATCGTTGCTAAATCAGACACAAAATAAGACAGACACTATCTTAACCCTCTTGAAGCAGACTCTTTCTGCCCCCTGCTCTTTTTATTGCCAGTGGCAGTTGTCCAGCTCACCATTTAACTTACGTGTCCTCGTCTGTGTGTGGATTCATCAGTTTATAACTGAACGTTCAGCTCTGCTTAACTCCGATTGAATGAAATCAAAATCAAAATTGTATTGGTCGCATACACATATTTCAAATCAAATCAAATCATATTGTATTGGTCACATGCGCCGAATACAACAGGTGCAGACATTACAGTGAAATGCTTACTTACAGCCCTTAACCAACAGTGCATTTATTTTTAACAAAAAAAGTAAAAATAAAACAACAACAAAAAAAGTGTTGAGAAAAAAAAGAGCAGAAGTAAAATAAAATAACAGTAGGGAGGCTATATATACAGGGGGTACCGGTGCAGAGTCAATGTGCGGGGGCACCGGCTAGTTGAGATAGTTGAAGTAATATGTACATGTGGGTAGAGTTAAAGTGACTATGCATAAATAATTAACAGAGTAGCAGCAGCGTAAAAAGGATGGGGTGGGGGGCAGTGCAAATAGTCCGGGTAGCCATGATTAGCTGTTCAGGAGTCTTATGGCTTGGGGGTAGAAGCTGTTGAGAAGTCTTTTGGACCTAGACTTGGCACTCCGGTACCGCTTGCCGTGCGGTAGCAGGGAGAACAGTCTATGACTAGGGTGGCTGGAGTCTTTGACAATTTTGAGGGCCTTCCTCTGACACCGCCTGGTATAGAGGTCCTGGATGGCAGGAAGCTTGGCCCCAGTGATGTACTGGGCCGTACGCACTACCCTCTGTAGTGCCTTGCGGTCGGAGGCCAAGCAGTTGCCATACCAGGCGGTGATGCATCCAGTCAGGATGCTCTCGATGGTGCAGCTGTAGAATTTTTTGAGGATCTGAGGACCCATGCCAAATCTTTTCAGTCTCCTGAGGGGGAATAGGCTTTGTCGTGCCCTCTTCACGACTGTCTTGGTGTGTTTGGACCATGATAGTTCGTGGTGATGTGGACACCAAGGAACTTGAAGCTCTCAACCTGTTCCACTACAGCCCCGTCGATGAGAATGGGGGGGCGTGCTCAGTCCTCTTTTTTTTCCTGTAGTCCACAATCATCTCCTTTGTCTTGGTCACGTTGAGGGAGAGGTTGTTGTCCTGGCACCACACGGCCAGGTCTCTGACCTCCTCCCTATAGGCTGTCTCATCGTTGTCGGTGATCAGGCCTACCACTGTTGTGTCGTCGGCAAACTTAATGATGGTGTTGGAGTCGTGCCTGGCCATGCAGTCATGGGTGAACAGAGAGTACAGGAGGGGACTGAGCACGCACCCCTGAGGGGCCCCCGTGTTGAGGATCAGTGTGGCAGATGTGTTGTTACCTACCCTTACCACCTGGGGGGGGCCCGTCAGGAAGTCCAGGATCCAGTTGCAGAGGGAGGTGTTTAGTCCCAGGATCCTTAGATTAGTAATGAGCTTAGAGGACACTATGGTGTTGAATGCTGAGCTGTAGTCAATGAATAGCATTCTCACGTAGGTGTTCCTCTTGTCCAGGTGGGAAAGGGCAGTGTGGAGTGCAATAGAGATTGCATCATCTGTGGATCTGTTGGGGCGGTATGCAAATTTGAGTGGGTCTAGGGTTTCTGGGATAATGCTGTTGATGTGAGCCATGACCAGCCTTTCAAAGCACTTCATGGCTACAGACGTCAGTGCTACGGGTCGGTAGTCATTTAGGCAGGTTATCTTAGAGTCCTTGGGCACGGGGACTATGGTGGTCTGCTTGAAACATGTTGGTATTACAGACTCAGTCAGGGACATGTTGAAAATGTCAGTGAAGACACTTGCCAGTTGGTCAGCACATGCTCGGAGTACACGTCCTGGTAATCCATCTGGCCCTGCGGCCTTGTGAATGTTGACCTGCTTAAAAGTCTTACTCACATCGGCTACGGAGAGCGTGATCACATAGTCATCTGGAACAGCTGGTGCTCTCATGCATGCTTCAGTGTTGCTTGCCTCGAAGCGAGCATAGAAGTGGTTTAGCTCGTCTGGTAGGCTTGTGTCACTGGGCAGCTCGCGGCTGTGCTTCCCTTTGTAGTCTGTAATAGTTTTCAAGCCCTGCCACATCCGACGAGCGTCAGAGCCAGTGTAGTACGATTCAATCTTAGCCCTGTATTGACTCTTTGCCTGTTTGATGGTTCGTCGGAGGGCATAGCGGGATTTCTTATAAGCGTCCGGGTTAGAGTCCCGTTCCTTGAAAGCGGCAGCTCTACCCTTTAGCTCAGTGCGGATGTTTCCTGTAATCCATGGCTTCTGGTTGGGGTATGTACGTACGGTCACTGTGGGGACGACATCATCGATGCACTTATTGATGAAGCCAGTGACTGATGTGGTGTACTCCTCAATGCTGTCTGAAGATTCCCGGAACATGTTCCAGTCTGTGCTAGCAAAACAGTCCTGTAGCTTAGCATCTGCGTCATCTGACCACTTTTTTATTAACCGAGTCACTGGTGCTTCCTGCTTTAGTTTTTGCTTATAAGCAGGAATCAGGAGAATAGAGTTATGGTCAGATTTGCCAAATGGAGGGCGAGGGAGAGCTTTGTATGCGTCTCTGTGTGTGGAGTGAAGGTGGTCTAGAGTTTTTTTTCCTCTGGTTGCACATTTAACATGCTGGTAGAAATTAGGTAGAACGGATTTAAGTTTCCCTGCATTAAAGTCCCCGGCCACTAGGAGCGCTGCATCTGGATGAGCGTTTTCCTGTTGATTTATGGCCTTGTACAACTCATTCAGTGCAATCTTAATGCCAGCATTGGTTTGTGGTGGTAAATAGACAGCTATGAAAAATATAGATGAAAACTCTCTTGGTAAATAGTGTGGTCTACAGCTTATCATAAGATATTCTACCTCAGGCGAGCAAAACCTCGAGACTTCCTTAGTATTTGATTTTGTGCACCAGCTGTTGTTTACAAATATACACAGACCGCCACCCCTTGTCTTACCGGAGTCAGCCGTTCTATCCTGCCGATGTAGCGTATAGCCCGCTAGCTGTATGTTATCCATGTCGTCGTTCAGCCACGACTCGGTGAAACATAGGATATTACAGTTTTTAATGTCCCGTTGGTAGGATAACCGTAATCTTAGGTCATCCAATTTGTTATCCAATGATTGAAGATTGGCTAATAGGATTGATGGAAGAGGCAGTTTACTCGCTCGCCGTCGGATCCTTACAAGGCACCCCGATCTACGTCCACGATATCTCCGTCTCTTCCTCACGCGAATGACGGGGATTTGGGTCTTGTCGGGTGTCTGTATGATATCCTTTGCGGCCGCCTCGTTGAAGAAAAAATATTTGTCCAATACGAGGTGAGTAATCGCTGTCCTGATATCCAGAAGCTCTTTTTGGTTATAAGAGACGATGGCAGAAACATTATGTACAAAATAAATTACAAATAACGCGGAAAAACACACATAATAGTACAAATGGTTAGAGGGCTGTAAAACGGCAGCCATCTTCTATGAAATGTTATGATTCAAATGAACTAGCCTACGTCAGCACCAATGTCATTCATATAGTGCTGGGGTTATATTCCCATGAGACCAGTTCAAGGCACGCTGCTATGTCTTAGGTTTGTGGGAATATGGTGTATGGCCTATACAGCCAGGGTATATAGACTAATGGTCATGTCCTACTGTACATCTGCTTCCATTGTTTGACCTCTTTGGTCTGTGTGTCTGTCTGTCTGTCACAACTCTATCCATCCAGTTTCCCACAGCTCCAATGTCTCTCTGTCTGTCTACTTCTCCTAACAGCCCGCTAACCCTCCCTAACAGCCCCCCACCCCTAAAAACCCTCACTCCACCCAGGGGCAGAGCAGCAGACTCCCAGCAGGGAGGATGAGGAAGGTGAGGCTGGGTGCTGTGGTGTTGATGGATGTGGTGGGTAGGATTGTAGCTGCAGGGAGGACACTAACACCTGACCACAGACTGTGAAGCAGACAAACAGGCAGTCAGGGAGACTGCAAGACAGACAGGCAGGGAGACAGGCAGGCAGGGAGACAGCAAGACAGGCAGGCAGGGAGACAGCAAGACAGGCAGGCAGGGAGACAGGGTGTCCCAAAGCTGCAGCAGTACTGGCAGACAGACAGTTCATATCACTGTAATTCTGCTCAGGAACTCAACTGGGTTTTCATTCACAGCCACATGAAGTGAAACCGCTAGGGACCTGAAGCACATTTCTGAGCTACCCTGCATGGAGGGCAGTACAGGCAGGCAGTGGATCAGTATAGAATGGTACTGTAAAAAAAAAAAGGGAGAAAATCGACATATTTATATTATGTATTTATTTTTATACACTCAAAGCAAATTAACTATTTATTCCTGTCCTTTAAAATATTTAGCAAATATAAATCTGGCAAATTATAGGATGATCTAAAGTCTTGTTCTTGCTCTATCCTCTCTTCCTCTGCTAATCTGATCTAATCTGGGTTTGGCCTGTATGCTTCTGGGTTTATAGAGTATGTCAGAGAGACAGCGACTTCATTGAGAGAGAGTGTGTATGTGTGTGTGTGTGTGTGTGTGTGTGTGTGTGTGCTCTACAGTACCTGTTTATAACACCTCTGTGGATATCCTACAAATATCTACAGTGACAGACTGCTATCTGGTACCTGAATAGGCAGCTGTGCAACATCACACTGCAGAATACTGTAGAAACTAGGACTGTAGACCCCAGTCATACCACCACTCACCACATCTACAGTATACAGTCTGAGTTCCATTTCATTTCACATGGTGTGTATTTGAAGTGAACCCATCTCATCTGATTGCCATAACTCTAATTTAAACAGAAGGAGAGAGGTGGCGGTGAGGGAGGCAGAGGAGAGGAAGTCTGCCAGCTTGCCAGAATCTCTGGAGCATCCAGTGTGAATAAGAGCCAGGGCAGCTTATCTAGTAATTTATTGCATGTGCTCAGCACTCTCTCCCCTCCCCTCTCTCCCCCCATCACTCGCTCTCTCAACCCCCATCCTTCTCTCGCTTTTTCTATTCCTCTCTTTCAGAGAGTGTGGGCCTGGGCCAGTCATTAGTTGTGTGCGGTGTGTCTGTCTACCTTACGCCACAGCACAGAGCACGGCCCCCCCATTAAGAACACCAGTAATGAGGGGGATGAGCGCTGCTAATTGTAAAACTTGGACCCTGCCAGTGGACCATATGGGAGGCATTTATCCCTTCTGAAAGCCATGCTAACCGTCGCTTACATGATTAGGACAAGATTTTTGTCAGGGCTTTTTTGTGTGCTTTATCCTGGAAAGCAAATGAATAAGTGTTGGATTGGCAACCGGAGCAGGAAGAGCCTGGTGGTGATTGGGATGGAGAAGCGTGAATTTCACTTATTTATTTTCTTTCTCTGTCCAAGGTCTCCCGATTCGATTTCTCTTTAGGTGCAAATGAAAAAAAAACACCATGCATTTTCAGTAGGCCTAATTACTGTAAATGCGACGGAAAGATGTTCCACATACCAGGCTATTTTCTGAAGTAGATTCCACTATTCTCTCAGATACAACGTTCTGAAAAGTTGCCTGGGAGTTGTGTGTGAAGTATGAGTTGACTGCGTGGCAGCCAGGGTTCAAACTCATGGACACATGGTGGCATCTGCTATAGCCACCAGAACCACTGTTGCATACTGCACATGCCAGAAGAAAGAGCAGATAGCAGACCTTTAATGTAAATCATTTACAAAGCAGGAGACAGCTGTAGCCCAGCAGTTAGCAGGCATATACATTAAAAGAGAGGGAGTAAAGGACAAAGAGAGATACAGAGAGAGAGAGAGAGAGATAGTTAGAGAGAGAGAGAGAGAGAGAGAGAGAGAGAGAGAGAGAGAGAGAGAGAGAGATAGTTAGAGAGAGAGAGATAGTTAGAGAGAGAGAGAGAAAGAGAGAGAGAGAGAGAGAGAGAGAGAGAGAGAGAGAGAGAGATAGTTAGAGAGAGAGAGAGAGAGAGAGAGACGAGAGAGCGAGAGAGAGAGCGAGAGAGAGAGAGAGAGAGAGAGAGAGAGAGAGAGAGATAGTTAGAGAGAGAGAGAGAGAGAGAGAGAGAGAGAGAGAGAGAGAGAGTAGAGAGAGAGAGAGCGAGAGAGAGAGAGAGAGAGAGAGAGAGATAGTTAGAGAGAGAGAGAGAGAGAGAGAGAGATAGTTAGAGAGAGAGAGAGAGAGAGAGAGAGAGAGATAGTTAGAGAGAGAGAGATAGTTAGAGAGAGAGAGAAAAAGAGAGAGAGAGAGAGAGAGAGAGAGAGAGAGAGAGAGGTAGTTAGAGAGAGAGAGAGAGAGAGAGCGAGAGAGCGAGAGAGAGAGAGAGATAGTTAGAGAGAGAGAGAGAGAGAGATAGTTAGAGAGAGAGAGCGAGAGAGCGAGAGAGAGAGAGAGAGAGAGAGAGAGATAGTTAGAGAGAGAGAGAGAGAGAGAGAGAGAGAGAGAGAGATAGTTAGAGAGAGAGAGAGAGAGAGAGAGAGAGAGAGAGAGAGAGAGAGAGAGAGAGAGAGAGATAGTTAGAGAGAGAGAGAGAGAGAGAGAGAGAGAGAGAGAGAGATGGGGTGGGTTGATGTTGAAGGTAGGGTTTATCATTAGTGGGAGATTATCATTTCTGAGATCAAGAGACCGTTTCAACAGAGTATGGGTGTATGTAGAGTGCGGACCAGCTGTTTCTCTAGGAAAACATTAATAATGCACTCTGAATCTCAGGTCACCTTATTGTACATTGGTCAAAGTGACATTATGAGCACAAGCTGTGGATGTAGAGTTCAACTCTGCCCACGACAACGTGCAGCAGCCTGGCTGGCACAGCTGACGGCATATTTTAGTCCCCTGTGAAGAATGCATCATTGTTAAAGAGTAACGTAAGTTTAGCGTCGGACACATGCTTCAACCAAGGATAAGATAATATGGCACTCATTTGGCTGTAATCAAATACACCTTCTGCATATGAGCCAGAAGCACTGATGCTGTATGAGACGACACTCAGACTTGCCTTAGTGTGAAATGTCAGAGCATAAAACATATTTCCAACTACAATATCATCTTGTGCAGATAGATAAATCAGAACCGGATTAGACTCAGTCCATCCATGTCTTCAGAACAGCTCATACTACGAACCATTAGGGCTCTGAGTGCGAATTGTCAGGGAGCGCTGTCACCCGAACCCCTGTGAAAACCTATTCTCTGGTAGGCAGGAGCACATTATTAATAACTTCCTCCTCTTCACAGGAACCAATAAGGCCATTATGGGGAGAGTGAGAGCACCCAGTCAGTCCTGACTACCTACAGTGGCAGGCTGAGCGGTCAGAGAGATACTGTATGTCAGGGTGACCGGTCACTGCCGCTGTGGCTGGCTGGTCTGAAAGGGCTGTAATGGCAGGAGAGTAGGGGCAGGCAGGAACAAAACCGTAGCAGATAGGGAATTGAGTCCCCTAATTCTCTAACCCCTAATACACTCATACAGTACAATCTCGTCTCAAAGACAATCATAGCGCCCTATTCTAGATCTCAGCAGCCTGTTTGTGCTACCTACCATTGGTTAAAAGGAAATGTCACTCCAAAATGTAAGTTTGTCAGATGTGTTCATCTTTTAAAGGGGCAATCTGCATTTTTTGACTTTTAAATGAATGATATATAGCAATTGATTACTGCCCTCTGTAATTATTGGGACAGTGAATAATTGTTTCTTCTTTTGGCTGTATACTCCAAAAGTTTGGATTTGAAATCAAACAATGACTTTGAGGTTAAAGTGCAGACTGTCAGCTTTAATTTGAGGGTATTTTCATCCATATCGGCTGAACCGTTTAGAAATGACTTTTTGTACATAGTCCCCCCATTCTACATGAATGTGGATCCTACCACGATTACGGATAATCCTGAATGATCGTGAATAATGATGAGTGAGAAAGTTACAAATATCATACCCTCCAAAAAATGCTAACCTCCCCTGTTTTTGTAATGGTGAGAGGTTAGCATGTCCTGGAGGTATGATATTTGTGCGTCTGTAACTTTCTCACTCATCATTATTCACGATTCATTCAGGATTATCCGTAATCATGGTGACATCCACATTAATGTAGAAGTGTTTAGAAACATATTCTATTCTTATTTACAATTAAAGTGACTCCAAAATGACACAATACATTATTTACCGTTCATTTATATTGGGCACAAAATCATCTGAAACTACTAAAACAAACAGCAAATGCATCCAACAAGTTTATAGAGTCACAAGCTTGATGTAATCATTGCATGCTAGGAATATGGGACCAAATACTAAACTTTGACTACTTTATTACACATGTAAATTAATTTGTTCCTATACTTTTGCTCCCCTAAAATTGGGGGACTATGTAAAAAACATCTAAACGATCCACCCGATAACGGTTGAAAATACCCTCCAATTAAAACTGACAGTCTGCACTTTAACCTCATAGTCATTGTCTGATTTCAAATCCAAACTTTTGGCGTATAGAGACAACATTTTAAAAAATGCTTCACTGTCCCAATAGTTACAGAGGGCACTGTATCTTATAAATGCCTCATGAGCTTAGTTCAACTGTCTTACTCCATCAGAACCCCCAAAATTACCTTGTTTCTCCATTGTCTCTAAACAATGTGATTGTAGACAAACTCTCTAAAGCTTGAAAACATGGTTAAACTATCATTCTGATCTCATGGATGATTAGTCCTTGCAATCATTGCTCCGTCTATGAATTTTAGAGTGGTTACATTTCTCCAGCCCCATCTGTGTTTACCAAAAATGTGGTTGGTGACCTTTTTGTTGTTGTTTGAATCCCAGATTGCCACTTTACGGCACTATGTCATCATAAACACCCCATCTACCTTCCAACTGAATCAAATCAAAATTAAAGCTGGGACTGAGGGTGGGGGGTGAAAGTCAATATTTTGCTGGTGGTGGAATTAGGGCCACAATAGCACACCACCGTGGTAAGGAACAGGTCCTAATCCGCTGCTGCACAGGCATATGGTAAATGTAATTGTATTTGCGCCCACAATAGCATGGTAATTGGAAAGCCGTAGCTTCATCCGCCCATGACACGTTTCCATTATCCACCTGCCCACCCCAGGGCTCAAAGTGCAGAGTATCTCTCTCTCTCTCTCTCTCTCTCTCTCTCTCTCTCTCTCTCTCTCTCTCTCTCTCTCTCTCTTTTTTTTCTTCTTTTTTTTTTTTCTTGAAAACCCAGCCACATGCTCCCCAGCAATACTCTTAAGACCCCTCAAATTCCCAGAACCCTTCAAACCCCTTGCCCCTAGCTAAAGCTTAGTAGTCCTCCGGCCCCATACTCCGCGGCCCCGCCCCTTCGCCCCAGCGGCCTCACTGATTGGTCTCTGGTATTTACTCTCAGCCAGGCCGGCCTGTGATTAGCATGCATTGGGGATTACCAGTGTGGCTCTGCTGCTCCAGCCGGTCCGGCTCGCACTATGACCCGTTTTGGCTTGCACAAGCCAATGACCCATTCCAATGAGCCGTTCCGGTTCGCACAAGCCCATGCTCGTGCAAGGCTACTTCCTTACTCTGCTGGTCGATGTGGCGGGCCACTTTATAGTAGGTTAAAAACAAATTCTACTCTCCTAATCTAGCCCACACAAATCATACCCTTTAATCCCAATATTAGTCTAACAGCTCCTCTCCAGACATGTTCCACTGCTGTGGAGAAGGGAGGGGAGAGCTTTCTACAGACACTAGTACGCTACT
Source organism: Coregonus clupeaformis (assembly GCF_020615455.1). NCBI lineage: Eukaryota > Metazoa > Chordata > Actinopteri > Salmoniformes > Salmonidae > Coregonus > Coregonus clupeaformis. The sequence continues at coordinate 16,007,535 of NC_059222.1, read as the reverse complement.
CTGACTGGCCATTCCTGGAGTGGTTAGTGTACTGTACTTCCTGGAGTGGTTAATGTACTGTACTTCCTGCAGTGGTTAGTGTACTGTACTTCCTGGAGTGGTTAGTGTACTGTACTTCCTGGAGTGGTTAGTGTACTGTACTTCCTGGAGTGGTTAGTGTACTGTACTTCCTGGAGTGTTTAGTGTACTGTACTTCCTGCAGTGGTTAGTGTACTGTACTTCCTGGAGTGGTTAGTGTACTGTACAGTACTGTATATCCAAGATTGGGACAGTAGATATGCTCAGCTGTACAGCATGTTTCCTGTAAAGTTACAGAATTATGAATGTCAGATGACTTGTCTATCCGGATGTTACTGAGGTCCTGAGGTAAGCTAGTTGTTTGTTTTTCACTGGCTATTTCAGGGTTCTACTTCCTCTGATCATTGGTGACACTCTGTTCAACTTTCCTCTCTGACTGGATATGACCCATAAAAACAGATGTGACAGCACTCTACAACTAGACAGCTAAACAACTACATCTCTATAGTATGTATACGGTCGGCCTAGCGCCTGCACCCTAAGGCAAATCCTGCTAGATGACCCCACCTTTTTCACCAGTCCTGGTGGTTTTATATGGCCTGAACACAGCAGTGCTAACTGTTATAGCCTAGACTAGGCTAGTTCTCATAGACCTCACAGAGTGCCTGTTATAATCTACCACCTGGCTCGTTCAGGGGGAGGCTCTCTAACCGTGCATACCTCCACAGCTGCACTGCCTTGTGCTGCTGCCAGTTGGGGGGGGAGGGAGAGACCGGCCGGGAGAGATGCTCCACTACTGAGGAGGCCTGGCCCCCAGGGGGCGCCTGTGCTGATCAAACTGTCCGTTCCCCTGGCCCTCCCCTCCTCACACAGCCAGGGGGGTAGGGACAACCCCACCACCACCCCCAGCCACAGGAAGAGGGCAGTGTGAACCACAGAGGGAGGGATAAGACTGATACACCTCTCCAAGACTAAAACCCACCCCGCCCCAGTACAGCCACAGACTGATACTACACAGACTCAAGTGTTTTAGCCTATACTATCAGGGGATGTGAGTGCAAGAGAAAGGGAGACAGAGGAAGAGAGAGAGAGAGAGGAGAGAGAGCGAGAGAGAGAAGAGAGAGCAAGAGAGAGAAGAGAGAGCGAGCGAGCGAGCGAGCGAGAGAGAGAGAGAGAAAGAGAGAGAGAGAGAGAGAAAGAGAAAGAGAGAGAGAGAGAGAAAGAGAGAGAGAGAGAAAAACCGAGGGGGGAGAAAGAGGAAGAGAGAAAGACTTTGAAGAAGTCAAAAACAACAAGCTATAATGTAGATGAGTGTGCAGTTGTTGTAATAAATAAATACCACTTTTTTTGTCAGACTAATAATCACCAGGAACCCAGAGTAAACACCATCCTTCTCCCCCACTCCCTCTCTCCCCCTTTTCTCTCTCCTTCCCCACTCCCTGCATCCAGAGGCTTTGACAACAGCAGTCAACTGGAGGCCCTCTCTCCCCATAACAAACAGGTGTTCTGTTTCACAACCTCCTCCCTCCCTCTCCTCCCTCCCTCCCTCCCTCCCTACCCTGGTGCAAACTGTTAGGGAGGCCTTTCTGCTCTGAAAGCAGCAGCGTGGCTATAATTAGCCAGTGGGCCACGGCGGCGGCGGCGGCTCTGCTGCAGAGGGGAGAGCGCTCCTGTTGCCATTCTATAAAGTTGTGTTAGGAGTTGAGACATGCGGTGCAGTCAGGGGGGATGTATGATTTATGGATGGGGGATCCGTGCTCAGAGGAAAGCTTGCTTCTGTCTATGTGCTGATGGTGATACTAACGGGAGAGTGGAGGAGGAAACAGGCACAACCTCAGGGAACCTGCCCAGTGAGCCTGCCTGCACTCAGTTATGTCATCTAAACTGTACTGTACCGATAATGTTTAGCATGGTTTACATTAAACAAGATACAAGGTGATTGTGGAGCAATGATTATGGCAGACCATAATTCCTATTTCTTTACATTCTGTCCATCCACAGTTAGAATGTGTAGTAACAGAACTATGCTTGGATTGCTGATTACCCCTGCATCTATGTGTCAAATTGACTTGGCTACCTAGGGGTTCCCTCATTTGATTGGCAACCAATAGGGGTCATTCTACAACACAGTCATCTCTCCCTGGCTGACAACGGAAAGCCATTTGTGACTATGTGGTGAATGTGTATATATGTGTGAATCAGTAGAGAATTGCATGAGAGAGGAATCAATAGTGGGCTAAAGTAAGAGTACCCATAGCATGAAACATAATACCTCTTTCCTCTCTGCCTATAGTTCTTGCTGACATGAGTTGGGACAAGAGTTAGTGGTGGAGAAGTGAGGCATTTTGCCGTGCCGTTAAATTCCCAGGGCATGGCACCTCACCATCACCATGCAGTGTCTGAGCAGGAACATAGTCTTCCTATCCTATTCACAGAGCGCACTCATCACCTCTGTAGCACAGAACAGCCTGTTCTCTCCACACTACACCTCAGCTTGTACCCATTCCACAGCTATTACTGAACTGAGCCCTACTCAAGATGAGACAAAGCAGTAAGAACTAGGCAATAACAGGAGGAAACTATGAAAAATAAGTCCCTCATCACATTTGAATTAACAGAGTAGCTGTGGACTGGATGATACTGCAACAGAGGAGCTGTGGACTGGATGTGAATGGATACATTTCTGTGACAGGTAGCTAGGGTATGAAGTGGTTTTAGGTGCACCAGGGGAAATCACCTTCATACAGAAATATATATGTTCATATCACTTACCTTTATGAACAGGTCCAGAGTTGGTGAGGGGGAAGAGGTAGCACCGGAGAAAGAAGAGAAAGAGAGAGATGCTTAGAGAAATGGGAAGAATCATCATAGAACAAACTGGAAACTACACTGCTCAAAAAAATAAAAGGGAACACTTAAACAACACAATGTAACTCCAAGTCAATCACACTTCTGTGAAATCAAACAGTCCACTTAGGAAGCAACACTGATTGACAATAAATTTCACATGCTGTTGTGCAAATGGAATAGACAACAGGTGGAAATTATAGGCAATTAGCAAGACACCCCCAATAAAGGACTGGTATTGCATGTGGTGACCACAGACCACTTCTCAGTTCCTATGCTTCCTGGCTGATGTTTTGGTCACTTTTGAATGCTGGCGGTGCTTTCACTCTAGTGGTAGCATGAGACGGAGTCTACAACCCACACAAGTGGCTCAGGTAGTGCAGCTCATCCAGGATGGCACATCAATGCGAGCTGTGGCAAGAAGGTTTGCTGTGTCTGTCAGCGTAGTGTCCAGAGCATGGAGGCGCTACCAGGAGACAGGCCAGTACATCAGGAGACGTGGAGGAGGCCGTAGGGAGGGCAACAACCCAGCAGCAGGACCGCTACCTCCGCCTTTGTGCAAGGAGGAGCAGGAGGAGCACTGCCAGAGCCCTGCAAAATGACCTCCAGCAGGCCACAAATGTGCATGTGTCTGCTCAAACGGTCAGAAACAGACTCCATGAGGGTGGTATGAGGGCCCAACGTCCACAGGTGGGGGTTGTGCTTACAGCCCAACACCGTGCAGGACGTTTGGCATTTGCCAGAGAACACCAAGATTGGCAAATTCGCCACTGGCGCCCTGTGCTCTTCACAGATGAAAGCAGATTCACACTGAGCATGTGACAGACGTGACAGAGTCTGGAGACACCGTGGAGAACATTCTGCTGCCTGCAACATCCTCCAGCATGACCGGTTTGGCGGTGGGTCAGTCATGGTGTGGGGTGGCATTTCTTTGGGGGGCCGCACAGCCCTCCATGTGCTCGCCAGAGGTAGTCTGACTGCCATTAGGTACCGAGATGAGATCCTCAGACCCCTTGTGAGACCATATGCTGGTGCGGTTGGCCCTGGGTTCCTCCTAATGCAAGACAATGCTAGACCTCATGTGGCTGGAGTGTGTCAGCAGTTCCTGCAAGAGGAAAGCATTGATGCTATGGACCGCCCGTTCCCCAGACCTGAATCCAATTGAACACATCTGGGACATAATGTCTCACTCCATCCACCAATGCCACGTTGCACCACAGACTGTCCAGGAGTTGGCGGATGCTTTAGTCCAGGTCTGGGAGGAGGTCCCTCAGGAGACCATCCGCCACCTCATCAGGAGCATGCCCAGGCGTTGTAGGGAGGTCATACAGGCACGTGGAGGCCACACACACTACTGAGCCTCATTTTGACTTGTTTTAAGGACATTACATCAAAGTTGGATCAGCCTGTAGTGTGGTTTTCCACTTTAATTTTGAGGGTGACTCCAAATCCAGACCTCCATGGGTTGATACATTTTATTTCCATTGATAATTTTTGTGTGATTTTGTTGTCAGCACTTTCAACTATGTAAAGAAAAAAGTATTTAATAAGATTATTTCATTCATTCAGATCTAAGATGTTTTATTTTAGTGTTCCCTTTATTTTTTTGAGCAGTGTATATACAGTACATACTTGGGAGAACAACTCAGTGGGTGTTTGTGTGTACGTAGGTAGGTGAGCAAACTGCCCAGTGCCCATTCTCCACAGTCACACTCATCTCTCACACACTCCTCTCCACGTCCACCCGACCATGACAGACAAAGCTCCTGAAGAAAAGAGAGAGGTGCGTTGTTCAGGCCCTCTCCCCACAAAAGCCTGCTTGTCTCCTTACACTTAAGAGCCATTAAAAGCACATTGACCCGGTGTCCTGACATACGTACGCTTGGCGTGCTGCCTCAATGGCCACTCACTCAGTGCGTCCGCAAGTGTTTGCAGAGCCATTCAGTGCCTAGCTTGCGCCCACAGCCCTCTTGCACAAAACTCAAAGCCATTAAATAATTAATCCACCATGTTAAAAGATTCTGACAGCCTACACAAGTTAGTCCAGTCATGGCTTATAAAATAAGAGCATGAAATGGGATTTCTACATGATAAATTGACTGAGTGATTGATTTAGGTCTTGGGTCTTTCCCATTTCTAAAATAACTGCACATTGGTATATCCTGGGGTCATAACCACAAGTGTCGGATGGATAATAGCTTTCTGATAACAACTGTCACAAACAGACATTGTGGTTGATGTACACTACCGTTCAAAAGTTTGGGGTCACCAAGAAATGTCCTTGTTTTCAAAAGAAAAGCACTTTTTTTGTCCAATAAAATAACATCAAATTGATCAGAAATACAGTGTAGACATTGTTAATGTTGTAAATGGCTATTGTAGCTGGAAACAGCTGATTTTTTTATGGAATATCTACATAGGCGTACAGAGGCCCATTATCAGCAACCATCAGTCCTGTGTTCCAATGGCACGTTGTGTTTACTAATCCAAGTTTATCATTTTAAAAGGCTAATTGATCATTAGAAAACCCTTTTGCAATTATGTTAGCACAGCTGAACACTGTTGTGCTGATTAAAGAAGCAATACAAACTGGCCTTCTTGAGACTAGTTGAGTATCTGGAGCATCAGCAATTGTGGATTCAATTACAGGATCAAAATGGCCAGAAACAAATAACTTTCTTCTGAAACTCGTCAGTCTATTCTTGTTCTGAGAAATGAAGGCTATTCCATGCGAGAAACTGCCAAGAAACTGAAGATCTCGTACAACGCTGTGTACTACTCCCTTCACAGAACAGCGCAAACTGTCTCTAACCAGTATGAAAATAGCTTAAACAAATGCAAATGCAGCTACTTTGCTGTTATTCTGTCTGCAGAGGCCGTGACTGTGTTAGCTGTAGCTATCAATGTTCCCGAATCACTTGGTTTCCCAAATTAAGCACTGGGTAGCTGCTGTCACAGGGTGGGAGAGCCCATGGCATACAGAGTTTTGGCGGATTATCACCTGTCGCGCAGCGAGAGGCTGCTCCTCAAACATGGTTGATGGGTGGAGTGAAATAAGTGTTCTTATAAGCCCAGACATTTCTATATGCAGTCCCGTGTGAAAGCAGAGTTTTGATCAGTGGCACTAAAAAGAGGATCCCAGCTTTCTACTGCTACTATATTTATTTCTCAGCTGCTAATATTAAGCACATTGCTCCGCTGTAAAACCGGAGTAGCCTACCTGGCATGATTGAAAAAGGAACCAGTTAAAAAAAATTAAAAAATAAAACATGTTCAGTAAAAAATAGATAAGTAAAAAATTTAAGCAAATAACTAAAGAGCAGCAGTAAAAAAAAAAAAAGTAGGGAGGCTATATACAGGGGGTCCCAGTACAGAATCAATGTGCAGGGGCACCGGCTAGTCGAGGTAATTGAGGTAATGCATAAATAATAAACACAGAGTAGCAGCAGTGTAAAAGAGGGGGATGGGGTGGGGGGTGGGGGGGGCAGTGCAAATAGTCTGGGTAGCCATGATTAGCTGTTCAGGAGTCTTACGGCTTGGGGGTAGAAGCTGTTGAGAAGCCTTTTGGACCTAGACTTGGCGCTCCGGTACCGCTTGCCGTGCGGTGGCAGAGAGAACAGTCTATGACTAGGGTGGCTGGAGTCTTTGGATCTTGATGGGTGAGAATATTATCACTTAATGAGAGAACAGCATGTGCAGCCTGAGGCAAGGAACAGAGCGCAAGCATTTTTTGCGACTTTTTCAAATCATCAATATAGTTGCATCATGCAGGCCATACAGTTAATTCGGAAAGTATTCAGACCCCTTCCCTTTTTCCACATTTTGTTACATTACAGCCTTATTCTAAAATGGATTAAATATATAAAAATCCTCATCAATCTACACACAATACCCAGAATGTGTCTTCAAAGCGAAGACAGGTTTTTAGACATTTTTGCAAATGTATTAAAAATAAAAAACAAAAATATCTTATTTACATAAGTATTCTGACCCTTTGCCATAAGACTCGAAATTGAGCTCAGGTGCATCCTGTTTCCATTGATCATCCTTGAGATGTTTCTACAACTTCATTGGAGTCCACCTGTGGTAAATTCAATTGATTGGACATGATTTGGAAAGGCACACACCTGTTTATATAAGGTCCCACAGTTAACAGTGCATGTCAGAGCAAAAGCCAGGAGGTTGAAGGAATTGTCCGTAGAGCTCAGAGACAGGATTGTGTCGAGGCACAGATCTGGGGAAGGGTACCAAAACATTTCTGCAGCATTGAAGGTCCCCAAGAACACAGTGGCCTCCAATATTCTTAAATGGAAGAAGTTTGGAACCAGCAAGACTCTTCCTAGAGCGGGCCGCCCGGCCAAACTGAGCAATCGGGGGAGAAGGGCCTTGGTCAGGGAGGTGACAAGAACCTGATGGTCACTCTGACAGTGCTCCAGAGTTCCTCTGTGGAGATGGGAGAACCTTCCAGAAGGACAACCATCTCTGCAGCATTCCACCAATCAGGCCTTTATGGTAGAGTGGCCAGAAGGAAGCCACTCCTCAGTAAAAGGCACATGACAGCCTGCAGCCCAAAAGCAGCCCAAAAGCACCTAAAGGACATGAGAAACAAGATTCTCTGGTCTGATGAAACCAAGATTGAACTCTTTGGCCTGAATGCCAAGTGTCACGTCTGGAGGAAACCTTGCACCACCCCTAAGGTGACGCATGTGGTGGCAGCATCATGCTGTGGAGATGTTTTTCAGTGACAGGGACTGGGAGACTAGTCAAGATCGAGGGAAAAATGAACAGAGCAAAGTACAGAGAGATCCTTGATGAAAACCTGCTCCAGAGCGCTCAGGACCTCAGACTTGAGCAAAGGTTCACCTTCCAACAGGACAACGACCCTAAGCACACAGCCAAGACAACGCAGGAGTGGCTTCGGTACAAGTCTCTGGATGTCCTTGAGTGGCCCAGCCAGAGCCCGGACTTGAACCCGATCTAACATCTCTGGAGAGACCTGAAAATAGCTGTGCAGTGACACTCCCCATCCAACCTGACAGAGCTTGAGAGGATCTGCAGAGAAGAATGGGAGAAACTCCCCAAATACAGGTCCGAATGCACTGTATATGTTTTAATTTCAAAGACTTTCTAAGGTTTGTATCATTCACAACTAAAGTTGCCGAATAACTTTAAATCTACTGTATAGGACCTGCTTCAAATGATGACTTTACACTCAACATAGCCACTTTATTTGCACACTCGCTCGGGAATGGGAAAAATATGATTTATATTCAACTGTATTCTTCTCAGTGACGTGTTTTCATGGTTGCCAAGGGGAGAAAGGCTTTCCCAACAAACTGACCAATAAAAATACATTAATAATAATACATCTTTAGTGTCTGTGTTTCATCATTTTCCTTCAATTCGCAAGAGGCTGAATGTATCTCACAGGAGAAAGCATCCGAGTGAGCAAAACAGCGCCCCCTCTGTCTCTCTACGTGTAGGCCATCTGATGTTGTCTGGTCCAAACGACTATGATATTGTTTGCACCCGTAGCATTGAAGGCAAGGGAAGCCAGTGAGCAACTGGCCTCCCTTGACAAAAATAGTATATAAAATTAGCCAATCAGCATTGAGCTAAACTGAGAGAGCTCAACGTTTAATGGTCCTGGCGCACCAAACAAAAGTGTCAATGGAAGCCAGCTTGGATTTGGAGTCACTCCTATCAAATCACATTGAGAGCGTACGTCATTGACAGAAAAACGTGAATTGTTGCGTCTCGTTGTGTTGTTGTCCTCCGGTGGCTAGCTAGCCAGCTAGTTAAAATTGTCCCTTTCCTAAGTTATCCGTGGATGGAGATTGGGATTTGGACTTGTGGTTTTACTTAATTCTCCGTACTGGCCAATGATTATAACGGCGATTCTGATCCAACCATTAATTCATACATTGTTGTGCCCCTGGCCTGAGAGGATGGAAGTTCAATATGTAGCTAGATGTAGAAGGCTAATGTTAACTAGCTAACGTTACCCATGAATGGACGTTAGGCTAGCGAGCAAGCATTTTAGCCAGGTAACCTAGGATAACCAAAAATTAAAGCGTGTACTGTATGACAGAGTGATAGACCGTTTCGTCAACATGAGAGGAGGATGGCATTGGTGTTTTTCTACAAGTAGGGTGAGTCAACATGTTTTTCTACTTGCACAATGTGCACGCATGCACACACACACGCGCACATACACAGAAATCATAACCATGTCCATGGACAGCCACATCATATTTAGCTTACGTTGATTAGACTAAATCGTTTTTGGTATATTTTAGTTGTCACTGTATTAGACTAAGCAGATGTTCTAAATCAATAGTTGTTTAGTAGTCCGAAAATGTCGGAAGCATTAACTTGCTTGACCATGCTGTAGGTCATGTAACTGTCTGTTACTGTACATGCAATATGCATTGTGGACTTCACTGGACAGAGGTTTCTATCCGGATTTGTGATGAAACAAAGGTGTGGTTGAATTTATTCTGCCACTGTGTCTTCTTATTGTCTCTGCCTTTAGGCCTATATTTCACGGTCGCAAGGCATATTAATTAACAGGTTAGAGAGCAAACAACGCAATTATCACAACATATAGGTTGTAATATGGAGAGTGTTGGCTTCACTTGTGATTTTACCCAGGCAACGCTACTGATTCTTCTTACTATAAAATCCTAGAATAGAAAATAATGGAATGGGATTTATCAGAATATCTTGTCTGCTAAATGAACTATATAATGGATTTGTTGTGATGGTGTATATTAAATGGATTTATTAGACTTTTTTTAATGTAGCTGTTCCAAAGACGCTCATCAGCGGCTTGTATGCGTGGAGGCATGCTAAACGTGTTTATGTTAATTAACGGTTAATTACTGTGAGACCGGCAGTCATTTGCATGACAGTTACCGGCTGACAAAATGTCATGACTGCCACAGCCCTAGAATCAACCCAGGCTAAATGCTAAATGTTCCAAGTCATTCTGGACATCTATCTCCTTCTAGGAACTCCAGCCTCAGTGGGATATGGAGTAAGGAAGTCTGTCCTTCTACTGCATTTGCTTAAGATGGTGCTGTCCTGTTTGTGAGACTCAAACAGCAGTGCACTTTGTGGTTCCCGCAACACATGTCCATATCTGATCCCTCTTTAAAGCTGCTCCCTGGGCTGTGAATGGGATGGATAAATATTGTACAGTGGGGGAAAAAAGTATTTAGTCAGCCACCAATTGTGCATGTTCTCCCACTTAAAAAGATGAGAGAGGCCTGTAATTTTCATCATAGGTACACGTCAACTATGACAGACAAAATGAGAAAAAAAATTCAAGAAAATCACATTGTAGGATTTTTAATGAATTTATTTGCAAATTATGGTGGAAAATAAGTATTTGGTCACCTACAAACAAGCAAGATTTCTGGCTCTCACAGACCTGTAACTTCTTCTTTAAGAGGCTCCTCTGTCCTCCACTCGTTACCTGTATTAATGGCACCTGTTTGAACTTGTTATCAGTATAAAAGACACCTGTCCACAACCTCAAACAGTCACACTCCAAACTCCACTATGGCCAAGACCAAAGAGCTGTCAAAGGACACCAGAAACAAAATTGTAGACCTGCACCAGGCTGGGAAGACTGAATCTGCAATAGGTAAGCAGCTTAGTTTGAAGAAATCAACTGTGGGAGTAATTATTAGGAAATGGAAGACATACAAGACCACTGATAATCTCCCTCGATCTGGGGCTCCACGCAAGATCTCACCCCATGGGGTCAAAATGATCACAAGAACGGTGAGCAAAAATCCCAGAACCACACGGGGGGACCTAGTGAATGACCTGCAGAGAGCTGGGACCAAAGTAACAAAGCCTACCATCAGTAACACACTACGCCGCCAGGGACTCAAATCCTGCAGTGCAAGACGTGTCCCCCTGCTTAAGCCAGTACATGTCCAGGCCCGTCTGAAGTTTGCTAGAGTGCATTTGGATGATCCAGAAGAGGATTGGGAGAATGTCATATGGTCAGATGAAACCTAAATATAACTTTTTGGTAAAAACTCAACTCGTCGTGTTTGGAGGACAAAGAATGCTGAGTTGCATCCAAAGAACACCATACCTACTGTGAAGCATGGGGGTGGAAACATCATGCTTTGGGGCTGTTTTTTCTGCAAAGGGACCAGGACGACTGATCCGTGTAAAGGAAAGAATGAATGGGGCCATGTATCGTGAGATTTTGAGTGAAAACCTCCTTCCATCAGCAAGGGCATTGAAGATGAAACGTGGCTGGGTCTTTCAGCATGACAATGATCCCAAACACACCGCCCGGGCAACGAAGGAGTGGCTTCGTAAGAAGCATTTCAAGGTCCTGGAGTGGCCTAGCCAGTCTCCAGATCTCAACCCCATAGAAAATCTTTGGAGGGAGTTGAAAGTCCGTGTTGCCCAGCGACAGCCCCAAAACATCACTGCTCTAGAGGAGATCTGCATGGAGGAATGGGCCAAAATACCAGCAACGGTGTGTGAAAACCTTGTGAAGACTTACAGAAAACGTTTGACCTGTGTCATTGCCAACAAAGGGTATATAACAAAGTATTGAGAAACTTTTGTTATTGACCAAATACTTATTTTCCACCATAATTTGCAAATAAATTCATTAAAAATCCTACAATATGATTTTCTGGAGAAAAAAAATCTAATTTTGTCTGTCATAGTTGACGTGTACCTATGATGAAAATTACAGGCCTCTCTCATCTTTTTAAGTGGGAGAACTTGCACAATTGGTGGCTGACTAAATACTTTTTTTCCCCACTGTATGTGTCCATCCAATTCTGACATGGTGGTAGGCAGTAGGCACAATTGCCAACGAACCAGCCTGCCCTCAATGGCCTGACACTGAGAGGTGAATGTTAGACAAGCCCTTTAGACTTTGGACCAACAGATCACAGGACTTCACACTTATTCAAACCATAAAGTAATAGCAAGAGCAATGACACAACAAGAGAGTGCTTTGTCTTGGCAAAAGCAGCAAATGTGACACATGCTTGAGCGGAATACAGTTGGACAGGCACTTCAAACCATAAAGAAAAATAGAAAGTCATGAGTTTGTTGTCGCTGTTGTTGTTGGTTGTTACAGTAGGCAGTCATCGCCTATTACTGAAGCAGCCGGGGTGAAAACAGGAAGCGATGACGGAAGCCTATAAAAGAAATGTTTGTTTTATCGGGTTAGTGGCACCATAGACTTCCAAATTTGCATCTCAATGGTTAAACTCTCCGAACACTAAGACAGTTGTCTTTTTTTAGGGGGGCTTGGATGAGGGAAGAGAAGAGGGGGGGTCACAATGAAGACTTGCTTTGGACCAAAACAATCCTTGCCTTTGTCTCATCCTGCTAGAAAATGCTTAACTGTGCTCCGGCCCAGCACCCAGCATACCAATTAGTGAAGCCTTGACTCACTATCAGACAAGCCTGAGACTCAAAAGGTCACTGTCTGGGCCATTTACAGACACATCGGGGGCCCGAGTCTAGGGCTACATCCCAAATTGCACCCTATTCCCTACATTGTGCATTACTTTTGACCAGAGCCTTTTGGGCCCTGGTCAAAAGTAGTTTACTATATAGGGGATAAGGTACCATTTGGAACACAACCTAGAGCCTGCCAGCCACACATCCTTCCTTTCCCAATCCCCAGCCACAAACTCTCACATTGAGACACATTAAATAAAGACACCCCCTCTCTCAACCTACAACATACTGCTCTGGAGAGACTTCCTCTTTCCTTTAAGGCACTATTTTTTCATTGAGCTGGCTAGTCTTGTACAGTGTAGTTTTTTGACAGCCTACTCTACATCATTCATGAAGAGCAAGGGGAGTGAGAGGGAGCATCAGGATACATTGTACATCGGTGTGGTGTCCTGTCCTCAGCATGACTGCTTACCTTAGCTCATACTGAACCTACACTCTTAGAAAAAAGGCTTATTTGGCTGTACCCATAGGAGAACCCTTTTTTGGTTCCAGGTAGAACCCAGGGTTTCTAAAAAAGTTACCAAAAAGGCGTTCTTCAAAGGGTTCTCCTTTGGGGACAGCCAAAGAATCCTTTTAGGTTCTAGATAGCACTTTTCTTTTCTAAGATTGTACTCAACTCATCCCGCCTTCTTCAAGAAGACTCAATACTACAAACTGTTGATTGGCCTTATGTAAAAATCTAATCAAATCAAATGTTATTCAACAGGTGTAGACTAACAGTGAAATGCTTACTTACGGGCCCTTCCCAACAATGCAGAGAGAGTGAAAACAGAGAAATAATAGAAAAGTAATAACATGTAATAATAAAAATCATAATAAAAACACAATGAGTAACGATAACTCTGCTATATACCGGGGTTCCAGTCCCGAGTCGATGTGCAGGGGTACGAGGTAATTGAGGTAGATATGTACATATAGCCCCGTGTAGCTCAGTTGGTAGAGCATGGCGTTTGCAGCGCCAGGGTTGTGGGTTCGATTCCCACTGGGGGCCAGTATTAAAAAAAAGAAAATTTATGCACTCACTAACTGTAAGTCGCTCTGGATAAGAGCGTCTGCTAAATTACTAAAATGTAAATAACTAGGAATTAAGTGACTACGCAACAGGATATATAATAAACAGTAGCAGCAGCATATGTGATGAGTAAAAAAAATGAGTGCAAAAAGAGTCAATGCATATACTGTAGTCCGGGTAGCTATTTGGTTAACTATTTAACTAACTATTTAGCAGTTGGTTCCAGACTTGTTACATCGTTACCGCTTGCCGTGCGGTAGCAGAAAGAACAGTCTATGACTTGGGTGGCTGGAGTCTTTGACAATTTTTAGGGCCTTCCTCTGACACCGCCTGGTATATAGAGGTCCTGGATGGCAGGGAGCTCGGCTCCAGTGATGGACTGGGCCGCACGCATTACCCTATGTAGCGCCTTGCGGTTGGATGCCAAGCAGTGATGCAGCCAGTCAAGATGATCTCAATGGTGCACCTGTAGAACTTTTTGAGGATCTGAGGGCCCATGCCAAATATTTTCAGTGTCCTGAGGGGGAAGAGGCATTGTCGTGCCCTCTTCATGACAGTGTTGGTGTGTGTGGACTATGATAGATCCTTAGTGATGTGGACACGAGGACTTGAAGCGCTCAATCCACTCCTACAGCCCTGTCGATGTGAAAGGGGGAGTGCTCGGCCTTCCGTTTTCTGTGGTCCACGATCAGCTCCTTTGTCTTGCGGATGTTGAGGGAGAGGTTGTTGTCCTGGCACCATGTAAATTACTGTTGTTCAGCAGGGTATGAAAAACAAACCCCAAAACAGTAGGCTATATCTATGTGCTAACATGTCCCTCCTTGCTCTGGCAGTTCCATCGTTGTGTAGGTAGAATCATTACACTGACTTAATCCAGTCAGGGTGATCAGGTTTTCCCTATTAATAGAGCTGACTGTCCCTTGTCCTGTCTCCTGGGTCACATCATGACCTGTCTGATCTGTTAAGTCACTTTTACCAGGGTACACAAACATAAACAATCCTTACTTACACTTTACAATCCTGTTTACCCCTGATGCCAGGACAGTTGTGCTGCCAGGAAGCCTGCATCATTAAGATGCTTTCAAACTCTCTTTCAATTCTCCTCTTAATCTAGCACAGCAAGGACACATCGTACAAGCAGGAAGATACAAACATGGATGAGGATCTACAATGTGCCTATGTGTCATAACAACATTTGGTCAGTTGAACAGCATCATGTTACTAACTTGCCATTAGTTCACCTGTCACCTCCCTAGTGTTGTACAAAAAGGCTTTGTTGTGTTTTGTTGCTTTACTTAGTCCTGACTTCCTCTTCAGCGCTCCTGAAAGGCTGGTTTTCCCATGGCACTTTCACTTCCTGTCTATCAGCCAGTGAAGTTTTTGCAGATTCTGGGTTCAGGTCTGGGGTGCGTGCCCAGAAGAGACCGCTCGAGTAGGAAGTGGGAAGAGAGGCAAGGAGGAGAGCCTGTGTTTGTGTCTTGGTTGCAACAACACATTTCAACATTGCACCACTTAACCGTTGATTCCGGTTCTCTGTCATGTACACGGAAGAGAAGTCATTAAGCCATAAAGCCGTTGGTAATGTCAACATTACCTCTTTAGGAGTATGATGACACAAGTAGGGCTGTGATGGTCATGGAATTTTGGATGATGGTAATTGGCCAGCCAAATGTCTGCGGTCTCCGTAATAACCGTTCGAACAGAAAATATATTTTTTTAAAGATGCACATTTTCTCATTTCCTCTGCTCCTGACTGCATGTGCTGCCATAGAAATAGAATGCATAGTCAAGTCAATGGTGGCATAATGGGTGGACTGGCGGCCATTGCGAGTATACCCATAGGAGCAAAGCAGGAAGTAAAAGCAGGAAGTGTACCCATCACTATGTGCTGTGATTTGTTGATTCAATTCAACTGACATTACAAAAAATACATTCCATTGTATGAGCTACATCAGTTAACATCATTTGAATGAACATTCTACATTACCATGGAAATTATTGCATCACAATATCAGGCAGCCATTGCGAGTGTACCCATGAGTTTGCCAGTCAAATTGCCAGGGTTAGATGTTCCAAGCCTATTATATTCATCGTTTGCTACAACACCTTGCTTGTTTTAGCAAGGGGCAACAACGTTTAATCACGTCGGTAAGAGTCCATGTTATCTCAGAAGCAGACTTAACCGCACGAATGCCCGGCAGTCCCGTCTTCAGTCAGCAGTTCGTAAAAAAGCAAGAATATATTTTTTAATGGTTATGAGGGTTATTTTATTTTCATAACAGTCTTCATCCATAACCGTCAGTTACACAGTAATTTTGCCAGCACTAGACATAAGCAATGTACACAAAGTTAGTTTACTGTTTTGCTTCACGCACAAGCTCATTGGTCATTGTTCCAATATTTGTACGGGGCAAGGAGATGATACGTTTGCAAGTACAGTTGCCGTGTGTGACTGACTGTCTGCATATGAATGCACTCTGGGCTCAGTCACTTAAGTGAAATATATCCCCTGAGATTGGGAGATGATTAATGGACTTGGTGATAGCCAGCCAGCCAGTAGATATCAGACCAGATGGGAAAGCAGAGTTTCTTTTAGAGAGGTTCGTCAAGTAAAGTCTAACATAGCGTACTACTGTGAATGAGTCGGGGAGTACGTCGGGTGAGGTTGTGTTTTCTCTAGCAGGAGGTAAGCTTGGCTTCTTATATGGTGTTGAGTTAAGCTTAAACCATGTATTTAGATTGTAGGTAGGTATTGTAGTTAGATATTGTAGGTCGTTTATTTAGGTAGTTATTGTAGGTAATTATAGGTAATTATTGTAGGTAAGTATTGTATTCGAGTTAGCCCGGTGAAGCACGAGGCTAGCTAACCTAGCGGGTAGCTACTGGTAACTTTTAGCAACGGTGGATAGTTGTTTCCAATGTTATTTCACGCTTAAGAGTACCTGTAATTAAGCCAGCTAGCTACCTACCATTCAGCTGTTTTTCTAACCTCATTATCTGAGGCATTAACGTTAGGTAGTTAGTAGCTAGTGTACTTAATTACAACTACTGATTGCAGAAAACCACCCAGACAGCTGGCGTCGGGTAAGTTTGGCTTTATGCATAGCTTGGGCTTTGTCGAGTAGGGCTTAAACTATGTATTTGGAATGTAGTTGGGTATTGTAGCTGGGCATCGTGGGTTGTTGTGGGTAGTTGTTGTATGTAGTTATTGTAGGTTACTTTTGTATTCGGCGGTGCCGGGTGTGGCACGAAGCTAGCTGGCTAACTCACCTCCTGACTGGCTGGCGAGTAGCTATTAGCAACGGTAGCAACTAGGTACGGTGTCCTTTTGGCCAGCTACGTTCGTTCGCAGCGACGCCGTTTTTCAAGCAGGGTCAGCACAGCGGCCATTGCTAGCTAGCCAACACTTCCAGCTAGCTGTACTGTAGTAGCTAAATACAATATCTTTGTGCTAGCTAGCCAACGTTTATTTATTGCTGCGTTATGAAAGAACTAGACACGGACACGAATGATCTGTTTAGTGTGTTAACACACTATTGGTAGTTTGTTGTAACCAAGTATTGGTGCTAAACTGTGTGTTATTGGATGCTAGCATGCTAGTTAGCTATGGCGTCATAGTTAGTTAGCTGAATAAAGTAAGTTGAGTCTATTCCTTGAAACATTGAACCGCTGTAGTTTACAACAATTCTAATTTCTAAAGTGGAAGTTGGGAGAGTTTTACTCGGGTGGTTCAGTGAAACAATTATAGTTTCTGAGGTGGAAGTTGGGAGAGTTATATTTTTTTGGTGAGGGAGGCCCTGCTCTCTCCTTTCCCAGATGTTTAGTTCATTTCATTCCGATCTCCTCTGCATTATTGTAGCCATCTGCTACAGCCTGTCAACTATGCCTCTGCCTATCCCTGTTCTCTCCTCTCCGCACAGGCTACACAAACGCCTCACACCGCGTGGCTGCTGCCTCTCTAACCTGGTGGTCCCTGCACGCACCACACACCTGGAGTTCCAGGTCTCAGGCAGCCTCTGGAACTGCCTTTCTGCTGCCAACAAGGCTGACTTCATCCCAGCCTATGCTACCCTCCAGTCCCTCGACTTCCTGGCGCTGACGGAAACATGGATTACCACTGAAAACACTGCTACTCCTACTGCTCTCTCCTCGTCTGACCATGTGTTCTCGCATACCCCGAGAGCATCTGGTCAGAGGAGTGGTGGCACAGGAATCCTCATCTCTCCCAAGTGGTCATTCTCAATTTTTCCCCTAACCCATCTGTCTATTTCCTCATTTGAATTCCACGCTGTCACAGTCACTAGCCCATTTAAGCTTAATATCCTTGTCATCTATCGCCCTCCAGGTTCCCTTGGAGAGTTCATCAATGAGCTTGACGCCTTGATAAGTTCCTTTCCTGAGGATGGCTCACCCCTCACAGTTTTGGGGGATTTCAACCTCCCTACATCTACATTTGACTCATTTCTCTCTGCCTCCTTCTTTCCACTCCTCTCCTCTTTTGACCTCACCCTCTCACCGTCCCCCCCTACTCACAAGGCAGGCAATACGCTTGACTTCATCTTTACTAGATGTTGCTCTTCTACTAATCTCACTGCAACTCCCCTCCATGTCTCCGACCACTACTTTGTATCCTTTTCTCTCTCGCTCTCCTCCAACACTACTCACTCTGCCCCTAAACAGATGGTAACGCGCCGCCGCAACCTTCGCTCTCTCTCTCCCACTACTCTCTCCTCTTCCATCCTATCATCTCTTCCCTCTGCTCAATCCTTCTCCCTCCAATCTCCTGATTCTGCCTCCTCAACCCTCCTCTCCTCCCTTTCTGCATCCTTTGACTCCCTGTGTCCCCTATCCTCCCGGCCGGCTCGGTCCTCCCCTCCAGCTCCGTGGCTTGATGACTCATTGCGAGCTCACAGAACAGAGCTCCGGGCAGCTGAGCGGAAATGGAAGAAAACTAAACTCCCTGCCGACCTGGCATCTTTTCACTCCCTCCTCTCTACATTTTCTTCATCTGTTTCTGCTGCTAAGGCCACTTTCTACCACTCTAAATTCCAAGCATCTGCCTCTAACCCTAGGAAGCTCTTTGCCACATTCTCCTCACTGCTGAATCCTCCCCCCCTCCTCCCTCTCTGTGGATGACTTCGTCAACCACTTTGAAAAGAAGGTTGACGACATCCGATCCTCGTTTGATAAGTCTAATGACACTGCTGGTCCTGCTCACACTGCCCTACCCTATGCTTTGACTTCTTTCTCCCCTCTCTCTCCAGATGAAATCTTGCGACTTGTGATGGCCGACCGACCAACAACTTGCTCGCTTGACCCTATCCCCTCCTCTCTTCTCCAGACCATCTCCGGTGACCTTCTCCCCTACCTCACCTCGCTGATCAACTCATCCTTGACCGCTGGCTATGTCCCTTCCATCTTCAAGAGAGCGAGAGTTGCACCCCTTCTCAAAAAACCAACACTCGATCCCACTGATGTCAACAACTACAGACCAGTATCCCTTCTTTCTTTTCTTTCCAAAACTATTGAGCGTGCCGTCTTTAGCCAACTCTCTTGCTATCTCTCTCAGAATGACCTTCTTGATCCAAACCAGTCAGGTTTCAGGACTGGTCATTCAACTGAGACTGCTCTTCTCTGTGTCACGGAGGCTCTCCGCACTGCTAAAGCTAACTCTCTCTCCTCTGCTCTTGTCCTTCTAGACCTGTCTGCTGCCTTTGATACTGTGAACCATCAGATCCTCCTCTCCACCCTCTCCGAGCTGGGCATCTCCGGCGCGGCTCACTCCTGGATTGCGTCCTACCTGACCGGTCGCTCCTACCAAGTGGCGTGGCGAGAAGCTGTCTCCGCACCACGTGCTCTCACCACTGGTGTCCCCCAGGGCTCAGTTCTAGGCCCTCTCCTTTTCTCCCTATACACCAAGTCACTTGGCTCTGTCATATCCTCACATGGCCTCTCCTATCATTGCTACGCTGACGATACACAACTAATCTTCTCCTTTCCCCCTTCTGATAACCAGGTGGCGAATCGCATCTCTGCATGTCTGGCAGACATATCAGTATGGATGACGGATCACCACCTCAAGCTGAACCCTGGCAAGACGGAGCTGCTCTTCCTCCCGGGGAAGGACTGCCCGTTCCATGATCTCGCCATCACGGTTGACAACTCCGTTGTGTCCTCCTCCCAGAGTGCGAAGAGCCTTGGCGTGACCCTGGACAACACCCTGTCGTTCTCCGCTAACATCAAGGCGGTGACCCGATCCTGCAGGTTCATGCTCTACAACATTCGGAGAGTACGACCCTGCCTTACACAGGAAGCGGCACAGGTCCTAATCCAGGCACTTGTCATCTCCCGTCTGGATTACTGCAACTCGCTGTTGGCTGGGCTCCCTGCCTGTGCCATTAAACCCCTACAACTCATCCAGAATGCCGCAGCCCGTCTGGTGTTCAACCTTCCCAAGTTCTCTCACGTCACCCCCTCCTCCGCACACTCCACTGGCTTCCAGTTGAAGCTCGCATCCGTTACAAGACCATGGTGCTTGCCTATGGAGCTGTGAGGGGAACGGCACCTCCGTACCTTCAGGCTCTGATCAGTCCCTACACCCAAACGAGGGCATTGCGTTCATCCACCTCTGGCCTGCTGGCTCCCTTCCTCTGCGGAAGCATAGTTCCCGCTCAGCCCAGTCAAAACTGTTCGCTGCTCTGGCACCCCAATGGTGGAACAAGCTCCCTCACGACGCCAGGACAGCGGAGTCACTCACCACCTTCCGGAGACATTTGAAACCCCACCTCTTTAAGGAATACCTGAGATAGGATAAAGTAATCCTTCTACCCCCCAAAAAAAAAAAAAAAATGTAAAAAAAATGTAAAGTGGTTATCCCACTGGCTATAGGGTGAATGCACCAATTTGTAAGTCGCTCTGGATAAGAGCGTCTGCTAAATGACGTAAATGTAAAAAAAATGTAAATGTAAATGTACTAGACACACTAAGCACATCAGCTACAGTACATTAACCTTACAGTACCTTAACATTGACATTAGCATCAATATTAATACTAAGATTATAAAAATAAAAAATAAAAAAATTTCCCTCAAGGGAGTATGAACTATTGCTCATTGTCAATTTCTATTAAACGATGTTAGCCTATTTACCATCCTCTCTCTGCTGTGGGGTGATAGATAGAGACAGATTTGAATGTGCCCCTCATAGATGCAACATGCTCTTTGATTGGTGCTAGTTATACCAGATAGGACCTGTCGGTGTGGTGTGGGAGTGGGGCAGCTGTGTGGCTCCAGTCACTCCCTCATTAACGATGAGGGCCAGACCAGCTGTATGAAACAAATCCACTGGAAGAAAAGAGAAGAAAATAACATATCTCCCAGAGACAAAGAGAGAGAGAGAGAGAGAGAGAGAGAGAGAGAGAGAGAGAGAGAGAGAGAGAGAGAGAGAGAGAGAGAGAGAGAGAGAGAGAGAGAGAGAGAGAGAGAGAGAGAGAGAGAGAGAGAGAGAGAGAGAGAGAGAGAGAGAGAGAGAGAGAGAGAGAGAGAGAGAGAGAGAGAGAGAGAGAGAGAGCGCGAGAGCGAGAGAGAGAGAGAGCGGTGAAGCCCACTCCGTGCTGCGACGAGATCGGCTTCACGTCCCCAGGGAGCTCCACCTGCCACCTGGCCAGCCCTCACCCCTTACCTCGCCCCTCTCGGTCCCTCTTTGTGTCCTCTCTATGGCGACAGAAGATCTGGTCACGTGTGTTTTCATCTTTCCTTTCTGACTGTGTGTTTTCAACTTGGAGGAGGCGCCTCCCTCACTTCTGACTTGGTACCATCTGCATCAACAGTACAAAGGATGGATGATGAAGAATGGATCAAAGCTAATGGTGTCAGAAACACTTCCTTCATTTTCATAATCTCCCTATTTTTAACTAAACTGTCTATCCAAGTATTAAATTGTTAAATGGATCAAATATCTGCCTGGATTACAATGCGTCTCCCTTGCCCCCCTCTTAATGCACACATACCAGGCATTTCATCCACACACTTGGCATGAGGGCATGCCTGATTGCAGATGTATAGCCGCCCACTCAGAGGGGGGTTAACACCCTTCCAGACGCAGCCACACTGGGCAGGGTAAGGGAGAGCCAAGTAGCGCCCTAATCCTCCTTTTTGTTTGGTTTCCATTATTATTGATATTTCCCCATCACTGAGTGCCATCTGGGGGCTTTGTGTGCCCTGCGGCCAGCTTTATTACCAGGAGGAGCTCTGTTACAATGGGGATGGGGGCCTGGTTGAGAGGAGTAGGGAGCAGTGGAGACCCTTCAGCTCCTAAAGGGGGCTGTGCCCTGCCCTCTCTCTTTCCCCTCTGGGACTCCCACCACACCCGCTAGTGATGCGCACATTGACTCATAACCCGCAATCGCTGTGGTTATATCTGCGGGGCAGGCGGGTTTAGGGTCATTCAATATTGTGTGGATGAAGGGCGGGCGGGTGGTTGGCGGGTTGAATACAGAGAAAACAATACCTTAGAAAATCCATAAATGTATAATTAATAATAATAAGCCATTTAGCAGACGCTTTTATCCAAAGCGACTTACAGTCATGCGTGCATACATTATTTTTTTTTTGTGTATGGGTGGTCCCGGGGATCGAACCCACTACCCTGGCGTTACAAGCGCCGTGCTCTACCAGCTGAGCTAGGCTTAAGCACTAATTCTTGTGCAATTTATATCTATATGCTACATTTAGGTTTTTCTTTCATTATTTTAGGCTATCTGGAATTAGTGCTTAAGCCTAAGCTTTAGGGCCTAACTGTACGCACGCCAAACAGCGTACACGCCAATAGCCAAATGCTTTTGGGAATGGGCAGAAAAGGTTTACGTCAATCCATGAAGGCAAAAAGGACAATGTTGGAGTTTAATTCAATTTTTTAAAAACTGGTGTAATGGAGAGTTGAAAATAAAGAGAAGGGAGGGCCAGAAAAGTAATGTTTGGGAAATATTTGGTGAAGTGGTAAAAGAGGATGATAGCAGTGTTATGTGTGATGATTGTGAGGCGCTATACAAATTTGCATTAAAATGAAGGCTACATTTTGACTCAGGAACAGGAGTGGAGAAATATGATTTATTTATTTCAGCATCTTGAGAGAACGTGAATGCGCAGTTAGATATCGTCTGTAGAGGTCCTATCTTTATCAGCATCATAAATGCTGAAAGCATTTCAACCACATAAAATATGCATCCAAGCCAAACTTAAATCTTATCAGAAATATGTTGGGTTGTTTTCAGAGCTTTCCATTTCCTTACAACCGGTCAAACTGATGTCATTTGGAAATGTAATTTTCTCCCTTGTCCCTAAACGTCTTTGCGCCGTGAATGAAGCAGAGATGACAGAGAACTTTCCCGATGTCAACTAGACTGAAGCATTCATTCTATAAATGTATGACATTATTCTGGAGAGCAAGGGTTTGTTTAGACTTCTAGAGCAACATATGACAGAAGAGAAGCTGCATGTATCTTATTGTAGGCTTAACAAATAGCCTACCAAAATGTCGGAAATTATAAGCAGAAACATATCTAAATCAGACAACAACAAAAAAATCCTCCACCCTCCATCAAAAAATCATTACGCCATCTCTGACTGTAGCCTAGAGCGTATTTTCTATATTAAGGGGTTAAGGTTGGGTGCGGGCCTCATTACTTTATAACATATATGCGGGCGGGTGCGGATAAACAAACAACTGACCCACGCACCACTACTGCCCGCCTGCCCTCCCTCACCACACTCACCTCCCTGCGGCCCGCCACAGCCTTGCAGCTGCCACACTCGCTGCCAAAACCAGTGCTGGATGCTGGGGCCCCAGACAGACAGCCAGTCCTCCTGTACTGCAGCTGGGGACACCATGTGGGGTGGTGGGCCCCCAGGGTCGGAGACGAGGGCGACGTTCCCCACCCTGACTGAATAATCTAAGGTTTAGTAAAGCAGGAGGATTAGAGGGGCAACTTTGCTAGCTAGCGAATAAATAAACAACTGAATGAGGAAACCAAGTCGTCAGTGGTTATGGCATCTGTCATGGCTCTCGTGGACAGATGCACATAACATATAAATGGTAGTAGCGTCTGTCAACAGACTGTGTGATGCGACACTAACGAGGATCTTTGTTCAGGTACGCTGATTTTTCGTCACTGATCATTTGGACAAATCACGATTTCGCAGGTGCCCGCATCTTTCGAATTTCGGGAGGGGGCATTTGGCCATAGAATTGCCTGAAACTTACAGAGAGTTTCCATTTAAGAGGGTTGATACTTTGCAAGTCACATTAGTATATTTATCTTAACATCTGCCCCCAGAATTTAATCGAGGATCTGACACAATTACGCAAGATTCTCGTACTGGGTTTCCAAGATTAGTCGTGGGGGTAACTTTCTATAGCTTTTGTTGTGTCTGTTGAATGAGCGGCCTTGGCTGTCTATCATCAAGATAATCTTTGGGCAGTCGACGCGCAGCTCTGACGAGGCAGTGGAAACAAGAGGTAGTGGAAACGCTGTGGTAGCCGACGAGGGGAGGACAGCTTATGTCGCAGCAATCCCCTTGTGTAAATCCATAATGCCGTCTTCCTCCTAGAGACTTCCTGATTAAGGGTGTACACACACGGAGGCAGAGCCGGTTAGAACGAGATGCTACACACTTCAATCTCAGCATTGGGCGGGCGGCTGCCTGGGAAAGAGTCATGGAGTAAGTAGTAATAATCCCAGCTAAAAATAGTAGCCTGCAGACAGTGAGCTACTCATAGCAAAGAGTTAGCTCCTCTCACCTGAGGAGAGTGACTGAGATGCCACTTCTCCCTCCCTAAAACCCAGAAGGGTGGATCTGCTCAGGTGTGTGAAAACACAGAGGAAGAGAACTCAGTATGAGAGACAGTAAGAGTGTTTTAGAGTATGTCCTACAATCATGTGAATCTACCATTCTGGGTATCCCAGCTTGTTACAGGAGAGACAACACTATTCATTGAGACAGGGTAGGATGTTTTGCATGACGTCTTGTGGCATTCCTCTCTTTCTAAAAGAGGACCAGTGCGCTCGCTTGGTGGTGAATGTTTTATGACTGTGTTCTAAATGTTAGCCTACTTGATGTCTAGAACACAGGATGTTGGTGGACCTTAATTGGGGAGGATGGGCTCATGGTAATGGCTTGAGCAGAATTAGTGGAATGGTATCAAATACATCAAACACATGGTTTCCATGTGTTTGATACCATTCCATTCACTCCGTTCCAGCCATTATTATGAGCCGTCCTCCCCTCAGCAGCCTCCTGTGGTCCAGAAAAACTGAGCTTTTTATTCCACTACGCTGCAAACACATTTGAGGTCTCGGAAACAACTTCTTCAGGGAACCTGAGAGCATGAAAGTATCTCTCCCTCCATGTCGTCTCTTCCCCCTCCTCCATCCCTGTCCTCTCTCTCTCCCTCCTCCATCCCTCCCTCCCTGTCCTCTCTCCCTCCCTGCTCCATCTCTCCCTCCCTGTCCTCTCTCCCTCCCTGCTCAATCTCTCCCTCCCTGCTCAATCTCTCCCTCCCTGTCCTCTCTCCCTCCCTGCTCCATCTCTCCCTCCCTGTCCTCTCTCTCCCGTCTCTCCCTCCCTGCTCCATCTCTCCCTCCTGTCCTCTCTCCCTCCTGTCCTCTCTCCCTCCCTGCTCCATCTCTCCCTCCCTGCTCCATCTCTCCCTCCCTGTCCTCTCTCCCTCCCTGCTCCATCTCTCCCTCCCTGTCCTCTCTCCCTCCCTGATCCATCTGTTCCTCCCTGTTCTCAGCCTATGACCCAACAGGACCTCTGGCCTACAGAGGCTGTGACTAGGGTTGCTGTCTATCATGAAACTGTCTCCCTGACAAGCACCGCACAGAAACCAGAGGCTATAGATCCGTTCTCTGCACAAAGTCAGGAGAGAATAGAAACACCATTGTACACCGCACACTCCCTTACTACAGTACACATTTTTGTTTCTAAGCAGATATTGTTTTATTTCACAGAAATAGGTGTTTTCAGCCAAAATAAAACTATTTGTATTTATGCAAATTAAATAATCCCAAATAAGTGTTTGCAGCCAAACGCTTATTTCTGTGAAATAAATAACCTGTTTATACAATAAATGTATATTCAAACATATGTATAACATTATAGACAACGACAACTTTAGATTAGAATGTCAGGTTCACTGACTGGCACAATACTGTTTAAGTGGGCAATGAGAATCCATTAATTGATCCTTGTTTGAGTGCAGGTCAGGCCCTTCCAAAGCACCCTAAACGAATGAGTTGAATGGCTTGGCCATCACAGGAAAGTCAAGCCTGGCCAATAGACCAAATGTAATAAGAGGAAAAGCCAGGGCTGGGAGTGGTGCATTATGGGTGAGGGAACGAGTGGTGCTGGGAGCCTCTGTGGGCAGAAGGCCCATCAGTGTCTGAGGAGAGGTATGATGATGAGAGGGCTGCTTACAGAGACATTATGATCTCTGTCAGCCTGGCAGCCCAATGCACATATATCCAGCTAGAGCTACAGCTAGTTACAGCAGCCTGGGCCCTGTTGGTGGGCTGCTAGGACTAAAAATATACTGCCTGCCTGCCCTCTTGCCCTCGGACTCTTCACACAGTCTCTGTACATGACAATGTCACGCTATAGGAGGAAATATAAAAACATACAAATTGAGGGAGAGGGAGGGAGAGGGGGAGAGAGGGAGGTGGGGGAGAGAGAGAGAGAAGGGGCAAAGAGAGAGGCAAGGGCAGAGAGAGAGAGAGAGAGAGACCACATCTGGTGATTAATCTTCAGCAGAGAGGGTTGTGTGACAGGGAGTTACTGGAGTAGGGCTGTGGCGGTAATTGAATAACCGGGTAACTGACGGTTATGGATGAAGACTGTCATAAAACTAAAATAACCGTTACAACCATTGAAATAGGTATACATTCATTTTAGGATTTTATTAAATTTGTATGAACTTTATTTTCATGTAGATAAACTTTACCTAATAGCGAGCGTGTTTACTAATGATTAAGCAATTATTTTGCTAATTAGTCTGTCTATTGAAATTTCTACATCCTCTTTCCAAAAAGTATGTGTGGACTTTATTTTATATACTGCAAGTTTTCATTGCTTGCTAGTAAATAAATAAATCGGTCTTCTTTTAAAAAAGGTTGAATGTGTCTGACTATTCATTAATTATTCAACAGCAGTTGACAAGGTTGTTCTGGCTCTGAGGCCTATAATGTGCTAATGTTGTGTCAACTGGACAATGCGCCAATCCTATCCAACCTGACTTGGTATAATTTGATACGGAATCTGTTTTCTTGTTGAATGAAAATGCAAGGGAGGATAAGTGTTTCCTCGGGGACTCTATAATCTTTGGCTACATTTAATGTTTTTTCTCTTCCCTACTTCATGTAGCTAACATATTAATGCTTCACGTATTCCTCTTTGATTTAGAAGATACTGTTGCACAAACAACATGCTGATTTAGGTCTAGACCAGGGGTGTCAAACGTCCGGCCCGCGGGCCGGATCAGGCCCGCAAACGGGTTTAATCCGGACCGCGAGATGATTTAAAAATAATAATAAAAAAATTGTAAAGTATAAAAATGCGCTGCAATTTTTCAATAAAATAAACTGCTGTTCCAATTGCGTCCACTGGATGGCGCAATAGCAATTGTGTTAAGCAAGCAAACTGTTTATACCGGGGCAGAGCAAGTAGGTCAAGCACGTGCAGCCAATGAGCTACTTTGTTTTGCCCGCGATATTTATTACGGCTTCTACTTTTAACATTTTGTGCTTTGGCACCCTCATTGCCCCAATATGTCTCTGTCAAAAAAGAGAAAAGTGGACGCAGAGTGCAGAGTGTTCCAAGAAAAATGGTCATCCTATTTATTCACGGAATTGAATGGGAAAGCTGTATGTTTGGTGTGTTCAGAGCATGTTGCAGTGCTGAAAGAATATAACCTTTGTCGCCACTATGTGAGTCTTCATGCCGACAAATATGACAACTTTCAAGGACAGCGGAGATGAGAGAAGGTGAATGAACTGTTGGCGGGTCTGAAGAAACAGCAGTCTGTGTTTACTCACAGCCGAGACATCAGTGACGCTGCAGTGAAAGCTAGCTACCTCATTGCTAATGAAATCGCAGTGGCTTCAAAACCATTTAGTGAGGGTGAATTTGTAAAAACATTACATGATGAAGGCAGCGGAGATTGTGTGCCCTGAAAAGCGGCAGGCTTTTGCAAATATCAGCCTGACAAGAAACACAGTTGCAGACAGGATTTCCGATCTTTCAGTGGATTTGGACAGCCAGTTGAAGCAAAAAGTAAAGTCATTTATTGCGTTTTCGGTTGCAATTGATGAAAGCACGGACATTACAGATGTTGCACAACTGGCCATTTTCATCCGCGGAGTTGATGACACATTGACCGTCACCGAGGAGTTCGTGGAGTTGGTGCCGATGACAGATACAACGACAGCAGCTGATATTTTTACCGCACTCGTCGGCGCGCTGGACAGGGTCGGAGTGGACTGGTCCCGCGCTGTCAGCCTGGCTACAGATGGTGCGCCCTCAATGATCGGGAAAAAAGCAGGCGTTGTGACAAAGTTCAGAGAGAAAGTGCAATCTGCAAATGGAGGATGTGATTTTTTGACTTTTCACTGTATTTTGCACCAGGAGGCTTTGTGTTGCAAGTCATTAAAGATGGATAACGTCATGAAGGTGGTCATCCAAACTGTTAATTTCATCCGATCCAGAAGCCTGAATCACCGTCAGTTTGACAGCCTTCTCAGAGAGAAAGACCACATCTATGGCCTGCCATACCACACTGATGGTTAAGCCGAGGTGCTGTGCTGAGGCTTTTCTTTGATTTACGAGAAGAAATTGAACAGTTCATGGAAGAAAAGGGCAAACCAGTGTTAGAATTTCATTCCGCAGAATGGATGCAGGACCTTGCATTTATGGTGGATGTTACAGAGCACCTGAATAACTTGAACAAACAGCTGCAAGGGCGCAACAAAGTTGTCACGCAGTATTATGACAGCATACGTTCTTTCAAGTTGAAGCTGTCATTGTGGGAGACGCAACTTGCCGGTGGTGATGCAGCTCACTTCCCCTGTCTGAAAAATGTGTGCGCGACCCAACATGTGGCAGACATGAAGCGGTTCAAAGATAAAATAACGGGACTGTTACGGGAGTTTGAGCAACGCTTTCAGATTTATGTTTATATGTTTTTATGTTGATGTGCTATTGTTTTTAATTGTTTTTATTTTATTTGTATATTTAACCTATTCTTGACTCTGTGGTTCTTGCACTTGTTTGGGGAACAGGATTTCATTATTTTTATCTACATTTCTGCCTGAGAAATGACACCCTGATATAGTTCTGTGATCTGTGATATACTTCTGTGAATCACTGAGGCATTGTGTGTTTGTGTGTTCTTTGTCCTCAGAACTTTCAAATAACTTGAGGTGTTTTATGATTAATAGTGATGTTGTGCTTTTGGACACTGTCCTCAGGCTCCAGCTTTATGTTTTTATGTTTTTATGTTGATGTGCTATTGTTTTTAATTGTTTTTATTTTATTTGTATATTTAACCTATTCTTGACTCTGTGGTTCTTGCACTTGTTTGGGGATCAGGATTTCATTATTTTTATCTACATTTCTGCCTGAGAAATGACACCCTGATATAGTTCTGTGATCTGTGAAACAGTTCTGTTAATCACTGAGGCATTGTGTGTTTGTGTGTTCTTTTTCTTTAGAATTTTCAAATAAACTTGATGTGTTTTATGATTAATAGTGATGTTGTGCTTGTACTATTTTGGACACACTGTCCTCAGGCTCCAGCTTTATGTTGTATGTTGATCGTATTAAAACAAAGAAAACAATCTGAAGTTGTTGTTTTTAAGTTATATATACCATGATTTTTCCGGTCCGGCCCACTTGGGAATAGATTTTCCTCCATGTGGCCCCTGAGCTAAAATGAGTTTGACACCCCTGGTCTAGACCATCACTGGTATTATCAGACTGTATAGCTAGTTATGTTTGCTCTGACTCAGTACATGTATTAGCTAGCTAGCCAGCTAACTAGCGATTAGCATTAGCGGCTAACATGATTTAGGCCCAACTTGCTAAGACAAACTAGCCGTTTGCAGATGTAAGAAACACAAACTAATAGTGTAAGTATAGAACGCTAGTGGATTTATATTAAGAAGCAAAGTGAAAACAGCATCGTTGTCATCAACATTGTTGCATTGACCATGCAGACTGAACGCAAGTGTCTCGTGGACAAGCAACAACAAATGCGCTCCTTGAGTGACAGGGGGCGGGGCTAGGTCTGTGTGGAAAGCGGCATGGAGAGCAGAGAGAGAGATGACTCAAGTAGCTGAGTAAACTATAAAATTGGACGTTACACACGGCGTATCACATTTAACAAACCAAACATTCAAAATACCATTATAGAAGGTAAAGTACAAACCCAAATAGGTCCGTGCATTAATACCTGTATATCGTAAAATACGATATACCGCCCAGCCCTAATACATTGTCGGCCCGCCATGCACTTTATTAAATGCCCATGTGTTTGCCTACCATCATTTGTAAAACAGGCAATTTACCATTAATCCCTGTAATTTGGTTACATTCAATTAGGTTAATGCATGTATTAATTACAGTAATTTACCGTTCTCATTCTCGTAGTGGAAACGTTGTTTGCAGAGTTCACA
Organism: Coregonus clupeaformis; assembly: GCF_020615455.1. Taxonomy (NCBI): domain Eukaryota; kingdom Metazoa; phylum Chordata; class Actinopteri; order Salmoniformes; family Salmonidae; genus Coregonus; species Coregonus clupeaformis. The sequence goes on along the minus strand of NC_059222.1, from coordinate 15,977,416 downwards.
ACCTCTTACACTTTTGAGAAAGAAGTTATGGTTTATTTCATACCATCATTTAGACCTACGCTCTCCATGTGAGCAATGAGCATGTGTCTGGTTTCTCTGTCCTGTTAAATGTTGACAAAGAAACCAGCACTCATAGAAGCACCTGGCCTGCTTCTGGCAAATGTCAAATGTAGGGAAGTGCCCAGCTGGGCTTCTCAGTCATTTTTTGTTCATCTCACACAGTAAATCAACCAAGTCCTTCTTTTTTTCAATATTTTTTTCATCCATTCAAATTATAATAGTTCCTCACAGTATTTGAAAAATCTTCCAAACACTCTCCCCATCGGCTATGGACATGTTGTGTGTACAGTTGAAGTCAGAAGTTTACATACACTTAGGTTGGAGTCATTGAAACTCGTTTTTCAACCACTCCACAAATTTCTTGTTAACAAACTACAGTTTTGGCAAGTCGGATAGGACATCTACTTTGTGCATGACACAAGTAATTTTTCCAACAATTGTTTACAGACAGATTATTTCACTTATAATTCACTGTCTCACAATTCCAGTGGGTCAGAAGTTTACATACACTAAGTTGACTGTGCCTTTAAACAGCTTGGAAAATTCCAGGAAATTATGTAATGGCTTTAGAAGCTTCTGGTAGGCTAATTGACATCATTTGAGTCAATTGGAGGTGTACCTGTGGATGTATTTCAAGGCCTACCTTCAAACTCAGTGCCTCCATGCACATCAAGTCTGGTTCATCCTTGGGAGCAATTTCCAAATGCCTGAAGGTACCACGTTCATCTGTACAAACAATAGTACGCAAGTATAAACAACATGGGACCACGCAGCCGTCATACCGCTCAGGAAGGAGACGCGTTCTGTCTCCTAGAGATGAATGTACTTTGGTGCGAAAAGTGTGAATCAATCCCAGAACAACAGCAAAGGACCTTGTGAAGATGCTGGAGGAAACAGGTACAAAGTATCTATATCCACAGTAAAACAAGTCTTATATCGACATAACCTGAAAGGCCGCTCAGCAAGGAAGAAGCCACTGCTCCAAAACCGCAAATAAAAAAGCCAGACTACGGTTTGCAACTGCACATGGGGACAAAGATCATACCTTTTGGAGAAATGTCCTCTGGTCTGATGAAACAAAAATTGAACTGTTTGGCCATAATGACCATCGTTATGTTTGGAGGAAAACGGGGAAGGCTTGCAAGCCGAAGAACACCATCCCAACCGTGAAGCACGGGGGTGGGAGCATCATGCTGTGGGGGTGCTTTGCTGCAGGAGGGACTGGTGCACTTCACAAAATAGATGGCATCATATTGAAGCAACATCTCAAGACATCAGTCAGGAAGTTAAAGCTTGGTCGCAAATGGGTCTTCCAAATGGACAATGACCCCAAGCATACTTCCAAAGTTGTGGCAAAATGGCTTAAGGACAACAAAGTCAAGGTATTGGAGTGGCCATCACAAAGCCCTGACCTCAATCCTATAGAACATTTGGGGGCAGAACTGAAAAGGCGTGTGCGAGCAAGGAGGCCTTCAAACCTGACTCAGTTACATCAGCTCTGTCAGGAGGAACGGGCCAAAATTCACCCAACTTATTGTGGGAAGCTTGTGGAAGGCTACCCGAAACATTTGACCCAAGTTACACAATTTAAAGGCAATGCTACCAAATACTAATTGAGTGTATGTAAACTTCTGACCCACTGGGAATGTGATGAAAGAAATAAAAGCTGAAATAAATCATTCTCTCTACTATTATTCTGACATTTCACATTCTTAAAATAAAGTGGTGATCCTAACTGACCTAAGACAGGGAATTTTTACTAGGATTAAATGTCAGGTTTAATGTATTTGGCTAAGGTGTATGTAAACTTCCGACTTCAACTGTATTTGTTTCTATTTTAATAATTGTCAATTTCATCTTCATACTATAGTATAGCTGTCTCCCTTCATACTTTCATTGTCAATTCATTATCTTATAGCCTACTTTCAGGAAAGCCTAAAGTAGGCCTAGATTTTTCAATATGTTTTAAGGAAAGGATAAATATTTGCTTGTGTCTGACATACACTGGTGGCTTTGATTGACGGGTGCTTTTACAGGGGTGTGCATTCAGAAAGTTTCCTAAATTAGCCTGTCTGGACTCCATCACTTTAATAAGAATCAAACGTTCCGGTCATGATTTAATCTAGTAAAAGGCATGTTTTCAGTAGTTTAGGCTACATTCTCTCATTACAGCGTCCTCTCATTGAAGAAAATATGGCAATGCCACTGCCATCGAATGACCGCAGCTTTAGGGTTTGTGACGTTATGCAAATATTTTTGGGAAACCCATCGGACTTCATTTGAATGTTTTTGTGTGTCGAAATAGTATCTGTATTGAATTGTTTTATATGCAGAAAAGCCAACAAACAAGGACAAGGTAGGCATATATCTTCATTTTGACTCCATTAATGTTGTGTCAATATGAAAACGCGACAAATGCTCTCCAGCCTGGCATTTCTTAATTTGTTGATTTTATATTTATAAGTAATAACCTGAATAATCCTAATGAAATGCCATGATAATAACGAAGTGTAATGGCTTGTTTCAAGTAGGTTTTTGTTAAGAAGCATATCCATGTAAACAAATGAACAAACATCATTTTGACCTCCCCCCAAACGGTTATGTTGGTGACCGTGTACATTGGCCTGGCCAATTACCGTAACCTCAAATTCCTAGACCGTCACAGCCCTACGGTGGAGTGTGTGTAACACTTTGGGGGGGACAACCTGGCGCTGTGTGAGGGCCCACTACCTGCTGGGATGGACACATGTTGCCTGGTCAGGGACAGTCAGTGTCAACGCTACACTGTACTGTACTGTAAGCGCTGCAGGGTTATAATGCTGGGACTAGTAACTCGAACGGCAAGAAAGTGGTTGGTATTGGTTTACTGTTACTGTACTGGAGAATGGTTGGTGTCAGTGTCGAATCGAAGAAGAGCTGAATGTGATTGGCAAACGCTAGGCCTACTACTTTTCATTGTAAAATTAGCATAGGCCAGTTCCCCCATAAACAAATTAACAGACTTCAATAAATGTGTGACGGGAGAAGGAATCTGAGTTGAAGGCGAATAGAGTTAGGCACAGTATACACTAGGAGACAGGTACAATCAAGGGAAAGCCTTTTTAGAAGACAAACCCTGAGCTTTACTTAGCCTGAAAATCAGTTATGTTACAGAAACATAAAAGCAGTGTGGCAAACCTTACAATGGCTTTGTCTAGCGAGTAAACAAGAAAATAAATACAAACATGAAGTCTAAATGCCAGACAAAGGAGCTGGGAAAAAAACATCCTCCACTCAAACAGACATAGTAAAATGTTTCTTGAAAGCTTCCGTCTCATCTTCGGCAGCAAGGGGGAAAACAGTTTCCTGATAGCTTTCAGAATGAGTGCACTTCCTCCGTCTCTCTCTAGATCTCTCTCCTCTCTATCCCTCTCTCACACTCTTTCCTATCTCTCTCTTGCTCCTCTCTCTCTCCCTCCCTCCTACAGATGAGCTGGCTAGAGTGCATTTCATTTCCTCTCCATCTCTCTTACTCTCTCTCCCACCCTCGCTCCCTCTGTCCAAGAGATGAAATTGGTAGAGTGCAGAGAGGTGGGGCTCCCCAGAGCATCCTTCTGTGGGATGGATTCGGTGGTGGCCCTGTTGCCCTCTCTAGCTGCTTAATAGATCCGCTTCCTCCCGCTTCACCCCCTTTGACTAGGAATTCCTGGAGTTTCACCAGGTTAATCCCGGTCACAGTGGAGGTAAGGACAGGGACAGGACATGACACCGTGTCTGAGGGGTGGTGGTAACCCGGCCAGGACAATCCCTCTCTCTCTGAGCTCCCTGTGCCCAACAGCTATCAACAAACTAAGGACAATCCAATCAAATGACTTGTGTTCAATGAGGTGAAAGGTTCAAAACATACTGGCAATAGTGGGTGGGCCCATCAATATGTGCCACTGTCAATATTGACAGTACTGGAAGGGGTTTTGGATACTATGCTATGTACAGTAGTTTCATGTCCTTTATGTACTGTCACTAAGGCTTTGAACACACAGAGGGGAGTGGATAACTCACACAGAGAACCACTGATGAACTACAGTTTGTATGTAAAATGCTGCCTTGTTAAAAGTTTTGCCAGACTGTATACCTAGTGACAGATTTCTGTGAGAAAGGGTGAGTGCCAGGTAGCTACTATTCTGAGGTCTCATTCACATTCAGGTGCCACTACCTCTGCCGCAGCACTCCCGTCCTGCGCTACAACAGCAGACATGAGGATTGTTTTGTTTTCTGTCTGTGAAACACACCTCAATGACAATAACAATCCCAGCTAGGTCCCTGCTCTGCTACCAAGTGCCGTCTGTCTGGCTCTAAGGGGACTGGCAAGGGAGAGTCGTGCACGGTGCAGTGCGTGCCTCACGTCACCGCCACCGTGCTGCGCTTCTGCCTCCCTCTGCCACTGACGCTGTCGACTCAGACTGGCTAGGGAATACAGCAGGGTGAATCGGGGACATGCCACACCTCTTCTAGCTCACGCTACAGTGACAATCACCACCCCTCGGGCCTCATTTATAACCGTTGCGTAAATTTCACACTAAATATCTGCCTGTACCATTTCTGAAAAGAATACGTACTTCAGTGGCAGTCGGTGCCATTTAAGATTAGGGAGGACAAAAAATTGTTTATGAGCATGGCCTTATTTCTATTACAGCATATTGGATGACTGTCATTCATATTCCACTCACCCAGCTCAGTGTAACGTCAATAGTTTTATGCTATTACAATGTTCCCTATACCCATCATGAGGTTGCTACAACCTTCAAATTAAAATTTACAACGTAGGTGCACGGGTCGAGAGATTCGAGTAATCAAGGTGACAGACAGTGACATATTCAATACTGCCTTGCACACTCTTGCCTGCATCTAGCTGATCTAGGGTGTAATCATTAGTCCAAACAGTTGCAAACAATAGTTTTTATTGGACAAATTCAGGTATGTTTTTCCCGTTTTGTTCCGTTTGCTTCTGTTTAAGAAAGATTTAACAGAATCGGAGGAATGAATACACCCTTGATCACCTGCACACACAGTTCACTTTCATAGCATGCACATATAAACAGCATAATAATTTCGCTTGTGGACTTCAGTGCACAACACAACAGCTGTTTCTGTTCCTTTCTAAGCCAAACCTTCATACCATAACCGCTAACTGCTACAGACCGCCTATATCGTTGTCACCATATTAGCTAACTTCATAGTCAACATATCTACTAGAACTAACGTGTTAGTAAACCCGCTACAATCATGCAGTACAGTGTACAGCAAGCAGTTTAGCAGTTACACCGGCGGGCCCTGGTGGCAATAAATTCATAAAACCAAAAGCTTAACTTGACTTGGAAGAGTTCCAGTGTTGGATAGCCTTAGCCAGCTAGCTAACATAGCATCCCTCTCTGTTTGAGCCAGGTGTTTGAGTAGGCTAAACTAGCTAGCTGCATTCGCTAGCTAAGTAAGTGAAAAAAATACAACGAAATATAACTAGCGCTCTCTCTCTCCCTCTCTCTTGCTTCTCCTTCATTTTTGAATAAATGAATTTGTTCAAAACTGTTCAACTATTTTCTTTCTCTTTGAGTCAACTACTCACCACATTTTATGCACCGCAGTGCTAGCTAGCTGTAGCTTATGCTTTCAGTACTAGATTAGGGCCGGGTTATATGGACAAAATATAATATCACGATATTTTAACATTTTTGACAGTATGATGGTATTTTACGGTATTTTATGTTTTTGAAAAAATAAGTTATAAATATGCTTTATGAGTAGTTCATGACCCTAGGGTGGCAACACATAAATTATAAGTGATTTCAATGGGTCTTTCTCCGTTTATACTGTTCAATCCAACTCATAACAAAAATACTTTTCAGCATTTTCATCAATTTCTGCATTTCCTGCACTTTTATTATCATTTCCACACTGTGCCACGCAGCATGATATGGGCAAAGAATATAGGCCTAGTTAATTGGTGAACTGTTGGAATCATGGAAATATAACAAGTATGGTAATTCTATTGTTGGAATATAGTGGGCAGCACCTTGAATCCATTGTTGTTTGACATGACAACGAATGAATAAACCAGGGAGGAATTATTGACAGGGTAGGAACCCAAGTTTTTACAGGTGATGCTAATTAGATGTTACATTACATGTTTTCTTACTTCATGTAGCTAGCTAGCTAGCTAGCACAAACATGCTTATGTAGGCCTATACCAGCACTGGTACCAGGCAGTATTGGCTACCTAGCTATGTTTGCTCTGACTCTTAATACATTTAGCAAGCTAGCTAGCCAGCTAACTAGCGATTAGCATTAGTGGCTAACATGAATTATTTTACCAACACCTTGCTAAGAAAAGACAAACTAGCAGATAGTAGTTTGCAGACAGTAAAATATACAAACTAAGTGTATAGAACGCTTGTGGAAAGCAGCATGTCACCAACATTGTTGCATCCATCTGACCATGCAGAGTGAACAGCAAGAAAGTGATCATGACTCCGTGGTAGGGCAACTGCTCTCTCCTTGAGTGACAGGGGGCAGGGCTTGGTGTGTTGGCGGCATGCAGCAGCAGGAGGAGAGGGAGAGAGATGACTCAAGTAGAAAACGGAGCAAACTATACAAACAGACATTATACACGCCGGAGTTGCGTATCACATTTAACAAACCAAACACTGAAATACCGTTATAGAAGGTAAAGTAAAAACTCAAACCGTTCCGTGCATCAATACCGGTATATAGTCAAATATGGTATACCGCCCAGCCCTAGGTGGACAACATGTCAGTTCATGCTGCAAGAGCTCTGATAGGTTGGAGGACGTCCTCTGGAAGTCGTTATAATTACTGTGTAAGTCTATGAAAGGGGATGAGAACCATGAGCCTCCTAGGTTTTGTATTGAAGTCAATGTACCGAGAGGAGGACGGAAACTGGGTGTCCTCCATCTACACCATGGTGCTACCCCAGAGAGTGCTGTTGAGGCTACTGTAGACCTGTTTTAATCCATTATTTGGTGACGTGAATATATTTAGTAATGTTTCACTATTTTTATTTGTATGAAATTCCTCTGAGGAGCCTCCACTGACATACAGTACCAGTCAAAAGTTTGGACACACCTACTCATTCAAGGGTTTTTCTTTATTTTTACTATTTTCTACATTGTAGAATAATAGTGAAGACATCAAAACTATGAAATAACACATATGGAATCATGTTGTAACCAAAAAAAGTGTTAAACAAATCCAAATATATTTTATATTTGAGATTCTTCAAATAGCCACCATTTGCCTTGATGACAGCTTTGCACACTCTTGGCATTCTCTCAACCAGCTTCACCTGGAATGCTTTTCCAACAGTCTTGAAGGAGTTCCCACATATGCTGAGCACTTGTTGACTGCTTTTCCTTCACTCTGCCATCCGACTCATCCCAAACCAACTCAATTGGGTTGAGGTCAGGGGATTGTGGAGGCCAGGTCATCTGATGCAGCACTCCATCACTCTGCTTCTTGGTCAAATAGCCCTTACACAGCCTAGAGGTGTGTTGGGTCATTGTCCTGTTGAAAAACGAATTATAGTCCCACTAAGACCAAACCAGATGGGATGGCGTATCGCTGCAGAATGCTGTGATAGCCGTGCTGGTTAAGTGTCACCAGCAAAGCACCCCCACACCATAACACCTCCTCCTCCATGCTTTACGGTGGGAACTACACATACGGAGATCATCTGTTCACCCACACCGCATCTCACAAAGACACGGCGGTTGGAACCAAAAATCTCCAATTTGGACTCCAGACCAAAGGACACATTTCCACCGGTCTAATGTCCATTGCTCGTGTTTCTTGGCCCAAGCAGGTATTTTCTTCTTATTGGTGTCCTTTAGTAGGGATTTCTTTGCAGCAATTTGACCATGAAGGCCTGATTCACACAGTCCCCTCTGAACTGTTGATGTTGAGATGTGTCTGTTACTTGAATTCTGTGAAGCGTTTATTTGGGCTGCAATTTCTGAGACTGATAACTCTAATGAACTTACCCTCTGCAGCAGAGGTAACTCTAGGTCTTCCATTCCTGTGGCGGTCCTCATGAGAGCCAGTTTCATCATAGCACTTGATGGTTTTTGCGACTGCAGTTGAAGAAACTTTCAAAGTTCTTGACATTTTCCGTATTGACTGACCGTCATGTCTTAAAGTAATGATGGACTGTCGTTTCCCTTTGCTTATTTGAGCTGTTCTTGACATAATATGGACTTGGTCTTTTACCAAATAGGGCTATCTTTTGTATACCCCCCCTACCTTGTCACAACACAACTGATTGGCTCAAACGCATTAAGGAAAGAAATTCCACAAATTAAATTTTAAGAAGGCACACCTGTTAATTGAAATGCATTCCAGGTGACTACCTCATGAAGCTGGTTAAGAGAATGCCAAGAGTGTGCAAAGCTGTCATCAAGGCAAAGGGTGGCTATTTGAAGAATCTCAAATATATTTTGATTTGTTTAACCCTTTTTTGGTTACTACATGATTCCATTTGTGTTATTTTATAGTTTTGATGTCTTCAATATTATTCTACAATGTAAAAAATAGAAAAAATAAAGAAAAAGATCGAGATTTATAAACTTGACGCACGCCATACATATGCATGTTTCCCATTATAAATCAGACCTGTCGTAAAACTGCATGCTGTATTTGGCGAAAGACTGACAGTTTCTGAAAGAAAACAATTGCTAATTGTTGTGGACCTGTCAGCAGAACGTTTGAATTCAACAATGCTTTGCATTGCCTTTTCCCCCAACCTAAATATATACTGGACTGCCTGCAAGTTCTGAAACATTGTCTAGGCTACTCAAAAACATTGACATCACATTAGGCTACTTACAGTAGTTGCATACATAATACAATGTAAAAGATCAACTGTCTGTTCGCCTGTTAAATTTGACTGTTATAAACCGCGCTGCCTATGGGATCGCATAGGCTACAGCAAAACTTGAAATACATGAAATATGGGGCGGCAGATAGCTTAGTGGTTAAGTGTGTTGTGCCAGTAACCGAAAGGTCGCTGGTTCTAATCCCCGAGCCAACTAGGTGAAAAATCTGTCGATGTGCCCTTGAGCAAGGCACTTAACCCTAATTGCTCCTGTAAGTCGCTCTGGATAAGAGCGTCTGCTAAATGACTAAAAAATAAAAGATGAGCATGGTCATTTGTTGTATGGCTACTTCAGGAAGGCATCACGGAGGACAATCTCAATGGGTTTCCCTCGAGAACATCAAACTGAAATATACTCTCTAAAATACCTTGCATAAGTATGGGAATACATGGATAATTAGATTGAAAAGGGAAATAAAAGAAAATGTCTGTCTATGAAAAGATAGAACAAGATGTGAAGCACTCAAAGACGAGCACATACAATCCCTCTGTACAGAATCATTTGCCTTCATAATCAGCCATTCATTTTTATTAGCTAGAGCTTACCGGCCGAGGGAACAAATACAGGCTTTCCTGCCTTTACAGGAAGCGAAGAAGAATGATATCTCTGCTCTCTCCTCCCCCTTTATTGTAGGCAAAGGGAGTAGTGTTCAGAACATTTCAGCACCATGGGCTAAGACTGTTAACACTGTCATATCCTGGTCACATCCCAGCAGGGGACCTTCCCTAAATTTCCCCTTGATACTGAATAATGTAAAGCATGTAATGTGATGCTGATACTGTGATACTATTAATGTACAGACCGGAGGGAGCTTCATCAGCAGTAATGTCACAGCGTTCCCCTTCTCTGATGGGTTTTGCAGGAGGGTGTGGGTGTAGAGGGGAAGGCTAGCTAAGCTGAGGGGGGTGAGCTGGGTGAGGAAATGGCACCTCAACGGAGTTGAGAGAGAAGGGGTGGATCAGAGCTTGGTATCCAGTTTAGTTTCTTCTGATGCGACCAGCTTAAACACAGAGCCAATTTCTCTGAAGGTCACTCAAGACCCAATTTCACAGTGAAAATGAAAAAAATAACTTGTTTCAAAAAATTCAAATAAATAACTAACGGAAAAGTGGTGCGTGCATACAGTTGAAGTAGGAAGTTTACATACACCTTAGCCAAATACATTAAAACTCAGTTTTACACAATTCCTGACATTTAATCGTAGTAAAAAGTTAGGATCACCACTTTATTTTAAGAACGTGAAATAATTGTAGAGAGATTTCTTTCATCACATTCCCAGTGGGTCAGAAGTTTACATACACTCAATTAGTATTTGGTAGCATTGTCTTTAAATTGTTTAACTTGGGTCAAACGTTTCAGGTAGCCTTCCACAAGCTTCCCACAATAAGTTAGGTGAACTTCGGCCCATTCCTCCTGACAGAGCTGGTGTAACTGAGTCAGGTTTGTAGGCCTCCTTGCTCGCACACGCTTTTTCAGTTCTGCCCACACATTTTCTATAGGATTGAGGTCAGGGCTTTGTGATGGCCATTCCAATACCTTGACTTTGTTGTCCTTAAGCCATTTTGCCACAACTTTGGAAGTATGCTTGTGGTCATTGTCCATTGGGAAGACCCATTTGCGACCAAGCTTTAACTTCCTGACTGATGTCTTGAGATGTTGCTTCAATATATCCACATAATTTTCCTTCCTCATGATGCCATCTATTTTGTGAAGTGCACCAGTCCCTCCTGCAGCAAAGCACCCCCACAGCATGATGCTGCCACCCCCATGCTTCACGGTTGGGATGGTGTTCTTCGGCTTGCAAGCATTCCCCTTTTTCCTCCAAACATTACGATGGTCATTATGGCCAAACAGTTCAATTTTTGTTTCATCAGACCAGAGGACATTTCTCCAAAAAGTAAGGTATTTGTCCCCATGTGCAGTTGCAAACCGTAGTCTGGCTTTTTTATGGCGGTTTTGGAGCAGTGGCTTCTTGCTTGCTGAGCGGCCTTTCAGGTTATGTCGATATAGGACTCGTTTTACTGTGGATATAGATACTTTTGTACCCGTTTCCTCCAGCATCTTCACAAGGTCCTTTGCTGTTGTTCTGGGATTGATTTGCACTTTTCGCACTAAACTACGTTCATCTCTAGGAGACCGAACGCGTCTCCTTCCTGAGCGGTATGACGGCTGCGTGGTCCCATGGTGTTTATACTTGCGTACTATTGTTTGTACAGATGAATGTGGTACCTTTAGGTATTTGGAAATTGCTCCCAAGGATGAACCAGACTTGTGGAGGTCTACCATTTTTTTTCTGAGGTCTTAGCTGATTTATTTTGATTTTCCCATGATGTCAAGCAAAGAGGCACTGAGTTTGAAGGTAGGCCTTGAAATACATCCACAGGTACACCTCCAATTGACTCAAATGATGTCAATTAGCCTATCAGAAGCTTCTAAAGCCATGACATCATTTTCTGGAATTTTCCAAGCTGTTTAAACGCACAGTCAACTTAGTGTATGTAAACTTCTGACCCACTGGAATTGTGATACAGTGAATTATAAGTTAAATAGTCTGTCTGTAAACAATTGTTGGAAAAATTACTTGTGTCATGCACAAAGTAGATGTCTTAACCGACTCGCCAAATTTATAGTTTGCTAACATGAAATGTGTGGAGTGGTTGAAAAACAAGTTTTAATGACTCCAACTTCCAAGTCCAAGTGTATGTCAACTTCCAACTTCAACTGTATGTATTCAACCCTTTGCTATGAAGCCCCAGAATAAGATCTAATGCAACCAATTACCTTCAGAAGTCACATAATTAGTTAATTAAAGTCCACCTGTTTGCAATCTAAGTGTCACATGATCTGTCACGTGATCTCAGTATATATACACACTTGTTCTGAAAGGCCCCAGAGTCAGGGTTGGGTTATAAAAAAATATTTGAAATATTGAACATCGCACAGAGCACCATTAAATCCATTATAAAAAAATGGAAAGAATATGGCACCACAACAAACCTGCCAAGAGAGAGGCGCCCACCAAAACTCATGGACCAGGCAAGGAGGGCATTAATCAGAGAGGCAACAAAGAGACCAAAGATAACCCTGAAGGAGCTGCAAAGCACCACAGCGGAGATTGCAGTATCTGTCCATAGGACTACTTTAAGCCGTACACTCCACAGAGCTGGGCTTTTTGGAAGAGTGGCCAGAAAAAAGCCATTGCTTAATGAAAAAAATAAGCAAACACATTTGTTTTTGGCCAAAAGGCATGTGGGAGACTCCCCAAACATATGGAAGAAGGTACTCTGGTCAGATGAGACTAAAATTGAGCTTTTTGGCCATCAAGGAAAACGCTATGTCTGGCTCAAACCCAACACCTCTCATCACCCCGAGAACACCATCCCCACAGTGAAGCATGGTGGTGGCAGCATCATATAATAATATAATAATAATATGCCATTTAGCAGACGCTTTTATCCAAAGCGACTTACAGTCATGCGTGCATACATTTTTGTGTATGGGTGGTCCCGGGGATCGAACCCACTACCTTGGCGTTACAAGCGCCGTGCTCTACCAGCTGAGCTACAGAGGACCACATGCTGTGGGGATGTTTTTCCATCGGCAGGGACTGGGAAACTGGTCAGAATTGAAGGAATGATGGATGGCGGTAAATACAGGGAAATTCTTGAGGGAAACCTGTTTCAGTCTTCCAGAGATTTGAGACTGGGACGGAGGTTCACCTTCCAGCAGGACAATGACCCTAAGCATACTGCTAAAGCAACACTCCAGTGGTTTAAGGGGAAACATTTAAATGTCTTGGAATGGCCTAGTCAAAGCCCAGACTGCAATCCAATTGAGAATCTGTGGTATGACTTAAAGATTGCTGTACACCAGCGGAACCCATCCAACTTGAAGGAGCTGGAGCAGTTTTGCCTTGAAGAATGGGCAAAAATCCCAGTGGCTAGATGTGCCAAGCATATAGATAAATACCAAGAGACTTGCAGCTGTAATTGCTGCAAAAGGTGGCTCTACAAATTATTGACTTTGGGGGGGGTGAATAGTTATGCACGCTCAAGTTTTCTGTTTTTTTGTCTTATTTCTTGTTTGTTTCACAAATAAAAATATTTTGCATCTTCAAAGTGGTAGGCATGTTGTGTAAATCAAATGATACAACCCCCCCAAAAAATCAATTTTAATTCCAGGTTGTAAGGCAACAAAATAGGAAAAATGCCAAGGGGGGTGAATACTTTCGCAAGCCACTGTATACACCCATTTATTCTTGAGGAATATAACTTATAAATGCCTCATGAGCTTAGTTCAACTGTCGTACCCCATCAGAATCCAAAATATAAGGTTGTTTTACTCCAATGTTTGTAAATGTAAACAATGTCAATGAAAACAAAAACTATATAGCCTCAAAACATGGTTAAAACTATAATTTTGATATCACAGACTGAGCTATGGATGCAAGGACTATGCATTTAAGAGTGGTTACATTTCTCCAGGCCCATCCCTTAGCTTTTCACCAAAACATAGGCGGAGTGACTGCTTTGTTATTAATTCAATTGAGGACTCTAGCTTTAACATCCCTGGGTTGTATATAGGGTCCCTTTATGGCTTCTCCAAACAAGCTAGTCAGTTGACAACACTGTCAGACAACACTGAAACATCCTCTTTGCAGTTTTCAGTATACTGGGAGACACAAAGAAATGAAACGAACAAAGTATTACCAAGGAAGTGTTTACTTTGTACATTGGCTATAAAAGCAAAGCTTGATGACATTGCACCAATGCAGAGTCTGTGTGAATACCAGTCATGTCCAAGGTCCCCATTCCCCTTCATACTGCAGGTGACGCTTGGCTGAGGAAAAATGAGAAAACATCCCTATTTTGACAGGTGCTTCCATCCTAGGTGACCCTGAAAGATCTCCAAACAACCCCCCACCAGGCCTGACTGATGATGTATGGCAGACCTGTGTGTGTGTGTGTGTGTACATGTAGCATCCATGTGTACGCGTGTGTGTGTGCCTGCCTGCTAGACTCCCAGTGTTTTCCCCTGTCACGTTAAAGCAGCAGTGGTCTCAGCCCAGCCAGCCCAGCCTGTCCTTGTGCTTCTGGTCATCAGTTCAGCTGGAGCGTAAACAAGTTGACAGGCCCGCTGGTTGGTGGTGGTGGTGGTGGTGGTGGGGCGCGTATCCGGTCTTGCACTCTCCCCACTCCTCCCCTCTCGTCTCCTCTGTCCTCCCACCATCCCCTCTCGTCTCCTCTGTCCTCCCACCCTCCCCTCTCGTCTCCTCTGTCCTCCCACCATCCCCTCTCGTCTCCTCTGTCCTCCCACCCTCCCCTCTCGTCTCCTCTGTCCTCCCACCCTCCCCTCTCGTCTCCTCTGTCCTCCCACCCTCCCCGGCATGCACTGCCACCGCTGTCTCGCTCATCCACCCTTCCAGTCGGCAGCGAGCCGAGCACCACCATCAATCGATGCGCCCCACCACTGTCTGCATGCTGATGACGACGGCCGGGCCAGTCTGTCCCTCTCTGTCGCCCTTTAAAAAGAGAGGCCTTCCCTGCTGCTTTTATGGAGCACTAACCTTTTAGAGCACCCGCCATGTAGATTTAATGCCAGAGGCTGATTCAGGAGAGAGAGAGAGAGAGAGAGAGAGAGAGAGAGAGAGAGAGAGAGAGAGAGAGAGAGAGACACGAGCAGGAATACAGTGACCTGAATCCTCCACTGTCGTTAAAGGGATGGCACTTAATGTCAGACAGTTGTAGGCCTTTTTCTCCCACAGCGTATTATGATTGTTCAATTCTACATTCGGTCAAGAACAATATCTAAGTTCTATTACCAGTTAGTAGGAGAGGAGAGGGGGCTAAACATTATTTAGTGTGGCTGGTGGCATGGTGACAGAGGCAACATGGCTTGTGGAAGCTGTGACTGAGACATCAGGAGTGTCTGGGAGCTGTGCTGTGTCGGCAGAGCTGGGGATGGGCTGCAGGGAGAAAGCTTGTCTTGCGTAAAGCGCACACACAATAACGTCACAATCTTAGATTACTAGCCCTAAGCTCTCCATAATCACATCAACATCCTGGGCTCTGTGGCCTTTAGGAACATTAACTAGGTAATGAGGGATTCAGCTACTTTACTGCCACATGCACTGACTGTATAAGGTTAAAAATATGTTTTATTGTCACATACACCGGATAGGTGCAGTGAATTGTGTTGTTTTAGAGGATCAACCATAGTAGTACGGCGCCCCTGGAGCAAATTAGGGTTAAGTGCCTTGCTCAAGGGCATATCAACAGATTTTTCACATTGTCAGCTTTTAGGTTACTGGCCCAACGCTGTAACCACTAGGTTACCTGGTTCCCTACCCACCTACCTCCCCTAGATGTACCTGCCCAACCCCCCCAGGGGAGAGAGCATCACCTCTGGAAAGGAGCTGGTGAGAGGATGATTAAAGATGCTGTGTACAAAAACAGTGGGAACAACAAGGGGATCAGTCAAAAGGAGCTTTCTACAGCAGCTGCTGCTGAAGTGGATGGAAGGTGGCCATCACATTACCAGGCAGGCAGTCCCCTTGGCTCTACCATTAACAGCCCTTTGGCCTGTCAGGGCTTTAAGTCTAAGCTTTGCCCTTTTGACATCTTAGAAAGAGTTTGTGAGGGCTGTGAACATGCAGCTTAAAAAAATGCACATTATGTGTGGTTCAAAATGTGTCCATAATCACCACAGACAGCATATAGGTAGTCTTGGCACTCAGAACCAAATCTTCAGAACGTACTGGCCAGGAACTCAATTTACAGTAACATTTGAATGTTAGGTCTGTCACAAGAGCCTACATAGATGGGTATGTTGTGATTGTCGCAGAAAGAAGAAAACAACATTCTGTTGGTGACTGCCTCCACACAGTTAGAAGTGAGTGAGTCACTGCTTAACAATGTACACAGTTTGTTAAACCACACTGTATCCCTTCCTCCGGATGTGAGTGTGGATGTCATTCACTACAAAAGCCCCCAGTGTCTGTCAGTGTGGCTGGCGCAAGCTGGCTGTGTGTGTGTGTGTGTGTGTGTGTGTGTGTCATGCGTATGTTAATCACTGTTGTATGTAAATGAGAGAGGAAGAGAATAAAAGAGAGATGCATAAAAAAGAAAGAGAGGAGGAGAGTCAGAGAGGTAAGGAAAGAGGAGAAAGAGACTGGCTTTTTGACTGTCTACTCTGTGCTGCAGTCGAGAGGGAGAGAAATGGGCGAAACAAAGACAGCGGCGGCGGGTGATTGATATCAGAGCGGTCTGGCACTGCCACCTGATCCACTCGGCTCCAGCAGCACTGAACTCACTGAACCCACCGAGCCAAGATGGCCGTCTAGCTGGAAGCCCACTCGCTCATCACTGCTGTCTCAATACTGCTGAGGGGTTTGTACTGACAGGCAGGCACAGTGGCACACCCATGCATAGACACACCCACACACACAGCCATTATTCTACACATGCTACAGTGCATCTTCTGGCCATGATTAAAGAGAACTATGGATCATAACAATTTTTGTTAATGTATTTTAACATCCTACTGCTTCTCATAATAGCATGTCTTAAAGACATCGATAATATACATCTATATGATTTCCTTTTCTGAGATACTAGGCCTATACAGTTTAGAACTCTGTGTAGCCTAAGTGCTAATGTGGGAAAGTGTGGATGTGACCTTGGACAGGAAGCTTCACCTCAACCCTCACAGCCATTAATCTCCTGTCTATGTCAAATCATATCCAATCATATACCTGGTGCATCAATGTCCTAACTCGTCCCAGATGAAAATCTATGGTTGAATTTTTTTTAATTAAAACTGGAGTCTAAATGCCTTCCTTCCTTCAGTTAGGAATGACTCCTCATTCTGGGGCTCCAGTTCCAGTGCCTAGCTGCCTAGCTGGCAGATGCAAACTGCTGTCTGTTCTGCCTTCTTACAAATGGAAATGAGCAGCAGCTCTCTGCCATTGAAAATGTGGCTTTTCTCCGGTCTGCTGCCAGAAGATTAGCAGTTGAGGGGAAGCTTGAGATGCATAGCTATTTTCATACAGAAAGGACTACATTCACACAGGAAGGACTACTTTCACACAGGAAGGACTACTTTCACACAGGAAGGACTACTTTCACACAGGATGGACTACTTTCATACAGAAAGGACTACTTTCACACAGGAAGGACTACTTTCATACAGAAATGACTACTTCCATACAGAAATGACTACTTTCACACAGGAAGGACTACTTTCATACAGAAATGACTACTTCCATACAGAAATGACTACTTTCACACAGGAAGGACTACTTTCATACAGAAATGACTACTTCCATACAGAAATGACTACTTTCACACAGGAAGGACTACTTTCATACAGAAATGACTACTTCCATACAGAAAGGACTACTTTCACACAGGAAGGACTACTTTCATACAGAAATGACTACTTTCGTACAGAAAGGACTACTTTCACACAGGAAGTTAGAACACATGGTACGAGGGAAAGATGACAGGATGTTTTTTCTTCCCTTCTTCCTCATATGACATCCGCTGAAGACTTAGTTGACTTTGCATATTATCATTGGGCTGTTAGCAGCACAGCTTGACCGCCTGCCTAGTCTAATGTAGTCCAGCCTCATACTGTAGCCAGATGTGCTACATACATGGCAGTCTTCTGACAGCCTAACTATGATGAATGTGAGTGAGGGCCAAGAACCCAGGGTACCAACCAAGGCCCCAGGGTTACGGACTAGAAGCACACTTTGAACACAACAGTCGGCCATCTTGGACGCTGTCTCCAGTTCATACACTGAACAAAAATATAAACGCAACATGTAAAGTGTTGGTCCCATGTTTCATGAGCTGAAATAAAAGATCCCAGAATTTTTCCATACGCACAAAACGCTTATTTCTCTCAAATTTAGTGCACAAATTAGTTTACATCCTCCTTTGCCAAGATAATCCATCCACCTGACAGGTGTGGCATATCAAGAAGCTGATTAAACAGCATGATCATTACACAGGTGCACCTTGTGCTGGGACAATAAAAAGCCACTCTACAATGTGCAGTTTGTTACACAACACATGCCACAGATGTCTCAAGTTTTGAGGGAGCGTGCAATTGGTATGCTGACTGCAGGAATGTCCACCAGAGCTGTTGCCAGATAATTTAATGTTAATTTCTCTACCATAAGCCACCTACAACGTCGTTTTAGAGACGTTTGGCAGTACGTCCAACCGGCCTCACAACCGCAGACCACGTGTAACTAGGGCTGTTACGGTGACCGTATTACCGCCACACCGGCGGCCACAAGTCATGAAGGCAGTCAAATTCCACGTGACCGTTTAGTCACGGTAATTAGGCTTCTCCAAGCTCTGATGCTGCTGATGGTCATTAGTAGCCTTCCAAACTTGCTAACTGTCTGGTACTCAGCACTCTATTGTCCCTCTAATCACTCTGACATCAATGCAAATGTAATCGTAAATCTAATCAAACACTTAATGAGAGCCCATGAGCTGATGTTGCGCAACATTTCTATAGGCTATCCAATTGCGTGAGAAAACAGAGTGGTGGCCTCTATTAAAAAGAGGAGGATCCCATCAGCTTGCTACAGTGAGGGAAAAAAGTATTTGATCCCCTGCTGATTTTGTACGTTTGCCCACTGACAAAGAAATTATCAATCTATAATTTTAATGGTAGGTTTATTTGAACAGTGAGAAACAGAATAACAACAAAAAAATCCAGAAAAATGCATGTAAAAAATGTTATAAATTCATTTGCATTTTAATGAAGGAAATAAGTATTTGACCCCCTCTCAATCAGAAAGATTTCTGGCTCCCAAGTGTCTTTTATACAGGTAACGAGCTGAGATTAGGAGCACATTCTTAAAGTGAGTGCTCCTAATCTCAGCTTGTTACCTGTATAAAATACACCTGTCCACAGAAGCAATCAATCAATCAGATTCCAAACTCTCCAACATTGGCCAAGACCAAAGAGCTCTCCAAGGATGTCAGGGACAAGATTGTAGACCTATACAAGGCTGGAATGGGCTACAAGACCATCGCCAAGCAGCTTGGTGAGAAGGTGACAACAGTTGGTGCGATTATTCGCAAATGGAAGAAACACAAAATAACTGTAAATCTCCCTCGGCCTGGGGATCCATGCAAGATCTCACCCCTTGGAGTTGCAATGATCATGAGAACAGTGAGGAATCAGCCCAGAACTACACGGGAGGATCTTGTCAATGATCTCAAGGCAGCTGGGACCATAGTCACCAAGAAAACAATTGGTAACATACTACGCTGTGAAGGACTGAAATCCTGCAGCGCCCGCAAGGTCCCCCTGCTCAAGAAAGCACATATACAGGCCCGTCTGAAGTTTGCCAATGAACATCTGAATGATTCAGAGGAGAACTGGGTGAAAGTGTTGTGATCAGATGAGACCAAAATGGAGCTCTTTGGCATCAACTCAACTCTGCGTGTTTGGAGGAGGAGGAATGCTGCCTATGACCCCAAGAACACCATCCCCACCGTCAAACATGGAGGTGAAAACATTATGCTTTGGGGGTGTTTTTCTGCTAAGGGGACAGGACAACTTCACCGCATCAAAGGGACGATGGGCTGGGCCATGTACCGCCAAATCTAGGGTGAGAACCTCCTTCCCTCAGCCAGGGCATTGAAAATGGGTCGTGGATGGGTATTCCAGCATGACAATGACCCAAAACACACGGCCAAGGCAACAAAGGAGTGGCTCAAGAAGAAGCACATTAAGGTCCTGGAGTGGCCTAGCCAGTCTCCAGACCTTAATCCCATAGAAAATATGTGGAGGAGCTGAAGGTTCGAGTTGCCAAACGTCAGGCTCGAAACCTTAATGACTTGGAGAAGATCTGCAAAGAGGAGTGGGACAAAATCCCTCCTGAGATGTGTGCAAACCTGGTGGCCAACTACAAGAAACGTCTGACCTCTGTGATTGCCAACAACGGTTTTGCCACCAAGTACTAAGTCATGTTTTGCAGAGGGGTCAAATACTTATTTCCCTCAATAAAATGCAAATCAATTTATAACATTTTTGACAAGCGTTTTTCTGGATTTGGTTGTTGTTATTCTGTCTCTCACTGTTCAAATAAACCTACCATTCAAATTATAGACTGATCATGTCTTTGTCAGTGGGCAGACGTACAAAATAAGCAGGGGATCAAATACTTTTTTCCCTCACTGTATAGTCTTACTATATTTATTTCTCAACTTTCCTAATATTAAGCACGTTGCTTCTCTTTACAACAGGAGTATAGCCTACCTTTCTGGCATTAAAAAATGAACCACGGGAAAAGCGTCCTCCATTCGCTATTTAAGTGCATAGATGACGTGTATTTTAATGGTCCATTCTAAATCAAAACAAATTTCACACATACACTACCAGTCAAAAGTTTGGACACACCTAGTCATTCAAGGGTTTTTCTTTATTTTTACATTGTAGAATAATAGTGCAGACATCAAAACTATGAAATAACACATATGGAATCATGTAGTAACCAAAAAAGGGTTAAACAAATCAAAATATATTTTATATTTGAGATTCTTCAAATAGCCACCCTTTGCCATGATGACAGCTTTGCACACTCTTGGCATTCTCTCAACCAGCTTCATGAGGTAGTCACCTGGAATGCATTTCAATTAACAGGTGTGCCTTCTTAGAAGTTAATTTGTGGAATTTCATTCCTTCTTAATGCGTTTGAGCCAATCAGTTGAGCCAAAGGTATACAGAAGTTAGTAAAATACTTATTATGGCAAGAACAGCTCAAATAAGCAAAGAGAAACAACAGTCCATCATTACTTTAAGACATGAAGGTCAGTCAATATGGAAAATGTCAATAACTTTTAAAGTTTCTTCAAGTGCAGTCGCAAAATCCATCAAGCGCTATGATGAAACTGGCTCTCATGAGGACCACCACAGGAATGGAAGACCCAGAGTTACCTCTGCTGCAGAGGATAAGTTCATTAGAGTTACCAGCCTCAGAAATTGCAGCCAAAATAAATGCTTCACAGAGTTCAAGTCACAGACACATCTCAACATCAACTGTTCAGAGGGGACTGTGTGAATCAGGCCTTCATGGTCGAATTGCTGCAAAGAAACCACCACTAAAGGACACCAATAATAAGAAGAGACCTGCTTGGGCCAAGAAACAAGAGCAATGGACATTAGACCGGTGGAAATTTGTCCATGGGTCTGGAGTCCAAATTGGAGATTTTTGGTTCCAACCGCCGTGTCTTTGTGAGACGCGGTGTGGGTGAACGGATTATCTCCGCATGTGTAGTTCCCACCATAAAGCATGGAGGAGGAGGTGTTATGGTGTGGGGGTGCTTTGCTGGTGACACTGTCTGTGATTTATTTAGTATTCAAGGCACACTTAACCAGCATGGCTACCACAGCATTCTGCAGCGATACGCCATACCATCTGGTTTGGGCTTAGTGGGACTATCATTTGTTTTTCAACAGGACAATGACCCAACACACCAGGCTGTGTAAGGTCTATTTTACCAAGAAGGAGAGTGATGGGATGCTGCATCGGATGACCTGGCCTCCACAATCCCCCGACCTCAACCCAATTGAGATGGTTTGGGTTGAGTCGGACGGCAGAGTGAAGGAAAAGCAGCCAACAAGTGCTAAGCATATGTGGGAACTCCTTCAAGACTGTTGGAAAAGCATTCAGGTGAAGCTGGTTGAGAGAATGTAGAAAATGAGAAAATGTAGAAAATAGTAACAATAAAGAAAAACCCTTGAATGAGTAGGTGTGTCCAAACTTATGACTGGTACTGTATATTATTTAGTACAGTAATCCCTCGTTTATCGCGGGGGTTACGTTCCGAAAATGACCCGCGATAAGTGAAATCCGCGAAATAGAAAACTTTTTTTTTTTTTTACAATTAGCAACTATTACATGTATACAAATACAGTGACTCACGTGTAGGCCGTTTCACTGCTCTTCAGACTGGGCCGCTGCATCCTGACTGCGCTCTGCAGTGTTCTCTTCTTCTGAAGCCCGCGGTGCAGGTGTGTTTGTTCGGGAGAAGAACATAGTGATAGGCAGCTGTTGTCGCTCTTTTTTCTTCTTTGCAAAAAGATCCTTGTACACCGACATGCCACCATCGATTACGTTGGAGAACTGTAACGAACGGCTCATCAAAGGGTCCCATTTCATTAGGAGATGTTCGAAATTACAAGATAATTTGGCCAACTTAATGTAAATTTGCCAAGCTGTTTTATGTACGTACACATAACTGCACGAGACGACAAAATGATAGCACAATTCGTAGCATGTTTTGATACAAGAAGCG
This sequence comes from Coregonus clupeaformis, assembly GCF_020615455.1. Lineage (NCBI taxonomy): Eukaryota > Metazoa > Chordata > Actinopteri > Salmoniformes > Salmonidae > Coregonus > Coregonus clupeaformis. The sequence goes on along the minus strand of NC_059222.1, from coordinate 15,955,107 downwards.
GGAGTGAGTTTTTAGCGAATCAGAATGCAGAGCACAATGCACCAAAAAAAAAAAAATGCATTATGAAAATCCGCGAAATAGCGAATCCGCGATAAGTGAACCGCGAAGTGGCGAGGGATCACTGTATATGTAAAGACAAGATTAAATCAAGAACAGTCTGATGGGTGACAATATTAGCCTATCATTTGTGAATTATATATTATCACTTGTACTTGTGAATGATGCCCAGCGTAAGGCAAGAAACAATGCCTTTTTTGGGTGACTTTTTCTAATCATAGTCGTACACCCCATGTAGCCTAGCCCATAGGCCTATATGTTTTGATAAGGTTTGAATCACAACTAAAGTGGCCAAATAACTTCTTAAAATTAAACACATTAACTAGCCTAACTGGCATACATAAGCAGCGTGTGAGTTTCAAGTTTTGGGAAGATAATTTACACCATAAAGATGCACCTTTATAATAAAAGCATTATGCATAATCGCATTTGCGGTCACTTTTGATAAGTGTTTTCCTGCTAATGGAACATTCACACTTTTAAGCCTACTGCCATGTGCGCATTGTTGAGCTTATAATGTGAAGAAATAGCCTAATAGTTTATCAACATTTTAAGCTAAACGTTCTGATCTGTTCCCTCAGCCTCATTGCGTAAAACAGGTTTTTTGATGCTAGTGGCTGTATTAATTTGGGATCTATTGCATACCACAATTGTCCCAGACTATGTTTGGAATATTTATTTCTCGCACAGAATAGAATAGGTAAACTTTTGTACTATAGGGGATAGTAGATTGACATAGGCTAGTGCTTTTGCTGTTCGTTAGGCCTGCTCATTTTGTTGGCTGACGAAAAGTAAATGTGGACAGTTCTTCCAATATCTTCAATATGCACCTCAGAATTGAATAAGGACGCGTCCCCAATGTGTCGGTCTTCACTTGTAGCCTGTGAGAAAGACCCGATCACGTGATGGAGAGCCATGTGAGTGAGAGGTGCTTCGGAGCACGCAGCACTCAGGGAGAAGGGAATTACAATTATTATATTCAGCCCAAGGGCACAACGGCCACTGGCCGCAAAAGGCATGGATTTTTTTAGGGGGCATTACGTCCACACAAAGGGGATGCCACCGGAAAATTCGAGGCATTATCAAGTGCTTGTCAAATTGTGAATGAGAGACTGATGAAGTGTGTACAGCCCACGCATAAAACAAAGCAGAGCTCATGCCTTTCATGCGACTTTTTCAAATCATCATTAGAGTTGCATCATGCAGACTTAGAATGTATAAAAAAATCAAAACATATAGCCCAACATTTGTAGAACAACTAAAGTTACATTAATAACGCTAAATTAAGCATATAGGAGTACCTATTTATTTGTTAACCGCTCAACACAGAATAACCACATGTGCGCACTCCCTCAAATCGTTTGGAGAAAAGATCCTTTCTATTTTATTCAGCTTTGTTCAATTGTATTCTTCATACTATAAAATAATGTCACAGAATTCTAAGCAAATCTTGTCTGCTAAATGAACTAGTGTAGCCCACAGCCATATGAAAAAGCCAGATGAGGACCTAACATAAGGACAACTCAGAGTATGCTATTATGTTATTCTGAAATAGACTACATTTTCTTCATATGTTTCTTTAGATCTGTCTAAAATAAATAATGGATTTATTGTGAAGGTGTAAGCTATATTACATGGATTTATTAGACTTTTTTTAATGTAGATGTTCCAAAGGTCTGCATCAGTGGCTTGTAGGCTGTGTGTGGAAGGAGATCCTAAATGTTAATTAACGGTAAATTAACGGTAAATTACTGTGAGACTGGCAGTTATTTGCTTGACAATCACCGGCTGACTAAATTTCATGACCGCCACAGCCCTACGTGTAACCATGCCAGCCCAGGACCTCCACATCTGGCTTCTTCACCTGCAGGATTGTCTGAGACCAGCCACCTGGACAACTGATGAAACTGAGGAGTATTTCTGTTTATAATAAAGCCCCTTTGTGGGGAAAAACTCATTCTGATTGGCTGGGCCTGGCTCCCCAGTGGATGGACCTATGCCCTCCCAGGGCCACCTATGGCTGCCACCCTGCCCAGTCACGTGTAATCCATAGATTAGGGCCTAATGAATTTATTTCAATTGACTGATTTCCTTATATAAACTTTAACTCAGTAAAATCGTTGCATGTTGTGTTTATATTTTTGTTCAGTATACTATATATACCTCAGTGATCCCAACCAACCACTGTGCTTGACTCTTCCATACTAATACCCGAGTGGGACACTTTCCCATGAAAGATTAATTGAACACTTAATGAATAGTGAGTGTATAGGTAGGATGTTCCACAGCTAAAGGCAGACGCGTCATCACCACGACTGATCAGTATCTGTTGCCTAAGCTGATAGTTCAGGCCAGCAGATACTGCGTGTGTGTGTGTGTGTGTGTGTGTGTGTGTGTGTGTGTGTGTGTGTGTGTGTGTGTGTGTGTGTGTGTGTGGCATCAACCATGAAGACTTCTGTCATGGTATCCCAATTTTCCTAATGGCTCACAGCTGATTACAGATTTATGAGCATGGCCACTATATCCTCGGATTAAAGACAAAGGAGGTCCTCCACACACACACACACACACACACACTCCTCTCCCAACACTGAGCCGATCAGTGATCAGTGTCACAACACCAAGTGCGTCTACAACACAACAGCTCTGATTGGTTAGGTAGGGATAGGCTTAGGGAAGATGCCATACGTATGTCAATGTGGTGTAGACAGGCCGAGTCCAAATACTCTACTACCCAGCTAGCACAAAATGTTCTAAGAACCATATGTTTCTTAGAGGTTGGTGAGAGTGTGGTTGTCCTATTAGTATTTTGGTCCGGCTCCTGCTCATCCCAGTCAAAGCACTTCTATGTTGTACTTACTATGACTGTGATATGCGATTGTCTTACATAGGTACCTTAAGATGAATGCTCTAACTGTATGTCGCTCTGGATAAGAGTGTCTGCTAAATGACTACAATGTACATTTTAAATTTAGCATACAACCTTCCCACAACTTTCTGGGAATGGTGCAGGATAGGTGCTTAGCTTTGGAATACTCTCACCACATTTAAGGAACTTGACAAATGGTTACATTTAATTACAATATTCTAGGAATGTTCTCCAAATGGTTTGACATTGGGAATGTTTTTAAATAGTTCTGAGAACTTTAAGAAACAACTTTCATTTTGGGAAATGTCAGTACTTCTATACTGTATGGTTCTATAGTTGCCATGGCGCCTAGTGGCAGCCTAGGCAGAGGGCTCCCTTATATTCTATACTGTATGGTTCTATAGTTGCCATGGCGCCTAGTGGCAGCCTAGGCAGAGGGCTCCTTTATATTCTATACTGTATGGTTCTATAGTTGCCATGGTGCCTAGTGGCAGCCTAGGCAGAGGGCTCCTTTATATTCTATACTGTATGGTTCTATAGTTGCCATGGCGCCTAGTGGCAGCCTAGGCAGAGGGCTCCCTTATATTCTATACTGTATGGTTCTATAGTTGCCATGGCGCCTAGTGGCAGCCTAGGCAGAGGGCTCCTTTATATTTTGTACATATTTCATTTTTGTAGGTGTTTTTTTCAGTTTTGACCGAATACAACATTCAATCTTGAATCACTCAGTTGCAAGACTGTGATGGTAAGGGAGAGTGGGGTAAGTTGAGCATTCAGCATCACTCCATCAAGGGAAATATAGTTTTATTTCTAACAAAGATCTACATATATTTCAGGATGTGTATCCATGGAAATAATCAAAATTCATGTAAACATTACAGTTTTGAAAACATCGTTTGTACAAAAAAGTGGTCTCTTGGCACAACCCGGGTATGGGGTAACTTGAGCCGCAGGACAGGGTAAATTAAGCCGCCTACAAATTTCGGTACTGAATGAAATATTACCACTACCTTTTTAAAACCATGTCTATCTTTATTTCCCAAAAACAATTCAACGCAATAACTTATTTGTCTTTTAAATCATTTTAAGCATATTTTAACACAGGCTGCCAGTTGTACATTGTTGAAGAACAGTAAAAACCATTCTCTCTCTACTTCAGTAAAACGTTTCCTACAAGTTTCCTCATGGTTCTATTTAAAGTCATTGAGCTTTCTATAAATGGCAGTTACAAGCAAGAGACACGTTCCGTGGTAGAACGCTCTCTCTCAGATAGACACCCATTAGACACCCATGACTTTAGCCAAAGCCAATCAATACCATTAGTGTTCTTCACAGGGTGAACCAAAAAATGAACAACATCTTGAGTCAAACCAGCCTCCATCCCTCCAGCTCTTTCCTCTAAGCCTTGCCCCCCAGACCCAGGACCAGCCTAACAATGCCTTAGGGATGGGCCACCCTCTGCTCCTCTTCCCCTTCAATGGCACCATTCAGGCGCGTCGCAGCTGACACAGTCACACTAGCCAAGATGTCCGTCCCTGATAAGACCCCGAACAGAGGTCCTGTCCTGTCTGCCCCCGAAACCTGAGCACTGGACGGGGAAAGAACACAGACAGACAGGGCTGAGTGCTCTCTCGCTCTTTCTCTTTGTGGTATCCTGCTGTTTCTCCTGACTCTTGAGTCATCAGACTCCTCTGACATTGAGCTCATCATTACAGGAGTGAACTCTATGATCCTGTATCTCTTTACACCAAACAGCAAGTTTGAGCCAGCATATGAGCAGAGAAACAAGTGCCTGGTAATATGTGCAAATGGAACCCTATAGAACATCCCTGCTGAAAAAAACAGCATATACCAGAATAGGCTGATCATGCTGGTCACCTGTCTTCGTTGTGTTTTTGCTGGTGCCTTCGCTGGGTTTTCGCTGGTGTCTTCGCTGGGTTTTCGCTGGTGCCTTCGCTGGGTTTTCGCTGGTGCCTTCGCTGGGTTTTCGTTGGTGCCTTCGCTGGGTTTTCGCTGGTGCCTTCGCTGGGTTTTCGCTGGTGCTTCGCTGGTGCCTTCCCTGGGTTTTGGACATTGGTGACCAGCATACCAGCATCAAAGTACTTTATTATTTAAGACAGTACATTACATATAAGACCTTAATTTGAGAGCTTAGTTTTTCCCTACTACAGTGGCCACATCAGGCCTGCAAGTCACATTTTGCTGGCTTGCAAAGTGATGTTTAATTCCTATTAAGTGGGGGTATCCAACAATTTGAACTTTTATTCGCCCACAATCTGCATTCAGAATGACTGGCAGGGTTAGGAAGATGAGTAAATAAGACTACCTAAACCATCTAAACAGAAACAACCATTTCAGTAACGGGTGCAATAAGTCCAACTAATAAGTCCACCTAAATGTATGTTATTTATCTTCGTGTAGCATAAGATTAATTAATCAATCGATGTACATGCAAAAACACAACAAACCAAAAAGATATTGAAATAAACAATTCTAAAAATCGAACTGCAATAGAGCATGCTGGGAAATATGATAATGATGGGTGTGGTTTTGCCAAACCAGCTTGACCAGCTAGACCAGGGATGGGCAACTGGCAGCCCACCTTTTGTAGGCCTGCGGAACAAAATAAATAAAAGGGAACTCAGTCGGGAACTCAGTCTTGGTCTCAACTTACTGCTGAGAGTTAGAATAGTAGGATACACAAGGTGACATTTCGAAATTTGTTTGTGCATCAGCAGTTATGTTATGTCAGTCATTGACTGTCACTCAATTAGTCCATTATTAAAGCAAAACAATTTTAGATTGTTAAGTTAGCTGGCCACTAGACTATATCAATTTGTAGTAATCATGGTCAAATGGGGGTCAATCCCTGAGCTAGACCATGTCGGACAAGCATAGACCAGCATGGACCAGCTTGGTCACCAGCATACCAGCATAAACTAGTCAACAGCATACCAGCATCACCAGCATAAACTGGTCAACAGCATACCAGCATACAGTACCAGCATAAGCTGGTCACCAGCATACCAGCATCAGCTGGTCACCAACATCACCAGCTGGTCAGCCAGCCTAACCAGCTAGACCATGCTGGTCACACCAGCTTGACCAGCATAGACCAGCATGTACCAGCTTGAAATTTAGGCTGGTCTATGCTGTGGATGTTAGCCTTGCAGGAGGATACTAGATCTTGAGAATGAGTGAGAAGACTCTCTGGAATGAAATGACGGAAGGCGGAAGATGATTGAGTGCCAGCGATGACAGCAAGCAGACAGAACATTCCAGGAATGTTTAATGAGGGAGAGGAATGTTCTGATGAAGTCATTTAAGCCGCTCGATGCGTCCCTGTTGTTGTTCTGACTAAATGTGTTGACTGCATACAGTGAAATATGTCTTCTGTCAGACTTAAAGTCTCATTCAGAGAGGAGAGAAATGAGATCATGGGAAATTATGTTGACTATCAAGATGAAAACAACCGTTTGCTAATTAAAAAGTAGAGAGTGTTTCTCCAAAAAAACTAACTTGGAGGCTCCTTTTTGGAGGAATGCTCTGTTATTTATATAGTGTATGGCCAGTAATAACTCTTCGGTTCTCATTAGACTGTTACAACTAATAAAGCCAACTTGATCAAAGCATGCTTTTCATTCAGTAAGCCTTAATCAATCTAGCCTATAGGCATTAAATTACATGTCACAGGGCTATTTATCCTGTCCTATACATTTCCTGCTACAGGTTACAAGCTACAGTAAGAGTAAACACATTCTGAGAAACAGTAGTAAGGCTTTTCATCACGTTTGGTAAAGATCAAGCATTTCAACACCCAACACAGACATGGCAATATCATTTAGAGTCTAAATGCATCACACTCCAACCTACCCAGTCCTCCTCTCTCCTGCTCAGACATGGCTCAACACACAGACAAGACACGCGAGCAGACGATTACACACACAGACTGCAGTTTGCACTGAGGGATGGATTGAGAGTAGAGTAACATGAAGAGCACTGAGTCTAGTACTATGTGATCCACTATCTGAGGATCAGAACACATGGACCACATCAGTCAGCAGGGGGATGACTAATAATAATGCAGCACAAAGATCAGAGAAGGCCGGCCCTAGGCCGTCCAGAGGCACACACACATACACACACAGGGAGTGACGAACACTGCAGTCATGGTTCTGGATAGGGCCGTGAGTCAGCAGCACCCTATCCCTGTCCCTCTAGCCTGCACCCCTTCCTGGACAGCAGCACCCTAAACCTGTCCCTCTGGCCTGCACCCCTCCCTGGACAGCAGCACCCTAAACCTGTCCTTCTAGCCTGCACACCTCCTGGACAGCAGCACCCTAACCCTGTCCCTCCGGATTTTAATGGCGCCGGAGGGGGTGGCTGCCGTTTTACGGGCTCCTAACCAACTGTGCTATTTTGTTAGTTTTTCATGTTGTTTGTAACTTATTGTGTACATAATGTTGCTGCTACCGTCTCTTATGACCAAAAATTACTTCTGGACATCAGAACAGCGATTACTCACCTCGAACTGGACAAAGATTTTTTCTTTAACGAGAACGATGCGAAGGATATACTGCTTTCCCAGGAACGGGCCCAAATCCCCGTCATTTGCGTGAAGAAAAGACGGAGAAAAAGGGGGCGGAGGTCAAATCAAATCAAGTTTTATTTGCCACATGCGCCGAATACAACAGGTGTAGACATTACCGTGAAATGCTTACTTACAGCCCTTAACCAACAATGCATTTATTTCTTAATAAAAAGTAAAATAAAACAACAACAAAAAAGTGTTGAGAAAAAAAGAGCAGAAGTAAAATAAAATAACAGTAGGGAGGCTATATACAGTGAGGGATAAAAGTATTTGATCCCCTGCTGATTTTGTACGTTTGCCCACTGACAAAGACATGATCAGTCTATAATTTTAATGGTAGGTTTATTTGAACAGTGAGAGACAGAATAACAACAACAAAAATCCAGAAAAACGCATGTCAAAAATGTTATAAATTGATTTGCATTTTAATGAGGGAAATAAGTATTTGACCCCTCTGCAAAACATGACTTAGTACTTGGTGGCAAAACCCTTGTTGGCAATCACAGAGGTCAGACGTTTCTTGTAGTTGGCCACCAGGTTTGCACACATCTCAGGAGGGATTTTGTCCCACTCCTCTTTGCAGATCTTCTCCAAGTCATTAAGGTTTTGAGGCTGACGTTTGGCAACTCGAACCTTCAGCTCCCTCCACAGATTTTCTATGGGATTAAGGTCTGGAGACTGGCTAGGCCACTCCAGGACCTTAATGTGCTTCTTCTTGAGCAACTCCTTTGTTGCCTTGGCCGTGTGTTTTGGGTCATTGTCATGCTGGAATACCCATCCACGACCCATTTTCAATGCCCTGGCAGAGGGAAGGATGTTCTCACCCAAGATTTGACGGTACATGGCCCCGTCCATCGTTCCTTTGATGCGGTGAAGTTGTCCTGTCCCCTTAGCAGAAAAACACCCCCAAAGCATAATGTTTCCACCTCCATGTTTGACAGTGTGGATGGTGTTCTTGGGGTCATCATAGGCAGCATTCCTCCTCCTCCAAACACGGCGAGTTGAGTTAATGCCAAAGAGCTCGATTTTGGTCTCATCTGACCACAACACCTTCACCCAGTTCTCCTCTGAATCATTCAGATGTTCATTGGCAAACTTCAGACGGCCCTGTATATGTGCTTTCTTGAGCAGGGGGACCTTGCAGGCGCTGCAGGATTTCAGTCCTTCACGGCGTAGTGTGTTACCAATTGTTTTCTTGGTGACTATGGTCCCAGCTGCTTTGAGATCATTGACAAGATCCTCCTGTGTAATTCGGGGCTGATTCCTCACGTTCTCATGATCATTGCAACTCCACAAGGTGAGATCTTGCATGGAGCCCCAGGCCGAGGGAGATTGACAGTTATTTTGTGTTTCTTCCATTTGTGAATAATCGCACCAACTGTTGTCACCTTCTCACCAAGCTGCTTGGCGATGGTCTTATAGCCCATTCCAGCCTTGTGTAGGTCTACAATCTTGTCCCTGACATCCTGGAGAGCTCTTTGGTCTTGGCCATGGTGGAGAGTTTGGAATCTGATTGATTGATTGCTTCTGTGGACAGGTGTCTTTTATACAGGTAACACGCTGAGATTAGGAGCACTCCCTTTAAGAGTGTGCTCCTAATCTCAGCTCGTTACCTGTATAAAAGACACCTAGGAGCCAGAAATCTTTCTGATTGAGAGGGGGTCAAATACTTATTTCCCTCATTAAAATGCAAATCAATTTATAAAATTTTTGACATGCATCTTTCTGGATTTTGTTGTTGTTATTCTGTCTCTCACTGTTCAAATAAACCTACCATTAAAATTATAGACTGATCATTTCTTTGTCAGTGGGAAAACGTACAAAATCAGCAGGGGATCAAATACTTTTTTCCCTCACTGTACATGGGGGTACCGGTGCAGAGTCAATGTGCGGGGGCACCGGCTAGTTGAGGTAGTTGAGGTAATATGTACATGTGGGTAGAGTTAAAGTGACTATGCATAAATAATTAACAGAGTAGTAGCAGCGTAAAAAGATGGGGTGGGGGTGGGGGGGCAGTGCAAATAGTCCGGGTAGCCATGATTAGCTGTTCAGGAGTCTTATGGCTTGGGGGTAGAAGCTGTTGAGAAGCCTTTTGGACCTAGACTTGGCGCTCCCGTACCGCTTGCCGTGCGGTAGTAGAGAGAACAGTCTATGACTAGGGTGGCTGGAGTCTTTGACAATTTTGTGGGCCTTCCTCTGACACCGCCTGGTATATAGGTCCTGGATGGCAGGAAGCTCGGCCCCAGTGATGCAACCAGTCAGGATGCTCTCGATGGTGCAGCTGTATAACTTTTTGAGGATCTGAGGACCCATGCCAAATCTTTTCAGTCTGCTGAGGGGGAATAGGCTTTGTCGTGGCCTCTTCACGACTGTCTTGGTGTGTTTGGACCATGATAGTTTGTTGGTGATGTGGACACCAAGGAACTTGAAGCTCTCAACCTGTTCCACTACAGCCCCGTCGATGAGAATGGGGGCATGCTCAGTCCTCTTTTTTTTCCTGTAGTCCACAATCATCTCCTTTGTCTTGGTCACGTTGAGGGAGAGGTTGTTATCCTGGCACCACACGGCCAGGCCTCTGACCTCCTCCCTATAGGCCGTCTCATCGTTGTTGGTGATCAGGCCTACCACTGTTGTGTCGTTGGCAAACTTAATGATGGTGTTGGAGTCATGCCTGGCCATGCAGTCATGGGTGAACAGGGAGTACAGGAGGGGACTGAGCACGCACCCCTGAGGGCCCCCCATGTTGAGGGTCAGCGTGGCAGATGTGTTGTTACCTACCCTTACCACCTGGGGGCGGCCCGTCAGGAAGTACAGGCTCCAGTTGCAGAGGGAGGTGTTTAGTCCCAGGATCCTTAGCTTAGTGATGAGCTTTGAGGGCACTATGGTGTTGAACGCTGAGCTGTAGTCAATGAATAGCATTCTCACGTAGGTGTTCCTCTTGTCCAGGTGGGAAAGGGCAGTGTGGAGTGCAATAGAGATTGTATCATCTGTGGATCTGTTGGGGCGGTATGCAAATTGGAGTGGGTCTAAGGTTTCTGGGATAATGGTGTTGATGTGAGCCATGACCAGCCTTTCAAAGCACTTCATGGCTACAGACGTCAGTGCTACGGGTCGGGCTGCCTTCTGAGAATTCGTAGGCGAGTGAGTAAACCTACACTACCATCCGTTCTATTGGCCAACGTCCAACCATTGGAAAACAAAATGGATAATCTACGATCAAGAATATCCTACCAACGGGACATTAAAGATGTTTCACCAAGTCGTGGATGAAAGACGACATGGATAATATAGAGCTGGCGGGATTTTCCATGCATCGGCAGGACAGAGAAGCTAAGTCTGGTAAGACGAAGGGCGGGGGTGTGTGTATATTTGTCAATAACAGCTGGTGCTCAATGTCTAATATTAAAGAAGTCTTGAGGTATTGCTCGCCTGAGGTAGAGTATCTCATGATAAGCTGTAGACCACACTATCTACCAAGAGAGTTCTTATCTATATTATTCGTAGCCGTCTATTTAACACCACAAACCGATGCTGGCACTAAGACCGCACTCAACGAGCTGTATAAGGCCATAAGCAAACAATAAAATGTTCATCCAGAAGTGGCGCTCCTAGTGGCCGGGGACTTAAATGCAGGCACACTTAAATCCGTTTTACCTCATTTCTACCAGCATGTCACATGTGCAACCAGAGGGGGAAAAAACTCTAGACCACCTTTACTTCACACACAGAGACGCATACAATTTCTCCCTCGCCCTCCATTTGGCAAATCTGACCATAATTATATCCTCCTGATTCCTGCTTACAAGCAAAAACTAAAGCAGGAAGGACCAGTGCTCAATACGGAAGTGGTCAGATGACGCAGATGCTACGCTACAGGACTGTTTTGCTAGCAGAGACTGGAATATGTTCCGGGATTCATCCAATGGTATTGAGGAGGATACCACCTCAGTCATCGGCTTCATCAATAAGTGCATCGACGACGTCGTCCCCACAGTGACCGTACGTACATATTCCAACCAGAAGCCATGGATTACAGGCAACATCCACATCGAGCTAAAGGCTAGAGCTGACACTAATCCAGACACTTATAAGAAATCCTGCTACGCCCTCAGACGAACCATCAAAACAGGCAAAGCATCAATACAGGATTAAGATTTAATCCTACTACACCGGCTCTGACGCTCGTCAGATGTGGCAGGGCTTGAAAACTATTACGGACTACAAAGGGAAACCCAGCCGCGAGCTGCCCAGTGACGCGAGCCTATCAGACGAGCTAAATGCCTTTTATGCTCGCTTCGAGGCAATCAACACTGAAGCATGCATTAGAGCACAAGCTGTTCCGGACGACTGTGTGATAACGCTCTCGGTAGCCGATGTGAGCAAGACCGTTAAACAGGTCAACATTCACAAAGCCGCGGGGCCAGACAGATTACCAAAGCATGAGCGGACCAACTGGCAAGTGTCTTCACTGACATTTTCAATCTCTCCCTGACCGAGTCCGTAATACCTACATGTTTCAAGCAGACCACCATAGTCCCTGTGCCCAAGGAAGCAAAGGTAACCTGCCTAAAAGATTACCACGTCAGTAGCCATGAAGTGCTTTGAAAGGCTGGTCATGGCTCACATCAACAACATCATCCCGGATACCCTAGACCCACGCCAATTCACATACCTCCCCAACAGATCCACAGATGACGCAATCTCAATTACACTCCACACTGCCCTTTCCCACCTGGACAAAAGGAACACCAATGTGAGAATGCTGTTCATTGACTACAGCTCAGCGTTCAACACCATAGTGCCCACAAAGCTCATCACTAAGCTAAGGACCCTGGGACTAAACACCTCCCTCTGCAACTGGATCCGTGACTTCCTGACGGGCCGCCCCCAGGTGGTAAGGGTAGGCAACAACACATCTGCCACGCTGATCCTCAACACTGGGGACCCTCAGGGGTGCGTGCTTAGTCCCCTCCTGTACTCCCTGTTCACCTACAACTGCGTGGCCAAACACGACTCCAACACCATCATTAAGTTTTCTGATGAGACAACAGTGGTAGGCCTGATCACCGACAACGATGAGACAGCCTATTGGGAGGAGGTCAGAGACCTGGCAGTGTGGTGCCAGGGCAACAACCTCTTCCTCAATGTGAGCAAGACAAAGCAGCTGATTGTGGACTACAGGAAAAGGTGGGCCGAACAGGCCCCCATTAACATCGACAGGGCTGTAGTGGAGCGGGTCGAGAGAGTTTCAAGTTCCTTGGTGTCCACATCACCAACGAACTATCATGGTCCAAACACACCAAGACAGTCGTGAAGAGGGCCCGACAACACCTTTTCCCCCTCAGGAGACTGAAAAGATTTGGCATGGGTCCCCAGATCCTCAAAAATTTCTACAGCTGCACCATCGAGAGCATCCTGACCGGTTGCATCACTGCCTGGCAACTGCTTGGCATCTGACCATAAAGCGCTACAGAGGGTAGTGAATACGGCCCAGTACATCACTGGGGCCGAGCTTCCTGCCATCCAGGACCTATATACTAGGCGGTGTCAGAGGAAAGCCCAAATAATTGTCAAAGACTCCAGTCACCCAAGTCATAGACTGTTCTCTTTGCTACCGCACGGCAAGCGGTATCGGAGCGTAGAACCAAAAGGCTCCTTAACAGCTTCTACCTCCAAGCCATAAGACTGCTGAACAATTAATCAAATGGCCACCCGGACTATTTACATTGACAGCCCGTCCCCGTCCCCCCCGTCCCCCCTCCATTTGTTTTTACACTGCTGCTACCCGCTGTCTATTATCTATGTATAGTCACTTTACCTCTACCTACATGTACAAATTACCTTGACTCGGTACTGGTACCCCCTGTATATAGCCTCGTTATTGTTATTGTATTGTGTAACTTTTTATTATTTTTTTACTTTCGTTTATTTGGTAAATATTTTCTTAACTCTTTCTTGAACTGCATTGTTGGTTAAGGGCTTGTAAGTAAGCATTTCACAGTAAGATCTACACCTGTTGTATTTTGCGCATGTGACAAGTTTGATTTGATTTGATTTGGCCTGCACCCCTCCCTGGGCAGCAGCACCCTAACCCTGTCCCTCTGGCCTGCACCCCTCCCTGGACAGCAGCACCCTAGCCCTGTCCCTCTGGCCTGCACCCCTCCCTGGGCAGCAGCAAGCAAGCAAAACCTCTCCCAGCCAGCTAGTCAGACAGACAGCCAGCAAGACCTCTCCCAGCCAGCCAGCTTGTCAGACAGACAGACAGACAGCAAGACCTCTCCCAGCCAGCCAGCTAGTTAGACAGACAGCCAGCAAGCAAGACCTCTCCCAGCCAGCCAGCCAGTCAGCAAGTAAGAGCTCTCCCAGACAGCCACTCAGACAGCCAGCCAGCCAGAAAGACAGTGAGCAAGCAAGACCTCTCCCAGCCAGCTAGTCCAGACAGACAAGACTGCCAGCCAGCCAGTCAGCAAGCAAGACCTCTCCCAGCCAGCCAGAGAGACAGCCAGCCAGACAGACAATTTTCTGTATTTACAGTAAGTCTGTCTGTGTGCGTGTGTCCTTGATGCATCACACAGACACAGCAAGGCTGAGTCGTGACTGTGGAGGCTGCACTCCTCCTCTTAATATGCGTAGATGGAACGCACTACCAGGCAGGCAGGCAGGCAGGCAGACGCACACTGGAGCCCATCATGAGGAGAGGACTGGAGGCAGACAGATCTGATAGTAGTGAAGCCACACTGTTCTATCTACTAGTGCTCTTGGAGAGGAGAGGAGCAGCTAGACATGTACCATAAGTGTGATAAGTGGATAGCAAATTATGGAAACAGACCAGACAGGTCACATCACATTGGCTGCTGTCTGTGTCTCACTTTCTTCTGAGTCATGGAGGAGCTTTCCAGGGAGTTCCCGCTATCTGCCCCCTCCCCCCACTGTGAGGTCTGGGCGGAGAGGGAGAGAGGGGAGCCAGAGGAGTGGTGCAGTGGCCACTGAAGTGTTGCTCTGTGTGGGGTCAGATGGGTTCTCCCTGCCCACCTCCCTGCCAGAGGTGACTGAAGGTACAGCGCAGTCAGCAGAGCTGGTACCACCAAGGTCAGTGTCAGAGAGCGAGAGAGAGAGAAAGAAAGAGAGAGATAGACAGAGGGAGAGTAAGAGAGAGGGGGGGGAATACCTTCATTCATGCCTCAGCACAGCTTCCGCCCCCTCCCATCCCCCCTCCCCTTTTCCCCCGTCATCACCCCCGCAGTACACAGTGTTCCATCAGTGTTCTGACTGTGATCCCAGCAGCCCCTGTAGGCCCAGAGCACTCATTCTGCACACACACACACACACACACACACACACACACACACACACACACACACACACACGGAGGTCTGCTCTTAACCAGAGATGATGGCACAGACACGCCGTCCAGAACCAACCCAAGGGGGCCATGTGGGATGCTTATCTGAATGGTGCAGATGCCATCCATTTCCCTCTGTGCTTCACCAAACGCTAGAGAGAATCCATTTAGATCTGTGAGGGAGATATCTAGGAGGTCCACACTGCAAAAGTCATCAGATTATATTAATACATGTCTTTTAGTGAGCCCTGGAAGCAGTGGGACTTATTCCATCAAACCCAGTGACCGGATTTCAGGAAGTAGTTGAAAACAATTCACTTTGGATTGCAATAATACACACATGGAAGAATGCTGCTTTTGATTGAACCGGGAAACCCGTTTACAGATTTGGACTGAACAGAGCCTAGTAGTGTATTGCTCTACCTTCGTCTCCGATCTGCTGCTTCCAGGGGATGAGGACATCATTGGCCCAGAGTTCAATCAGCACTTAGTGAATTGAGTGTGAGAGCATGGATGGATGGAGGGATGGAATGCAGGGAGGAGGACAGAGGAGCTGGTCAATCACCCTCTCTTCAGCTGGCCCCCTCTCAGAGAGACCCATTCAACTGGCCTTCTCTCAGAGAGACCCATTCAGCTGGTCTGTAAACAGGAAATTATGTCACCGCCAGACGCCCCCCTTTTCCCTTGTATCACAGCTCTGTTTTCACAAACTCACCCAGTAGAGAGTGGACACAGCCTATGTCAGGCCAGGGACAAAATAACTTTACTGCAGCAAGGGAAACACAAGCAGGAAGGCAGGCGGTTAGAATGGAGCGAGACAGAGCGCGGAGGGAAAATAGATGAGCGCGAGATGGAGAGAGGAGAGGGAGGGGCAGAGAAAGAGAGGGTGAACAAGGTCATGTTGGCCGGAGTCCAAGCCTAACAAAACGTGCTCTGTTTCCCAGGCAGCTTAGGGCCGAGGCTCCTCTCCTCACCTCTCCTCTTCTCGGTCTCCCCATCTGCAGGCTGCTTGGCTGGAGGAAGGCGTGGCCCCTCCCCTCCAAGGGAGGGAGGGAGGGAAGTTTGAACAGATCCCCCAGGTTCCCACATGGCTTTATATGGGATGGAATGGACAGCTCTGGAGCATGTGCACATCTGGGAGGCTCCGAGAGGTTGACTCACACAGAGACCACATACACACACACAAACGTCTGGTGTGATTATGCTTAATCTTTACTAGTGTGTTCAGGCGGTGTTTCGTCATACATTGCATGATTTTTCATTCACCTACCCACGTGATTTGCATTGAAACCGATGCAACCGCTGCACACTTACATGACCTCTGCACTGCTAGTATTATAAAGCTCTAAGGTTCAGACATTTCCCAGATAACTCAACAGCACTCTCGCTCCCCCCGTGCCTCTGGTTGAACCCCCCCAATGCATTTCACTGGAATCCCTTTCAGAGCTTAAAGCCTTGATTCGATCATGTCTGAAGAAAAACAAGCTCTGTCCTTAAGCTAATTTCTTGGTTTTGGCTAATTATGCTTTGAGTGGATCAATACTTAAATAACATCAAATAGCACTTAAACTGCAAGCCTTGACATTGTGTAAGACCACAAATGCATTGGAATAATGGTTCTGTACTATGGTCTGGAAAATTGCATGCAGACGCCTCCTAAAAAGCTGCATAACATTTTGACAGACAGACATGAGCTCTAGGACCCTTAGAGACAGAACACAGTGTGACTGTGCTGCAGGTCTAAAAACCCAGAACAGACTGTGGCTCATCTCACCTATAATAGACGCCATTTAGCAGACGCTTTTATCTAAAGCGTGGTCCCGGGAATCGAACTCACTATCCTTGCGTTGCAAGCGCCATGCTCTACCAACTGAGCTACAGAGGACCTCTCCAGCAACAGATCCTTCTATAATGTGTCTGTAGTCTGTAGCAGAACCCCTGGGGGTCAGAAACCCCATAAATCACATCAGACATTAAGGTCCACTGACCAGCCACTTCACCACTTGTATTTTGTCCATAAAAATCCATTTAGGCAGCTCAATGAGAGAGCAGGAGCTGGAGGAGTGTACCTGGAGTCTTCTAAATCAACTCAAGTGTGTCAGACATGGACTAGGGGCTCATAATTCAACCAAATGGGGTGGCAAGAGTGGCTGGAGCCAGCCAGTGCCATTGTTGCTCACATGCTTGGACAGACACACACACACACACACACACATGCATGGCATGTACACACACACAAACTAAGGCTGTAATGCAAACTAAGGCTGTCTCTGATTTTGTACAGCACTGAGCATTTTTAGGTGGTTTGAGAAAAGCATTGAACACTCCCAATATGTCAGAGAGAGCACCCACCCAGGGCACAGACTGAGGGGGAATAGAAGGTCATCAAACAGACAGAGACCTAGACAGACAGACTGACAAACAGACAGAGCAAGGCACCAAGACCAGTGTAGACCAGTGTAGACCAGTGTAGACCAGTGTAGACCAGTGTAGACCAGTGAAGACCAGTGAAGACCAGTGAAGACCAGTGAAGACCAGTGTAGACCAGTGAAGACCAGTGTAGACATCTTGTCCTTCTTCATCAAAGGATCTCAACAGACTCAACAGGAACCTGCCAGTGGCCTACGACCCTATGATGCCCTGCTCCTCACATGTCAGGGCTGTTGTGCAACAGTCCAAGTGCATAACATCAAATCAAATCAAGCTTTGTTTATACAGCACATTTCAGACATGGAATGCAACGCAATGTGCTTTACAGGAAAAAACTAATAAAAACCAATGAAAATATTGAAAAATGAAATCTAACACAAACTTTATTAAATTAACTGAGAAATTACACAAATCTTTTTATAAAATGGTAATTTTCTTTCTCTTCAGGGTTTATGTCACATACAGCACAGCATCCCTGGAGGACTAGGACCAGAAAGGGACACTAGCATTGAGTCAGGGACAAGGGAGGTTGTTTCATGTCTAGTAGAAGCCGGCAGTAGACAACAGCTTAAAGCAAATGCAATCATGTCTCTATTCCACACACAGCAGGGGAGACCAAGTAAAATCGGAGTAAAACAGCCTTGCAACATCAACACTGGGGCACTCCTTCCCCTTCATTTAGCAACAGCAGCCAAACACGCACGCACACACACGCAACCTCCGCAAGCTAAGCTCAGACAGACACTCAGAAAACCATGTACATACTGCAGGCACATGCTGTGTGCTCCCCCCTCCCCTCCTCTCACACACCCACACACACTGTTCTCTTCAGACACAATCAGACTGAAGCCATGCCCTGGCGTAAAGCAGCCAGCCAACCATAATAAAGAGACATGTCCCTGGGGAGACACACACACACAAAGAATAACCACCCATCCATGTGTTTACTCATTTACTCTCTCACTCTCAAACACATCTCCATGTTTACTCCCTCGCTTTCTCACACACGTCTCCACTCTCACTCTCACTCTCACTCTCACTCTCACTCTCACTCTCACTCTCACTCTCACTCTCTCTCTCTCACTCTCTCACTCTCTCACTCTCTCACTCTCTCACTCTCTCACTCTCTCACTCTCTCACTCTCTCACTCTCACTCTCTCACTCTCACTCTCACTCTCACTCTCACTCACTCACTCACTCCAGTCAGTTATAAAACAGCCCATAGGAGGAGAGGAGATGTACTACTTACCCCTTTTTTGCACCCAGCCTTCTTTGACGATGGTGACATCGCTCATGGTGCCTCCCAGCCTCGATGCCGGCGGTGTCTCTCGCCCTCCCTTACTCGCGCTCTCCCGGCAGCTCGCTCAGTTGCTCTCGCTCACACACACACTCACTCACTCACTCACTCACTCACTCACTCACACACACACACACACACACACACACACGAGTGGTGTCGGGTCTTCTCTTCCTCTCCTGGTCGTTTCTTCTCCCCCTCCTCTCTCTCTCTCTCTCTCTCGTTCTCTCTCTCCAGACCTTCCCACTCTCCAGTGGTGACTCAGCCTGGAAGTAACAGGGAAAAAAAGAATGCATGGATTATTTTCTCTCTCTCCTTGTTTTTCCCCCCTTCATTCTTACACAATCTGACATGACAAACAACAAAGTCATTGTGAAGCCAAATAACATCCCTCCATCCCACCAAAGCTGCTTTTGCTCTTGTTGCCTTGTTTTCTCCTCAGTAGTTCTCCTCAGTGGACTCTCCTATTGATACTTCCTACTCATCCCTGAACCACATTCCTATGCTGTTTATTTAGTAGCTATATTGCAATGTCTTTATTGGTCTTTTTCTATCCTTATATTCTTTCAAAACAGGATAAAAGAAAGTGACAAACATCTAACCTAAATGTTCCCTCTAGTCTAAAAGACCAATAATATAAAACAGAAAGTCGATCAAGCATCAAAAAGTTCTTGATTATGCTATTAACCACCTAGAGTCGATGTCCATGCCCCCGCGTAAATCTAATTAGCATAATAAAAAAATCCCCATCAAATCCATCAGTTTAAGCTAGAGATATCCAGCTTTTTTTCTTCGTTTTTTTTTTGCCTGGGCTGCGTCTCAATCCACCGTGTTTGTCAGACCATGAAAAAAGAAAAGAAATCGGTCTTCTCAAGGAAACGTCTGTACCATCTGAACGGTTTGGCCTCCAAACTATTATGACCCCTCTAATGAAAGATGAGACTCTCACAAACACTATCTGAAGGTAGCCGAGTACCAGTTTAAAAAAATGAATGGAAGTATATATGGAGATAGTTTAATGCCTAAAATAAGGGGTTAAATACATGTTTTAAAAAAATTACAAAAAATGGTTTCCTGACCTTTCTTATATCTCTCAGATATAGGACAGACACTTCAGAACAAACTTCCTTTTGAATATTTTTTGGACTGTTTATCCATCCATGTATGAAGTTGTTATTCAATGCGTTTCTATGGGCTAATATCAATGTTTCATCAAATATTTTTTTTATATATATAATTTATCTTGATATCTTAAGGGGTCCTAAAATTCAAAATCAAATAGCTTAAGAACCTGAGTAAATCAGTGAGACACTCAGTTACTTCCTCTCTCATCTGATCTGAGCTAAGGCCTGAGGATTCATTCATAAACGGTGGTTGTATTGGAGGTGGTGGTGGGTGGGCAGCTGGAGCCTCTGGTGAGAAGCCAGGAGAACAGGATGGAGGTTGGCGCGGCCTGGGAGAGGCTTGTGTGGGTTGTGGGGGCACATCACTGACCTAAAACTCTAGGATACGATACGCCATGTCTAAAAATAACACTTGTCAATGACCCTATGCTACCTTTCAAAACCTCCATCTAAAAGGCTGTTGAGTGAACCTCTTCTTCAAGTCTCCGGCTGGAGTGCTCTAATGTATGTTTTTTTTTACATTGTCTAATAAATTCAATCAATCAATCAAGTCTGATTTCAAAATTCTCTAAGAATTTGGTGTGTTATCTAAGCTATAATCTAATCGAAAAGGAACTTAGGTTCGTGAGCCAATGCTAACTAGGGTTAGTGGAATGACTGGAAGTCTAGCATGCTAGCAGTTACCATAGACTTCCAGTCATTGCGCTAACACTAGTTAGCAATTGCGCTAACGCTAGTTAGCAACTTCCTTCAAACTGCATGCAGAGACATAGAAATTATATCCACGAGTTCATCTGACTCTGGGGAAGTAGATAAAGGGCTTCGTTGCCAAAATCCTGAAGTATCCCTTTAACAAGGCTATGTGTTTACCTTCAACAGCAGGAGTTGATTTCCCAAGACCACTAGAGCAGTATTGATTTTGCCAGAGTGGTTACTTACTTACTACTTCTGAAAACAGCATGTTCTCAAAACATTACAGACCCACTAAATAGTTCAATCGAATTTGTTCCACACTGAGGAGTTCAAAGCGCCAGTTAACCTATTGACCTAATGACCAGCTACTACAGAAGCCTCAGAGGGTCATGTGACGGTCTCTAGTACTGCTACAATAGTGTGCCTTGTCTTCACTTGGGGCGCAACATTACCATTGTTCCAAACAGTAGTAGAAGCAGTGGTCACTCTGACGTCCACGAAAATCAGATGAGAAGTGTCTGACCAGTAGACAAGGTTCATTCATTGGATTACTTACTGTAAAAAAAAAAATAATAATAATAATAATAATAATAATAATAATATATATAGTCCCCTGTAGCTCAGTTGGTAGAGCATGGTGCTTGCAACGCCAGGGTTGTGGGTTCGTTTCCCACGGGGGGGCAGTATGAAAATGTATGCACTCACTAATTGTAAGTGGCTCTGGATAAGAGCGTCTGCTAAATGACTCAAATGTAAATGTAGGCTATATGATATACAGGACAGTATGTCATAGCCTTAACCTATACACTGCATGCTATTTTATATGTGTCATAATGTATCATGGTCGCCTGTTTACTTCATTTGAGAAGAAAGGATATTTATTTTTTTAACAGTGACTGTGATCATCAGTCAGACAGTTTTGTGAATGTCTATGTTATATCAAGGACCAGAAGAGTATTGTGAAATGTACAAGGAATTCATCCAAATCTGATAGCCAGTCCAGAGAGAATCAAACCAGCAAGCTTTTCAATTGTGGTGCCATAGAACCTTGCATTGCCATACTGTACTGTATAAAGACTCACCATAGGCTAGCTTAATAAATCAAAGTTAGTGTATTCCACTGTGTTGCTCTGCCTAGCATCAGTATTCAGATCAGGCCTGCTGACACATCTAAGAAAAGCCTTGTCATATCAGGCTGGGGAATAAATGACACAACTCCACACAAAGTGCCAGTTATCAGCAGTGCTTGACTTGGGTAGGAGCTCACCGGAGCTGAGTACCGGCACCTAAAATGTTCTACTGCTTGAGCTCTTGTTCCTCTTATAGAATATTAGCTCAAAAGTATTGTGGAGTTCCTGCACCTAAATGTAAACAGTAACGGCACCCAAAATGAGCACCGGAACCTATTTCAGTCCAAGTCAAGCACTGGTTTTCAGAGAAAATCTCCTGACGGCAGCATTTTGTGAACACTCAGAAGACCCACAGTCATTTATTAGGCTAGCACCGCATCAAACATGATCCACTAACTGTTTACCACAGAGCTGGTGTATGCACAATCCACCCAATACTCTCTCTCCCTGTCCCGGTAGAGTAACTCACCCCTTTACTACAGAGCAAAATCACACAGGATTACTGACACGTTACAGGAAACAGTAGAGCTAAACTGTTTGGCAGAATGCCTCTGCAAGTGCATTTGCTATTTGTTTTTGCTCTCGTTTTCATCAGTACCATTTTTAGATGTACAGCCACACAACACAATAGATCTTTAGGTATCTAGTTAAGAAAATTTGATCAAACATGCTCATTGGGAGAGCTACTGTGGTGTTGGCCGTGCAAATGACGTTAACTTAATGTAATGCCAACCTGGTTTCCAAGGTTCCGTAGCCTATATAACACAATACACATCTATAATGCACAATACTTTGCCAACTGACAATTACAGTCTCTTTAAAACTACTGAAGCCACCAAGTACAGTACAATCTAGCCTAACAATTGGCCTGGAACTGTGTGTATAAGACAGTGTACAGTGGCATGAGTAACATACACATGATGCACACGTCACCCATATTAGTCCTCAAAGCGAACACTGGCTGGAGTGGAGATACGCAGGCCTCGGGGCATCACAAGTACTGGCATGATTTAATATACTGTCCCCGTTCTTGTGTTCTTGGCACTGTATGTTCTAAGACCCAGGCCAGCACTTCTCTTGAACTTCCCTTTTTTCTTGGAAAACCAAACTGGACAAACCAGATAGCCAATGTCTTGTATCTGACTTTGTGTCTTACTAAAGGTGTTTTTGACCCCAATTGTATGAATTAACCTGACTGACTGAGTGGACAATGAGTTGATGAGGTGAGTGAAATGAACCTCCTTATTGAATACAATGTACAGTACATGCAGTGTGTTATCATTATTAGTGAGTGCCCTGCTCTCCTCGCCCACATATTTACGTTATTATCCTAAACAAGCTTAATCTGCTGTTGATATGGTCCAGATTCTGGCGGGGTGCTGAAGGGACAGACAAGGGAGGGGAGGGGAGGCATCAATGAAGATAGCCCTTAATCTTTAAATGGCAGTCATTAGTAAACACACTGTGTACTAGGCTAATAGTGTCAGCGCACTGCTAACGTTAGCCGCTTGGCAGTAGCTATGTTGGTTGACAGAATCCCTCACAGGTGAAAGGCCCACAGGTAACTTGATACTGTACTTGTTGCAGATAGTGATAGTGCGAGAAAAATGTGAGAGACTCTGAACTGAAACCTTATGATCAGAGTGTTGGAATGATACTGTAACACCATGCAATCCGAGTACTGTAACCGCAGACTGCAAACATCCTCCCCAAAAATATATCATAAGAAAATGTTCAGTGAGGGGCAGCAAGACATGCATGCCTCATTTCAAATTCCTAGGTGGTACACAACAGAATCTATTATCCTGAGATCACTATCAAATAATGCCTCCTTATAATAATCAAGGAGGCCTTAGAGGCTCTTTAATCCATGAAAATGTATAGATTGCATTTCAAGACAATAGATAATATTTCAATTTCATTGTCTCCGAATTACTGTGCTGAATACTTGAAGTAATAGCCTATTGCTTAGGGAACGTTTGTTAGTATCGTAATGAGTGAGGTTAGAATTCTAAATGTATTTTGGATGAGCTGTGAAAGCAGCACACCAGATAACAGCAGTCCTATAGAGAGAAAAACAGATTTGTATCTGTTTTTCTCTCTATAAGACTGCTGTTATCTGGTGTGCTGCTTTCACAGCTCATCCAAAATACATTTAGAATTCTTGTGTGCCATGTTTTATAAAAGATGAACCCACCCTGGCATCACCCAAACATAAAAGTGAACTCAGAGATGGAGCCTCCCAG
The DNA here is from genome assembly GCF_020615455.1 of Coregonus clupeaformis. Classification (NCBI taxonomy): domain Eukaryota; kingdom Metazoa; phylum Chordata; class Actinopteri; order Salmoniformes; family Salmonidae; genus Coregonus; species Coregonus clupeaformis. The sequence continues at coordinate 15,931,328 of NC_059222.1, read as the reverse complement.
AAAGATTTGTTAATGGCTGGCTGTGTAGCACATTCAAGCCTATAAAATCACTGGGGTGTACACACTGGGTATATGATGGGGCTGGAGGGGGTTTCAGCCACAACCTTATGGGCTACGGAGCTTCCCAATCATTGCCTTGCACAGAACGCTGCTGGGTTTCATATGACTGTCAATGAATGACTATACTATAAAAGGACAGAGCACATAAAATAATAAAAGGAGGCACAGAGGATGTGGTGACTCAGCCTGTCTGATAGCTCAGGTCTGTGTAGTACAAGTCTATAGTAGTAGAGAGGGGCGGAAGAAGGACAGAGAGCTGACTGTCGATATCATGCATGGCTCTTCATGTGTGGCAGAGGCAGCAGTGTGTGCTGCTGGCCGCCATTCCCCTATGTTCCCCTGCACCCTCCCTCCACAGTGGCAAGCTGAGATCCAGTGTGACGAAGCCCCAGCCCTGCTGTTGCAAGCCTGTCACTGCAGAACTGGGCTTCAGCTGTGCTAAAACCAACCACGCTGAATTCAATGTCTTTATGTAGTCAGAGGGAGCACCTTGAGATAATCATTTAATTTCAACACAGGATTGAGAGTAGTGATGGGGGGAGGGGTAATCGATACAGTTACATAGAGCGCTATAATTTTTTCTGACAATATAATATCAATATTATCGATTCGTAAAAATAAAAAATACATTAAAAAGTAAGCTAGCACTAGTCGGCTGTAGCTGCGCCAAAACTCCAGTATTTGTCATCCTATAGCTTGTTCTCCATCTTCTTTTTAAATAGTGAGCCAACATGTTTTCAATACTTTTATTTCCATGACTGATCAAAACTCGCTTTCTCATGGCTCTCGTCTCTCTGCAGCAGACATATAGCGAGCAAAATGTTTGGAACATCGAATCGCAATAAAATCTCAGTATCGAATCACAATACCTATAGAATCGTGATAATATTGTATCGTGAGGTCCCTGGCAATTCCCAGCCCTAGTGGAGAGGAGAGCGGAGGGAGGGTCTAGACAGAGACAGCCAAATCAAATCAAATCAAATTTTATTCGTCAAATGCGCCAAATACGAGTGTAGACTTTACCGTGAAATGCTTGCTTACGAGCCCTTCCCAATGATGCAGAGTAAAACAAATAATATATATAGTAACAAGAGGGATAAAATACACAGGAATGGCGCTATATACAGGGAGTATCAGTACCTAATCAATGTGCAGGGGTACGAGGTACCAGCCAGCCACACACCATTAATCAGTCTCGCCATATCAGGGAACAGCACTGAATCCAAATGAACAGCACACCACATTAGGGAAATTCACTGCACTCCAGTTTCGACTGTGATCACTCTCCAATGGGCAATACTGTAGTCACCCACTAGACTAATCCATACCTATCCTATCTTTATAGGCTACAGTCACATTACTGATCCCATCCACTGAAGGAAACAAAGGAATCAGTGAGTGAGTGAGATGACAGCAAAATCAACTCATGAAGCACATGCCTGCAGAGTATGCAGTGACCATCAAATAAGGCCAGTGTGAACTACTAGACACACCTGCCACAAGGGAATCAGAAAGACATTACGCACCATGAATAACTATCAATGCTTGTCCTGAGGAAGAGGCCAGTTTGCAGACTTGGTGATAGCAGATGGAAGACATTTGATTTCCTAGAGATTCTGTGGACAAATAGGCCCATAGTCTCTATAAGTACAGTATATTATTATTACAGGCTGCCCCACCTGTACTAGTAAATAAATAACTTTAATTATCTTCACAAGGCACCGAACACATGGAGCCATGCCATGTTTTAAACCAATAATGAGTATGTAACCTCCAACACTGGGTTGTACTTAGTTCCCATAGCAATATGAAAGGCCAATTAGTGCCCACTGGGCATCAACACACTGACAAATAAAACACGTTCAAATCAAAACAACTAAGTAAACTATAGAGTGAGAGGCTGACCTGACTCACACTGTGGGGGTGGACAAGCAGAAAGATAATTTGAAACGCCTCATTCCATTCAAAAATACACCATGAAGCATTTACAATTCCCTCAGCCCTAGAGGCAGGAGCATACAGCAGCAATAATATAGGATAGGTACACATAAATGAATTCACAGCTGCTGAAATGTAGGAAATAAAGAATAGCTAGAATGATACAAGCACCAGAGCATTTCTGGACAAAAACCAGCAAGCAAACAATTTTATTAGGCTAATGCCTGGCTTGACTCCATTTTGGGGGATTTACAACAACATTGAATTTACTCAAATGTTTTCTTTCTCTAAACTAGATAGATAGTGTACAAAAACAGAATGCTTCATCATGCAAACACTATGACTAGTGTTGCAAAATTCTGGGAATTCCCTGGACTTCCCGAAATCCCGGTTGGGGATTTCCTGCTTATTCCCTCTTGATTCCGGGAATCCTCCAACTGGGACTTCGGGAAAACCAGGGAATTTATTGAATGTTCCCGGAATTTTGCAACCCTAACTATGACATAGGCCTAGTTCCCCCAATAATCACTACAGAAGGGTTAAGTAGCCTAAATCTATTTCAGGAGCCAAATGGGCAATTCTACGGTAACAGAGTGATGCTGAGACTTTAAAAATGTATGTCAAACAAAAAACAATGATTGCAAAGTTAAACAAACCGTACAACTTTATGCACAAGGACTACTTTTAACAATTTTACAAAAACACATTTAGCCTACCTGAAGAACAGTGCAGCAGCAAAGTTGTGTAACAGAATGATGGTTTGTGCTGTTTGTGCCGTCATTCTGTTACCAAATTTTGCATCTGCACTGTTTCAGCATCACTTGGTTACCGTAGAATTGCCCAAATGCATTCAGTTGACCTAATCAATGGTGTCTAAACAATGGAGCCCGCAGCCTATTAAGCAAATCATCTACTATCCCAGGAGAGAATAGAGAGAGCAGACAGACCATCCACATTCCCAGAGTCTACACAAGAGAAAAGTAATGGTGTTATATAGGGCTGGGAATTGCCAGTGACCTCACGATACAATAGTATCACGATACTTTGGTGCCGATACGATCTGTATTGCGCTTCTCACGATTCTATATGTATTGTATCGATACTGTGATTTTATTGGGATTCGATGTTCCAAACATATTGATCACCATATATCTGCTGCAGAGGGACAAGGAAGAGCCATGAGAAAAATAGTTTTCATTAGTCGTGGAAATAAAAGACCTGAAAACAAATTGGCTTCCTATTTAAAAAGAAGATTGAGAACAAGCTATGAAGGAAAAATACTTGAGTTTTGGTGCAGGTACAGCCGACTAGCGCAAAAATAATATTGCGATATTGTCAAAACTATAGGATTTCGTCCCCAAAAAGTCCCGATATGTAACTGTATACATTTTTTCCCCATCACTAGTGTTATACAGAACATGACAGACAGCTGAAATAATAGAATGATGCAAATTGCTGACCTAAGTCAAAAAGCCTTGATTAGAATGATTGTATTCTGTAGACAGTATAGTCTCAACACACAGTATGCACATGCCCTGGCTGGCATGTGTTTTTAATTTGTTTATCAACAAATGTAGACCGCATAAACTCCTTAAAATGCATCAAATAGTTTTTGAAGTGGTTCTGAAACACATTTAAATTATGCTCCAATTTGTGCCTAATGAACAAGACCCTGGTCAAGGGTACAAGTGATTCCTTAGCGGAGGGATATCATGTTGCTCTACACGACTCCTGCAGCGCACTTAAGAATCCAGATAAAAACTAGGCCTACTGCTCTGTAACCCTAGATGGCTTCATGGAAGCACTTAGTACATTAAGCCTAGCCACACACTTCCTAACTTCCCCTTCCTTTAGCATCGAACATCTTAGAACAGACCCAGGACAGCAGCTGTTGTCCAAAGACATTTATCTCCCTAAGAAATTCTGGAGAAAATAAACAGATACGGAAGTAAACCATGTCAAAATGGGTTGTCTATCAAATCCAAATCTATTGTCATCATCATCTGCACAGACTAGCCCACAAGAATAAAAAACTATTTTATTTGTGCCTTTTGAATTAGACATGGATTAGGCTAATACCAAAGGAGCAGAACAGTGCATGAATGAAGAATGAAAATGTGATTCATAAGGATCACACAGTGAGAAACAAGAGAGAGAGAGACCAGTGGTTTGGTTTGAAATTAAGGAAATTAAAAGGTGTGATTGAACGCTGGCGGATGTTGTCTGATGGATCCCAGGAGGTCCTCTTATCTTGTCAGATACTGAATTACCTCAGTATCACTTGTCAACTCTTATAGCCTACTGTATGATTTACATGGAGGCTGCATCAGAAGCCTATCACTGTACCAGTGGTTACGGGCAGCGGCAGGGGTGTATGAGAGCTATGGGGGAAGCCATCGTCACTCCAAATGTTTATGTAGAAAGAGGAGGAGGCAGCAGTGTTAGTCCTCAATATAAAGTGAGTGTGTCACATAGTTGAGTGGGTCAAAACATCCTGAATTATTATAGATTGCTGCAGAAATGCAGACATAAACAAACAAGAGCTTTAGTAAGCATTGTTGGCACACAAAGTATCAAACTGACAGAGGATTCAAAGGGTTTATGGAAACAATGTTGCTTCTTTTTGAAAATTAGCATGTTCCAGTTGTTAGGCTAATGCAGCCAACTGTAGACGAAAGTCGATGAGTGAAGTCAGGGAGGTGCATCTGCGACAGTGGAAAGTCGGACATTGTTGTGCTTTTCCTACAGCAAGGCACAGATGCATGGCAGTGTCAACGTAGTTGTCGAAATAAACATGTCTCTAACCCCCATATCACACACTCACAAACTGAAATCATGTCTGTACGTTGTACAATCAATTGGTGAGAGATCTCAAATATTATTTATTTGTATATATCCACTGTCTACATGAATCACAGAAAAGTTTGTTCCTGTTCAATCGCTGGCGCAAACAAAAACACCATAATGACTGGTTGAAAATAGATCCTCCCACAACGCAGGCGATTGCTGCAGGTTGAAGTTGGTGAGGAGCAATTGCAATGCAGTTGACATGTAGGCTCAAGTTAGACAATTTGTATCCCCGTAATGCAACACACTTTGAAAGGCGGTGAGACCAACTTCACAAAACGTAACTCCTTGAACGCGCCCAATAATAGCCAGCCAGCACTACAGTTGCAACTGCATCATCTCACCTCAAGAGCTGTCAAGCAAACGCATGCCGCCTAATAGCTTACTAGCAGATGAGCAAAAAAATTCAGAATCGACTTTACTGGCATGCATAAATTATTCAAAACTATTCAGATACTTGACTATATAGAATATTTAATACCTGATGTAAACAATTTATTATCCGGGATTTATTTTTATTTTCTTTGGGGGACAGAAAGCAATGCTGAGAACACACACACTAGGCCAGATCCCGACCCAGACCACTCCACCTCCCTCCTGTCTCCTGTCTACTGTCTCGCACTCGCAGCCTCGTTGCAGCAGCATCATCATCATCATCATCATGAACATCATCACGTAGCAAGCACCACAAACCCTCTCTGGCTAACGTTAGCTGTCAGTGGACAGAGCTTCCACCTTTCTTGCACACTACAAACTTCACATAAACACAGTATCAGAAGTATATTTACAACCGTCTTGCAGCATAACTATGGTTGTTGTCATAATTATATTACCTGGCTGTCGTGGGGAGAGCAATTGGTTCCCCTATCGCCCCCGAAAGCGTCCCTGTACTTTTTTTAAGCTCGTGCTTTTCTTCTGCGCGTGTGAATAAATGAGAGAGAAGCAGCCTTGGCAGGAAACACCACGAGAGGATAAACTGTGTCGCTGCTGGAATGGCTTCAAACAATACAGGGAGGTTGTGGTGGCTGAAAAAAGCGACTGCGACTCCTCTTACCCCGGGAACCGCCCACTGGGAACCGCCGCTGTCAGGTTCTGATGCTGCAGGTTGTTGTTGACGTTCAGGAAACTCGTGACGTCACGCCCAGCCACTTCTCGGACGGCATTCCTTGCTCTGTCTATCCCTGGCCCCGTCTGCTCTGTACGCCAGGCAGGCTGGGTGGTTGTCTGTTCCTTATTTTGCTCACTCTCCTCGGTGTTTCTCTCTGCTAAGCCAACCCTCGCGAGAATCAGCTACTTTGATAAGAGCCGCATCCTTCTGTATATTTACAACACAGCCCATATCACACACACATATTGAGTTATTTATTTTCCTTTTTTTTTATGTAGCCTAACATTTACTATGCTGCAGTGTGATCTCCAACATGTCTTCATACAGGATTATGCAATTCCATCATTCATGAGAGACATGTAATGTGTCGTGTAGCCTAAGGTTAAATGAAAGAATATGTGAAATCATGAATGATGATCATTGCTTTGCCCGAAATATATTTTCATGTTAATATGCTTCTGATACTCACTTCTTGGATGTAGTTAGAAAGTTGGACACATGGTTTTCACAAAGTGCAACAAAATCTACAACAACGTTTTTGCAATTGCCATAAGTAATAGAATAATAGAATACTATAGAGCTATTATTCTATTCTGTTTATCTCTGCTGTTACTGTAGTGGAGGTCTCAGATTTGTCTCTGACAGATGGACCTGTGCCGGCATGTGAGGAGACATCATAGAGGAAGTGAAAACAACGTAATCTGATCTGATTCACCTAAACAGACGATCAATCTGTTTCACCTTAACATCTGGAAATAGCTCTGTTGAAGTTCCACATTGTGTTGCACAGACAGCTGAAAACTGCTGTGTCTGTGTGGTTGTCTATCTTTTGGTCTCTTTTGCTATAGTTTACCATTGTAGCTTGTGGGGGTATTTCTAAAGTTAGAAGAGTAGTCACTATAGCTTATAGCTGATTCATTCATTAATCAATTTATTTCCCAGTTTTTTATTTATTATTATTTTCTTCAAGCGGTACCTTTGTTTTTGTTTTCTGTCTTTTTGTTTCATATTTAACATGTACAATAACATATTTTTCATTTGGATGTAATCACTATTGCTGTTCTGTCTCAGTTTCATCATGATGTTATAACCTTAGCTGCCTGCAGTTCATGTCTGATTTCTCTCTAATACTATTATATTCTGATTACTTCAAACTAGTACACCAGCCACCCATGTGGTGAAAGATTGAACTGCAGCCTGCTTAGAGTTATTGCAGCTATATGTAACTTTTTGTGTGACCACATCAAATTCACATAAAATGTGGGTTATAGATCTATCATTCTACTAGAAAGCAAGTCTAAGACGCGGTAGAAAAAAAAAAAGTACAAAATCTGTTCTATGTGCGTTATTTCTATGCTTCCTGTTCTTAAGTTTTATTTTTGCTTCTTTTACTTTCATGGTTGTACACCAGCTTCAAACAGCTAAAACAACAATATTTTTGGTTATTGAAAATATATTTCACAGCGGTTTAGATGGTACAATGATTCTCTAGACTATACTATCTTATTTTGTCACATAACTGAAATTAAGCGAATTATTAGAGTTTTAACAACCAGGAAATGGCGGAGCGATTTCTGCATAGTGCAACTTTAAAGAACACTTTACATTAAGTTGCCCCTATTACACATTAGTAACTGTAGTAACAACATAGTAACAACATATTAGTTACATATACACTACCGTTCAAAAGATTGGGGTCACTTAGAAATGTCCTTGTTTTCGAAAGAAAATAAAAAAAATGGTACATTAAAATAACATCAAATTGATCCGAAATACAGTGTAGACATTGTTAATGTTGTATATGGCTATTGTAGCTGGAAACGGCTGATTTTTAATGGAATATCTACATAGGCGTACAGAGGCCCATTATCAGCAACCATCAGTCCTGTGTTCCAATGGCACGTTGTGCTTTGATAATCCAAGTTTATCATTTTAAAAGGCTAATTGATCATTAGAAAACCATTTTGCAATTATGTTAGCACAGCTGAAAACTGTTGTGCTGATTAAAGAAGCAATACAACTGGCCTTCTTGAGACTAGTTGAATATCTGGAGCATCAGCAATTGTGGGTTCGATTACAGGCTCAAAATGGCCAGAAACAAAGAACTTTCTTCTGAAACTCGTCAGTCTATTCTTGTTCGGAGAAATGAAGGCTATTCCATGCGAGAAATAGCCAAGAAACTGAAGATCTCGTACAACGCTGTGTACTACTCCCTTCACAGAACAGCGCAAACTGTCTCTAACCAGAATAGAAAGAGGAGTGGGAGGCCCCGGTGCACAACTGAGCAAGAGGACAAATACATTAGAGTGTCTAGTTTGAGAAATAAATGCCTCACAGGTCCTCAACCTGCAAAACACCAGTCTCAACATCAACAGTGAAGAGGTGACTCCGGGATGCTGACCTTCTAGGCAGAGTTGCAAAGAAAAAGCCATATCTCAGATTGGCCAATAAAAAGAAAATATTAAGATGGGCAGTCTGAGATATAGCTTTTTCTTTGCAACTCTGCCTAGAAAAATGTAAATGTTAGAGGGTCAGCATCCCGGAGTCGCCTCTTCACTGTTGACGTTGAGACTGGTGTTTTGTCAGCTGTTTCCAGCTACAATAGCCATTTACATTTTTACATTTACATTTAAGTCATTTAGCAGACGCTCTTATCCAGAGCGACTTACAAATTGGAGGGGGGGATAGAAGGATTACTGTTATATTATTCCAGGTATTCCTTAAAGAGGTAGGGTTTCAAGTGTCTCCGGAAGGTGGTCAGTGACTCCGCTGTCTTGGCGTCGTGGGGGAGCTTGTTCCACCATTGGGGTGCCAGAGCAGCGAATAGCTTTGACTGGGCTGAGCGGGAACTGTGCTTCCGTAGAGGTAGGGGGGCTAGCAGGCCAGAGGTGGATGAATGTAGTGCCCTCGTTTGGGTGTAGGATCAGAGCCTGAAGGTAAGGAGGTGCCGTTCCCCTCACAGCTCTGTAGGCAAGCACCATGGTTTTGTTGTAGATGCAAGCTTCAACTGGAAGCCAGTGGAGTGTGCGGAGGAGCGGGGTGACTTGAGAGAACTTGAGAAGGTTGAACACCAGACGGGCTGCAGCATTCTGTATAAGTTGTAGGGGTTTAATGGCACAGGCAGGGAGCCCAGCCAACAGCGAGTTGCAGTAATCCAGACGGGAGATGTCAAGAGCCTGGATTAGGACCTGTGCCACTTTCTGTGTAAGGTAGGGTCGTACTCTGCGAATGTTGTAGAGCATGAACCTGCAGGATCGGGTCACCGCTTTGATGTTAGCAGAGAACGACAGGGTGTTGTCCAGGGTCACGCCAAGGTTCTTTGCACTCTGGGAGGAGGACACAATGGAGTTGTCAACCGTGATGGCGAGATCATGGAGCGGGCAGTCCTTCTCCGGGAGGAAGAGCAGCTCCATCTTGCCGAGGTTCAGCTTGAGGTGGTGATCCGACATCCACACTGATATGTATGCCAGACATGCAGAGATGCGATTTGCCACCTGGTTATCAGAAGGGGGAAAGGAGAAAATAAATTGTGTGTCGTCTGCGTAGCAATGATAGGAGAGACCATGTGAGGATATGACAGAGCCAAGTGACTTGGTGTATAGAGAGGATAGGAGAGGGCCTAGAACTGAGCCCTGGGGGACACCAGTGGTGAGAGCACGTGGTGCGGAGACAGATTCTAGCCACGCCACCTGGTAGGAGCGACCTGTCAGGTAGGATGCAATCCAAGAGTGAGCAGTGCCGGAGATGCCCAACTCGGAGAGGGTGGAGAGGAGGATCTGATGGTTCACAGTATCAAAGGCAGCTGATAGGTCTAGAAGGATAAGAGCAGAGGAGAGAGAGTTAGCTTTAGCAGTGCGGAGAGCCTCCATGACACAGAGAAGAGCAGTCTCAGTTGAATGACCAGTCTTGAAACCTGACTGGTTTGGATCATTCTGAGAGAGATAGCAGGAGAGTTGGCTAGAGACGGCATGCTCAAGAGTTTTGGAGAGAAAAGAAAGAAGGGATACTGGTCTGTAGTTGTTGACATCAGAGGGATCGAGTGTAGGTTTTTTGAGGAGGGGTGCAACGCTCGCTCACTTGAAGACGGAAGGGACATAGCCAGCGGTCAAGGATGAGTTGATGAGCGAGGTGAGGTAAGGGAGAAGGTCTCCGGAAATGGTCTGGAGAAGAGAGGAGGGGATAGGGTCAAGCGAGCAAGTTGTTGGTCGGTCAGCCATCACAAGTCGCAAGATTTCATCTGGAGAGAGAGGGGAGAAAGAAGTCAAAGCTTAGGGTAGGGCAGTGTGAGCAGGACCAGCGGTGTCATTTGACTTAATAAATGAGGATCGGATGTCGTCAACCTTCTTTTCAAAATGGTTGACAAAGTCATCCACAGAGAGTGAGAGGGAGGGGGGAGGAGGAGGAGGATTCAGCAGGGAGGAGAAGGTGGCAAAGAGCTTCCTAGGGTTAGAGGCAGAGGCTTGAAATTTAGAGTGGTAGAAAGTGGCTTTAGCAGCAGAAACAGAGGAAGAAATGTAGAGAGGAGGGAGTGAAAAGATGACAGGCCCACAGGGAGTCTAGTTTTCCTCCATTTCCACTCGGCTGCCCAGAGCCCTGTTCTGTGAGCTCGCAATGAGTCGTCAAGCCACGGAGCAGGAGGGGAGGACCGAGCCGGCCGGGAGGATAGGGGACATAGAGAGTCAAAAGATGCAGAAAGGGAGGAGAGGAGGGTTGAGGAGGTAGAATCAGGAGATCGGAGGTAGAAGGATTTAGCAGAGGGAAGAGATGATAGGATGGAAGAGGAGAGAGTAGCGGGAGAGAGAGAGCGAAGGTTGCGACGGTACACTACCATCTGAGTAGGGGTAGAGTGAGTAGTGTTGGAGGAGAGCGAGAGAAAGTTGGACGGGAGTTGCAGTGAGATTAGTAGAAGAACAGCATCTAGTAAAGATGAGGTCAAGCGTATTGCCTGCCTTGTGAGTAGGGGGGGACGGTGAGAGGGTGAGGTCAAAAGAGGAAAGGAGTGGAAAGAAGGAGGCAGAGAGAAATGAGTCAAAGGCAGACATAGGGAGGTTAAAGTCACCCAGAACTGTGAGGGGTGAGCCATCCTCAGGAAAGGAACTTATCAAGGCGTCAAGCTCATTGATGAACTCTCCAAGGGAACCTGGAGGGTGATAAATGATAAGGGTGTTAAGCTTGAATGGGCTAGTGACTGTGACAGCATGGAATTCAAATGAGGAGATAGACAGATGGGTCAGGGGGAAAAGAGAGAATGTCCACTTGGGAGAGATGAGGATTGCTGTGCCACCGCCACGCTGACCAGATGCTCTCGGGGTATGCGAGAACACATGATCAGACAAGGAAAGAGCAGTAGGAGTAGCAGTGTTTTCTGTGGTAATCCATGTTTCCGTCAGCGCCAAGAAGTCGAGGGACTGGAGGGTAGCATAGGCTGAGATGAACTCTGCATTGTTGGCCGCAGAACGACAGTTCCAGAGGCTGCCGGAGACCTTGAACTCCTCGTGGGTCGTGCGCGCAGGGACCACCAGATTAGAGTGGCAGCAGCCACGTGGTGTGAAGCGTTTGTATGGCCTGTGCAGAGAGGAGAGAACAGGGATAGACAGACACATAGTTGACAGGCTACAGAAAAGGCTACAATAATGCAAAAGAGATCAGAATAAAATTAACTAAACATCTGGGGAAGCGAGAGAGCGGGGCCTCCCTCACTTACCTTTCACTGAAACACTCAAATATAACTCTCCCAACTTCCACTTTAGAAATGATAATTGTTGTAAACTACAGCGGTTCAATGTTTTCTAGGAATAGACTCTAACTTAGTTTATTCAGCTAGCTAACTTGGTACAGTATACTTCTGTGAAAACCGCCCAGGGCACCGTATCCTATGATCCTATGATAACTAGCATGCTAGCTTCCAATAACACGGTTTAGCACCAATACTCGGTTACAATAAACTACCAATAGTGTGTTAACATACTAAACAGATCATTCGTGTCCGTGTATAACGTTTTGTAAAGTTTTGGGTTAGTTTTGACAGTTTGAGTGAGTATGTTGTCAACTTATTCAGCCAATTAGTTAGCTAGCTAGAATAGTTAGCATATTAGCTAGCCATCGCTCTCTGTCAACGAACCAACCCCTCCTCCCACGGTATGAAACACACAGAGAAAGCCAAGCTAACGTTAACTAGTCACCCATGTCTTGAATTCCTTTTAAACGACTCTGGTTACCAGTATGTAAAAATAAAAAATAAGTGTAGGTTATAAACTTACCCTTAGTAGCTACTGTAGCTACTGAGCTAGTCCAAAGAGGGAGCTTTGTAAAACTGGTTTTGCCATGGGCAGACAGAATTCCACAAGGTTCAGGTAACTCTTAGATGATACGGTAGGTGCTTAATCTCTCATTCAATGTTTTATCAGTCTGTAATTATTTTCTCTACTGACATATTTCATCCATTAATAGGAATGATTCATAGATTAATAGTTACTGTCAAAAAATGTAATCGATTTACTTCAGTTAAATTACAATCCACACTTGCTCGTCTAATTAGTCTATTCTAAATATTTTTATTCAAACAACGTTTCTGCTCAATCTCATACGTAGATTAGACAGTGTAAATTGAATGATTTGGTCCAACAATTTTGTTTTTATTCTTGTGTTTTTTTCCAGGTGGTGATGATAAGCTTGATTTGGGCTACAGACAGCAGCTGCTCTAGATCTCGTCCCAGTCAGGTACGCTAGAGGAAGCCTTGTGGGTATTGGGTCCCAGAGGCTGACTCCATCCCCTCACATCTCCACGTGAGGCCTGGGGTGTGGGGGGTCAGACTGTGACTTAGGCCCAGGCTCCCTGACTGACCCAGATGGCAGAGGGAAGGACACAGAGGTAGTATAGGGGGCAGAGGCCTGCAGGGGCTCTGCTATTACACAGGTGGGGCTGGAGGCGAGCGTGCCCACACTGTATTGTGTGCTCACAGGGCTATGGCCTCAACAGATGCCCTCCCTCCCTCTGCCATCCGTTTGCTCAGGGGGGAGCTCAACCTGACCATCACACAGGGGCTAAGGGTGTTCCTCCCTGCACACACTTACACACAAACAAACATGCGATGTGAACACTTTCTCATGCACAGTTGGGTCACCTGCACACACACACGCACACAAGAGAACATGCACACACAGGAAAGTGCTGACACACAGACACAGACACACACACATACACAAACATGTATACACACACACACACATACTGACACCAACATGTATACTCTGAAGAAAACATATACACGTGTGCTAATAAATTCATAATACCTCATCCACTCACAAGGGAATCTTTTTCACACATACACAAATTACACCCAATTGTAAATTATTGTTGTCCCCGATTCTGACCTGAGTTAAGCGTGCATAAATGGAACGTAATTCCCTTTTTATCCACTTTTCTCTCTACACGTATTCTGACCTTGAACTTCAGCATGAGAATAACATGCTATTCCCCCCACTATTCGTTTGAGGTGGAGCTCGAATAAATGAAGGTGTGGCGGAGGTGTGTCTACAGATATGCCATATTCTGACCTTGACTTAATTCCCTCATAATTACATCTCCTTTACACGCGAGGAAACAATGAATAAGGTCGAGCGAACCTGCTGGTTACAAGTGGAAAAAGCATCTACTTTCTTTATCACGATATAAATAACAGCATTCTCCATGCACTGTAATATATAATGTGATAAGAGCTATTGATAAGAGCTAGGTAAATGAGTAATTTGTTTGAAGAAGGGGATTGTAAATACACATAGCAATTGTTTTAGATGATTTTTCCTTATGATCCCTGGAGACGAATGTTGAGCCAGCCATATGGAAGCGAACTGAAAATCATATCAACATGACATGTATTGCGGCCCCTTTTCCACAGTGAAATAGGATACAAATACTGTAGCAGTGCCTTATTCTGAATTTTAATTGTGTGCGCTCATAATTTGCCTGGATGAAATTTGAAGACCCAAGCTATAGGCTTCTGTGGGGCTGAACCTGCCGAGCTGTTGTATGCGCTTTATAATGTTTTGATTATATGCCCGGGTTTTTCTCCATTTTATTTTACAATTTGTATCATGTAAAACATTTGCCACAATCGGGAGCCACCATCAGTAATAACCACATATATTTATTTCTGTATCATTCCATTCAATTCCGTTTACCTTTCTTTCCTCTGTCACGTCCTTGTAAATTGTCCCTGAGGGTCGCTAGCATTAGTGGATCATATTAGGCTAACGTTGTGCAATAATTTGGAACATGTAGCTTATTTGAATCATTATGGACCTCAGACCACACGTAGCAGGTTATACCTGGTGCCTGGTGCACGGTTCACGACTGGACCGTTGTCATACAGTTACATGATTAGTGAGAATTGGGGTAGATTTATAGCATTATTGTTAAACCCTATTTTTTCCACCTTCCAATATTTTATGGATTGAACTTGAATATGACCATTTTCAGGAAGAATCAAACCAATGTATTTTTTATTCATCAATATATGTTGTGTGAAAAGGCTCTCCAAACCGTTTTTTAAATTATTCATACATACTTTCCTAACCCTAAAATGTGCGTAAATAATCTACAAGATCAGAGTATTTGTAAATCTACCAGTTGGTGCTGAAACTGAGAGGAATATGCATAGGTGGCTTTCTTTCATTGATCCCTATATTCTGACCCCATTCTCTCGATGTGTTCTATTGAGTCTGTCAACAAAAATTATTATTAAAGGTACACTTTATTTAAAGGGATGGCTTAAGATAAATGTACTGAAAACCCAATTGAATGAAAACTCTACGAGAAAATATGTTAGCCAGCAAGTGGCAAGGTAGCCACACCTGCAGAGCGTGTTATGCAACAGTGCATTTCCATGTAAAAGAACCCATGAGCGTCAACATGTGAAGTTCATAGGACCATATCAAATCTGGTGTCAAATGAAAGCTAAGACTGTATTTTTTAATTTATTAAGACCTATTTAAATGTTTCAACCATTTTATATCCTAAATATTAGGAATAAGCAAAGACTTTGATTTCTGGTCAAACAGATGGAAAGGGGGTCTTAGATAACATATATGAGAAAAAGTCTTAAAAGGTATTAGAAATACATCAGAACACTATAATGTAAAGATCCCTGCCAACTAATACTGTATCTTTAAGATATTTTCTAATTTCTCTCCCTCATGAGGAGGGAGGATAAGTTCACAGAAGTAACAAGTAAAAGTAGACATACCAATTAGTTATTGTGTTTTTACTGCTATCTATTTCCTTTGATGAATGATTAAGTGATTAAAACTTGAAATACTCACACACTCTCTCTCTCTCTCTCTCTCTCTCTCTCTCTCTCTCTCTCTCTCTCTCTCTCTCTCTCTCTCTCTCTCTCTCTCTCTCTCTCTCTCTCTCTCTCTCTCTCTCTCTCTCTCTCTCTCTCTCTCTCTCTCTCTCTCTCTCTCTCTCTCTCTCTCTCTCTCTCTCTCTCTCTCTCTCTCTCTCTCTCTCTCTCTCTCTCTCTCTCTCTCTCTCTCTCTCTCTCTCTCTCTCTCTCTCTCTCTCTCTCTCTCTCTCTCTCTCTCTCTCTCTCTCTCCTTGATTTCAACGTCCACAGACATTGTTTTTTGGTACGGTCCGGACTTAATTTCAATGTCCACAGATGTAGATGTTTGGTACAGCACAGTACAGTACAGCAAAGTAAAGTTTTAAAAACTTGCATACAGTATAGATCAGTACAGTAAAGTGCAGTCCTGTACTGTACTGTAGAATATAATAGAGTATAGTTCAGTACAGTACACAGTAGAGCACACTAGAGGTGACTACACTATAATGTACTGTATTGTACTGTACTCTACTGTACTGTACTATACTGGGCTCTACTGTGCTGTACTTTGATGTCCAAACTAGACGTCTATGATTGGTTCAGATTTGGTCCAGTCCAGACCAACCAAATGTGGTCTTGTTTAGGGGGCGGTGCTCATTAAAATAATAGCCAGAGTGTAGAATAATATCCAAATATGCAAAGGAGGATATTGCATATTTCTACCTTTGTGTACATTTTTAGGATACATCACCATGAAGAGAATGACATTCATATCTATAATTATGCATTTCTGTGTAGGACAGTTCAGGGACCATGATGAAATCTGTAACTGCAATTATGTTACCGGGTGTAAATCCACTTCACTTATTGTAGTTCAATAACCAAAATATATTTTATTCAAAGTCAAGGTGTCATGTCATAGCTGACACCCAATTCTTTCTGCAGACATCTTAACATTTTTATTCGGAGCAGATATTTAACAGAGTTTTAGGAAAATGTGGTCACATAAAAAACTGAGGGATAGTTTACCAAAATTCTGTTACCAAACTTTGCATCTACAAAGTTCTTCTAGTAAATGTGTTTTTGTAAAATAAAAGTAAACACGTTAAAAGTAGTCCTTGTGCATAGAGTTGCGTGGTTTGTAAAACTTTGAAATCGGTGTTTTTTGTTTGGCATACAGTACATATTAAAGTGAAAAATCTTAGTCTCAGCGCAATTCGATTTTCGTAGAATTGCCCAACACTTTATTTAGATTTTCATCTTGTCCTCTATCACTCTGGGGCCACATTTATCACTTGAATGCTGTTGTTAGCTGATCCAGAATGGACAATTCTGACCATATTTTCTCCCCTCTGAAAAAAGCTGTCCTGCTGCACACCTTTGACTGTGGCTACAGCTGCTCTGCTCCCTCTCCTGTGTCCCTCTGCCTGTCTGTCTGCAGCTGTCCCCCTTCTCACCGGGTCTCTCCCTCCCTCCATCCAGGGCCACATGGGCCCCAGTGACCCCTCTCTTGGACAGACATAAAAGGGCCGAGAGATAAAGCTTCCCTGGGCATGGCTGGACTGGGGCCCCTTGGCTGGCAGACCGCCTGAGCTCCAGCTCTGCTGTTGTTGTGGAATGTTGAGGGGTTCAGCTGGCAGAGTGCCCTCTCACCCACAGGGAAACGGGGGTCCAGGTTGGTAAGAGCAAAGTGGGCACAGCGGGCCAGAGGTCGACGTTGGGCATCGTCCCGGTGGGCCAGGGCATTGGCGTGGTAATGGGACAGCAGTGTGTGTGTGTTAGGGTTTAATATTTTCCTGAGAGTCTACCAATTTTCCTTCCTGAGAAAATTGCATGAAATTACTGGGCATTCCGGTATTCCCGTTCAAACCAGAAGTGCTATTTAAAAACATAGAAAACCAGTGAAAACAATCTGACATTATTATAACATTGTAAATGGAGAACACATGAATCTATTTTTTTATTTTTGTATTTGTTGCAATTTAATCAGCTCAAAGTTCTCTCAAATTCCCCACACTATTTCGTTGTAGCCCAAAGGCCAGCCGATGGTGATATTAAGTCGTTTAATCTTACCGTCCAAAGGGAATGTATGCAGCCAACTATACACTCGTATCCTCCCTGCACCGGATCGTACATGAAACATTCTCCATTCATGTTGCAAAGGCATCAATTTCCTCCTTCTCGATTTATTGGTGAGAAAGCGGGAAAGAAACTGGAAAATATGCATACTTTCTTTATGGAACACCATTTTCCACCACCATGATAGAGTGGCTAATTGCTAGTCACGGATGTTGCGGTTCACGTTCAGCCATTCAGGTTGCAGCAGTCTGTTGTTTACCCTTGGTCTGAACTCTGTACGCAATGTCAGGAAGTAGCATTAGCCACCCTAGCATGGTGGTGGAACATTTTGTTTTTTCCCGCCTTTTCACCATTACATCGAGTTAAGGAGGAAATCGACGCCTTTGCAGCCTGAATGGAGAATGTTTTATGTACGAACCAGTCCACGGGGGATATGAGTGTATAGCCAGCTGCATACATTTCCTTTGGACGGTAAGATGAAACAAATCAATATCGACATCTGCTGGCCTTTGGGCTAATTTCGTTAATGTAGCCTAGATAGCCCAGGCCTATGAACGACTGGTAAAATATTATGAGATCTAGTGAAAATTTGTTTTAGCCTACCTTTGACTGAAAGATGTCAGGCAGCTTGTTTGCCCTTTTCTCTCCCAATGCACCTGGCTATCGGGGGAATTTGGGAAAGTTGTGGCTGTTTTTACTTCATGATAACCCGCTTATTGTGGTGACTGTCACAGGGAACATCAGATTCTCCGCTAAACAAACAGGCCTAGGTTAGCGGAGATTCAGCAGTTGATCCATTGGCCACTAATCTGACCAGTATCCCACCGTGAGCCCGCTTTTGTTAGCATAATATCATGAAACAATGTTGCAAATGTCTATTTCCTCAAGCATTTTTTTGTGGGCACAGTGTATCAGCCGTTTTGTGATTAGAAACACGACACACGTTAGTGGAGATTTTAATGTCAGATGGAGATTGAGGTCGTGTGTAGCCTGCACATAAGCAATTACATTTATAGAAGCCATACAATTAGCCTAAGGGATGTTTTCTATTGGGGACTTTATGTTGAATAAATGGTAGACTACTAGCGTTGTGATGACTGGTCTAATGTTTGAATCTATAGTTAGAGGACTCCTGAAATCTCCAGGAGTGATAGATATAATTTTTGTCTTAATCTGTTATTGTCTAGTACTGTCTTTTTGCTAGCTAGGGCCATCTACTTTCATTGCTGTCTGTCTTCCCAGTAGGCTACTTGGAGTGTGAATTGCTGAGTGCTCATAACTTGCAGTTGATTGTTGGGACATCAACCAGGATTAAGGGGTAGGGCAATTTGTGACTGTTTTAGTAATCATTGGCTGTATTGGAGGGGGAGTGGTTTCTCCTCTCCTAGGCAATCAGCCATGAAAGGTGTGCTCTCAACCTCTGCTAGCAATTAGCAATTAGTGTTAGTCTTCAGTCTCCCCTGTTTTCTCAGCGGCAGCCGTGTCAGCAGTGGTCGTGTCAGCGGCAGTCTAATCGACAAAACTAAGACATGATCTTGTTTTGCTCTTTTGTAGCTTTGTCAACTATGTGTTTTCTATACCTGTTCGCTCCTCTCCCTGTAGGCTTTACAGACGCTCAACACCCCTTGGCTGCAACCCTTCTAATTTAGTGTGCCCTGCGCATACAACCCATGTGGAATTCCTGGTCTCCGGCAGCGTTTGGAACTGCCAATCTGTGGTCAAGAGTGCCAAGTTCATCTCAGCCTGTGCTGCCCTTCAGTCCCTATACTTTTTGGCCCTGACGAAGACATGGATCACCCCAGAGAACACTGCTGCTCTCTCTTCATCTGACTACGTGTTCTCTCATAGCCCGAGAGCATCTGGTCATCATGGTGGTGGCACAGGGCTACTAATTTATCCTAAGTGTTGTCATTTATCACCCACCAGGTGCCCTTAGAGTTTCTCAATGAGCTTGACACCTTGGTAAGCTCATTTCCTGACTATGGCTCACCGCTCTTTGAACTGGGCTACTTCAACTCGGGCCTTCGATTCATTTCTTTCCAACTTTTTCTTTCCCCTCCTTGCCTCTTGACCTCACCCTTTCCCAGTCTCCTCCCACTCAGAAGGCAGGCAATTCGCTTGACCTCATCTTTACTAGAGGCTGTTTGCCTATTAATCTCACTGCAACCCCCCTCCAGGTCTCTGATCACTACTTTGTTTCCTTTTCTGTCTCCCTCTCCTCCAACCCTACCCACTCAGCCCCTACCCAGATGGTCATGCGCCGTCGCAATCTTCGCTACTCTCTCCTCTTCTATCCTATCATCTCTCCTTTCTGCTAAATCCTTCTCCCTCCTGTCTCCTGATTCTTCTTTCTTTGACTTTACTCTCCTCTTTTTCCACATCCTATGACTTGCAATGTCCCCTTTCCTCCCGGCCAGCTCGCCCTCCCCTCTTGCTCTGTGGCTAAGTGACTCATCGCGAGCTTACAGAATAGGGCTGCAGGCAGCTGAGCGAAAACTTCCGGAGAACCTATCATCCTTTCACTCCCTCCTCTCTACCTTCTCTTCCTCTGTAACCACTGCTAAAGCCACTTTCTATCACTCAAAATTTCAAGCTAACAATAGGAAACTCTTCTCCACCTTCTTCTCCCTCCTTAATCCTCCACCTCCTCCCTTTCTGCGGATTACTTTGTCAACCACTTTGAAAAGAAGGTTGACGACATCCGCTTCTCATTCACTCAGCCTATTGAGTCAACTGGTCCCACTCATACAGAACTACCCTACGCCTTGACTTCTTTCTCCCCTCTCTCTCCAGATGAAATCCTGCGACTAGTAAGGTCCGGCCGCCCGACAACCTGCCCGCTCGACCCCATCCCCTTCTCCAGACCATTTCTGGAAACCTTCTCCCATTACTCACTTCCCTCATAACCTCATCCCTGACCACTGGCTGCATCCCCACTGACTACAAAATGGCCAGAGTCGCTCCCCTCCTCAAAAGAACAACACGACCCCTCTGACGTCAAACTACAGACCAATATCCCTTCTTTCTTTTCATTCTAAGACACTTGAGCGTGCTGTCTCTGACCAACTCTCTCGCTATCTCTCTCAGAACTATCTTCTTGACCCTAACCAGACAGGCTTCAAGACAGGCCATTCAACTGAGACTGCTCTCCTCTGTGTCACGGAGGCTCTCTGCACTGCCAAAGCTGACTCTCTCTCCTCTGTTCTCATCCTCATAGATCTTTCGACACCGTGAACCATAAGATCCTCCTCTCCACCCTCTCAGGGCTTTGCGTCTCAGGCTCTACACATTCTTGGATTGCATCCTACCTGGCAGGCCGCTCCTACCAGGTGGGACGTGGAGAGGATCTGTGTCTGCACCATGTACTCTTAGTACCGGTGTCCCCCAGGGCTTGGTTCTAGGCTCTCTCCTCTTCTCTCTATACACCAAGTCACTCGGCTCCGTCATATCCTCACATGGTCTCTCCTATCATTGCTATGCGGATGACACTCAATTACTTTTCTCCTTCCCCCTTCTGACACCCAGGTGGCGACATGCATCTCTGCGTACCTGGCAGATATCTCAGCTTGGATGTCAGCTCACCACCTCAAGCTTGACAAGACGGAGCTGCTCTTCCTCCCGGGGAAGGCCTGACTGCTCCAAAACCCTCTTCATCACGGTTGACAACGCCACGGTGTCCCCCTCCCAGAGTGCAAAGAACCTTGGTGTGACCCTGGATAACACCCTGTCATTCACTGCAAACATTGCAGTGACTCGCTCTTACAGGTTCATGCTCTACAACATCCGTAGGGTACGACCCTACCTCACACAGGAAACAGCGCAGGTCCTAATCCAGGCACTTGTCATCTGCTGTCTAAAACTCACTGTTGGCTGGGCTCCCTGCCTGTGCAATAAATCCCCTGCAACTTATCCAGAATGCTGCAACCCGCCTGGTGTTCAACCTTCCCAAAATCTCCCATGTCACCCCGCTCCTCCGCACACTCCACTGGCTTCCAGTCGAAGCTCGCATCCACTACAAGACTATGGTACTTGTCTATGGAACAGCAAGAGGAACTGCCCCTCCCTACCTTCAGGCTATGCTCAAACCCTACATCCCAACCCGAGCACTCCATTCTGCCACCTCAGGTCTCTTGGCCCTCCCACACCTATGGGAGGGCAGCTCCCGCTCAGCCCAGTCCAAGCTCTCCTCTGTCCTGGCACCCCAATGGTGGAACCAGCTTCCCCCTGAAGCTAGGACAGCAGAGTCTCTCCCCATCTTCTGAAAACATCTGAAACCCTACCCCTTCAAAGAGTATTTTAAATAATCTCACAGCAATCTTTTTGCATCTCTGTTCATTTACCCTTCTCTTTCTCAGAATATCCTCTCACCAGTTGTGATATGTTCAAGGGATTGGTGGGGAGGGTAGGCTATGGCCATCCTTTTTGAGCACTGATCTGTATCGACAGTTCCATTTCACGTCACGCTGTTCATATAAATAATTTATCATCCTATAATTTACCGGTTTCTCGCCATTATTTATCCCGGGAAATGAAAATGGGTTTGGGCGGGAAATCTCAGTAACCCAGTTCCCGCTATTAAACCCTACCCAGCTGGCACATAACGTTTCTTAGGGGGGAATTTCAGCACTTTTTTACAGGTTTCCTCAAGATTCTATTGAAAGGCATGTTCTCAGAACGTTCAGAGAACGTTGAGAAACAACATTCTCTCCTGAGTGGCGCAGCGGTCTAAGGCACTGCATTGCATTGCTTGAGGCATCTGTAGCTCAATTGGTAGAGCATGGCGCTTGTAACGCCAGGGTAGTGGGTTCGATCCCCGGGACCACCCATACGTAAAAGATGTATGCACACATGACTGTAAGTCGCTTTGGATAAAAGCGTCTGCTAAATGGCATATTATTATATTATCACTACAGACCCGGGTTCGATCCCAGGCTGTGTCACAGCTGGCCGTGACCGGGAGACCAATGAGGCGGCGCACAATTGGCCCAGGTTAGGGGAGGGTTTGGCCGGCCGGGATTTCCTTGTCCCATTGCGCTCTAGCGACTCCTTGTGGTGGGCCGGGTGCCTGCAAGCTGACTGCGGTCGCCAGCTGGACGGTGTTTCCTCCGACACATTGGTGCGGCTGGCTTCTGGGTTAAGCGAGCAGTGTGTCAAGAAGCAGTGCAGCTTGGCAGGGTTGTGTTTCGGAAGAAGAATGGCTCTCGACCTTCAGCTCTCCCAAATCCGTAGGGGAGTTGCAGCGATGGGACAAGACAGTAACTACCAATTGAATATCACGAAAAAGGGGTAAAAGTACAAAAAAGATACAACATTCTTCTGTGGGAATTTCAGTACTCCTGCAAAACATTTTCTGCAGGGTTCCTCATGGTTCTATTTAAGGTCATGTTCTCAGAACATTAAGGAAACTTTCATTTACATTTACATTTTCGTCATTTAGCAGATGCTCTTATCCAGAGCGACTTACAAATTGGTGCATTCACCTTATGATAGCCAGTGGGACAACTTTTTTTCTTTTCTTTTTTTTTTCTTTGGGGTGGGGTAAGGGGGGGGTAGAAGGATTACTTTATCCTATCCCAGGTATTCCTTAAAAAGGTGGGGTTTCAAGTGGTGGTGAGTGACTCCGCTGTCCTGGCGTCGTGAGGGAGCTTGTTCCATCATTGGGGTGCCAGAGCAGCGAACAGTTTTGACTGGGCTGAGCGGGAACTGTGTTTCCGCAGAGGTAGGGGGGCCAGCAGGCCAGAGGTGGATGAACGCAATGCCCTCGTTTGGGTGTAGGGACTGATCAGAGCCTTAAGGTACGGAGGTGCCGTTCCCCTCACAGCTCCGTAGGCAAGCACCATGGTCTTGTAGCAGATGCGAGCTTCAACTGGAAGCCAGTGGAGTGTGAGGAGGAGTGGGGTGACGTGAGAGAACCTGGGAAGGTTGAACACCAGACGGGCTGCGGCGTTCTGGATGAGTTGTAGGGGTTTAATGGCACAGGCAGGGAGCCCAGCCAACAGCGAGTTGCAGTAATCCAGACGGGAGATGTCAAGTGCCTGGATTAGGACCTGTGCCGCTTCCAGTGTAAGGCAGGTTCCATAAAAACCACAAAACATTAGTAATGTTCAAAGATCAGCATCAACAAAACTCTCTCTATCCTCTATCTTGTGTTCAGGTGTATTGGCTGCGCCCACTAATTGGCCACACCTGATCTTAATGAGTGCTTGTTTCCTTTGACATGGGGTCTGTTTGAATAGACTAAAATGAACAGTTTTGTATGAGTAAAAAAAGAAAACATAGCATGCTTGCTCCATCCTGGTGGCGCAGTGGACTAATTCCATGGATAGAGAACATAACATCATAGGTTTGAATCTCACTGATGCCGTGCCACAATAAAAAGTAAACGTGTTTGCATGATTAATGCTTAAGCAAATTCATTTCAATGTGTGCTTGGAGTTCAAAACAGTTAACCCAAACTTAGCTAGCAGTGTTAAAAGTCTTCTTGAAACATGGTCTCAAAACGTTATTTAATTACCTTCAAATAACCTATAATTTCACATTCTCAGAACATTAATAAAACCTCCCAGGAAAACATAGTAAAACGTTCTCAGAACCTCCCTGAAACCTAAAAATGAACGTTCCCAGAAGAGGCAAAATGTTCACTTCCATTCTCGTTCTGTTTTACCAGTCAGGAAACGTATGGCTTCGTTCCCAGAACCAATGGGAAACCAAAAACGTAAGTTCTCACAACTTCCAAGGAACCAAATGTGCTAGCTGGGTTGTGTGTGTGTGTGTGTGTGTGTGTGTGTGTGTCATGGCTGGGTTGGCGGTAGAGATAAGGACCATGTGGGACACATTTGACAGCATGCTTTAATGAACAGACAGCACCTGGAGAATTCCACTTTAACATGTTTTCCTAACATGTTTTCCCTCATAGAATATGGAATGTAGCCTATAGCTTTTATTACTATAAAATGGTCAACTAGTTGGTTATTTTCTGAAACATTGAGTACTTCTCTCAGAATACCTGCCCTTGAGGTACTTTTAGAAGTGTTTTGTATCCCGACCTAGGTAAAGCGGGGGTGTGATTCTTTCCACTTGTGACAATTCAAGTACACGTTGTAATTAACTCTTGTATATTGTTTTAAAATGCAGTAGCTGCCCAGGATTATTTATTGGCACAGGTAAGAACAAGCCGACCTCCTTGGACATTAAATCCCCCTTGAACTCCAGACCTGAGTATTTGGGTCGTGAGATCACTTTTAAAGGCATTAATTAAGACTAATGATTGTCCAAGAGACTTATTAATCAGAAAGCTCAGGTAACTCCAGGGCGTGTGTGGGTGGGCTGTTTGCATGTGTGTGAGTGTGTGCTGTACATGACAGGGACACTTCTGGCCAGAGCCAGAGAAACAGAAGGGTTCAGGTCTCCACTGCAGAGTGGCTCTATTCCTTTTCAAGCTGTCCCTGTCCTCCTACATCCCCCTGCTCTCCCCAAGGCCAGCTCAATCTGGCCTTCACAGGTTGGGTCTGACTGCGGCTGCAGCCCCATCTCCTCTGTTCTGCCCTCAATTTAGTTCCATGTTGGAAAGGTTCAAATACTTTCAGATGGCAAACGTTCAAACATCCTCTCTTTTGGATGATCATAAATGAGAGCAATGATTTAGTTACATCATTTAGGTTTGAGATTAAACCCATATGTATAGTACTTGTCTAAAACATCTAAAAATATGTTTCTGTGTCTGTTATTACTACCTTTATCTCTAACTGTTCACCCCAGATTGCTGTGCTCTATTTGTTTTGACATGTGAGCTGAACAATGTAAGACAGCCCCTGTCAGTAAGCTTGGCATTTTACATACTCCCTATTTCTCACGTCACACTGACACATCAAATCAAACATAACAAATCGTATAGCTACTGCATATGGTGCATATTGACACAATATGATTGTGGGGAGCCACCCATCAATGAAAGATAGATGTGAAGAACTCTGTATTCCTAAACTACACCAATCTTGACATATCATCGTTGTTACCTAACGTCCATTTACAGAGTCAGTTTCAGACAAAGTGGCCCGCGGCAGGTCTTCTGGATAAACCAGAGGTTCGACCTCTATCTGTCTGCCTCTGGCCAATGCAGCTGTTACATGAAGGAGGCATTTGGAGTGTCATCTTGCCAGTGGTGCCCCAAAGATCCTGATGCAGCGGGTTGTTGTATGCTCTCCCCATGACTCCCGTTTCCACCGCTTCCAGCTGCATGCTGTCGTGCCGCTGGGTGCCATCAAATCTCATCACACATTGGTCCTCTAGTCAATGGTGCAACGTCTGGGAGCCAAGCCATGTGTCAAGGTTATATTTGGGTGATGGCAGGCATACCTTCTTCTCTGGAAGAGAATGAAGATACATCAGCTTTATTGCACATCCTCACCATGGGAGCTTGATCCAGAACTAAAGACTCCCTAATGCTATGATAATGAGAACAGAGGGAAACATAAGGCCAACATTGTGTGTGAGGTTTTTGAAAGATGGTATGTCCACACCACTGCTTTTTATAATGACACAACTGGCTCTGACCATTCCATCTTTCATGGACACTTTTTATAGGGCATGTGTCCTCCACTGCCACCCCTGGCAGAGCACAATGAACAGATTCCACTCTTTGGGGACATGTGAAGGGCCACTGGGGGCCACTAGAGAGAACTGTGCTGTCCCGACTCCCAGTCCCCAGGGTCTCCAAGCTGCCTCGGCACCGCTGTGGGACCTCCGTCAGTCTCCTAAGTCAACACGGCTGGATGAGACTTCCTCTACACTAACACACACAGCTGGAACGCCCCAGAGTCCCTCACATCCTCACTACTTTAGTATCCTGTTGTTTTTTGGGACAATGTTGACTTTGCGGTTCCGGTGGGGCCATCATGACCTCTCACTGGGGAATAGTGGCTGTGGTGCACACATCTGGACATCCAGACTGTGTTTAGTTTTCAACAACTGGATAACATCCGGTCCTCCCACCACCACCACTCGCCTCTGTGGTGGTTCTGTCTCTGTCTTGAAGTCTGTATTGTTTGTCTTTGGTCCCCCTCAAGGCATTCTTACTATGGCCCACGGTGTCCTTAGGGAAGCTAGGGGAATCTTCCCAAAATCTTACTGCAAACTTGGAAACAAATGTCTGTGTTCTTATGCATGAGACGCGAGGGAGCACAGCTGCCAGACAACAATTTGGGTGTGTTATAACCTCTCTTGAGACAAATAAAACATTTTCAAATGTTGTTTTACCAAAGAACAATATTGAAAATAGTCTCACTACCTTTTACACTGTGATTGTGCTATAGAGAGACAAGAAAAAAGAGGTATGCCATCCATTGGTTGATGTAGATGGACAATATGACCACGATGCAAAGCCACAGAATACTGTTGTAGATTCAACATATTTAAACACTATATATATTTTTTCAGTTAATATATCCAAGTATTTATTTGGAAAACTATCATGATGTTGCACATTAGTTGAAGCATCACTATGTTGTTCGAGAACATGTCTACAGATGTAGGATCTTAATTTGAGCCAGTTTGCTAAAGCAGGAAAATATTCCTGCAGCAACACGAAATGTGAATCATTATGTGGATTATAATTAATGGACTTTTTCGTAGGGTTGATAAATTTTTCATAAGGGAAAATCAAGTCTAACATTTCCAAGGCGAAACTACAAATTTCAGAAGCCTTTTAAAACTCAAACTAGTGTTTTAAATGTCCTGCATTTCAGAAAATGTATCCTCTAAAAGGGAGATCAAATTAAGATCCTACGTCTGTATATGGTTCACCTCTTGCAGACGAGGTATGTTTAATAGCATAGGTGTGATTAGAAAGCAGAGGGTATATGCCCTCCATATGGTCATGCCATGGTCAGCAGCTTTCATGGAATTAGCACACTGTTGAGGTCTGAACTCTCTGGAGGTACCTTGGGAAGAGCCTTCACAGTATAACCTACTGAGAGGGTATTTACAGTAAGTTCCACCAGAGTCATACCTCTTTTTTCTTGTCTCTCTATAGCACAATCACAGTGTAAAAGGTAGTGAGACTATTTTCCATATTGTTCTTTGGTGACCTGCATTTGCAAGTGATTATTATTTTTGATAATATCACTAACCCACCCATGACCCTATGCCACATTTTGGATAGTCAAAAACAACCCATGTCCAGTTGTTGTTTACGTTGGTGTCATTGGACAATGGACAATGGTTTCCATGCAGTAGAAGGTAGTCCCATGCAGGATGTCCAGACCGGGAGGTTCTCGCCATCTGTGAGGAGGCTCTAAGCTGCATACCGCCCTGCACATGGAGGCCATGCTGATAAACCCTGGCAGATGCCATCTCAGTGGGCACCACAGCAAAACCTACCCCAATCCGCCCAATACCTAAACGATGCAGATGATGAAGCTAATTTTCGGACTCTGTTTATGCCACAAATTCATGTTTTTCCACAAATTGGCATGTCTCATGTTTACTAAATGTTTATTTTATAAGTTTCAATACCTTAGAATCTACTTGTCCTTGCAAACCCACTCCAACACATCTGAGGTTGAAATGTAAGGCTCCTCGCACTGAGCCAGGCCTCATGAAAGCCACATCTGCCTCCCACCCCCTTCCTAACAGCCTTCAACCACTAACTTCAATTTAAGTCTTCCCACTGATGGATGGTTTGTTGCGGAGAAACCTAAAAACAGGGGCACTTGCAATTTACCTGTCCCGAATAATGAGCAGAGAACTACATTCATTTAGCCTGGGGCTTACAGCTCGAACATCTGGCACAGTTGGCAGGCTAGCCATGGCCAGCATTGTTGGAAGGCTTTCTATAGAAGGTCCAGATGCAGAGAGGGTAGAATTGGTACAAATGATACAGATGGAAGTGTTGGAACTGATGATCCAGTGGGCAGAGCCGGCACTGTTGGCAAAGTTAGCTTGTCTCCAACAGCTGGCGCAGGTTAGGCATTCCTGGGAATTCATTCCACAAGGCAAATGTTCACACACACTGGCTGAGGTTGTGATTGTGGCTGGCCACCCACCCACCCACCCACACACACACCCCCACACACCCACCCACCCAACACACACAAACAGCATAGGTAGGTCTATAATCAATCAGTGTAGAAGGAGACAGATTAGTAAGAGCAAAAAATTATCCTACACAGCCTCCCCTCTTATTTGCCACTCCCCACATGGTGCCACCATTCCCATATGACTACTGCTGGAAAGCTGTTTTTATTTGGGATTCATATTGTGGCACCATATAGAAGCTACTCAATGTGATACGATTAGATACAGTAATCATGAGTGAGTGAGTGAGTGAGTGCGTGAGTGATGAGTCAGTGACTGACTACCTGACTGAACTAAAATAAAATGGACCAGATGTATGGGGCACTTGTGGCTAGGCAGCTCAGACAGACAGAGCTGTGCAGTACTGGCCCCTGCCCACTGATGGACATCTGGAAGGCAAATTGGTTAATGGCGCCTCCAAGCCAAGAGGTAGTCAGCCATTTCCTCCTCCAGCAATGCGAGGGCTGCTGCCGCATCTGTCCTCCGCCTACCCCTGGAAAACATCCCCCCTGAAGGCCAGACTGGGCAGCGAGATGAGAGGGGAGTGCTGGCTTATCCATAGCCACATTTCCAGCGGGGACATAGTCGGGACTGCTTTGTCAGTGGAAATTTCCAGGCCATGTGGCAGTGAGGATAGAGGACACAGATCTTGAACATCGGTTGGTCAGCTCCTACTATTGTCTCCTCCAATACCACTTTTGAAGATATAGACAGCTGGAAATTCACTGGGTACCTTTGTGATATTAAGTAAGGACTGTGAAATGTTAACCCTTTTAACAAACCATTCTTGCTGCGCTACTTCAATCTTGGCTAGAATTTGCAAACACCTGGTTGTATTGCACTGTCATATAACGAAGCACTGATGCCACTTTAAAGTTTCTAAAGGGCCCACAGGGCCTACATTTGGCATGGGACACTGCACCCTGTCCAGATGTCGGAATTAGACAACAGCTGTGTGAGGAAATTAGCTCGGAGGCTAACATTTGTAATACCTTCATATTTAGGAGAAAGAGAATCCAAAACACACATCACAAATGCATGATTAGATGGGGTTTATCCACTAGACCCATCTAATCTTACAATAAATCAAACCACAAAGCCGCCATCCATTACAGAGTTAAACGTTGCTGTAAAGCTCACCAGCACCATGCTGTCATCATGAGAGATGCTTGATTGACAAACGTTAATCCAAAACAGATATGTCTATGATGGTCCCCACCATCTGTTGATAAACAAGTTAAGCACACAGTTGTGTCTCCTGATGCATACACCCCAGAGAGCCCCCAGCCCCTCCCTCCCTCCCAGACCCCCACTTCCGTAAACAGATGCTGCACCTCGAGAGGCTCTTTCTGGGCTCTGGGAGACAGCAGCTGTTCCCCTGGCCCAATGAGATGGGTGCCTTCAAAATGGATAATTCATGAATTATTTACACTCTGCAATATTGTCTTTAGTGGGTGCTAATCAACTCCCCAAGCCCAGCTCTTCTTCCCAAGCTCCCCCAGCTCAACACGATTGGTTACCTGAACAGTCCTTTTAGGTTATTTTAAGGTTAGGAATAACAGTTCCCTATATTCAACCATCCCTGTACTTTTACAAGCACATCCATCCATTATACAAAACTTCATATGCATTGTATTAACTCTTCGTTTCACAAGTGACACAAGTCCACTTTACTCTCTCCTCCGGTGGTTTTCCTGATCTTGTTTCATTCCAGACACGCTCACCCTCAACCGTGAAGGAAGGGCTCCATGTTGGTGCAATATGGAAGGTGGCTTGGTGAATCTTACACCTCCCTGTGTATATACGGTAGTACCATCCATCATCCCTATGGAGAAAGAGGCAGGAGTATCCATCACATTCAAACAAGTGATCCCCTTACCCACTAACACAAGAGAAAATGGTTTTGCCTGTCTGGCTTTGAGGCTTCACACAGACTGTGGCCAGTAGCAGAGCAATATATTAGAAAGCACGATGGCTGTATGACTGCCATTATGTTGGGAAGCAGTGGGGCAGGCAGCCAGGTGTTTTTCAAGGCAGGTCACTTTGTGCACGGCACAGTCTATTCATCTGAAGCTCAGCTGTAGGGCTCAGTGTGAAATGAAATGACACTTTGAAGAAAAGATGGAAAGAAAATATTCTGTGTATTCTCCATGTAAATTATTTAGACCAAATCGAAATCAAATTTAGCTTTCTTTTAAGTACATTAAACATTGCAACACACTTCAGAGAAAAATAACCACAATTAAAGATTGAAGGCTACTGTACAGACAGACATTAAACTAGAAATCAAAGTTAGTCCAAGTATTCAGACACAAGACCTTAGTAATGTTCTGCCCACGTGTATTCTCCTGTTCTCCATCATTGAGCTGTAACATTAAATTATGGCCCTGTACTTCAAGGGTAAAAGTGGATCACTCCTTATGGCCTGGTGCTTAATGTTAATTGTTATGAACCATGATCGTTGTAATTGGCATTGCTCGGTCCTCTGAGAAACAGAGGCTTGTCACGAGGAAAACAACTCTGCTCTCTACTGTCCTTTGAGGAATAGCTTTCTCTGAAGAGCTCCGCTTCCTCTCTCATCACCGCCTTCAATTTCCTTATAGTTAACTGCTATTAAGTAATAATTTTACTATAAAATGCCCTTTTTCATTGCAATTTCCTACATGCTTTCTAGTGAAGGAATATAGATTTAATATTAGCTATTTTCCATAGCTACAGTGGGGAAAAAAAGGATTTAGTCAGCCACCAATTGTGCAAGTTCTCCCACTTAAAAAGATGAGAGAGGCCTGTAATTTTCATCATAGGTACATGTCAACTATGACAGACAAAATGAGAAGAAAAAAATCCAGAAAATCACATTGTAGGATTTTTAATGAATTTATTTGCAAATTATGGTGGAAAATAAGTATTTGGTCAATAACAAAAGTTTCTCAATACTTTGTTATATACCCTTTGTTGGCAATGACACAGGTCAAACATTTTCTGTAAGTCTTCACAAGGTTTTCACACACTGTTGCTGGTATTTTGGCCCATTCCTCCATGCAGATCTCCTCTAGAGCAGTGATGTTTTGGGGCTGTCGCTGGGCAACACGGACTTTCAACTCCCCTCCAAAGATTTTCTATGGGGTTGAGATCTGGAGACTGGCTAGGCCACTCCAGGACCTTGAAATGCTTCTTACGAAGCCACTCCTTCGTTGCCCGGGCGGTGTGTTTGGGATCATTGTCATGCTGAAAGACCCAGCCACGTTTCATCTTCAATGCCCTTGCTGATGGAAGGAGGTTTTCACTCAAAATCTCACGATACATGGCCCCCATTCATTCTTTCCTTTACACGGATCAGTCGTCCTGGTCCCTTTGCAGAAAAACAGCCCCAAAGCATGATGTTTCCACCCCCATGCTTCACAGTAGGTATGGTGTTCTTTGGATGCAACTCAGCATTCTTTGTCCTCCAAACACGACTGAGTTGAGTTTTTACCAAAAAGTTATATTTAGGTTTCATCTGACCATATGACATTCTCCCAATCCTCTTCTGGATCATCCAAATGCACTCTAGCAAACTTCAGACGGGCCTGGACATGTACTGGCTTAAGCAGGGGGACACGTCTGGCACTGCAGGATTTGAGTCCCTGGCGGCGTAGTGTGTTACTGATGGTAGGCTTTGTTACTTTGGTCCCAGCTCTCTGCAGGTCATTCACTAGGTCCCACCGTGTGGTTCTGGGATTTTTGCTCACCGTTCTTGTGATCATTTTGACTCCCACGGGGTGAGATCTTGCGTGGAGCCCCAGATCGAGGGAGATTATCAGTGGTCTTGTATGTCTTCCATTTCCTAATAATTGCTCCCACAGTTGATTTCTTCAAACCAAGCTGCTTACCTATTGCAGATTCAGTCTTCCCAGCCTGGTGCAGGTCTACAATTTTGTTTCTGGTGTCCTTTGACAGATCTTTGGTCTTGGCCATAGTGGAGTTTGGAGTGTGACTGTTTGAGGTTGTGGACAGGTGTCTTTTATACTGATAACAAGTTCAAACAGGTGCCATTAATACAGGTAACGAGTGGAGGACAGAGGAGCCTCTTAAAGAAGAAGTTACAGGTCTGTGAGAGCCAGACATCTTGCTTGTTTGTAGGTGACCAAATACTTATTTTCCACCATAATTTGCAAAAAAATTCATTAAAAATCCTACAATGTGATTTTCAGGATTTTTTTCTCTCAATTTGTCTGTCATAGTTGACGTGTACCTATGATGAAAATGACAGGCCTCTCTCATCTTTTTAAGTGGGAGAACTTGCACAATTGGTGGCTGACTAAATACTTTTTTTCCCCACTGTACCTCTCCAGTCTATATTTGACTCTCCAGTGGCATCCATGGCCTGATGCTTGGTTCTATCCTGGGCTTGGTAGTGAGGATCCACGGGCTCTCTGAAAGAGCTGCCTGGTTGTGAGAGAGAGGCTGGACAGCTGTGTTGCTGGATGCAACCAAAGCTAATCTCATCAAAGGCGGCTGTGTATCAACATCTGCCTAATCCTATCCAAAGGCAGGCAGGCAGGCGCCACCCATAACATTCTTACCTCCAAGCTATATCTATTAGCATAATTATCATGGGTGCCCTGCCCTGCCCTGGGCAAATGGGATGTTCAGTGGAGGCCTACTAGGTTGAGCAACCTGGTCTCAGAGCATTTCGTATTATTCTGTACGTAAATCCGAGACACTCCATTTATTATGATATGTTAAGTTTCATATGGTACACTCTTAGAAAAAAGGGAAGACACTTTCTGGTTCCAGTTGGAACCCAAAAGAGTTTTACCTGGAACCAAAAAGGGTTCTTCAACCCTTTCAGGTTCTAAATAGCACCTTTATTTTTTGTGCATGTCCATCATCCATTTCGTATGATATGTTACGAATTACAATTCGTATGGTATGTTACGAATTGCCATTCGTACAATATGTTACGAATTGCCATTCATACAATATGTTTCGAATTGCAATTCATACAATATGTGAAAAATTTGCTAAACAAAAGATATGTTACAAATTCTAACCAGTCTGGGTTGAGATGTCTACTGGTTTTAGATTAACTCTCCACTGGAGGTCTGAAGGACATTGGGGAGGATGTTGTGTACTCATGTGAAGAGACCCTCTTACAGACTGTCCTTGCTTAAAATGCAATTTTCGTTTTGTGCTCTTGGGTCTTTCTTGAATTGTGGTGGCATTTGCGTCCCTCGCCATTAATAACACTTTAAAATGTCAAATAGTAACACATAATATGTGTTTTTCTTTATATTAAACTGTTTAGCAATGATAAAACATATTGCAAGTCCTTCATACTGCAAAACATTATGGTTATGCATTGTTTAAAGTACTTAAGGCAAGCAAATTGGCTTGTCCCAGTAGTTATGAGTGGAGTTGTAGTGAAATGTCTTGGGGATTTAGAGATATTTGAATCGTAGAAAGTAAACACAAATATTTAATATATTGTATAAATCAATGAAAAAAACGAAGAAGGCTATTAAAATACTTTTTGTTTTACTAATATAATATGTGTCCTTAAGTTATATGTCATTGGTGTTACTGCCTTGAAAATTGCTCACTACAAATCAAATCAAATGTTATTTGTCATATGCTTCATAAACAACAGGTGTAGACTAACAGTGAAATGCTTACTTACGGGTCCTTTTTCAATAACGCAGTTAAAGATAAAAAATCCATACTGAGTCAATGAGCAAGGGTACAAGACAATTGAGGTAGCTATGTACTGTACATATATATATATTTTTTTACATTTTAGTCATTTAGCAGACACTCTTATCCAGAGTGACTTACAGGAGCAATTAGGGTTAAGTGCCTTGCTCAAGGGCACATCGATTGATTTTTCAACTATTCGGCTCGGGGATTTGAACAAGCAATATTTTGGTTATTGGCCCAACGCTCTTAACCACCAGGCTACCTGCCACCCTGTTTGTAATAAAATTTATATAGGTAGGGTTAAAGTGACTAGGCAACAGGATAGATAATAGACAGTAGCAGCAGTGGGTAGCCATTTGATTAGCTGTTTAGCAGTCTTATGGCTTGGGGGTAGAAGCTGTTGGCTATTGGTTTCAGACTTGGTGCACTTGTACCGCTTGCCGTGCGGTAGCTGAGAGAACAGTTTATGACTTGGGTGGCTGGAGTCTTTGACAATTTTTGGGGCCTTCCTCTCACACCACCTGGTATAGAAGTCCTGGATGGCAGGGAGCTTGGCCCCAATGATGTACTGGGCCGTACTCACCACCCTCTGTAGTGTCTTGCGGTCGGAGGCCGAGCAGTTGCCATACCAGGCGGTGATGCAGCCAGTCAAGATGCTCTCAATGCATTAAAACCCCAGATGGTAGCATAACAATGGATCCTTCTGAAACTAACTGTCTTTAAAGCATTTTATTAAACTGTATCAATCCGAAAACA
This sequence comes from Coregonus clupeaformis, assembly GCF_020615455.1. Lineage (NCBI taxonomy): Eukaryota > Metazoa > Chordata > Actinopteri > Salmoniformes > Salmonidae > Coregonus > Coregonus clupeaformis. Next base: position 15,896,462 of record NC_059222.1, on the reverse strand, counting down.
AAAGTTCAAAGAAAGATACAAATAATTTACTAATTATAAGTGAACCAGAGAGAATTATGGATAAAAACATTACCTAGGTGAGCTGGTGGAGGCCATTCATAGTCTACAAAATGGGAAATCTCCTGGTAATGATGGATTCTAAGTGGAATTTTACAGATATATTTGGCCCAAATTACAAAACCCTATGTTACTTATGCTCACAGTAGTTCTAGAGAAAAATATACTTCCCCAATCACAATGTTTGGTTACAATCACCCTACTTAAAAATAAAGATAAGGATCCATTGTCATGCAGATCCTTCCACTCAGAATCACTTTTGAATGTGGATTACAAAATTATTGCTAAGGTATTGGCTTTTCGAAAAAGTTGATTCACTTAGATCAAACAGGGTTCATACAGAATAGGATGTCTTCAGACAATCTCAGACAATTTTTCTATATAATCCCTCATACCAGGATCTTGAACATTCCAAAAGTGGCAGTATCATTAGATGCTGAAAAAGCAGTCAATATGGTGAATGGGCATATTTGGTGGCTGTCTTAAAAAAGTTTGGTTTTGGTCTGGTGTTTATTTCCTGGATTGAGCTACTGTATAAATCCCCCAAAGCAGATATAAGAACAAATAGACAAATCTCGGATCCATTTAAGTTATCAAGAGGGACAAGACAGGGATGCCCTCTGTCAAGTTAGGTATTTGCTTTAGCCACTGAACCCCTAGCATCAATAATTAGAACTCATGGCTCAATCAGGGGAATAGAGATTTGTAGAGAACAACAGATGACATCATTGTATGCAGATGTCACGCCCTGACTCAGGGGACGTTTAATTGTTGAGTCAGGGTGTGGATATTCCGTGTTGTGTTGTTTTCTATGTTTAGTTCTAGATCGTTTAGATCTATGTTGGCCAGGGTGGTTCCCAATCAGAGGCAGCTGTAGCTCGTTGTCTCTGATTGGGGACCATACTTAGGCAGCCGTTTGGCACCAGTCTGTGTGGGATCTTGTTCTGTATAGGTTTGTAGTGTGTACCTTGAGACTTCACGTATCGTTTGTTTTGTTGTTTTGTCGTGTGTTCAGTACTTAAATAAACATGTACGCTTATCACGCTGCGCCTTGGTTCAACCAGTCTTTAAACGATCGTGACAGAAGATCCCACCAACTAAGAACCAAGCAGCGTGTCCAGGAACAGACAGCCTGGACCTGGGAGGAGATCCTGGACGGGAAGGGATCCTGGACTTGGGAGGAGATTCAGGCCGGAATGGATCGCCGTCCTTGGGAGGAGACTGTGGAGGCGCGCTATAGAGAGGAGCAGCGGCAACGCAGAGGGTGCCAGCCGAGGAGGAAGCCCGAGAGACAGCCCCAAGAAAACATTTTTGGGGGGCTAAAAGGGTGGTTGGCGGAGCCTAGTGTTAGAGCAGAGCCAACTCCCCGTACTCATGCAAAGAAGCGTGTGACTGGGCAGGCTCCGTGTTATGTGGAGCCATGTACTGTGCCGCGAGTGTTCCGGCACAGTCCTGTACGTCCTATGCTAGCACCACGCACGTGTCGTGTGAAGATGGGCATTCAGCCAGGACGGGGTGTGCCGGCTCAACGCTCGTGGTCTCCAGTACGCCTCCTCGGTCCCGTATACCCTGCGCCGGTGCTACGTGCTGTATCGCCAGTACGCGTGCACAGCCCCGTACGTCCTGTGCTAATGTCTCACACATATTGTGTGGAGGTAGGCATTCAGCCAGGACGGGTTGTGTCAGCTCTCCGCTCCAGACCTCCAGTCCGCCTCCACAGTCCGGTACGGCCCGTTCCTGCTCCCCGCACCAAGCCAGTGGTGCGTGTTCCCAGTCCGGTCCGGCCCGTTCCTGCTCCCCGCACCAAGCCAGTGGTGCGTGTTCCCAGTCCGGCCCGGCCCGTTCCTGCTCCCCGCACCGAGCCAGTGGTGCGCATCGCCAGCCCGGTCCGGCCTGTTCCTGTCCCTCGCACCAAGCCAGTGGTGCGCGTCGCCAGCCCGGTCCGGCCTGTTCCTGTCCCTCGCACCAAACCAGTGGTGCGCGTCGTCAGCCCGGTCTGGCCCGTTCCTGCTCCCCGCACCAAGCCAGTGGTGCGCGTCGTCAGCCCGGTCCGGCCCGTTCCTGCTCCCCGCACCAAGCCAGTGGTGCGCGTCGTCAGCCCGGTCCGGCCCGTTCCTGCTCCCCGCACCAAGCCAGTGGTGCGCGTCGTCAGCCCGGTCCGGCCCGTTCCTGCTCCCCGCACCAAGCCAGTGGTGCACGTCGTCAGCCCGGTCCGTTCCTACTCCCCGCACCAAGCCAGTGGTGCGCGTCGTCAGCCCGGTCCGGCCCGTTCCTGCTCCCCGCACCAAGCCAGTGGTGCGTGTGTCCAGTCCGGCACGGCCCGTGCCTGTTCCACCGGTGCCTGGTCCGGCACCGGTCAGCTGCTCCACTCCGGAGCCAGAACAATCCGCTCCACCGGGGTCCGGTCCAACTCCAGTCAGCGGATCCACTCCGGAGCCAGAGCAATTTGCTCCACCGGGGTCCAGTCCAGCTCCGGTCAGCCGCTCCACTCCGGAGCCAGAGAAGTCCGCTCCACCGGTGCCCAGTCCAGCTCCGGTCAGCGGCTCCAGTCCGAAGCCTGTGCAGTTCGATCCACCGTCGTCGGGTCCAGCTCTAGTCAGCGGTGCCAGTCCAGACCCAGACGTCAGCCCCTCTCCAGGTTCGGGGTCTCCCACACCAGGGTCCAGACAGGACTTGGTACGTCGTGGGAGGAAGGAGAGGGGAAGCAGCGCGCCGAGGTCCAGACCAGACCAGGGGCGCAACAGGGAGGTGGAGAGAAAGTGGTGGTCACGCCCACGCCCGCACCCGACCCCTACCCTGTTATGTTTATGTGGCACGGTCAGAGTCCGCACCTTTGGGGGGTACTGTCACGCCCTGACTCAGGGGACGTTTAATTGTTGAGTCAGGGTGTGGATATTCCGTGTTGTGTTGTTTTCTATGTTTAGTTCTAGATCGTTTAGATCTATGTTGGCCAGGGTGGTTCCCAATCAGAGGCAGCTGTAGCTCGTTGTCTCTGATTGGGGACCATACTTAGGCAGCCGTTTGGCACCAGTCTGTGTGGGATCTTGTTCTGTATAGGTTTGTAGTGTGTACCTTGAGACTTCACGTATCGTTTGTTTTGTTGTTTTGTCGTGTGTTCAGTACTTAAATAAACATGTACGCTTATCACGCTGCGCCTTGGTTCAACCAGTCTTTAAACGATCGTGACAGCAGATGACATTTTACTGTATTTATCTGAACGAGAACATTCTCTGTCATTTATTTTGCAACTGTTGGACACATATGGTGCTGTATCAGTGCTGGAGAAAACTGAAATAATGTCAATTTCTGATTATGACTTTTCCAGCTTGGAAAGTAGATTTCAGTGGAAGTGACACATGAAATACCTGGATGTATTACTACCATGCAAATTGGAGGAGGCCTATAAAATCAACTACTCTCCTTTACTAGATAAGATTGAATCTGATGTTCAGAGATGGAGAACTATCCCTATTTCTATGTTAGGTAGGTTCAACATAATCAAAATGAATATATTACCAAGGTTGATGTATCTATTCCAAGCCTTACCAGTTTCAATTCCATCCAACTTCTTTAATAAAATAAATGGCCTACTCTCCAACTGTATTTGGAATGGAAAAACCTCAAGAGTCAAATTGAATGTTTTACACTTACCTTATAAAGCTGGAGGTTTTGGATGACCTCATATGAAAATGTATGACTGGACCACACAACTTCGTTCACGTAAACAATGGACAGCAAACTATACTTGTGCTTGGAGGAGTATTGAAGCCATAAATGTAATACCCTATGATTTTAAATATATTCTCTACTTTGGGTCCAAAAAACAAAAAAACAGACAGTCCAATGATTTTCAAGTAAATTCTTATTTGGGAAAATGTACATATATTCATTAAATGGAAGAAACCCATATCCCCAGGCACCCCTATTTGGAACAACCCCACATTACCTCCAGCATTTAATGATTTGATAACACCTTTAAGTCCTGGTTCCAAAGTGGCATCATGAACTTTGAGCTTATCAATTACAAGAAAAATGTGGGTTATCCAAGACCAATTTCTTTAAGTTCCTAAAGCATCTAGTATTGAAAAAATACTGAAAGAAGCTGCAACGCCAAAGAAATTGATTGCCAAGTTACGTCAAGGGTTGATTGAATCTCTACCTGATAGCTCAGAACCTATAAGGAAAAAATGACAAACAGATCTCAAGAAAGAAATTCATGAGAACTATTGGTTACAGATATGTGAAAATGTTCATATTTGCTTTACCAATGTTGTGTTTGAGACCAACTAAAGCGATACAGAGTCAAGACCAAGAACGTAGCAAATCGAGTCAGAGAAGACCAAAACCGGAGGGGGGGCGAGACCGAGTCAAGACTGAGACCGAGACCGGTACGGGGGCGAGTCCGAGTCAAGACCGAGATTAGAACAATGCGAGTCCAATTCAAGACCATGATTGTAATTTTGTCAGATCGGCACCATAATAAGAGCTAAAAATGTACAGTCATTCTTTGTCAAAGAACATATGGATTCCTTAGCCATTCAGAATGGTGAACAAATGAGGCACGCAGATATTTAGTGTAAAATGTACACAACGGTTATGAATGAGGCCGTTGGTCTCGGCTGGTCTCAGGAAGAAATTACAAGTCCTCATTTTCCGAGACTGAGTCAAGACCGAGTAAAAATGGATTCAAGACCGAGACAAGACAGAAACACTCAATATGTGGTCTCGAGACCGGACTCGAGACGTACTACAACACTGGGACATACCATGCTCCTGCCAGAATGCATATAATGCACCCAGAAATGGGTTTCATTTTTGCTTTGGCAATTCAAAAACCTAAAAAGGAACCCTATTACATATGCTGTGGCCCTGTGACAAACTGACACCATTTTGGGATAATGTCTGTGCTATTATATCATTGTGTCTAGGAATTTATACCCATCCATCTCCACGATTATGTCTGTTGGGAAATGTAAATATTGGTGACCAATATCAAAGAAAGTTTTGTAACGTAGGTCTAATTGCTGCACAAAAAATTATAGCTATCATTTGGAAAGTATCATACTCACCATCAATAACGAACTGGAGGGCTGAACTATGTAGTTATATTCCATTAGATTCTGTATTTTATAAAGTTGGGCAGAGAAGGGACGTGTTCTAATAAGTTCTGGAAGTCTTATATTGACCATCTTGAGGAGTGTGACATTTCCATGTGAGGGGGATTTGATGTATGTGTATGGAAAGAGAAGCTAGTGTGTATTTTTGTGGGTTCGTGGGCAGGTGTGGGCAGGTGTGGTGTGTGTCAAGTGTGGTGGTTGTATTGTTGTTGTGTTGTGTTTCTGTTTATTTGGATTTCATTTTTGCTTTGTTGTTTGTACTTATATTCCCCCAAAAAAAAAAAAATTATGCTCTCAATTGTGCAGCTATAGAACTTTTGGAGGATCTGAGGGCCCATGCCAAATCTTTTCAGCCTCCTGAGGGGGAAGGGGCGCTGTCGTGCCCTCTTTATAACTGTGTGGGTGTGTGTGGACCATGTTAATTCCTTAGTGATGTGGACCCAGAGGAACTATGGTGTTGAATACTGAGTTGTAGTCAACAGCATTCTTACATAGGTATTGATAATCGTAGGTGTTCCTTTCGTCCAGGTGGGTGAGGGCAGTGTGGAGTGCAATAGAGATTGCGTCATCTGTGGATCTGTTGGGGCAATATGCGAATTGGAGTGTGTCCAAGGTGTCTGGGATGATGGTGTTGATGTGAGCCATTACCAGCCTTTCATTGCTATAGATGTGAGTGCTATGGGGCGATAGTCATTTAAGCAGGTTACCTTGCAGTTCTTGGGTACAGGGACTATGGTGGTCTGCTTAAAACAAGTTGGCATTACAAACCGTGTCAGGGATAGATTGAAAATGTCAGTGAAGACACTTGCCAGCTGGTCAGCGCATGCTCGGGATACGTGTCCTGGTATTCCAATCTGGCTAGCGAAACAGTCTTGTAGCTTAGCCTCCACTTCATTGGACCACTTCCAAGTTGAGCGCGTCACTGGTACTCCCTGTTTGAGTTTTTGCTTGTAAGCAGGAAGCAGGAGGATAGAGTTATTGTCACCGGCGAAGAGAAACGCTGCCTCTGAATATGCATTTTCTTGTTTGCTTATGGTCCTATACAGCTCGTTGAGTGCGGTCTTAGTGCCAGCAATGGTTTGTGGTGGTTAATAGAGAGCTACGAAAAATACAGATAAAAACTCTCTTAGTAAATAGCATGGTCTGCAGCTTATCATGAGGTATTCTAACTCAGGCAAGCAAAAACTCTAGACTTCCTTAACATTAGAGATTGTGCACCAGCTGTTGTTAACAAAGAGACACACCCCTCCTCCTTTCGTCTTACCCGAGTCTGCCGTCCCGTCTTGACGATGCATAGAAAAACCAGTGAGATGTATATCCATGTCCTCGTTCAGCCACGACTCTGAGAAACATAGGATATTACAGTTTTTCAGATCCTGTTGATAGGATAGTCTCGAATGGAGCTCATCCAGTTTGTTCTCCAGTGATTGCACATTTGCCAATAGATCAGAGGGCAATGGCGGTCTATTTGGTCGCCTACATAATCTTGTCAGGGTGCCGGTTCGCCTGTCTCTCTTTCACTGCCGCTTCCTCTTTCGAGTCCCTGAGATTAGGGCCTGGTCTGGAGTAAGCAAAACGTCCAGAGCTGCCGACTCATTGAAGTAGAAATGTTAGTCCAAATCGAGGTTAGTGATCGCTGTTCTGAGGTCCAGAAGCTGTTTTTGGTCATAGGAAATGATGGAGGAGACATTATGTTTAAAAAAGTTAAGCGTAAAAAAACACACAAAATAGCAGAATTTGTCAGAATTCCATAAGACAGCTGCTATCCACTGCAGCGCCACCTTGCTATCAGAGATATACAAGGACCACACCTTTTTAGTATGTCATGCATTTAAGGATCTATTGATAATTTGGTGTGTCTAAATAAAGTGTCATTGGTGTTACTAAATTTAAATGAAATTATGAATCATATTATATCATAAAAGATTTCTAAAGAGATAATGACCTTCGATTTGAGCATCTGTGGCATTCACTTAAGAAAATCCTAAATTACCTACATTTTGTCATTGGTGTTACCATCCTTGGTGTTACTAGGCCTACTCGTTCGGGTGGCACAATGTTATCATAATGGTAAAAATTATTTAAAGTCATTAAGCTATCATATTAGCTGATAAAATAGGAAGATGTACCCAAATACACACAATAAATATCTAGAAAAAGTAAGTAAATTTTTTCCAAAATGCCATGACCAAATGACACCGCAATTTAAGAACGACCCTATTTTTTTTGCTTACAATGACGAATAGAACTACATAACACAATCCTAACATAACTTTTGTGAGAGTACAGTCGTGGTCAAAAGTTTTGAGAATGACACAAGTATTGATCTTCACAAAGTTTGCTGCTTCAGTTTTATGAGATATTTTTGTCAGATGTTACTATGGTATACTGAATTATAATTACAAGCATTCCATAAGTGTCAAAGGCTTTTATTGACATTTACATTAAGTTTATGCAAAGAGTCAATATTTGCAGTGTTGACCCTTCTTTTTCAATACCTCTGCAATCCGCCCTGGCATGCTGTCAATTAACTTCTGGGCCACATCCTGACTGATGGCAGCCCATTCTTGCATAATCAATGCTTGGAGTTTGTCAGAATTTGTGGGTTTTGTTTGTCCACCCGCCTCTTGAGGATCAACCACAAGTTTTCAATGGGATTAAGGTCTGAGGAGTTTCCTGGCCATGGACCCAAAATGTCGATGTTCTGTTCCCCGAGCCACTTAGTTATCACTTTTGCCTTATGGCAAGGTGCTCCATCATGCTGGAAAAGGCATTGGTCGTCACCAAACTGTTCTTGGATGGTTGGGAGAAGTTGCTCTCGGAGGATGTGTTGGTACCATTCTTTATTCATGGCTGTGTTCTTAGGCAGTGAGCCCACTCCCTTGGCTGAGAAGCAACCCCACACATGAATGGTCTCAGGATGCTTTACTGTTGGCATGACACAGGACTGATGGTAGCGCTCACCTTGTCTTCTCCGGACAAGGTGTTTTCCGGATGCCCCAAACAATCGGAAAGGGGATTCATCAGAGAAAATGACTTTACCCCAGTCCTCAGCAGTCCAATCCCTGTACCTTTTGCAGAATATCAGTATGTCCCTGATGTTTTTCCTGGAGAGAAGTGGCTTCTTTGTTGCCCTTCTTGACACCAGGCCATCCTCCAAAAGTCTTCCCCTCACTGTGCGTGCAGATGCACTCACACCTGCCTGCTGCCATTCCTGAGCAAGCTCTGCACTGGTGGTGCCCCGATCCCGCAGCTGAATCAACTTTAGGAGACGGTCCTGGCGCTTGCTGGACTTTCTTGGGCGCCCTGACGCCTTCTTCACAACAATTTAACCTCTCTCCTTGAAGTTCTTGATGATCCGATAAATGGTTGATTTAGGTGCAATCTTACTAGCAGGAATATCCTTGCCTGTGAAGCCCTTTTTGTGCAAAGCAATGATGACGGCACGTGTTTCCTTGCAGGTAACCATGGTTAACAGAGGAAGAACAATGATTTCAAGCACCACCCTCCTTTTAAAGCTTCCAGTCTGTTATTCTAACTCAATCAGCATGACAGAGTGATCTCCAGCCTCGTCCTCGTCAACACTCTCACCTGTGTTGACGAGAGAATCACTGACATGATGGCAGCTGGTCCTTTTGTGGCAGGGCTGAAATGCAGTGGAAGTGTTTTTTTGGGATTAAGTTCATTTTCATGGCAAAGAGGGACTTTGCAATTAATTGCAATTCATCTGATCACTCTTCATGGCATTCTGGAGTATATGCAAATTGTCATCATCAAAACTGAGGCAGCAGACTTTGTGAAAATTAGTATTTGTGTCATTCTCAAAACTTTTGACCACGACTGTATATGAAAGACAATCCCTTTTGGCATCTGTGTCATGTAAACAAAGTGCAACAACAAAACAAATAAATCAAGACCTTATAGGGAACATTGCCATGTCATTATGTCATGTGCATTAAAAGGTATACATTTAGGAATAAATCAATAATTGATTTATCATCATGCACTATTTATTAATTTATCATCATTAACTAAATGTATGTTGAATATTTGACTTCAATTGCGAGAGTTGATCATTATCAATTATGTTCTGCCTGTACTTTGACTGTCAGAGGGATGTGGAGCCCAAACATGGAATCCACAGTGACCCCAAGAGGAAGGAATGCAGAAGGCTGGCGTATAATAACTGTAGATAGAGACAAGCCTTTTCTCACTGAGCGCTCTCTCTTTTCCTGAAATGGCAAATAGCAGAGAAATGAATATGCTGCTGTATGTCAATATCCAACACCTATAGGAAGGTATTTCTTCGCAAATAATAGTTGCGAAGAAATTCAATGCATTTGTGGAATGTTTAGTTGTCACATACATCATGTTGCTCAAAATTAAACTGGTGCCAAATCTAAGCATTTTCATCCTTTATATTTTTAGGTATGAAAATTACTTTTCTCAAAGTCCTTCACTGCTAAATGAAAAGGCATCTCTGAATGGGCAACAGAGTTAGCCTTTCCCATCTTTGACATTGGTTTTGAACAGGGAATTGCAGAAAGTATTATACTGTATCAAACATCTCTGTTTTTGGCACAACACTGTTCCAGCCAGCATCTGTTGACTCAAAAATAATGTTGGGATCAAAAGGAGTTGTAAAGTTAAAAGGTTTATGTAAATCACATGGGATTGTAAATGATGGAGGAGCACACACATGGCTTCAGGTTTGCACTACAGACAGTTCTTTTGAGAGCATCTGGTTTTACTGTACCTCTGTTAATGATTTACATTTCAGTAGTGAAAAAGTGAAACCTAAGTATCCATACAGATCATTCATGTCAAGTTATCCACAAATGGAGTATTTATCAAAAGAAAGAGTAGGTTTTTTAAAAACATTGTTCAAATATGGAATAACTTTTTTTAAATTGGTATTTTCTCAATATCTGCTTGCTGTCTAAAATCTTTAGAAGATGAAGATGTAGTTATTAAAATAGGGTACATATTGACATATCATCACATAATGTTATGTGATAATTACTCAGAACTTTCCTATAATAATCCCAAAACTCCGAATTGTGAATGGTCCTGAGTGAACAGGGTCTGGATTATAATCTGTTCCAAACAATGCTGGTAACATTCACTAATTGGTCAGACAATGAGGTCATTATTTGCATTTAAAGATGTGATTTAGTTTTGATTCAACACTGTGAATACATTAGGCTACATGTAGTAGTAGGACTGTGTGGTTGGTTTTGAACTGTATTAGTAACGCCAATTAGTTTACTGGGACGAATTTAGGAATGTAAATGTGCAGACTGGATTTCCACTATAGCCTCAACACAAACAACCTGCTATTTGTATTTTTGAACATATGGAAAATCCATAATACATGGCATCACACCTCTTTGAACATACATCTCAATACATTAATTTTTGGGGCACTATATCTTTGTTTGATGTGATTGTAGTCGCAAACTGATTCTCTTGTGCCCCAGATTTAAGGTCCTGCATGGGTGATTACTGCTCTGGCACGCAGTGCAACTTTTCACGTTGCTTACAAAACTGGATGCACTAATTAAAAGGCTAGAAATACACTTAAGTTTGAACCTCCATAATAATACATTATATAATGTTTTATAACGTGTTTATTACCTATAATGTTCTCGCCAAGTCTCAGAATATAGCCTAAGGCTCACATCAAAGGAGACATGCATCTTAACCATAATGTTGCCCCTCTCTTAATGAAGTTATAGGGTTATAGGCTACAATATAACATACAGTATAGCCTACTACAAATACAAATACAAAGTAGCCTATTCGTTTTTAAATACTTTAGGCTAAATATTGACGTGAGAGTGGACGTATTCGACATAAAATCAAGACATGGTTATATGTCCCTGAGACGCACTTTATCACTATCGAATGAACCTGATGATGGTTTATTATTGCCTAAATCAAGGGTTCTCAAAGTGGTCCGCGGAGGTAGTGCATGGGGTCCGCGTCCAGATCTCAATATATATATGTATACATAAAATATATACATTTAAGTATTTTTTACAGATCAAACGAATTACCCAGGGCCCGAGACTTCCGACGTCAATATTGAACTTCTTGTATGAATTTTTTTCTTGTCTCACTCGAGTTGTGTTCTGATTATGAGGGGGTCCCTGATGAATTTGCTATCACAAAAGGGGTCCCAGGCCCCAAAAACTTGAGAACCCCTGGCCTAAATGATAGGACTATATAGCCTAGGACTACTAGGGTAGGCTACCATATCCATCATAACATTATGTATGCATTGACTATCTAATATTCTTGCAAAACCTATAGGCTATACCATGGCAATAGAAAAATTACTATAGTCAGAAATAATAGCCTAGAAAGAAAGTCACTTTATTCAAATCAATGAATGAACAATTGATTGTGCTACCTTGATTTATTTTGCATGCTTCCACAACGCAGTCATTTTACGCATCAATTGCCATTCGCAGACCTTTTCGTTGCAGTCCTAATTTTGTTACCGGTGACAAAAGTTTTTTATTTCAAGAATATGACTAATGCAATGCACCTGTTCTTCCGCTCCACTGGTCGAAGCGTGACTACAGTACCCACGACACCTTGCGCTCAGCCTCTCGCTCACTCTGTGCTCTGCGCCAGTCTGTTCAGGGAACCAGTTCGCTTAGCCTTTTTTCTGCCTTCTCACTGTTGCCTGGTGTCAACCTACACCCAGTAGACATATCCCTCCCTCTTCCCCCTTCAGCGGCTGCTTCCAATTTGCCTTCATTTTTCTTATCACGAGCACTATTGGCTTTTGTGCTGCCAGTCAGACGCCTCTACGGTAGCTGGAGTTGAGTAGCAACAGCTCGGAAACATCTGGCTGCCGCAGCCCTTCTTTCTCCGCTCGCTCGCTCCGTCTTTCCTGCCACTGCAGGTTGTTATGGAAATTTGTTGAAAGTCAATCTAGTTTATTTTTCAACCCCAAGAGGATTTGACGAAGGAAGCAGGAAGACATTGGAGCTTGTTGTCTGTAAGTCCCTTAATACCAGAGTCCGATTAAGGGTGATGAAATGAGGTTAAAGAATGGAAGGGGAAAAAGTAACAATCCTTTGTAGCGTGTGTTGTGTTCATATAATAGTTGCTATATTAGCTCCTTCGAGACCCTGTAGTGCCATGGTCGGCATAGCATCGGGGCCTGCTACAGAACTGCAATACTACTGATCGAACGTTTACTTTTTGCCACCATGGCTAGCTAGCTTGATTGCTTGGGTCAGTGTGTGTGTGCGCGCGAGAGATATTGTATTTGTAGTCTTGCGAATGTTCTGTTGTGTTGCTCGCAACAGTCTTACATTCTGTAACCAGCAGCACAGAGAAATGTTGGTAGCCAGCCTATAGCCACCCTTGAGGAGTAAGTAGTCTACAGAGGTTGACAGATACATTGATCAGATAGTTGCTCGTAACGAGAGTAACGTGTCATGTCAGGGGCTCATGAAGTTTATAGAAGTAATGGCTAATTTATAGCAGTTGTTTCTTGGCTTTGGATCTTTTTTGTAGACTGTCTGTAAGCTATTACGATAAAAGGCGATGGCAATATAGCCTAATCTAATTGCTAGGCTGAAATGAATGATGTATCATTGGATTAGCGTGATGTGTGTGTGTGTTACAAGTTGTAATATTAATGTTGTAACATTGTTGCCAAAATTCACTAGGGCTATTTAATTATACATTCTTCAATTTTCTGTGAAAGGAATAGGTACTGTGAACAGTAATCGTATCCTGAATCAGTAATATTGTAGCCTAATTATTTAGTTGCAACTCCAATTTTCCAATTTGCATGCAGAGTCGTTGAAACTTTGAAGGTAATTTAAGGATATGTATGAATAACATAATAAGATATCTGGCCAGAGGTTTGTTCTAGTAGCCTTATATTCGTGTTTCTCCTCCTCTTTCTTAAGTATAGGCTACACTCAGTATAAATTGCAGTTAATTCCTAAAGTTTTTGATCTTGTAAATATTCATAATAAACGTGTGAATTTTAACACCCTTATGTCAACAGGAACATGTTGAATATCTTGAATATTAAGTTCATATCTATATAGCCTACACAATAATGTGAATATATTATATAGCCTACTGTTATTGTTTGATATGAATAATAATGGGCTGTATATAGATGCGTTGTTGTGATCCATTCACATGGCAGAGAAATAAATTAATTCCTTGTGGAATAAAAAGACCCCCTGAAAAATTCACACGGAAGAGTGGAATACTTTCACAAAAGAAAGCCGAGGCTGTAGTCAGTTTTAGCCTGCTCAACAAGGAATAGTGTAGCTTTTGTTTAGAATCTCACTCATGAGGTCAATACTATTGTTCCCATTGTTACTTTTTCATTTTTTTTCTGTCAGTTGTATGAAGGGTTAGGGAAATGAATGATGGTAATGGTGAGGGCAGTGAACCGTAAAGAAGTCGAAAACAATATCAGCTGCGTGGATCTGTCAGTTGCAAATGTGCTGTGCTGGCCTTTGTTTATGGTTACTGGAAGTTGAGCAGGCAAAAAAAAACTTGAGGGGTATTTAAATTCCTTGCGCAGGAAACTAGTCTGGGAAACTAGGTTAGAAAAAAGTGTCGGTTTTCACACAGACCTATTTTCCAAAGTTCTCTTTTACTTTACAGTAAAGAGGTACTGGGAAGTTGGCTAGTTTTCCACACAAGCACCTCACTACATTTACCCCCTTTTTTTAGAGAGGAGAGAAAAAGAAACAAAGTTGTATAAAGGAGAGGCTGGTGGCAAGAGTGTAGAGGAGTAGCATATGGCTGTAAAAGGAGCACAGCTGGAGGTAGCATTTCCATCTGAACATGATGTCAGAGCAGCTGACAGGCTGCCATCCCCCAGTCTTTTATTCTAACGCACAGACTGGGAGTTAGTGTGTGTGCGGATCTGTGTGCAGGAGGAGGTATCTCATTCCCCTCCAACATCTCCTCCACTTTGCATCTGTCTCTCACAGTTAGCTTTTTTTCTCTCCTACCCCCTCATTGATTCTGCAAAAGAGCTGCAGCCGGCCAGCTTTTCTACTACAGCGGACTTAATCAAGTTGATGCATACTGCAGGTACTGTCTATGGGGAAGGGTCTGGGGCACTGGGATGGTTTTGTTTTGTATGGGAAGCTCTGGCTTTTCCAGGGCTTTTCCCAGTGTCTGGATACTTTTAGTCAGAGCTCTATGGAAAGGGAAGTGAAAGATTTGTATGTGTACAGTAGTTGTGTACCGTAGCTAAGCAGGAGACTGGTGTTTTTGTAGTCAGGAAGAGGTTTCCAAGTGAGATTTTAACTGATCTATTTGTTTGTGGATGTAGTTTTTCTCTGGTTTGTTGTGAGCAAGTTGGGCTTGGAGTTGATTGCTGGTCCATTGATTGTTGAATGTTTGTTGAAATTATTATCATTTTTTGGGGAAATTATTCTTATTTGTTTCAACCAAAATATATTTCGTAATTTGTGTTGAAACTAATGCTTAAAAGCTATTTAACAAGTATTTATTGTCTGGTAAACACACAGTATTACTTTATCAACATTTTAGATATTTATACTCAAAGTTATTCTGGTTAAAACATCCCAGAATGATGTAAAAAATAAAATAGTCAATATGGTCATTTTTACTAAGAATAATTCAATGTTTTAAATCTAAATGGCTGTGAAATTACTTGAAAGCCCAATGTCCTCTTTCCCAAGCTTGTGTTCATTTTTTCTGTTGGTGGTGACTAATTTAGAACTTGCAGATTTGAGCTGCCTGAATTGGCTAGACAGCTGTAATCGCACTCCTCCTAGTCTTAATCTCTTTATCTGGGCAGCAGCTGCCATATGGCCCCAGTCAGCTGCATCAGATGTTTGTAAGCCTCCTTCTCCGTCCCTCTCTGTCCTGACAGACCCCTAATTTGATCGCTGCTACCTTGTGAGTTGTCCTGCTATCTTTATTTTTAGACATCTTAAGGATTAGGATTGAGGTAGACTACAGGGCACTTAAAGTGATTGTATTGTAAATCTTCAGTGCTGGTCTCTTTGAGGAGGATGTGCAGTTTCTCGAAAGATTTGGGGAGGGGGAGCGTGGGGTGGTGGGGGTTGGCTGGGGGGTTGGACATCCTTGTCCCAGTAAGCGTCTCATTAAAGAAAATCTGAACTCTGCTCCAATGAGGGGGATCGCGCACTTGTTCACTCACATTCAAATGGGTTTATTTAACTGCTTTGGTTAATGGTCAGGCTCATGTATTATTTCAGGCAAGAAAACGCTACTTGGTTAACAGGTGTGGGGGAGGTTTTCTCATTCAGATTTCTGAATCTGTTATTATGAAAGTTGATTTAGAAAAACGTATTCATGGAATGTATTTTATGAATAGGACTCTCTTTTTTTATTGGATCTAACTAACAGTGGGAGTTGGCAATAAATGCCCTTTTGTAATTACCAACAAGGCAGCTTGTTTTTCAAACCCTTCAATTCCGCATGTACAGTTGTCATTCTCAGTATACTTAGGCCTCTGGAATAGGTAGCTTGTGTATGTGGGGACTGTTTGTGTACCGGAAAGCCTGTTACCTAAAGAGGCTGACCAGGCTAAAGTGGGTTATTAAAAAGAACCACTAGGAGCTGGGAGAGTAAAAGCGTAGAAGCTGTTCAGTTAGCAGGCAGGCGGGCATCTGTGTGACCAGGAGGCGCTCAGCTGCTGAAGCCTCTCTGTGATCATGTGGAACGGCCATAGATCGCAGTCTAGAGCAACACCTCTCCCAAATATCATCTGGAAACATTTAGGTTTATGGAGCAATTAGACTTTATCCGTTTTTTATTTGGTGTTTGTGTGTCTGAAAGTTTGAATTTGTTGTTGCTAAAACATGTTAGCAGAATTTAAAAAGGAAAATGTCTCTTTGGTGATGTTTTAGTGACATTGTGTTTTGTAGATATAGTTTAAAATGTCAAGGACTTCATGTGTAGGATAATTTGTTGTTTTAATCTGTTCCTTTTTTAATGAGAGAGAGGGCGAGTGAGTGCAATTGTGTGTGCATGAGGTGAGAGCGAGTGAGAGCTGAGTGGATGAGAGGATCCAGACCGGTTGTATACAAGCTGAAACAAAACAGTAGCTGTTCTAAAATAATGTGCCTAACATCTGCTGTCTGTTCTAGGTTATGAAGACAGCATGGAGTTCCCAGACCACAGCAGACATTTGCTACAGTGTCTGAGCGAGCAGAGGCATCAGGGTTTCCTTTGTGATTCCACTGTGCTGGTCGGCGATGCCCAGTTCCGAGCCCATCGAGCAGTGCTGGCTTCATGCAGCATGTACTTCCATCTCTTTTACAAGGACCAGCTCGACAAAAGGGACATTGTTCATCTGAACAGCGACATTGTTACAGCCCCGGCGTTCGCTCTCCTGCTGGAGTTCATGTACGAGGGGAAGCTCGAGTTCAAAGCCCTGCCCGTGGAGGACGTGTTGGCTGCTGCCAGCTTCCTGCACATGTACGACATTGTCAAGGTCTGCAAGAAGAAGCTGAAGTACAAAGCCACTGCGGAGGCAGACAGCACCAAGAAGGAGGAGGACGCCTCCAGCTGCTCTGACAAAGTAGAGAGCTTCTCTGAGGGCAGCACGGGCCACCCGGCCACAGCCGACCTACTGCCCAGTGACGAAGAGGACCTGGAGGCCAAGCAGGACCCCAGCAACCTGTGGATGAGGCTGCCCTCCGACCGCCCGGGCACCCCGGCCACCGCCACCAGCCCAAGGGAGACTGACGCCCATGGCAGTCCCCCCAAACTGCAGTCCCCTGCCGGTAGCCCCAGCAGCTCTACTGGCTCCCTGTCCCGGAGGTCCCTGGGCTCCCATGGCTCCCGAAGCTCCCGCAGAGTGTCGGCGGATGCAGACTGTGTCCTGGACTTGTCTGTGAAGTCCAGCCTGACAGGGCCCAGCGAGGCCTTGTCCAACAACCCCTACTTCTGTGGCCGGGTGACGCCCGACAGCCTGCAGGGCACCCTGGTCCAGGTGAAGCAGGAGAAGAACACAGGCTCAGATGATGAGGGCCTGGTGAGGGGCGACTACGAGATGGACCACAGCGGGCCCAAAGCCACCCCTCCCAGAACCAACGGAGGACTGAACCATCACGGGATCGGCAGCCATGCTCACAGACGCCTGGGCCTGGAGGCCCACCTCTCGGCCCTGCGTGACGCCTCCCTGGCCAGCGAACTGGAGCGTGACGACAAGGTCAGCGATGATGACATGCTGGGGGGAGAGAGTGAGCGGGCCCAGGTCGAGGCGGCCAGCATTGACAGCGCCCTGCTTCCCTACGTGTCCAACATGCTGAACGCCCCCCACACTCAGATCTTCATGTGCCCCCTGTGCAACAAGGTGTTTCCCAGCCCGCACATCCTCCAGATCCACCTCAGCACACACTTTCGCGAGCAGGAGGGTGTGCGCGCCAAGCCCGCCAGCGATGTCAACGTGCCCACCTGCTCGATCTGCGGCAAGACGTTCTCCTGCATGTACACCCTGAAGCGCCACGAGCGGACTCACTCCGGGGAGAAGCCGTACACGTGCACCACGTGCGGTAAGAGCTTCCAGTACTCCCACAACCTGAGCCGACATGCTGTGGTGCACACCCGAGAGAAGCCGCATGCCTGCAAGTGGTGCGAGCGGCGCTTCACCCAGTCCGGGGACCTGTACCGCCACATCCGCAAGTTCCACTGCGAACTGGTCAACTCGCTCTCGGTCAAGAGCGAAGGCCTCAACCTCCCCAACCTCCACAGGGACTGGGCCATAGAGGATAGTTCTCAAGAACTGTGGAAGTGAACCCTGCTGAAATGATCAGGACTTTGTTTTTAAGCTAAATGAGAGAGGTGTCAGTGAAGGTTGGGCAGCGAGGTAAGGGGAGTTGGAGCAGGGGCTGTGGGTGGGAGAGGGATCTGAATCAGTCATGTTTCTTGTACGTAACATTGCAAAATCTTGTTAAATGGCACTTTAATAGCACATGAACATGTTACTACTGTTTTCTGTTCCAGTCCTTTGTTTTATTCTATTCTATTCTATTTGTTCTGATTTTGTTAAAAAAAATGTAAACATGGCCGCTGGAATCAGTAGCCAGTGTTTAGTTATTTTTAGATGTCTTCTTGTGTATATACACAAATGTCTATACACTCCTTAATCTAAGGCACACCTTCAATGACAACCATATGAAGTGTTCAGGTAATACACACTGAAGTGAAAGACTATTAGAATACACTAAACGGGTACTGTGATCATGAATATATACCAGTACGCATACATGTGTGTATGAATACATGTGTGTATAGTGCACTACTCTAATTTCATTATCACATTTCATCTGTGTGTGTGTGTGCGTTTGGAATTGTTTTGCTCTGCAAAGAGGTCTGATCTAAATAGCTACAAGCTTCTGCTCCTTAAGCTCTTGTACATTTTGACTTGTGATAGGAAACTTGACTGATGAAAGACAAATGGCACTCATGCAATGTACAGTTTCATTTTTCACATTAATTGGAAGTATTTTCTAAAACCCTTTATAAATGATTATTTTAGAATTTCTTAAATCTCTATTTGCAGCTTTTAAACATCCTTTGTTGAACCGAATGTAATTTAAGTTGGCTGTATTCTATAGGTTTCCGTAGTGATTATATGGATTTATTTTTTGGAAAATGGGATCTGTTATTGCATGAAGTCCAACCTGTATATTTGAAATGTGAATTGCTGTATTACTGTACACTGTAATTGAACAAATATAGAACAGACTATGTGAATACTCCAAGGGTGCAGTCTGTTAAAAAAACTGAATATTACAGCTATGGAAAATGCATGAATATGATTTATTGACCTTTTGTTGTTGTTGTTTTTTGCATTTGAGGAGTGTATTTTAAATTAACTAATTCTATTCTTAAGTAGTTGATTTATTTTCTCTGCTCCTTTTGAGAGTCCGTTGGGACTCCTTTGAAATGTTCTGCTGGGCTGTGAAGATTTTTTGTCAATGTACTGGTCTTGAGTTTGAGTTTGTGTAGCGGTATGTGAGGTGAAGCTTGTCGTCAGACAGACAGAGGTGGGCAGTGTGGGCTGAATGCCAACAGTGACCTAACTAACGAACTAATCTACAGAAGATCTCCACTAGTGTGTTTGCCTCCCGTCCACACAGCACTTCGTCACAGTCTACTCTGCTGCATGGTGGTCAGGGAGCTAAGGTTCCCAACTGCTGTATCTATCCAGTTGACGTTCTTCTTTGGTATTTTGTGCTCTCTCATTGACATGAAGTAAGCATTGTGGGTAATTGATTTATTTATATTTTCATTTGGCACTTGTTTCTAACTGTGCGGCCAATGAAAATGCGTCACACTTTTCTATCTGAGGTATGAGAGAGAGAGAGAGCGAGAGAGAGAGAGAGGCTCACCTGCTCATGTCTGAGTACTCCTGAAGGTTTTTTCGGTTTCAATGGTCGGAGAGCAGCACTATGCTTAAAACATCAAGCTCCTAATTTGTATGTCTGTGTATATCTGTTTGGATGCTCCTATGTACGTACTGTATGTATGCACACGTGCAGGTTTTGTACTGAAAGCGCAATCCTTACTTTTGAAGGGGGAGAATTGGCATGCTTGACTGCACCTTTAAAGCTTATTTAACTGAGATTTATGCTGAAAAGATGCCTTTATGAAAATTATAGTTATAAATTATAGATTCAAGAAATCATGGATACTATTACATTCAAGAGGAGATGAAATCATGAAATTATTGAATTAACCTTAACATAATTGATCATTTTTTGAATGAAATTTGAACTGTTCGTTATTTGAATATTTTATTTAGAACGTTTTTTTATTTTTATGAATGTGAACATTCTGGGAAAATATCTGCACTCAAAATATTTTTGTGCACAAAAATCATGGAATCAAGAAAATGCCCATTCTTATGAGAACTGTCAAACAAAAGCAAAACTTAAACTTTACCCAAACTCAGTTGATAGTAAGTAGGGCTATGAATGTCCGCACTTGTGGGGAGATACTGGCATGCCCACGCTGGCCCGGGGGTTTGGTTTGCTCTTCAGTGGATGTGGTGGTGGCAGCATCAGTTGGTGACATGGGTGCTCCTTGCCAACTGCGCACAGTGTCATAGCACTTTGCACAGTGGTAATTGATCTCTTTGCAACCACAAATATCATGGAAAATATCATATGTGGGTTAACTCTCTA
The DNA here is from genome assembly GCF_020615455.1 of Coregonus clupeaformis. Classification (NCBI taxonomy): domain Eukaryota; kingdom Metazoa; phylum Chordata; class Actinopteri; order Salmoniformes; family Salmonidae; genus Coregonus; species Coregonus clupeaformis. Next base: position 15,876,097 of record NC_059222.1, on the reverse strand, counting down.
TTTGAAGACTTATTTACAATTATTGCTGGCTTTTCTTATTGTACTTGACCGCCTTAAACTACTGTAAACAGCTGGGGGGTTTTCACGTTATCACTGGAACACTGTAAGTTTGTTTAACTGGACTGTTTATTGACCTTTTAAAAAGAGAAGAAAGTAAGCTGTGAAATGACCTGATAAGCATCTCCATTTATCATCAATCCAACTTTGGTTACTTGAAAACAGGAAAGGTTCAGTGGGAGGGAAAACATTTAAAATGTAGAAGACAATATATGAAGAGATAGGAGGGGGGAAATAAAAATACATCTGTTGAAAAGGACAATCACTGTCTGAAAAAGAAGCAGATTTTGTTTGAAATATATTTGCTTCCCTGTGAGATTTTGTTTCTTTGACATTGTTCTTTTTATGGATTTAGACATTTTAGCTTTGACAATCATAGTATGTTTTATTTTCTCAAGGGGAGTAAATTCTAAGGCTGTTTAGTTTTGTACTTTTTTGGTGTGCTGTTGTTGAAATTTTTAAATTGTGTGCAAACTGCAATAAATTATAAGAACCTTAACTCAATTCCAATGTGAATGTGTGTGTTTAATTTGTCACCTCGAGTGAATAACATGGGTGCCATTCAGTCGGTGTTACATTCACAGGCACAAAACTACCGCACATTTGGAAGATTAGTTAAATGCTTATTACACTTATTAATATAGCTTAGAGCCACAGTCATATTTTAACACAAGGAAGATGACATCTGCTGAAATTATTGTGATATGAATTTGCTTTGTAAATGTATTTTTCTTCATTTAGTCTCATAAGTGTTAACAGACTAGAATCCTCAGAGACCTGCCTATATGTATTAGATACAAGCTCAATCAAATGTTACAATTACACACAACCCTAAGTGTGTATCATTTAACGTGTTATCCAAGCTATACCTACACATGAGTTATTCAACATATTCTAGCGTTGCTCTTTATAACAGTAACTATAGTGACTGTGATTATGTATAATGAAAATCTATATACAGTGTACTCATATTTGTCAGCAATGAAAGTAAGAGAAGTGTTGGCATCATTTCTTTTTCTATGCCATGTTGTGTGGGTGGGTGGGTGGGGAGGCTGTGGATCTAGATTGGGCCCAGGTTGGGCACAGTGTGGTGCCCTGCATGGCCAGTGTGTGTGTGTGGTGCTGATATATCTAGCTGTTGCACTGGCTAAGGCGTGGGCTGGACCTGAGAAAATGTGCAGCAGCTTGTCGAGAACCACCCCCCGCAACACACACACAGCCTCCTGCCAAAGCTCCTCAAGTACAGTTTTCCAAGAAACAAAATCAGCTTTATCTAATGTCTTGCTGCTCTGCAAACCTGGCCTTACAGATGCATTAAAGGCTGACCACTTTGAAGTCAGTGAGCGTTATTCATTAGGGCATTGCTACAGATGGTCATATGCTGTAAGCCCCCCCACCCCCACCACGAAGACTAACACCCTCATCTCCTAATTACTGGAAGATTTTCTTCTGTTTTCAAAGGCAAGATATTGTTTCAGAAACATATAAGTGTTTGTAACTTTTTAAATGATTTATGTTGATAGATAACTATATCAAGGCATAATATTATTTCTGAATGGTTTAACTATTCATTACACCTTTATTTTTTAAATTACTTTTAACTCTATTTTCACTTGTCCATGCAGTATTGTCACTTGTCCATGCAGTATTATCACTTGTCCATGCAGTATTATCACTTGTCCATGCAGTATTATCACTTGTCCATGCAGTATTTTCACTTGTCCATGCAGTATTTTCACTTGTCCATGCAGTATTTTCACATTTGCCCCTTCTTCCATTATTTAATTCAGTGAATGTCACTCCTTAAACAGGAGCAATGATGACAAGCTGACACATAAGTCCCTATAATAGTAATATAACCCCTATTAATGACCCTAAGTAACTATGTATTGTTTTAAAGTGTCATGAAAAATAATGAACCTGTAACATACTTCATTATTGCTTGCTACGCTATGTTCCTGAACATCTGCGTGAAGAAGACAATTTGCTCTCAGATGGAGCTGAGTGTTTTGCTCTGAATTTAGGTCATTAATTTGTATCTGTCCTTTGTTTACTTAAGGAACAGGGACAAAAGGGCAGCTGCAGAAACATTTGGCTGTGCCGAAGGGTAGTGGCTCAACATGTTGGAATCGGCGACCAGCTTGGGCGACTATCTGTAGCAGCTACAACACAGAAGTTTGTGTGAGCCAGCCCTCTGCCAAGCTGTGAGCGCCTGGGCAGGGGAGAGACAAGCACATGCTTCCACAAGACCAGCTATGGCTGTGAAGTTATAAACATCAAAACGAACTAGGACTGTACTAAGTGTCCTGCTTCATAGGAAAAAAGCAAAAATTGATGGATGTAAAACAGTTTAGGACACCGTTTCACCATAAAAGGCTGATGTGCTTGAGATGACTGTTTGGCACCACTGTTGCTGTTAAAGAATTAGAAGTCTTGCAATAATAGATTATAAGGAAGCCATAGGGGATACTGCATCAGTATACTTGAGAAAACTTTGTATGATGACAACCTTAACCTTTGCAGAAGGATTTTAATTGAGGTAAAATATCTATAGAGAGCAAATATTGTACATAAAGAGGGAATCAAAAGTGTCTAACCAATAACCATACAACTCTAAATTTGCTGATGTTTCAATGCCAAATGCCATGAAATGAATTGTTTGCAGTTGTGCCGTGGAATTCAAATGGATTGAATGAAACATTAAGTCTTAAGAAAAAAGAGAAGTGTACAAGGGCAGAGCTTTTGAAAGGTTACAATAACAGACAGGAGGGAGGAATTTGTCTTTCTTTCGATTGTCTGCGTATTTAAAAAGCAGCCATTGTCAAGCGCTCAGCATACTGAGACAGAAGGCTAGCAACAAGCGCCCTGTCTCCACCCAGACAATGCAGTTGTGCTCCTAGCCGGCAGGCTGGCAGAGAGAGGTGCAGGGGGGTTAGTTTTGGTGGGGAAAGAGGGAGGGGGGATGTGGTCCCAGAGAGCTATCCACACTGACTGCACTCCTGAACAAAAGAAGACGCAACTCGAACTTGAATGTCAGTGTCTCTGTTTGAGGGGCCCAGACCATACCCCTCCCCCCTCCACACACACACACGCACAAACACACAACGACCCCCAGTAACTCTTTCGTGGGCTCGTATGGGATGAGATTAAACTCCCGACATCTCTTTTGTGTGAGGCTTTCGAGGAGTGGGGAAAATCATGTCGTGCCACAACTAAGGCATTGGATGGAAAGAGGAAAGAGGGGACTGCAGTTGATTGTGTCATTAGCATTTGTTTTGAAACATGTTTATTTGTGTGTATTGAAACATGTTTATGTGTGTGTATTGAAACATGTTTATTTGTGTGTTTTGAAACATGTTTATTTGTGTGTATTGAAACATGTTTATTTGTTTGTATTGAAACATGTTTATTTGTGTGTATTGAAACATGTTTATTTGTGTGTTTTGAAACATGTTTATTTGTTTGTATTGAAACATGTTTCAGCTGTAGAAATTGTGTGACGTACATGATACTCAGATATTGTAATATGTAAGACAATCCTAGAATACATGGTTATTGTTGGTCTCAGACATGATAATACTAAGCCGACTAGGTGAAATATCTGTCGATGTGCCCTTGAGCAAGGCACTTAACCCTAATTGCTCCTGTAAGTCGCTCTGGATAAGAGCGTCTGCTAAATGACCAAAAATAAAAAAATAATAAAATAAGTTAGCTACTAAGTAAGGTCCTAATAAAGAAAGCTTATTCTATGAAAATGGGGCAGACTGTGCAGATTGCAGACATTATTGTGGCACTGTGTGATGAGTGCTCTCTCGACTTTACCAACTGTTGGTAGCAGTTCTGTCCAGTGCAGATAACTGGGCAGGAGGGTGTGTGATGTTGATAGGGGTCTTGGCAGGATTTTGATGTGTGCAACTCAGCACTTCTTTGGGCACATTGCTTGGTGCGACCTTAAGGGTTCACATACCGATGGCTATGACAGACAGGATTATGGTTAGTATGGGAACCTGCTGTACCGATGGCTATGACAGACAGGATTATGGTTAGTATGGGAACCTGCTGTACCGATGGCTATGACAGAGAGGAGGATGGTTAGTATGGGAACCTGCTGTACCGATGGCTATGACAGAGAGGAGGATGGTTAGTATGGGAACCTGCTGTACCGATGGCTATGACAGAGAGGAGGATGGTTAGTATGGGAACCTGCTGTACCGATGGCTATGACAGAGAGGAGGATGGTTAGTATGGGAACCTGCTGTACCGATGGCTATGACAGAGAGGAGGATGGTTAGTATGGGAACCTGCTGTACCGATGGCTATGACAGAGAGGAGGATGGTTAGTATGGGAACCTGCTGTACCGATGGCTATGACAGAGAGGAGGATGGTTAGTATGGGAACCTGCTGTACCGATGGCTATGACAGAGAGGTCCCTATCCTATACAAGGGAGAACTTTGTATTGTACTTCTTATCTGAAACAACAACTTGACATGGCAGAGCAACTTGTCTCAATATATTCTATGTATTTCCCCTCAACACCAACTGAAGTTACAGTATATATTTTGACAGAGCACTGAATATCTTTACAGTAAAGGTACAATATTTGTTAACCTAAATATGTAGCTTTTACACTTGAGTACCGAATTAATCCGTCACAGCCTTCTGTAATTCATCTGTGGAGGAGCACTTTGTTAGTATGGACGAGGCTGAATTATGTTGATATTTAAAATGTAATACCAACATGTAGTATTGTTAGTATATAGTAGTACAAAATGAAGTAAACAGTACGTAGTGGACTATTCAGACTCAGCCTGTCTACATCATATTGACGTGTCTTCCCTAAGCCTATCCCTACCTAACCAATCAGAGCTGTTGTGTTGTAGACGCCCTTGGTGTTGTGGCACTGATCACTGATCGGCTCAGTGTTGGGAGAGAGAGAGAGAGAGAGAAAGCGAGAGAGTTTGTGTGAGAGAGGTTTGGACAGATAGAAATGAGAGAGCCCCCCCTGCACACGTCAGTCTGCTCCAGACCTCTCCTGCACCTGCCTGTTGCAAAGGTGTGACTCAGCAAGCAACACACACACACACACACACACACACACACACACACACACACACACAGAGCCACATGGGGGCGAGCCAAGAGAGAGGGTGTCTCCAGGGAGCAGGCAGACAGCTGTGGGAGTTGAGGAATCCAGCTTTCCTCCCAGTCTGATATCGTTCATCATAGCTTTACAAATCACTGCTAACAAAGGTAGTGACAGTCACAGTAGACCGGGAGGAGGACAGGTGTATCTAAATTCTGCCCTTCCATGTACAGTAGAGGAGGCTGTTGGGAGGAGCTATAGGAGTACAGGCTCTTTGTAATGGCTGAAATGGAATCAATGGAATGGTACCAAACACATCAAACACATGGAAACAACGTGTTTGACTCAGTTCTATTGATTCCATTCCAGCCATCACAATGAGCCCGTCCTCCTATAGCTCCTTCCACCAGCCACCTCTGATGTACAGTGATATGTGGGAGCTCCACCATTGAATATGAGTTATGAGTCATCTGAATGTGCCCATTACCTGTACTGTTTATTCTGCTTGATGTAGAGTTTCATTCCACTGCTTTACTATAATAGGTACAGTATACTCAGACTGCAGCACTGTGATAAGCAGAACAGAGATACAAGATGTTTGTGTGTGCGAGTATTAAGCCCTGTAGCCTATGTATCCTTGCATAGTGTTTGTGTTTGAGCATGTGTGGATGCTGCCTGCGTGGTTCAGGCCTGGTTCAGTGCAGGAACAGGAGTGTCACTATGTTCTCTCACACCAAGATGCCAACCTCACCGCTCCCTCCCAGATCTGGCGAAGCAGGCCCCATCTGTCGCCTCCCTCTCGCCCCCCTCTCCCAACCTGCAGCAGTGCTGGGGTGGCCCCAGGCCCACTCCCAGGATTAATGCTTGCATCCTGATCTGGGTTAGAGAGAGAGGGAGAGACGTGGGCCCAGCCTGTAGGACCTGGCACAGCCAACGCAACACATTCTGCTGTATTATTTAAGGCAACATAATACCATCAGTCGGATATCAAAGGGAGCTGTTGAAATGTGACATGGGGAGATTTGTCCAATATTGGGTTGCAAGTGCATTGTGCAACACAGGTACTGTGTGCATGTTGTCCATAAGGAAAAGGTCTTATATGTGCTTTGTACATAGCATTCCTAGACAACATAATCTGACAGGAGCCAATGGAAGTGGAAGATATAACAAGTATGATAAGAAATCAGGGCTCAACCTTCACCTCCTGTAGTTGTGTTCTTGATCTATTCAGACTCCTCTTATTTCATTTACTCTGCACTAGTGTCCACCGCTTGGGACAATTAGCATATCTAACAAGATTCTTCTGGCACCAGATGTGCAGTCCTCTCAGGGAAACCATGACATGATCTCACACCTCTGGTAATTCCTCTCGGACTGCAATTTATTAAAAGGCCAATTCTAACTCAGATCAGAAAGGTTTGAAACAAATCTAATCCTTCAGATTCAGTCTGTCTCCTAACCTGTCTCTGTTCCACCTGTACAGCTGCGATGTGGAAGCCTCAGAGAAGAGTTTGTTCCTACAGAAGGTCAGCTCTGAGAAGGCTGGACAGCATCTGTCATAATGGAAGTAGGAGCGGGGCTCTGTAGACGGCTGTGTGAGTTAACGACGGCCCCCTCTCCCCGACCACATCTGCACATTGCATTATCATTAGAGCTCTCACATCTCCCAGGATCGCTGACAAAGTGAACAATACCAACAATCACCCCCATCAGCTGCAACCATATGGGCGCCATACTTAGATTGCAGGGGGTGGGGGGTGGGGGGGGGAAGAGAGAGAGAGAAAATAAGCAATTGTACTAGAATTCTGTTTGGCATTATTCAGATGTTACGTTTCAAGATGAATTTTGCTGTGCGAAGAAAGTTTATCTCCCTCCACCCCTCTCTCTCTCTCTCTCATATCGCTCTCTTTCTCTCGGACAGTAAAATGTATTGCTAGGTGCACTCCTGTCTATTGTATCTTGAAACTACCAGCAGCCCCTTAATGTGGCATCTTAATGGGGCTGAGGGTTTGTCTGCTGTCCCAGATGGTAGAACAAGGTGCTTTCCGCAACTCCCTCAGAGACTTTGAATCCAGCTGGATTAAGTTTTTCCCCCCCAAGATCAGCACTGGAATTCTACCTTTTGACTGTAATTAGCTCTAACCCCAGCCTATACAGACTCTTTAAAATAAAGAATTCTACTACCCATCTTCCTCTGTTCCACAATATCAAATTGTCCTCCAAGCCAGCTAACATTCCAAAATGGAAATTTGTGTTTTCACCAAACACTCTTCCATGGTGTCAAGTCAAGTCAACTGTCTAAGTATCTTCTGTAGGTTTTATTTCCGTGACGCTGAGAAGCCACCCAGCTCTTTTCAACCCCTTGCCCAAATAGGGCTGTCCCTCCTGGGCAAATATTTAAAGTCAAAACAGCCCAGGGTCCATAAAGCTGCCGGGTGGTGTGGCTACATCTGTCAGAGGGGGGAGGGAGTTGTGGCCGCAGCAGCTGCCGGAACGAGTCTGGACACTGCTGACGCCAACACCTGTCCGTTCTGGAGACACAGGGCCGGCAAATGTCCGGCCACATGCAGCCACAGCCTCATGCTGCTGCTGTTACTCAAGACAGAGTGTTGTTTCTGTTTCTGGCCAATGACGACCACCACCGAGTCACACTATATGGAGATTAGAGGGGAAAGCCACTAATTGTAAGTCACTCTGGATAAGAGTGTCTGCTAAATGACTAAAATGTAAATGTAAGGCTGTGAAAGTTTTGGAAAACCTGATTTTGTAATGGATCTGTAATGTTGCTTGTTTGTTGTAGTGGTTAAGAGCGTTGTGCCAGTAACCGAAAGGTCGCTGGTTCTAATCCCAGAGCCAACTAGGTGAAAAATCTGTCGATGTGCCCTTGAGCAAGGCACTTAACCCTAATTGCTCCTGTAAGTCGCTCTGGATAAGAGCGTCTGCTAAATGACTATAAATGTATAAAATCTAATATATACATTTGCATAGTATATATTGACTTGAGAGATTGTATCAGGCAGTATTTCAAAGCTACTGTGCACAACAACCCCTGCTGTACACATACGTAATGGTGATAGGCTGTCTACCTATCTGTGTCTCATTATCATCCACACAAAACAAATGTGCAATGACTAATGGACGCTCCCAGTCACTAAAACTCAACAAGAAGGTTTTTTCACCCCCAGGCCTTTTGCCCTTGTCAGAGACCCTGGCTGCGGTGGACCCCTCCCCCTTCTTGCCCCCCCTTCTTGCCCCCCCTCCTTGCCCCCCCCTCCCCTCCCTCAAACCCTACTCCCCCCGTCATACATCCAATCAACTCGAACCCTTTCTACACGGTCAGAGCAACAGCCACTACTACTACTCCCTCATGAATTCCCCCTTTCCACCCAGCCTAACCCTACCCCAGCCAGGCCCACCCCTCCTCTGACCGACCCCCCCATCTGCTGCCTCCCTACCCCATTAGGGGGTGAGGGTCAGGGATCAGGCAGGCGTTGGCCTAGGCCGCCCCTCAGTGAACAGCTGCTGGGCTTCTCAGGCCAATAGAAGAAGCAGAGAAAGGGGAGGGCATAGACAGCCACAGCAGCACAGCCACAGCAGCAGCCTCACATCTGCTCTAATGAGACCGTTATGGGCCACCTGGCCTGGCCTGTTTGGCCCAGGCTGCAGGCCTACCAGACTTGGATTGGGAAGCTGGCCCATTCGCTCACCGATGGCTCATTCGTGACCCTAGCACGTATGCTGACCAGACCAGCAGGCCAGAGAGAGAGACCCCTTTGTGTCCATTCAGAACAGGGGAGCCGTGCTCCTGGGTGTGTGCTTTTTACGTCAATGGGATGTGGCGAGAACGGATGCAGTGCAAAGTGTGGACATCGTAACCTCAAACCACATTCAAGTAGGACCTGTATATTCTAGGTTGTACAAAGTGACCATAGAGAAATTGTGGACTAACTTCAAGGTACATGGACAATTAAGCAATGCAATACACATACTGTATTATGGCTGTGCGCAACGCTTAAATAGAAATTGAGATGAAGCCATAAAACTGTGAATTCTGTCCAAACTGCAGAGCGAGTGGCCATATGACCTTAAGCTAAACACAGGTTTTATTTGTTGGTGTAACTGCACATCCCCAAGCTTCTATAGCATCCTTTGTGTCTAGGCCACAGGTGAAAGGCAAACAAACTGTCTTGGAACCTGCAGCACTTATTTTGATATCTATAGAATCTGCTTAACCCTCTAGTATAATACAGTGGTGGCTGGCGAACAGAGAAGCCTTACTCAATGATTCAAATATGAAGGGCAAACAGAGTGGAGTGCCCTGTGTCGTATTCATTAGTCAGATTCGGTTGCAAAACGTTATGCAACGGAAACAGTTTACTCCAAACAGAAAACGTTTTACAACGAAAACGAGTGCAGGTAGGTCCCTCAGAGTTTCGTTTGCCGTTTGCTTTCGTTTTGTTCCTAGCGTAACGGTAAACTGTTTTTATTGCAAAGGAATCTGACTAATTAATACACCCCTGGCCAGTGGCCACATAACTGAAGTTAGTCTCAAACACTGAACATCCAAACCGGAAAGAGAAGCAACAGCCTGCTGTGTGATATAGTCTATCCGTGACCGGTCAAACAATGGAGATGAGGTAAAAGCTGGCCTAAGCTTGACATCAATGCTCTGTGTTTAGTGTATTAGCTTGAGCTGCTTGTTTTATGAAGGTGATACATACCTGTTTGTCAAGTGTCATGAAGTGTCTGTATGGGCAAAGATCAGCTGTTCTTTTCCATGTCCTATCCCTGGAATCCCAAACAGTGGTTTTGAGTTTCATTCTCCTTCATCTCCCACCATGACTGGAATAAATGTTTTTTATTTAGACGTCAAATAGCACTACTAGCATGACCACACTAATGATAACTAGAAGACAATGAAATTGAATAAGATCATTGAGGAAAACAGTTGATACTGTGCCTATCTTATAGGCGTTATAAATCCTCATTGATAGTGCGAACTCCACTGAACAATACAAAACTATCCGTTATCCCATGTAGTGTTCTAATTCTCAGCTAGTGCTGCGTTTGACAAATCAAATACTATTCAAAGGTAAATGTCTCCCTCTGGTGGCCATGTATTGAAGTACACAGGCGATTGATGAATTCTACACCAACAGTTGAGAACAGAAAATATTTCAAGAAACACATGGATGAATTGAAATATTAAAAAAGACATTTCCCATGTTTAATTGTTTTTATTAGTTGGAATCTTGTTCTAGATTTGGATTGCCAGTTTGTCATTGATATTACTTTTTGTATTACTAAGAGTAAGACCAGTACTGTACAAATAACATTTGATAAACATGCACAACTCCCCAGCCAGCACCACCATCTCCAAAAGCATATTCAACAAGCTACAATAAGACCAAGATAATGGTACTGTATTTCTACACACAAAGAGTTAACACAGCAGCAATACATGCAGAACTGAAAGTAGGTCAATCGTTTCAAAACAGAGAAGACCAATGTGTGCAAATATGCGTTTACCTGTGTGATGTTAAAATGAAAAAAGATTCAAAAATTGGAGTTAGATTAAAAGCCTAGTAGTCATCACGCCAATAAATATTTTTCTTTTAAAATGACACTGATTAAAATGACAGAACCAGTTTCAGTACTATGGTTACTTTACTGAGATGACTAACTTTGGAAGGCAGTAATGGGAAGGGATACACATTACAGCAAACCTCTAATAAAATCTGGATTTATCACCATTATTAGGATATACTTTATACATTTCCCTCTTAATTTAGAGAAAGATTTCCTCCCTTTGTCTCACCTTAACCGAGCCAGTTAAAGACTATTCACATCAAAAACTAATTTTGCACCCTACACGTTTGTTTTTGGCTAAAGGAGGCTTGTCAACTAATTTTACATGTTGCTCCTCAAAGCCTAATTAACTGACTAAGTTGTTTGTGTTGTTTGAATGGGAGCCAAACATTCTTCCAACATGTTGAGCTGATGTGGTGGGATAGAGAAAGCATAATACTAAGCCATCTTGAAGACACTACACAGGGGCGGTAAGACCTGCACCCTGTTTGACCATTTTAATACACCCTAGAGGAAACATAACATAGGTGAAAGCAATGGTGTAACCATCTTTTCACCTATCCACTCACAGATGAGCCTCAAGGTGGTCCTGTGTAGCTCAGTTGGTAGAGCATGCATTTGCAACGCCAGGGTTGTGGGTTTGATTCCCACGGGGGGCCAGTATGAAAAATGTATGCACTCACTAACTGTAAGTTGCTCTGGACAAGAGCGTCTGCTAAATGACTAAAATGTAAAAAAATGTAAGGTAGAAAGGAAAGATACATTTTAGAGGTATTCAAACCCAAATCAATTTGTATTCATCAAATTTTATTGGTCACATACACACATTTTAGCAGATGTTATTGCGGGTGTAGCGAACAACAGGTGTAGACTAACAGTGAAATGCTTAGTTACGGGCCCTTCCCAACAAGGGCCAAGTAAAATAAAAACATTCAATAGTCTTGAATGGGGGCCCAAGGAACAGTTCATCCTGAAAAAACATGGTCTGGAGGCGAATAGTTTAGGATTTGCAAACAGTGGCATGCCTTCACCTTGTATGGGGAGTTTCAGGTGAGTGTTGACACCACTGACAGGGTAAGTATCTCAACTGATTAGTTGCTGCTATATGTAAAGCAGGAAATGTTTACCACATTGTGTGGCCTATTGGCAGGTCATCGGATAATCTATTGAAACAAGGATAACCAGCATTTAAAGACATCCCTTTAGTTTCATGTTTATCTTGGCACTGAGCATACTTGGTGAATACCACAGTCACTGATATCATCTTACAATCCAAAGACACAGGGGAAGAACAAGACAGACTGTACCAGAAACCATATTGGCCTACAGGCGATAACCGCTTTACTCTACTAAAGACCCGGACTTAAGAAAGTACCTGACATATAGTAACTATGTATTGTGACACTAGTTTGACACTTCCATATTTGAAAGAGAAAGCACTCCTTCGCCACCAACGTAGAAACCCATTCTTTCACAGCAGTCTACAGCCATCTCTGTATAGAGACCTACAGACACAAAGGCAAACTGATATTGTATGATCAGTTTTCCATCTCTGCATGAATTGGCACCCTTAGACAACTGTCACTCAAGGTTAACCTTGAATGCATGCCTCTCCCCGTAACAATTTTTCAATGTAATAATCGAGCCATTCAGAGGTTTATGTATTCGATCCATACATAAACAGGTGAGATCCTTTCATGTCTTTAAAAATCTTAATTTGAAATATTTAGATTATATATCAGTGATTGGAAAACGCATGGTTATATGCCATTACACTTGAACAGCTCCAGTTTATAAAAGCAAAAGGTTACATATAGTTGTCACCGAGTCAGGAGACAATCTGCTGTCTAATACGCTACATCTGCAGAAATACCCACACATTCAGCAGTAGCAGAACAGAATCCATCATACCTAGTCCTAAAATCATTCAAATAGAAGTAAAATATATACACTGTTGTGATCGCGTAGAAGTCCTGAGACTAGAGTTTAGCATATCCACATCGTGTGATCGCGTTGGAGTTTAAACTTAGAATAGCATTGAAATACATTCTTGCGTCATTTCAATGTGGAGTTTGATGGGAGAAGTTCACCTATCAAAATGTTTTAAAATGTCCAGTAGTAATACAACTTTTTACTGCTTTGAAATACGAAAACGAGCTAATTTCTAGTCAGCTGGGGAAATTACTAAGAGGTTGTTCGATTATGACGCCTCTAAAATGCCCATTTAAGATTGTATCTCTAATAATGGCACCAAAATCAATTTTCTTGCGTAATAGCTTTGGCAACCATCTATGTTGCTTGGAACAAGGTCATATTCTAAATTTCAATGCGATTTTTCAATTTGTATACAGAGACATTGACGGTTGTCCATACAGAAACGTTGAATGTCAAGTTGCTCGAGTGGGCCGTTTCATGGCCATGGGCTCCTTGACCCATGCTAGGCATAAAGAATACATCTATACAAACTGTATTTTCATCACAATACAGGCACAGAAAATGAGTGTAAGTCCCACTGCAGTACTGTACACATGGTCATACTGAACCATTTCTGACATTGGCTTGCAGACGGGTCAATGACAGCGTATCCACACACCTGGATCAGAGGTTGGAATATCGGGATATTTAATGGATTTGAGTGGGGTTTTGTGTGCGATTTGAGTGTGTGTGCAAGGATGTCAGGATAACAGATCCATAAAGGAAGGCCAGAAGAAGAGGCTTTCTGAGGACTTTCTGACCAACTATACATGGGGAGTAACAGACGTAGGCTGGCAAGCAGCTGAAGTGTTCTTCCCTGTTAATGACTGAGGAGGCCATTTTGAAGAGTCCCACACAGGTCTCCAAAGACCGACCGAGAGAAATAGATATAGGGGAGAGAGGGAAAGAGAGAGGGAGGGAGAGAGAGAAAGGCACAGGGAGAGAGAGAGAGGCACAGGGAGAGAGAGAGAGGCACAGGGAGAGAGAGAGGCACAGGGAGGCACAGAGAGAGAGAGAGCAATAATAGGAGTGTTCCACAAAAAGGTGGGGGGATAGGAGGATAAGAGCATCCCCCAGGTTGGTGTCTGTGGTATGGGGGTGAGTTGGGGATAGAAAGGAGTGGCATGTAGCATAGGACCACCTTCCCAGGCCACAGGCCCCTGGAACCAGGTAGCCATCTGGAGGGAGGGAGAGGGGACTGAGGGTCTGGTCTGGTGGTGGCTACGGTGTGGAGGAGAAGACCTTAGAAGATCTGGATCATAGACTCCCGAGACTTGCCTACTCCAATCCATTTCACTGTGGGTGAAAAGTAGTTATTGAATAGCTTTACAAATAAAACAATAAATGTCCCCAAATATGGTCCACACCTGTGACCACTACAAGGTATTTTCACCCCATCTGAATCAACCTGACACATCTCCAGGTGTTAAGGAGAGGAGGGGGGTTCTTACCAGGCACACCGAGGTGCTTCTCAATGTAGCGGACGTATTTCTGGGCGTTCTCTGGCAGCTCATTGAATGTTCTGGTGGCGGAGGTGTCACTGTTCCAACCTGGCAGGGTGTCATACTGAACCTCAACGCTCTGTAAGACTTCCTGGTTGGCTGGGGAGAGGTGGGGACAACGTCAGGCCATTGGCTGCCATAAACTTCTTAAGACAACAGACTTGAAATACTGCAATTAGGAATATAACATAGCTCCCTTATCCGGTTCACTTTATCCTCATTAACAAGTACAGCAGCATCAATGTTTTTGTATTTATTAAGGATCCCCATTAGCTGCTGCCAATTAGCTGCTGTTTCGATGAGCAGCCTACCTGGAAAATGAGGTATATTTTCACCGTCCACAGAGTACGACACACCAACCTTGATCTCAGGGAGCACATCCAAGATGTCTAGTTTGGTGAGAGCTAAGCTGAATGGGAGGACAACAGAACATTGGGAGTTTAGCCGGCATATTTACCAACACCCAAATACATTATGTGTACGAAGCTGATAAAGTCTATTCAAGTACACTATATGGTCAAAAGTACGTGGACACCCCTTCAAATAGGTTGATTTGGCAGGTGTATAAAATCGAGCACACAGCCATGTGATCTCCATAGACAAACATTGGCAGTAGAACGGTCCGTACTGAAGAGCTCAGTGACTTTCAACGTGACACCGTCATAGGTTGCCACCTTTCCAACAAGGCAGTTTGTCAAATTTCTGCCCTGCTAGAGCTGTCCCGGTCAACTGTAAGTGCTGTTATTGTGAAGTGGAAACGTCTAGGAGCAACAACGGCTCTGCCGTGAAGTGGTAGGCCACACAAGCTCACAGAACGGGACCGCCGAGTGCTGAAGCGCGTAAAAATAGTCTGTCCTCGGTTGCAACACTCACTACCGAGTTACAAACTGCCTCTGTAAGCAATGTCAGCACAATAACTGTTCGTCGAGAGCTTTATGAAATGGGTTTCCATGGCCGAGCAGCCGCACACAAGCCTAAGATCACCATGCATCGGCTGGAGTGGTGTAAAGCTAGCCGCCATTGGAATCTGGAGCAGTGGAAACGCATTCTCTGGAGTGATGAATCACGCTTCACCATCTGGCAGTCCGACGAATTAATCTGTGTTTGGCGATGCCAGGAGAACGCTACTTGCCCGAATGCATAGTGCCAACTGTAAAGTTTGGTGGAGGAGGAATAATGGTCTGGGGCTGTTTTTCCATGGTTCAGGCTCCTTAGTTCCAGTGAAAGGAAGCCTACAATTACAGTGGGGGAAAAAAGTATTTAGTCAGCCACCAATTGTGCAAGTTCTCCCACTTAAAAAGATGAGAGAGGCCTGTAATTTTCATCATAGGTACACGTCAACTATGACAGACAAAATGAGAAAATAAATTCCAGAAAATCACATTGTAGGATTTTTTATGAATTTATTTGCAAATTATGGTGGAAAATAAGTATTTGGTCAATAACAAAAGTTTCTCAATACTTTGTTATATACCCTTTGTTGGCAATGACACAGGTCAAACGTTTTCTGTAAGTCTTCACAAGGTTTTCACACACTGTTGCTGGTATTTTGGCCCATTCCTCCATGCAGATCTCCTCTAGAGCAGTGATGTTTTGGGGCTGTCGCTGGGCAACACAGACTTTCAACTCCCTCCAAAGATTTTCTATGGGGTTGAGATCTGGAGACTGGCTAGGCCACTCCAGGACCTTGAAATGCTTCTTACGAAGCCACTCCTTCGTTGCCCGGGCGGTGTGTTTGGGATCATTGTCATGCTGAAAGACCCAGCCACGTTTCATCTTCAATGCCCTTGCTGATGGAAGGAGGTTTTCACTCAAAATCTCACGATACATGGCCCCATTCATTCTTTCCTTTACACGGATCAGTCGTCCTGGTCCCTTTGCAGAAAAACAGCCACAAAGCATGATGTTTCCACCCCCCATGCTTCACAGTAGGTATGGTGTTCTTTGGATGCAACTCAGCATTCTTTGTCCTCCAAACACGACGAGTTGAGTTTTTACCAAAAAGTTATATTTTGGTTTCATCTGACCATATGACATTCTCCCAATCCTCTTCTGGATCATCCAAATGCACTCTAGCAAACTTCAGACGGGCCTGGACATGTACTGGCTTAAGCAGGGGGACACGTCTCACACTGCAGGATTTGAGTCCCTGGCGGCGTAGTGTGTTACTGATGGTAGGCTTTGTTACTTTGGTCCCAGCTCTCTGCAGGTCATTTACTAGGTCCCCCCGTGTGGTTCTGGGATTTTTGCTCACCGTTCACGTGATCATTTTGACCCCACGGGGTGAGATCTTGCGTGGAGCCCCAGATCGAGGGAGATTATCAGTGGTCTTGTATGTCTTCCATTTCCTAATAATTGCTCCCACAGTTGATTTCTTCAAACCAAGCTGCTTACCTATTGCAGATTCAGTCTTCCCAGCCTGGTGCAGGTCTACAATTTTGTTTCTGGTGTCCTTTGACAGCTCTTTGGTCTTGGCCATAGTGGAGTTTGGAGTGTGACTGTTTGAGGTTGTGGACAGTTGTCTTTTATACTGATAACAAGTTCAAACAGGTGCCATTAATACAGGTAACGAGTGGAGGACAGAGGAGCCTCTTAAAGAAGAAGTTACAGGTCTGTGAGAGCCAGAAATCTTGCTTGTTTGTAGGTGACCAAATACTTATTTTCCACCATAATTTGCAAATAAAATCATTAAAAATCCTACAATGTGATTTTCTGGATTTTTTTTTCTCAATTTGTCTGTCATAGTTGATGTGTACCTATGATGAAAATTACAGGCCTCTCTCATCTTTTTAAGTGGGAGAACTTGCACAATTGGTGGCTGACTAAATACTTTTTCCCCCCACTGTACATTCTAGACGATTCTGCGCTTCCAACTTTGTGGCAACAGTTTGGGGAAGGCCCTTTCCTGTTTCAGCATGACAATGCCCCAATGCACAAAGCGAAGTCCATACATAAATGGTTTGTCGAGATCGGTGTGGAAGAACTTGACTGGCCTGCACAGAGCCCTGACCTCAACCCCATTGAACACCTTTAGAATGAATTGGAACGTCGACTGCGAGCCAGGCCTAATCGCCCAACATCAGTGCCCGACCTCACCAATGCTCGTGGCTGAATGGAAGCAAGTCCCCGCAGCAATGGTCCAACATCTAGTGGAAAGCCTTCCCAGAAGAGTGGAGGCTGTTATAGCAGCAAAGGGGGGACCAAATTCATAATAATGCCCATGATCTTGGAATAATGAGCATGTGTCCACATACTTTTGTAGTTTATATTGAGACAGTAAGTAAAAAGCGAAAGGTGTGGTGATGGACAGTACAGAGTTGAGGGAAGGGGGTGTGGGGACTCACGCAGTGAAGCCGTTGATCATGTGGGCGTATTTGATGAGCACCAGGTCCAGCCAACCACATCTCCTTTTACGGCCCGTGGTTACGCCCACTTCTTTCCCCCTCGTCTGTAGGAGCTCCCCAATGTCCTTAGAGAAAAAAACAGGCAGACACTTAAAAAGGATCAGATTCACTGTAAGATCGCTGATAAAGTCAAACATGGACATGTCAAGCTTGAAATGTGTCCATTCCCTGTCCTGTACAGGTTGAGGAATTGGTTATTATGGTTTTGCATGGATTATTTCACAAGTGCTACCAAAGGGAGTGGTTAAACAACTATCTTTCCCAAAACCATTTGTTGTTTCAATACCCACACACCCGCATGCCTGTGCCTGTGGGGTTCACAGAATACTCACTGGAATTCAGAACTCTGATGACTCAATCGGCAGCTAAGCCATTCCCCCAACATTAACACTACAGTCTACATTCCTCTACTCACACTGGAAACAGAGAGCAGGAAAGACGTTGCACCATGGAACCAATATGACACTAGCCCGTAGCGGTCAAAGGCAGGAAGGCATGGCTTCCCTCAAGGTAGACAGGCTGACATTCTTACATTGAACTGCTCTGAGGGAAAGGCTCCAATGCCAACCCGGGTGGTGTAGGCCTTGACCACACCGTACACCTCGCCCACATTCTGGGGCGGCATGCCTAGTCCCGTACACACCCCGCCCACTGTGCAGTTAGACGAGGTCACGAAAGGGTACGTCCCTGAAACAAAAACACAATGATAAACACCATCTTATTTCCTCCTCAGTCTTCCTCTTCCTCAGATAAAACAGACATGACAATGCATTCGTACAACAGACGATTATCATATCACAAGGACTGTATTAACATAGCTTGTAATACGAGTAAAGGAAACTAAATGCTTCAATCTTAACATGACATGCAAACAATATCCCTGTGTCAGGTCTCTTTGTCAGGTGTGCTTAAACAGAGGTGGACATTCCAGTCCAGGTTAATGGGCCTTTCAGGTCAGTGGAGGGGGTGAGAATTCCACCCCTCCCATACAGGTCTGCACAGGTGCAAAAACAACATCATTATCCTTTATGCAGATAGCATTAGCACGGCCATATGATACCCCCCACTTTCACCTACTACCATTGTATCAATGAAATAGAACATGGTGTCCTTCAGTACATAGCAACCCTCTCCCTCAGTAAGTTCTGTTCTGTGTGTGGTCTATGGAGTGCTTTGTGACAGAACAAAATCAGGGAAAGTGACAGTGACAGAGTAGCCAGTATTTCTCAGAGTCATGCACGGTGTAGGGGTGCTCTCTGGTGTTAGGCTCAGCGAACATGTAGTTCCAATCCTCTGACAGCTCTGATACCACTGTTTCAGTGGAATTAACTCACCAGTATAAATAGCTCGACTTTCCAGCCGGCTTCTTGAAGACCATCAGTTTGTTAGCGTGTTCAATTAAATGGGGGATAATTGGCAATTTACACAGTGACAGGGGTTAATTGACATTGACACAATGACAGTGGGGGATACTCACCAAAGTCAATATCCAAGAGGGCGGCATTGGCTCCTTCCACCAGGATATTTTTGGGAGGTCCATGTAAGGCCTCGTACATGTAAAAGACCCCGTCTCTCACCATAGGCTTTACCTTCTCCGCGTAATCCTGGACAAGAACACACCACGCAAAGACTTGACCCAAGAATTACACTGAAATGTAGGACATAACCCCTTCGTTAAACCAGTGATGATATCTTTATTCAACTGATATGGAGGACCTGTAGCTCACCCTCAACTTCGACAACTCCCCATCGATGTCAATCACCAGGGTTGGATACATAGACTGATACTGCGAGGCTAAGACTTTAAATCTACAACAAAAGGGTAGACGTCAACACAGTTCCATTTGAATCTTACTGGAGCTAGTTGTACTCTGAATAAAGGGAGGATAGTAATTATTGGCCATATGACAAGGCCACACCCTCACCTTTCAGAGAACTGCGTGAAGTCAGACATGAGGTCACATATCCGGAGGCCGCTGCGGGCTGCTTTGGCTGAGTACACTGGGCCAATCCCCTTTTTAGTTGTCCCGAGGCTGGGTAGGAAACAAAGTCAATCCTTACCTTGACAATACTGAGTCACTGACTCAACATTAAACCACACGCACACTTGTCCTTCCAGCCAGTATGTGTGTGTGTGTTGGGTCAGACATGTGACAGTTTTAGGGAAGTAGCTAGGCCAGGGCACTTTTCTAAGGAGTATTTATGGGGCTGGAACATTGCCTGCTGCCCTGCTGCTGACTGAAACAATGTTGCTGCAGTAAGGGTTGGAGAGAATCACAGTCACATGGTGCTGCTAGGGGATATCTGGTGACGTGACGTCCCTGGTCTGATGTAGGGTAGGGTATGACTTCATGTGGGAAAGGACTTATCAGTAAGAATAGAAGTTGTCTTCTGGAGCTGAGACAGGGTATCACGAGTACTAACCCCTCCAGTAAGATACTAAACGAATGCAGGTCAGGTCCACCATGAGACCCCTGGGACAAGTCATGCTCATACTACAGGATATTTAATCCAAGCCTCTGTGTGTCTAACTCGGTTCTCTGCCTCTCTCAGAGGTAAGAGTGAAGTTGTAATGCCTTACGGTGTTGAAATTCCACAACTTGTGATATAAGCCTATAATGACTGACTTGCCCTTTTAGCACCCATGGCAGAGAAACTGGCACAATAATTAGCTGTTGAGCCAGTTCAAACGCTGCAGATTGTTTTACACAATAATTCTATCAGGGCGGTGGGCTTATTTTGATGCCCAACAAAAGCTTAAAATGCCCTGCATATCAGAGCGATGTCCTGTGTCTAAGCCTGTGCTTACCACCCTCTTCTCAGAACCGGATTGGGCATCTCCATTACATCGCTAACTGGTAACAACAGTAACCTGCAATAGCTACATTACTAACTGGTAACAGTAACCTGCAATAGCTACATTACTAACTGGTAACAGTAACCTGCAATAGCTACATTACTAACTGGTAACAGTAACCTGCAATAGCTACATTACTAACTGGTAACAGTAACCTGCAATAGCTACATTACTAACTGGTAACAGTAACCTGCAATAGCTACATTACTAACTGGTAACAGTAATCTGCAATAGCTACATTACTAACTGGTAACAGTAATCTGCAATAGCTACATTACTAACTGGTAACAGTAACCTGCAATAGCTACATTACTAACTGGTAACAGTAACCTGCAATAGCTACATTACTAACTGGTAACAGTAATCTGCAATAGCTACATTACTAACTGGTAACAGTAATCTGCAATAGCTACAGTGTAGGATTTGTTTGCTTCCTCCAGAGGACATTGTCAGATGGAACAGGAAATAAACCATTTCCATACATGAGTAATACAGTGATGTATCACTATATGGGAGACCATGAAGGTTTACCATTGCCAAAATTATATTCCTGCAAATGTATTAACCCCAGACTACAGTACGAGACAATTATTATTATCAAAAATTATATGATCACATTTCTTTCAGGCAGCACTCACTCAAGGCAAAACTGTTAAAATAGCTCCACAACAATGGTGCAGAGAAGAAAAAGGTATATTTAATATTTGACATCTCTGGAGAATCAGTTGAGGTTGTTTCAGTACTTATGCTAGACTTTATGCTAAAAAGGTTTATACTGGGTATCCGCCATAGGACAGGGGAATCTTGTTTTCCAGCTCTGCTTCAAGCTGGAGTCAGTTGAGGTTGTTTCATCTAACAAGACTAGATACAGTGGGGGAAAAAAGTATTTAGTCAGCCACCAATTGTGCAAGTTCTCCCACTTAAAAAGATGAGAGAGGCCTGTAATTTTCA
Organism: Coregonus clupeaformis; assembly: GCF_020615455.1. Taxonomy (NCBI): domain Eukaryota; kingdom Metazoa; phylum Chordata; class Actinopteri; order Salmoniformes; family Salmonidae; genus Coregonus; species Coregonus clupeaformis. The sequence goes on along the minus strand of NC_059222.1, from coordinate 15,854,678 downwards.
TCATAGGTACATGTCAACTATGACAGACAAATGGAGATTTTTCCCCCCAGAAAATCACATTGTAGGATTTTTTATGAATTTATTTGCAAATTATGGTGGAAAATAAGTATTTGGTCACCTACAAACAAGCAAGATTCCTGGCTCTCACAGACCTGTAACTTCTTCTTTAAGAGGCTCCTCTGTCCTCCATTCGTTACCTGTATTAATGGCACCTGTTTGAACTTTTTATCAGTATAAAAGACACCTGTCCACAACCTCAAACAGTCACACTCCAAACTCCACTATGGCCAAGACCAAAGAGCTGTCAAAGGACAATAGAAACAAAATTGTAGACCTGCACCAGGCTGGGAAGACTGAATCTGCAATTGGTAAGCAGCTTGGTTTGAAGAAATCAACTGTGGGAGCAATTATTAGGAAATGGAAGACATACAAGACCACTGATAATCTCCCTCGATCTGGGGCTCCACGCAAGATCTCACCCCGTGGGGTCAAAATGATCACAAGAACGGTGAGCAAAAATCCCAGAACCACACGGGGGACCTAGTGAATGACCTGCAGAGAGCTGGGACCAAAGTAACAAAGCCTACCATCAGTAAGACACTACGCCGCCAGGGACTCAAATCCTGCAATGCCAGACGTGTCCCCCTGCTTAAGCCAGTACATGTCCAGGCCCGTCTGAAGTTTGCTAGAGTGCATTTGGATGATCCAGAAGAGGATTGGGAGAATGTCATATGGTCAGATGAAACCAAAATATAACTTTTTGGTAAAAACTCAACTCGGTCGTGTTTGGAGGACAAAGAATGCTGAGTTGCATCCAAAGAACACCATACCTACTGTGAAGCATGGGGGTGGAAACATCATGCTTTGGGGCTGTTTTTCTGCAAAGGGACCAGGACGACTGATCCGTGTAAAGGAAAGAATGAATGGGGCCATGTATCGTGAGATTTTGAGTGAAAACCTCCTTCCATCAGCAAGGGCATTGAAGATGAAACGTGGCTGGGTCTTTCAGCATGACAATGATCCCAAACACACCGCCCGGGCAACGAAGGAGTGGCTTCGTAAGAAGCATTTCAAGGTCCTGGAGTGGCCTAGCCAGTCTCCAGATCTCAACCCCATAGAAAATCTTTGGAGGGAGTTGAAAGTCTGTGTTGCCCAGCGACAGCCCCAAAACATCACTGCTCTAGAGGAGATCTGCATGGAGGAATGGGCCAAAATACCAGCAACAGTGTGTGAAAACCTTGTGAAGACTTACAGAAAACGTTTGACCTGTGTCATTGCCAACAAAGGGTATATAACAAAGTATTGAGAAACTTTTGTTATTGACCAAATACTTATTTTCCACCATAATTTGCAAATAAATTCATAAAAAATCCTACAATGTGATTTTCTGGATTTTTTTTCTCATTTTGTCTGTCATAGTTGACGTGTACCTATGATGAAAATTACAGGCCTCTCTCGTCTTTTTAAGTGGGAGAACTTGCACAATTGGTGGCTGACAAATACTTTTTTCCCCCACTGTATACTACACATTCGCCCATAGGAGAGGGAAATTCTGTTTTTCAGCACTGCTGCAAGCTGAATCATTACTGAGCCATACTCTCTAAACCAGGAGAATGACAGGTGGCAGGGTTCTTACTTCTTGCCCGCTTGCTCTTGTCTCTGCTGCTCTTGCACACTGTCGACCGCTTGGTGGAAATCAAACACTGTGGGAGGAGGTAGAAAAGGGCAAACTCACAATCCTGGTAACCTCGCCCCCATTTCTGCTCCTCACTAAAACCTAGCGCCCCAATTATCTCCCCTTTCTCCCAGAAGTGTGCCCTTGTGCAGTCGACTCCTTCCCACACATTTAAAAGCACTGGATTGGTGTAAGCTTGGACGAGAAAGAGATGGAGAATCCACAATAATAAACTTACACCAATACTTTCCTTTTAAATCCATGAAGGGAAGTGAACAGTAGAGTGTTTCTCATCCAGTCAGAAATGACCCCTCTTTCTCACACTAGTCCCTAAAGCGGCCTTGCAAAGGCACTACTAAGTGATAGCTGTTTATAAGAAGTGTCCTTTTTTGGCATCTCGCTGCACTGACTTGACCGTTTGGAACTTCTTTGACAATGAGCAGGGAGACAAAACGTCTAAAGGCACAACAAGTCTAGTGGAGCAGAGTTCACCACTCAAAAGAGTAAAGGAAACCGTACATATGAAGGACCAATAACAACAACGCAACAATCAATTCACAGCTAAGACAGTTTGTCTAATTTCTGTGTGTAAAAAAACAACAACTTGTCAGTGCTTATTTCATATTTCTCCCTCCACACCTATTCAGATAATAAAATGGGCCGAGTTTGGGCTGAGGGAGAAGACTGAATAATGTAGCCTAATAAAGGAGAGTCTACAAGTCATTCTGCTTTTCACAACAACAACAAAAAACTGTGCTATTTAACAGTCAAAGTGAACATGACTTATGTTCTGGAAAACTGAAAGCCAGTTCAGTTCACATTTGATTTAAAAAAACAGGTATTCGGAGTGCATCTTAGGTCAAATAAGTCCTACTGTATGCACAAAATACAAAAGGGCCCAAAAATAATTAAGCTAATCAATTGGCCACTTTCATCCCCCATATAAACAGAAACATGTTCCCCATGAAAGCCACCAAGTCACGCAGCATTTTTATAATCTTGTTTATGAGGAGCTTTTCTGGGCACCAACTTCGCACGGACACTGGCAGTGGCATTCACTAGCTAAGAGACCAACTGTTGATACTCAAAAAATTGGAATGCATTTATGATGAAAATAAAAACATTGATGATAGAAATTAAGCTGACTCATTATTCCCCTTAACAGACAGCCAAACATGAGCCTTGCACATCTGTCTCTAGTCCTACAGTCTTCTATATAGTATAGAGACTATAGTTGTGCTGAAGTTGTGATTTAAAGGCCCTTTGAGTATAAAAAGAGAGGCCTGATGAGGCACGGCTTACCAATGTGTGCTCTGTCTGAAATGATCAACCTCTTGTCCCAGCCCTCCAGACCTGAACACAAACGGTACAAAGAAAAAAACTATTTGTTAACAGCCCCATTAAGCAATATGGCAATCTTCTAGGCAACGGAGTAAAAAGGGACTTAGACTATTAAAGAGGATAGCTCCTTCGTACTCACTTTTGCCTTTGCACACATTCTTCTCAGCCTCCTCGAAGAGGCCAGGCAGGTGGATCACTACCCCATTACCTGTGGGATAGACCAACACAGGCAACATGGAAGATATGGTGATGCATCAGTAACAAATAAGGAAAGAGCAGTGAAAACACCCTAATTGAATTTGTTCTCTAGTGTTGTGGGCTATAAATGTACTTTCCCATGAAGAGCTAAATACTCCATCAGAAAAACAGGTCTGCTGTACCACTGAGCAGCAAGCTATCAACATTAAGGCCACAAATTAAACAAATGTGGAGAGGGCCATAACCTGATCTGCACAATCAGCCTTATTCAAGATTACTTTTCTCATGGCAAACAGTGCTCAGGACTCTGAAGGGTCCCGAACACCTGTTTGGCCTCTGAAAGCCTGACTGTGGAGCTCAACTAGAGAGCAATAGTAGACGTTAAAGTATTGATCCACTTAACATTCTATATGTTGAACTGCTGACGAGCTGTGGGTTAAGAGCCAGAGGACATATTTGTTATGTGCTGCCAAAATAGACTAGACGTCAGACCATTAGCAAAATGAAGTTACTGCAGATAAAATGTGTTCTATAGCACTCTACTGTGTTAGCCTGCGAGTTGGCTCCCAGTCAAGTCAATCACTTTTTGTCTGGCATCAGGCAAAGCGGGAGCTATTAGAATATAATACAGATTGGCTAGATTTATTGGCTGCTTGCATACAAAAAGGGCGGCAGGTAGCTTAGTGGTTAAGAGCGTTGGGCCAGTAATCTAAAGGTCGCTGGTTCGAATCCCCGAGCTGACTAGGTGACAAATCTGTCTATGTGCCCTTGAGCAAGGCACATAACCCTAATTGCTCCTGTAAGTCGCTCTGGATAAGAGCGTCTGCTAAGTCTCTAAAATGTAAAAGTGTGTATGGAAACTGCACAGGAGATACAAACAGAAACATTGATCTATTTTTATTCATTTCTTTACCAAAGACTAGAGATGACAACTGACTTAGTACTACACCATTAGCGTTACTTCACAGCTCAATTCTTATTGTGAAATCAGCCATCTTTCCTGTTAATTCCTGGGTCCAGTGGCTGTGCTCTACCCACCAATGAAAGCAGTGACCTTGGGGTTGATAATGCCGCTGGGTAGGAGATGGAAGTCATACTCCACAGAGTCCACCACCACCGTGTGTCCAGCATTGTTGCCACCCTGCAGAGAGGGACAGAGGGAGTCAGTCACCACAGAGACACACAGGACTTCCAACAAGTCATCACACCACCAGAAGCAATGTGAAAGGCTATAAGCTTTACTTTTCACGATTTAACGTTGGTCATACTGAAGAAGCACATCAAACTCGCCCCCATATTTGGAGAGTGTGATGTTCTTTTGAACACATATGGTTTGAGCTCTAGTCTCTGACCCTGGAACTCTGACAATGAGACCAGAAGAGCCTACCTACCCTAACCCTACCTATACACATTACACCACGGTACAGACTGAGCCAGCCTACCTATACACATTACACCACGGTACAGACTGAGCCAGCCTACCTATACACATTACACCACGGTACAGACTGAGCCAGCCTACCTATACACATTACACCACGGTACAGACTGAGCCAGCCTACCTAGACACATTACACCACAGTACAGACTGAGCCAGCCTACCTATACACATTACACCACAGTACAGACTGAGCCAGCCTACCTACAAACATTACACCACGGTACAGATTGCTCAGTCATAGCTGAGGGACACCTGAGGACACAGGATCTACAGCCATTTTAGAGGGCAGTCAGAGGAGATACAAATTAGCCACTAAAGGGTTGTGTGATTCTAGAGTCTTTTCTTCATATTCGTTTACCACACAAAAGTCCATCCGAGTCCAACCATGAGTGCTTACAAAATAACATTAACAAACAATTTTTTAATCTAAGATGACATGAGATAAAATTGCTTGTACCCAGAGAGAGAACACCCAGTGCCTTTGGCATTAACTCCACAACTGACGCTACAACAGTAGCTAGTATGTTCTCAATATAGCCTATCAAAGAGGGGAGTGGATGTGAAATAAAGACGGCTCCAGAATGTCCAGATTCTCCCCCCCCAGTCAGCAACAGTGGATGAGGCTCCCTGTGCTGGTCTGGGGGGGTTGAGTGAGTGATAAATCAGTCTGTTTTGCCCCATGCCTTTACCCAGGAACGAGCAGGCCTGGGCCCGGTTTCCCAAAAGCCTTTTAAAAACATTCGTTATTTACCAACTGCCTCAGACCACACGAACAGACCACTAGAACAGCTAAGTGCGTCGTTAGATGCTTTTTTGCCCACATGCATACCTTTATTCACAGAAGATCTTCGCTAAACATAGAATCAATATGTTTATGGTCATTTCCATGTAAAAGGACCCATGAGCACCAACATGTGAAGTTATTTGGCTGAGTTTCCTGTTTCCTTTTGTGAGGGTGGATACTTAGTTTTTGCCGGAACTCTCAATTTGTAACACGTATGAACGCAGAAGTTAATCACGCAGGTGACCAAACTATGCAAGATTTTACTTCTGGGTTAGCCTACCAGAAATGACCATTAGAATAAGCCATATAAGTGGTCATCTCTCTAGGAGCTGATCCGTCGTCAGTATTATGGAATAATTCTAATGATAAGATCAGTATCGACACATGCTCCAACGACGCACTTAGTGAACGTTCTCTCTACGGAAACACATGTAACATCTTCGGCCATTATAGGAACAATGCATTGTTAAAACACTTGTAAGCTTAAGTTCCATCGCTATCGGTAAAGTGTACCCTGGGTTATTCCTGGCCATGGCAGTCCTTGGACCAGTGAAGGGGTGTGCAGATGCCTCTCCTTTTTTGTTGCATTTATGATGTGCTCCCAGCTGCCTGACCTGCAAAGTGCCGTGCCGGACGTGTATAGTTACTGCCATTCGGTGACGGCTGCTACAAGGTTGCTTTCAATGAATGGGAGACACTTGGTTAATGTGAGGTTTCAACACGTGAACATAGGCTGACCAAAAAACATGAAATTGCCCTCTGCATATTGCAAATCTGAGAATGTGGATAGAAAAATCATCTTACACCATGGCTTCTACCTTTTTATCAGTTTGAGATATGGCCTCATCTCCCACTGCTGCATACTTTCCATTTGTCACTTCAGGCTTGCTTGACCCACTTGGCAGCTATTACGCCATAAAGGCATTTATTATATGGCGGCAATAGTTCACTCAAAAGGGACACTTGCCGAGATGAACCAAGTCGTAATTCCCAACAATAACCTGGAACATTCTCTAATGTGATATGTATCCGTTCGCCTCCCGTGACTGTCACAGGACTGCCAGTCTCCCTTGGACAACGTCCCATGTCCTCCACCTAAAATTGGCTGGTGCGATTAATCCTATTGGGTCTGAAGGGGTGAGGGGGGCACAGGGGAGAGCAGCCTCTGTGGGGCAGGATTGGCAGGTGGCAGGATTAGTAAATGGCTTGCCACTTTAGCACCTCATATGAAAGTCGCAGAATACCTTCAATTTAGTGTTATCCTGAATAGCATGCCATGCCTGTGACAGCATAATTTCCTATGCACTGATATAATTAGGAAACTTTCTTAATTTGACCATCTACAGTTCAGAGCCTGGAGAGTAATGCAGCCACATTGACTTACAGTGCATTCGGAAAGTATTCAGACTCCTTGACCTTTTCCACATTTTGTTACGTTACAGCCTTATTCTTAAAATGGATTAAATTGTTTTTCCCCCCCTCATCAATCTACACACAATACCCCATAATGACAAAGCAAAACAGGCTAAGACATTTTTGCAAATGTATTAAAAATAACAAACGGAAATCACATTTACATAAGTATTCAGACTCTGTACTTTGTTGAAGCACCTTTGGCAGCGATTACAGCCTCGAGCCTTCTTGGGTATGACGCTACAAGCTTGGCACACCTGTATTTGGGGAGTTTCTCCCATTCTACTCTGCAGGTTGGATGGGGAGCGTCGCTGCACAGCTATTTTCAGGTCTCTCCCAGAGATGTTCGATCAGGTTCAAGTCCGGGCACTGGCTGGGCCACTCAAGGACATTCAGAGACTTGTCCCGAAGCCACACCTGCATTGTCTTGGCTGTTTGCTTAGGGTCATTGTTCTGTTGGAAGGTGAACCTTCGCCCCAGTCTGAGGTCCTGAGCGCTCTGGAGCAGGTTTTCATCAAGGATCTCTCTGTACTTTGCTCCGTTCATCTTTCTCTCAATCCTGACTAGTCTCCCAGTCCCTGCCGCAGAAAAACATCCCCACAGCATGATGCTGCCACCACCATGCTTCACTGTAGGGATGGTGCCAGGTTACTTCCAGACATGACGCTTGGCATTCAGGCCAAAGAGTTCAATCTTGGTTTCATCTGTTCAGAGAATCTTGTTTCTCATGGTCTGAGAGTGTTTAGGTGCCTTTTGGCAAACTCCAAGCGGGCTGTCATGTGCCTTTTACTGAGGAGTGGCTTCCATCTGGCCACTCCACCATAAAAAGGCCTGACTGGTGGAGTGCTGCAGAGATGGTTGTCCTTCTGGAAGGTTCTCCCGGAAGGTTCTCCCATCTCCACAGAGGAACTCTAGAGCTCTGTCAGAGTGACCATCGGGTTCTTGGTCACCTCCCTGACCAAGACCCTTCTCCCCCGATTGCTCAGTTTGGCCAGGCGGCCAGCTCTAGGAAGAGTCTTGGCGGTTCCTAACTTCTTCCATTTAAGAATGATGGAGACCACTGTGTTCTTGGGGACCTTCAATGCTGCAGACATTTTTTGGTACCCTTCCCCAGATCTGTGACTCGACACAATCCTGTCTCGGAGCTCTACGGACAATTCCTTCGACCTCATGGCTTGCTTTTTGCTCTGACATGCACTGTCAACTGTGGGACCTTATATAGACAGGTGTGTGCCTTTCCAAATCATGTCCAATCAATTTACCACAGGTTGTAGAAACATCTTAAGGATAATCAATGGAAACAGGATGCACCTGAGCTCAATTTCAAGTCTCATAGCAAAGGGTCTGAATACTTATGTATGTAAATGTTTTTTTTATTTTTTTTATTAAATTTGCACACAAAAAACAATCCTGTTTTTGCTTTGTCATTATGGGGTATTGTGTGTAAATTGATGAGGGAAAAAAACAATTTAATCAATTTTACAATAAGGCTGCAACATAACAAAATGTGGAAAAAGTCAAGGGGCATGAATATTTTCCCAATGCACTCTATATATACACGGAATAACGTATCTTTCTATGGCCCTCTTTTGTTTCTCTGATTGTCAGTGTTTTTTGGGTTATGCCAATAGCTTGGACATTATCCTCCAACATATATTAACATTTAAATAATTGAGATCACTAAAGAGGTTCTGAACAACCTGCAATTACCAGATTAGAGAACTGAAAAGGAGCATACACCCAGAACTAAAAAACATTTCCATAGCAACGATGTGCCAAAGATAAGTGGCCTAGCTATGTAAAGAGATCTGGTACCTATTACTAGCCATTACTGACAGACCAATCAATAGGTTCAATCGTTTTTAAAGGTTTTAAAGGTAGAGGTAAAATGACTGAGTAAAGGTTATTTCAAGAATAATATGGTCACACAAACATTCCTTGCATAACCCTGTGGTTCTCTGTCTCAGGTTGCCAAAATATAGCCATGCTAGAGAACCTTTTACCTCCCAATGCAACGGATGGGTCTCTAGTCTCCATCCATGGACGCGGTGACAGAGACCCAGCAGGCCTGAAACAGGACACAGACGGCAGGTGGCAGGACTGTAAGAACCCTGCTCTAAGGACAAGCTCGTTCTCACACATTGGAGATGGACCAGAGGGAACAAACCCAATTGCTCTCTATAACCAGGTTTCCATCCAACCTTTATATGCCAGTAAAGTACATTCTGGATAAAAAAAATGTCACGACAGGCCTGGTGGAAACAGCATGTCAGTAAACTTTCCAAATAACTTATCCATAATAATCTCATGTAGGTAGCCTAGCCACACTGTAACTGCTAGCTGTTGGCTAGAGTGCAAGTGCCAAGACCAGAGCAAGTATATTCGCTATACAACGCAACATTTGTTTCTGCGATGGAAAAATCAACCACAAAAGTTACTTATATGTGCACTACGTCATCACGCACAGCCTTTTATCCACAAGTCAATTTGATGGAAACATCTCTGGTGGGAAAATGAGCATAGTTTTTAATGCAATTTTAGAATATTTGCATGAAAATCTGTCGCCAATTGGATGGAAAGCTCATGAGAAATGTCTGTCTTTGTGCAAGACATGTCTGGAATCAAGCCAAAAGCTGAGAGGTGTCAGGTAAACCCAGCGATCCACGTTCCTGCCTTCCTTATCTCTTGTCTGCATCATAGCCTTTATGGAGAATGACTAAGAAGAGCTTTGACAGCATTAATTCTCAGACCATAACTGTATGTGGCAGTTGAATAAGAAATTAAATCCCCATGATAGCCTAGCTGCTGTCTACATGTTGCATTTAGTAGAGTCGGGTTGCATTCCCAAGTCATGGAAGATCACACCTGAAAATTGATCTGATTTTATACTCCATTTTGAGCTTTTTATACCGGTACTCTGTTTTGCTTCCTCTGACCATCATACAACTTGGTGGTGATCATGAATATCACGATTACATCAAAATGGTTGGTGTGATCCCCAAAGACAACAAATTACTGTCATGGTAACTTGGGCAGCCACTTGAGAGCAGTGGAATAGAGTATCAGCACTGATACCTAATTAGTAAGCCTTGGAAATGTGCTCCTTGTTGCCCTTTCAACCTCGTGTTGCATGTAAGAAAAACCTCTCAGATTGCTGTCACAGCCTTTTTTATAAAAAGATGAACACTATGTTCTCCCTCTTACACACACACGCCCTTGTGTTACATAGCATGCCATTAAAAGATACTCAGCGAGAAGACGTTGCAGCGAGAAGCATCGCAGATATTGAGATGAGCGCGATGCAAGACTTCTCTCACACAGTATCTGCGCATGAGCACACGTCACGCTGCTACAATGTGGTAACTACGGGACTCAAACAGCAGACCCACAATGTGGTAACTACGGGACTCAAACAGCAGACCCACAATGTGGTAACTACGGGACTCAAACAGCAGACCCACAATGTGGTAACTACGGGACTCAAACAGCAGACCCAATTATGTGTTTCTGCGCATGAGCTTAACTAGCCTACAAGCGTGATCAGGGAGTTCTATTCGAGAAGCAGTTTTAACCTCTTTGCTTCAATGCTTAGTTGTTGCGTAAATTGACTCGAGATTGTGTTTACTTTGTGCATGCAACTTCATCTTGCTGAGTCTACCTTTAAGTGGTTTATTTTTACATGCCTATAGCCTTGGCAGTGCACCATAATTATTGCTATGCCAACCTGTTATCAATTCATAGTGACGGGAGGGGTGCATAAATCAGGGGTTAAAGTTCTCGGTCACTGCGACGGATTTCCATCATATGGAATGTTTTTATTGTATTTATTTTTTTACCTTTTATTTAACTAGGCAAGTCAGTTAAGAACAAATTCTTATTTACAATGACGGCCTACACCGGCCAAACCCGGACGACGCTGGGCTAATTGTGCGCCGCCCTATGGGACTCCCAATCACGGCAGATTGTGATACAGTCTGGAATCGAACCGGGGGTCTGTAGTGACGCCTCTAGCACTGAGATGCAGTGCCTTAGACCGCTGCGCCACTCGGGATTCTGGAGAGGACGTTTTTGAGATCAGTGTAGATCCACAATAAAAATCTCTGAGGGGGATGGGAGAGGGTCCGGTTTCAAGATGACATAGCCTATTACAGAAGCATGTCTGTTCTATTAAATATATTCCCAAATATTTTATTTTCCTCTTAAGCTGTGTGCACTGAACTGACAAGCATGATTGTTGCTGACACTCCGATGTATTGCTTTTTGAGCTCAAGAAATCGATTATCTGCAGAAAAAACATTTAAAACATTCTCTGAAGATGGTATCCTTCAGCGCAGGAACAATACAGTGAGATGAAAGCCTCATTCTGGTCTGCGCACATTTTTTCAGGGTGTTTTTTTTTTGCAGGCCATCTAATAATTGGGTCAGATAAAAATGTTTTTGAACTTATTTCACTATCTGACAACGGCAGGCTTTAAACTACAGTGACTTTGTTAATGGTTTTCCATTTCTAAGCCTTACTGAACTAAGAGCCGTTTGGGAGCCAAATGAATGGCTCTTTTAGGTGAATGGACCCAATTGATCCAGTTCACAGAAAAAAAACTTGGAATGCCCATCACAACAGAGCTCAAAGGGGACAATGGTGTCTTAAAAGGGCAATGACATACTTTCTAATAGAAACTTGTTTAAAAAATCTAAGTTTGAGTGAATAATTAGTGTTTACAACAAAATAATAATGGTTCATAATATAACAAAATCAGGATGTTGTGTTCAATGGGGTAAATGCAGATGGACAAACCCCATGCTTCACCTTATGGAAATTTTATAGCCACTATGCTGCATCAGTTGGTCTACAGGTAATAACGCTTATTGCTAATAGCACATCTGATAGACCATGCATAGGCTATATGCATGGTCCAATATGTGTACTGAACAAAAATATAAACAACACGTAAAGTGTTTGTCCCATGAGCTGAAATATAGATCCCAGAAATTTTCCATACGCACAAAGCCTTTTCCTCTCAAATGTTGTGCACAAAGCTGATTAAACAGCATGATCATTACACAGGTGCACCTTGTGCTGGGGACAATAAAAGGCCACTAGAATGTGCAGTTTTGTCACACAACACCACAGATGTGTCAAGTTGAGGCCGCGTGCAATTGGCATGCTGACTGCAGGAATGTCCACCAGAGCTGTTGCATGTTCATTTCTCTACCATAAGTCTCCTCCAACGTTGTTTTAGAGAATTTGGCAGTACGCCCAAATGCTCACCTTCAATGGCCACTGGCACGCTGTAGAAGTGTGCTCTTCACGGATTAATCCCGGTTTCAACTGTACCGGGCAGACGGCGTTGTGTAGGCGAGGGGTTTGCTGATGTCAACGTTGTGAACAGAGTGCCCTATTGTGGCGGTGGGGTTATGGGCAGGCACAAGCTACGGACAACGAACTCACTTGCATTTTATCGATGGCAATTTGAATGCACAGAGATAGCATGACGAGATCCTGAGGCCCATTCTCGTGCCATTTATCCGCTGCCATCACCTCATGTTTCAGCATGATAATGCACAGCCCCATGTTGCAAGGAGCTGTACACAATACCTGGAAGCTGAACATGTCCCAGTTCTTCTATGGCCTGCATACTCACCAGACATGTCACCCATTAAGCATGTTTGGGATGCTCTGGATCAATGTATACGACAGCGTGTTCCAGTTCCTGCCAATATCTAGCAACTTCGCACAGCCACTGAAGAGGAGTGGGACAACATTCCACAGGCCACAATCAACAGCCTGATCAACTCTATAGGAAGGAGATGTCATGCTGCATGTGGCAAATGGTGTCACACCAGATAATGACTGGTTTTCTGATCCTCTTTTCTTTTTTTAAGGTATCTGTGACCAACAAATGTATATCTGCATTCCCAGGCATGTGAAATCCATAGATTAGGGCCTAATTTATTTATTTCAATTTACTGATTTCCTTATATTAACTGTAACTTAGTAAAATCCTTGAAATTGTTGCATGGTGAGTTTATATGTTTGTTCAGTGTAAAAAATAATTTAAAACACTTTTACCAGTATGTTTCAGGGCTCATTTCTGGAGGTGGAAATTATATTTTAGATGGTGTCAGCATCATTTTATTTTCATTCATTTTGGATTAGAATGTCCTTTTAAAAAGTCACCAGAACTGAGCTTCTCAGTCCTTCTACATAAAAATTATCCTGGGTAGAACCCCAGGAAGCAAGGGGACAGGAATTGGCCAAATTCACAGGTTAATACATGTACAAAATTATCCTCTTTCCCTAAAAGCGTAACGATCATGACTTTCTTACATTAACTTTGCCCCAGACAATCGATCTGATATCGACTTAAGTTTCAGTCATGGGACTTTTTCTTGTTTTTACCTCTGCATAACTGCAAATAGCAGAAGATCAGGTTTTTATTCATTTTACATTTACATTTTAGTCATTTAGCAGACGCTCTTATCCAGAGCGACTTACAGTTAGTGAATGCATACATTTAAAAAAACGTGGGAAACGAACCCACATCCCTGCCGGCCAAACCCTCCCCTACCTTGGACGACGCTGGACCAATTGTGCGCCGCCCATGGGTCTCCCGGTTGCGGCCGGCTGCGACAGAGCCTGGACTCAAACCAGGATCTCTAGTGGCACAGCTAGCACTGCCTTAGACCACTGAGCCACTCGGGAGTCAAGCTAAATGATAGTTATGAAGGGATCCCTGTACAAAAAAATAGACTACTAGTCAAGACCATTAATCAGTGAAACAAAAAGAAAATGCATGTCAACGTTTTCTCTAGTATGCCCAAAATGCTCAGTTGATTTTAATCAAAAGGGAAACCGGACTGTTGGGTTGTCACCTGTCAGTTTGATAAATAACAAAAACTGAAGGGTGTTGCAACTTATGTTGAATGATGCAATGCAAGCTCAGTCCTCATCACTGCTGTCTATTCAAAATGGAAACTAGGCCCTGTGGACCTAGAAAGCTCCAAACAAATATCACAGTCTTTTGCGTTATCGTGCCTGATCACCCCACATTTTGGAGTTGACAGTGGAGGCTGGAGAGAAATCTAAACAGTATGGAAAATATGTATGCTTCTGGGGAAAGTTGAGTAACTTTCCACATTTCATTAAGACTAGGCTAACTAATGTGAACCATCTCCAATCCTGCCTTGAGTAGAGGAGTCCCTTTTGAAGAGGACAAGAATGACAGTACCCGGATGGACATTAAACCTACAGGTATAAAGGCCAGTGTTGTATATATATATTTATTGACAGCCACATTTAAAATACACAAACACTGGTCAGATCCAGGTAGTTTAGTGGTTAAGAGCGTTGTGCCAGTAACCGAAAGGTCGCTGGTTCTAATCCCCGAGCCGACTAGGTCGATGTGCCCTTGACCAACGCACTTAACCCTAATTGCTCCTGTAAGTTGCTCTGGATAAGAGCGTCTGCTAAATGACTAAAATGTAATTAACTGCAGTCTTTAGACACTTGATACTTCAATGGCAGGTGAGAAGGTACACACAGAGATGCACTTGCTCGCATATACTAAAAAGACAATGCAAAACATGGGAAGACTAGGCTATCTTATCTGGTGTTAAGTCGAGTAATATGAATGTAGCTAGCTCTGGCTAGTTATAGATGATGCGATAGAATTCAAGGTGACATTAGCAATACAGTGCAAGACGTTCAGCATCGACAATTTATTTGGTTGCCCGAGTAGCTAGCTAGGTGTCTATCTTAGTTAGATAGCTAGCTACCCACTACAAACCAATACTTGAGCTAAATAGCTAGTACAAGTCTGACCAGGACCCACATCTTTAATACATAGATAACTACACTATTTGAACTAACGTTAGTTTACTAATTACAACAAATCCAGCTTTAACTAGCTAGTTAATTTGCTGGCTAACTCGGGGACTAGTTCTCATTTTGGCTACAGTCAGGACGAAACCGTGGCTAACTTGTTAGCTTAGAGATAGATATCTAACAAGACCAATATTGGACAAAAGGAGCCTAACATTCCGCCTTACTCCCAAGGACCTAACATTACATGTTATGTTTAAAGGGTGAATTGGCTCTGGAAATACTACATCTAAACGTGAATCGATTCTCAATTGCGGTACGGTTCTAGAAACATAAATCCCTCTACTTTCACATCACATCAAAATATTTTCCCAAATGTAAAATAAAACACTTACTTTACACCGTTTTAATCAGTTTTAACACAGTTGCAGACGATAATATTTTTCGGTGACAACACATTTGTGGCGTCTGTCTACGGTTTATACAGTAGTTCACAGGTGTTCGGAGACGCAGATAGCTAATTAGTACAGGTAACATTAGTCCAATGTCTTCCGTCTGTTTTCCGTAAACACGTGCTGTAACATTGACATATAACCTTTTGTTTTTAGAAAATGATTTGTCGCCGATATGAAAGATAAGGTCCTAATATGTTTCCAAATTCGTACCACAAGCGATGCGTGTTATGTGCAGACCGAGCGTTGCGGTTCTGACTTAAAAATACTCCTGTGGTCCTCTGTAGCTCAGCTGGTAGAGCACGGCGCTTGTAACGCCAATGTAGTGGGTTCGATCCCCGGGACCACCCATACACAACAACAAAAATTTATGCACGCATGACTGTGTCACTTTGGATAAAAGCGTCTGCTAAATGGCATATTATTATTACTCCCCCTACAGAAGAAGTCCTTAGTCCAATACTATGTGTATGGAACTGAGAGTTATGAACAACGGCTAGATGGCTAGGTAGTTAGCTATACATTATTTGTAACCGCAACCACGTTCCGAATGTCCTCCAGTTAGCTTGCTAGCTAGCACACGTTATAATTTACCTGGCATCTGCAAACGATATCAGCATCCTGAGCGAGCAGGTCCACAACTTTCCCTTTTCCCTCGTCGCCCCATTGAGCCCCAAGCACTACAGTCACTCTGTTGCCAATATTTGGTCTGGCCACGTGTGGCTCTGTACTGGTGCTATGGGCTGCATCGTTCTGCACTGCATCTTTGCTCCCACTCTCCGACATGACCATCTGCGTCTATCTCTCGCTCCACAGATATCTGGTTTTGGGGTCGTGGTTGCAAACCAGCTAGCCCGGCGCGCGCTGTGAAAGACGTCAGCATCACGTCAGCAACAAAATAATTACTTCCGGGTTACAGAATTTCGAAATGTTTCAAAATAAAAGTCCCCCACGTAATAGTAGAAAAGTGTAATTAAAGGAAAAATCCACCCAAAACTACTAATTCCTATTATTTACAATATTAACACTACTATGTGAGAACAATATTTTGTATGAACAAATGTTTCATATTGGCGTAATAATAAGGTAGGCTGATAGTCCCTGTGCCCAAGAACACCAAGGTAACCTGCCTAAATAACTATTGACCAAGTAGCACTCAGGTCTGTAGCCATGAAGTGCTTTGAAAGGATGGTCACGGCTCACATCAACACCATCATCCCAGAAACCCTAGACCCACTCCAATTTGCATACCGCCCCAACAAATCTCTATTGCACTCCACACTGCCCTTTCCCACCTGGACAAAAGGAACACCTACAGTATCAGTCAAAAGTTTGGACACACCTACTCATTCAAGGGTTTTTCTTTATTTGTACAATTTTCTATATTGTAGAATAGTAGTGAAGACCTCAAAACTATGAAATAACACATATGGAATCATGTAGTAACCAAAAAAGGGTTAAACAAATCAAAGTATATTTTATATTTGAGATTCTTCAAATAGCCACCCTTTGCCTTGTTGACAGCTTTACACACTCTTGGCATTCTCTCAACCAGCTTCACCTGGAATGCTTTTCCAACAGTCTTGAAGGACTTCCCACATATGCTGAGCACTTGTTGGCTGCTTTTCCTTCACTCTGCCGTCCAATTCATCCCAAACTATCTCAATTGGGTTGAGGTCGGGGGATTGTGGAGGCCAGGTGATCTGATGCAGCACTCCATCACTCTCCTTCTTGGTAAAATAGCCCTTACACAGCCTGGAGGTGTGTTGGGTCATTGTCCTGTTGAAAAACAAATGATAGTCCCACTAAGCCCAAATCAGATGGTATGGCGTATCGCTGCAGAATGCTGTGGTAGCCATGCTGGTTAAGTGTGCCTTGAATTCTAAATAAATCACAGACAGTGTCACCAGCAAAGCACCCCCACACCATAACACCTCCTCCTCCATGCTTTACGGTGGGAACTACACATGCAGAGATCATCCGTTCACCCACACTGCGTCTCACAAAGACACGGCGGTTGAAACCAAAAATCTCAAATTTGGAGTCCAGACCAAAGGACAAATTTCCACCGGTCTAATGTCCATTGCTCGTGTTTCTTGGTCCAAGCAGGTCTCTTCTTATTGGTGTCCATTAGTAGTGGTTTATTTGCAGCAATTCGACCATGAAGGCCTGATTCACACAGTCCCCTCTGAACAGTTGATGTTGAGATGTGTCTGTGACTTGAACTCTGTGAAGCATTTACAGTGGGGGAAAAAAGTATTTAGTCAAATCAAATCAAATCAAATTTTATTGGTCACATGCGCCGAATACAACAGGTGCAGACATTACAGTGAAATGCTTACTTACAGCCCTTAACCAACAGTGCATTTATTTTAAACAAAAAAAGTAAGAATAAAACAACAACAAAAAAAGTGTTGAGAAAAAAAGAGCAGAAGTAAAATAAAGTGACAGTAGGGAGGCTATATATACAGTAAAATAAAGTGACAGTAGGGAGGCTATATATACAGGGGGGTACCGTTGCAGAGTCAATGTGCGGGGGCACCGGCTAGTTGAGGTAGTTGAGGTAATATGTACATGTGGGTAGAGTTAAAGTGACTATGCATAAATACTTAACAGAGTAGCAGCAGCGTAAAAAGGATGGGGTGGGGGGGCAGTGCAAATAGTCCGGGTAGCCATGATTAGCTGTTCAGGAGTCTTATGGCTTGGGGGTAGAAGCTGTTGAGAAGTCTTTTGGACCTAGACTTGGCACTCCGGTACCGCTTGCCGTGCGGTAGCAGAGAGAACAGTCTATGACTAGGGTGGCTGGAGTCTTTGACAATTTTGAGGGCCTTCCTCTGACACCGCCTGGTATAGAGGTCCTGGATGGCAGGGAGCTTTGCCCCAGTGATGTACTGGGCCGTACGCACTACCCTCTGTAGTGCCTTGCGGTCAGAGGCCAAGCAGTTGCCATACCAGGCGGTGATGTGCAAGTTCTCCCACTTAAAAAGATGAGAGAGGCCTGTCATTTTCATCATAGGTACACGTCAACTATGACAGACAAAATGAGAAATTTTTCTCCAGAAAATCACATTGTAGGATTTTTAATGAATTTATTTGCAAATTATGGTGGAAAATAAGTATTTGGTCACCTACAAACAAGCAAGATTTCTGGCTCTCACAGACCTGTAACTTCTTCTTTAAGAGGCTCCTCTGTCCTCCACTCGTTACCTGTATTAATGGCACCTGTTTGAACTTGTTATCAGTATAAAAGACACCTGTCCACAACCTCAAACAGTCACACTCCAAACTCCACTATGGTCAAGACCAAAGAGCTGTCAAAGGACACCAGAAACAAAATTGTAGACCTGCACCAGGCTGGGAAGACTGAATCTGCAATAGGTAAGCAGCTTGGTTTGAAGAAATCAACTGTGGGAGCAATTATTAGGAAATGGAAGACATACAAGACCACTGATAATCTCCCTCGATCTGGGGCTCCACGCAAGATCTCACCCCGTGGGGTCAAAATGATCACAAGAACGGTGAGCAAAAATCCCAGAACCACACGGGGGGACCTAGTGAATGACCTGCAGAGAGCTGGGACCAAAGTAACAAAGCCTACCATCAGTAACACACTACGCCGCCAGGGACTCAAATCCTGCAGTGCCAGACGTGTCCCCCTGCTTAAGCCAGTACATGTCCAGGCCCGTCTGAAGTTTGCTAGAGTGCATTTGGATGATCCAGAAGAGGATTGGGAGAATGTCATATGGTCAGATGAAACCAAAATAGAACTTTTTGGTAAAAACTCAACTCGTCGTGTTTGGAGGACAAAGAATGCTGAGTTGCATCCAAATAACACCATACCTACTGTGAAGCATGGGGGTGGAAACATCATGCTTTGGGGCTGTTTTTCTGCAAAGGGACCAGGACGACTGATCCGTGTAAAGGAAAGAATGAATGGGGCCATGTATCGTGAGATTTTGACTGAAAACCTCCTTCCATCAGCAAGGGCATTGAAGATGAAACGTGGCTGGGTCTTTCAGCATGACAATGATCCCAAACACACCGCCCGGGCAACAAAGGAGTGGCTTCGTAAGAAGCATTTCAAGGTCCTGGAGTGGCCTAGCCAGTCTCCAGATCTCAACCCCATAGAAAATCTTTGGAGGGAGTTGAAAGTCCGTGTTGCCCAGCGACAGCCCCAAAACATCACTGCTTTAGAGGAGATCTGCATGGAGGAATGGGCCAAAATACCAGCAACAGTGTGTGAAAACCTTGTGAAGACTTACAGAAAACGTTTGACCTGTGTCATTGCCAACAAAGGGTATTTAACAAAGTATTGAGAAACTTTTGTTATTGACCAAATACTTATTTTCCACCATAATTTGCAAATAAATTCATTAAAAATCCTACAATGTGATTTTCTGGAGAAAAAAATTCTCATTTTGTCTGTCATAGTTGACGTGTACCTATGATGAAAATTACAGGCCTCTCTCATCTTTTTAAGTGGGAGAACTTGCACAATTGGTGGCTGACTAAATACTTTTTTCCCCCACTGTATATGGGCTGCAATTTCTGAGGCTGGTAACTCTAATGAACTTATCCTCTGCAGCAGAGGTAACTCTGGGTCTTCCATTCTTGTGGCGGTCCTCATGAGAGCCAGTTTCATCATGGCGCTTGATGGTTTTTGCGACTGCACTTGAAGAAACTTTCAAAGTTCTTGAAATGTTCCGTATTGACTGACCTTCCTGTCTTAAAGTAATGATGCACTGTCGTTTTTCTTTGCTTATTTGTGCTGTTCTTGCCATAATATGGACTTGGTCTTTTACCAAATAGGGCTATATTCTGTATACCCCCCCCCTACCTTGTCACAACACAATTGATTGGCTCAAACGCATTAAGAAGGAAAGAAATTCCACAAATTAACTTTTTAGAAGGCACACCTGTTAATTGAAATGCATTCCAGGTGACTACCTCATGAAGCTGGTTGAGAGAATGCCAAGAGTGTGCAAAGCTGTCATCAAGGCAAAGGGTGGTTATAAAATCTATTTTGATTTGTTTAACACTTTTTTGGTACTACATGATTCCATATGTGTTATTTCATAGTTTTGATGTCTTCACTAGTATTCTACAATGTAAAAAATAGTAAAAATAAAGAAAAACCCTTGAATGAATAGGTGTGTCCAAACTTTTGACTGGTGGTGTACGTGAGAATGCTGTTCATTGACTACAGCTCAGCGTTCAACACCATGTTACCCTCAAAGCTCATCACTAAGCTAAGGACCCTGGGACTAAACACCTCCCTCTGCAACTGGATCCTGGACTTCCTAATGGGCCTCCCCCAGGTGGTAAGGGTAGGCAACAACACATCTGCCATGCTGATCCTCAACACAGGGGCCCCTCAATGGTGCGTGCTTAGTCCCCTCCTCTATTCCCTGTTCACCCACGACTGCGTGGCCAAGCACGACTCCAACACCATCATTAAGTTTGCCGACGACACAACGTTGGTAGGCCTGATCACCGACAACGATGAGACAACCTATAGGGAGGAGGTCAGAGACCTGGCAGTGTGGTGCCAGGACAACAACCTCTCCCTCAATGTGAACAAGACAAAGGAGATGATCATGGACTACAGGAAAAGGAGGGCCGAGCACGCCCCCGTTCTCATCGACAGGGCTGTAGTGGAGCAGGTTGAGAGCTTTAAGTTACTTGGTGTCCACATCACCAACAAACTATCATGGTCCAAACACACCAAGACAGTCATGAAGAGGGCATGACAACGCCTATTCCCCCTCAGGAGACGGATAAAGATTTGGCATGGGTCCTCAGATCCTCAAAAGGTTATACAGCTGCACCATCGAGAGCATCCTGACTGGTTGCATCACTGCCTGATATGGCAACTGCTCGGCCTCCGACCGCAAGGCGCTACAGAGGGTAGTGTGTACGTCCCAGTGCATCCCTGGGGCCAAGCTTCCTGCCATCCAGGACCTCTATACCAGGCGGTCTCAGAGGAAGGCCCTAAAAATTGCCAAAGACTCCAGCCACCCTAGTCATAGACTGTTCTCTCTGCTACAGCACAGTAAGCGGTACCAGAGCAGCAAGTCTAGGTCCAAAAGGCTTCTTAGCAGCTTCTACCCCCAAGCCATAAGACTGCTGAACAGCTAATCAAATGGCTATTTTATTTAGTAAATATTTTCTTAACTCTTATTTTTCTTAAAACTGCATTATTGGTTAAGGGCTTGTAAGTGCGCATTTCACTGTAAGGTCTACACCTGTTGTATTTGGCGCATGTGACAAATGAAATTTGATTTGATTTGATTTGAACATGTGAAAATCATTGTGGAAATCTGTTGCAGCTTAAGTCGACTACAAAATCCACAATGCAATGCTCTCTCTATGGCGGGCTGGCAAACGTAGCTACACACAATAATACCAAAGACGAGAGAGAGAGAAAGAAAGTATCTCTCCACATTTTTGGACTCACCTTGTTGTGCTTTGCTCACTTGAACAGGAAGGTGGCGCGGCGGTCCTTCTTGTGGGCAAATATTGTCATCAAACGTTGTCATCAAAGTCTGGCATTCTCTGGATTTATGGTGCTTTCAAGACAACTGGGAACATTGAAAAAAACAAGGTTGAATCATGACATCAGTGATCTTCAGGTTGGAGCTTTAGAAAGAGGCCTGAGTTCCCGACTTGGAAGTCAGAGTTTGATGACCGTTTAAAACTTATTTTCCCAGTCAGAGTTAGTTTTTTCAGAGTTCCCAGTTGTCTTGAACTCACTGAAGTCTGAGATTTCCCAGTTCTGAGTTTCCAGTTGTTTTGAACACGGTAGAAGTCATGCTGGATTGACAGCATGGCCAATGTATTCAACCTTTTCTGGCCCATGGTGTTGCATGTGAATGTTTATCCTTTTAAGCTTGGAAAAGTGACCCTTGAGCCCAGACTTGGACTACACACCCTCTCCACCGAATAGCAGGCTAGTGATCGCTTTGCAACACTTGCAGTTAGCCACTGATTCCTTCCAAACTACTCATTGTTGAATTTGCGATTTCCAACTTGTTGTGTAATGGATATGTCCAATGGCTGATGAACACTGATAGGTTGTATCTATAATTTCTCTTCAAATGACAAGGATTGAAAAGGATTTGCCAGTAGATTGTCGACTTGATTCATGATGATGACTGCTTGTCTAGCTTTCTAGCTAAGATTTTGAAAGTATGATGTTGACATGATCAGTCCAATCAAAGCTATGGTAGATATAACGTGATTTAACGTGATTTTATCTGTGGCCAATGACCTTGAGCCTTCTTGGATGGGCATGTAAATCTATGGCAGCACCCAAGCGGCTTGAACTTTCTAGCTCTCCCTGTAGATTTTGCGGTGATGTAGTGTTCCCATGAGTGACAGAACACTGAGCCAATCACGGCGCAACTAGAGAACATTCACAACCACTACGCTCTGTATTTTCCACTGGCTGCCCCACCAACACAGAAAGCCTGAGCTAGGCTGAAACACCTGCATTTTGGAGCTGCCTTACTCAAGAAAGCAAAAGAGAGACCATGTTTGTATGCGGCTTTATTAACTCAAATAATTGTTTTAAACATTGTTTGCAAAATGATATGTGACACGTATTAATGCCAAAATAGCATGCAAAACAGGCGACACTGCCACTGATTGTTTGCCAGTGGCAGAGCTGCTAAATGTGCTCACTTTTTTACAGGAATCCCTACATGCCGCACAACTACGACAGGGGTAGAAGCCAGTCACCTCGTCTAGTCTTCCGTCATTTCTTATGGGGGAGACATGAGTGTCAGCCCAAATAATGAAGTCAGAGGAGTGCGCTCTGGGCGTTTGTAAATTCAGAGCGTTGTCAGATTGTCCATTTGTAAATTCAGAGCGTTTCGCTCTCAGAGCGTACACTGGACGTAGGGTTGATCCGAGCGTTCTGACCTCACAACAGCAGTCAAGCACCCAAGCTAACTGGCTAGCTTGCTAGCTACTTCCAGACACAAATGAGAGAAGAATTTTACTCGCCCTAGCAGAGCTGGTTAGGCTGTTTTCATGTTATCCAGAGCGTTGGTGACTTTAACTGTGCTGCTGGCAAAAATCTAATTACGCTTTTTTTGCCGACGTTTACTGACACCGGCCATATTCAATGGGTGTTGAGCGTTCGTAAATTCATGAGTTATTCTGCGCTCTGGCACACTCAGACGAGAGTGCTCTGAAATCAGAGTAGATAGCCAGAGCGAATTTACAAACGCACCCCTAGTCTCCAGCCAGAATGCAGGTGGATGTTCTATATAAAAACTCTCCACCCATCAGGCATGAATGAAAAATTGTTATTGAAGTGTTTTCCATAACTAGTATATTAAAGCAATAAGGCACGAGGGGGTGTGGTATATGGCCAATATACCACGGCTAAGGGCTGTTCTTATGTGCAATGCAGAGTGCCTGGATACAGCCCTTAGTCGTGGTATATTA
The DNA here is from genome assembly GCF_020615455.1 of Coregonus clupeaformis. NCBI lineage: Eukaryota > Metazoa > Chordata > Actinopteri > Salmoniformes > Salmonidae > Coregonus > Coregonus clupeaformis. The sequence continues at coordinate 15,831,098 of NC_059222.1, read as the reverse complement.
CCACAAACCCCCGAGGTGCCTTATTGATGTTATAAACTGGTTACCAACGTAATTAGAGCAGTAAAAATAAATGTTTTGTCATACCCGTGGTATACGGTCGAATATACCACGGCTGTCAGCCAATCAGCATTCAGGGCTCGAACCACCCGGTTTATAATGCCTCTTATTTGTGTTCGATACCCCCATCTAGTGGTTTTCTCTAGCTCCCTACTCTTACAATCCTGTGTTATTTATTCTGAGGAGATGTTCACATGGTAAATGTATAAGAAATAATTGATGATGTTTCTCTTGTCCGCTTTTGTATATAATCTAGATCATGCATTCTATTGTACTAGGTACTGATTTATAGATTTTCTGATGTATTTTCTTGCCCGATCATGTGACATTTGCAAGTATCATTGAAATAGAAACCAGGTGTGTCTGCAAACAATTTACACTGCTGATGGCCTGAGGCCGAAACTTTTGCTTTGTTTTCACATTTTATTTATGTACTTTCTTGCACTATGATATATTCTTTGGGCACCATGATGTTTCAATAAACATCTTTATTTTGCATTCAAGCCTCAGTTTTCGATCTCTTCCTTTTGTTAGACAGTGGTCTCTTTCTTCCAGTATTCTTATTTTGACTCCTACGCACCTGGAACAGACACTTTTCAGTAGTAAGGACCTTAAAAGAGCGCAGACGGCCTCTGATCATTTACAAATATAGTACTGTACAGGATAAATGATTATTTGTGCCGATGTTTCAATCTCAAGTTTTTCTTTCAGTAATTGCAGTGATTTGATTTAATCAGAATCCAAAAAGTTATTTGTGCATTGCTCAGATTTGGTGTTTCTAAACACTGATGTATCTACTCCAATGCCACTTCTGTTCTGAGTGGCCAAACAATGGAAGTTGGCATTGGCTATTAATGCCCTGTGCACCTTATATGGGGCAGTGTTATGTTATCCTTTTCTGAGCGACTGAAAATGTATATCGAAAATGTACTACACAGTAAGGATTGGACTCGAATCTTTTACTGCAAATAGGCCTATCCATGATAACTTTTTGAAATACCTACCACTTCTCTCCGAACGGACCCTCTCCCATTCATCACGAGTCAATGTACACCATTATTTTTAGTGGTATGCCTGAACCCTCAAAAATGTGCCTCATCTGACAAAACACATTTTACTGTATCTTCGCTTATTTCGACATCAACCTTTCTTCAGTTACATGCTGCTCATCTGGTTCAGTTTTCATAGCTTACGATTTCCTCATCTGATGAACCTCTAACACAACTTTGTCTCTTAGTGGTAGTATTTATTCCCAATATCTTGGGTGTCTGAGATTTGATTGAGCTGCACCACTTACACTTACTCATACGAACTCTTGGCTACATCAGGATGGAAACCAGAAGCATGTTCTTTATCAAGTGTGCACATTTTGCATGTTAAGTTAGCAGTCGGAGGGTCTTCTCTGAGCAGTTGACATTCCCTCATTTAAACTCTCAACAGGCAATAGGTTTTGAACCTGAGCATCATTTACATTCTCTGTTCCATTTTGTTTAATTTCACCTTGTCACTAGCAATAGAATGTACAAATGTGTCACAGTCATACAGGTATGATAGTCCATCATTATTTTCATTGTGTCTTTGAAGGAGTTGGCTTGTTAACTAATCACCTGATAATGTGCATTTGGCACCTCCATTAGTGCAAGGCAAGAGTGCATGAAAGTAGTGTACAGAATGGCGTTTTATTTCACACTAGGGTAAGAAAAAGAAATGTGTAAGGTGTTTTGTTTTTCCAACTGATATTCAACAAAAACAATCAATTCATTTATTGTTTTGGAATTAATATAACATGCAGGATTAAATGCAGGCTGTTCGACACAGCCCCCTGAAAAACGGAACGTATTTGATTAGTAGAACCCCAACTGAGTATTTTCCACCCCAGTTTATTTGAGACGGGTAGTAACGTTCTCTTTAACAGTGTGTGGTCTTGTAATGACTAAAATATGAAATCACATTATTTGGAGATAGGCTGACAGTGACATAAGTATAGCTGTCCATGGTGCTGATGTGTGTCTCTGTTCAAATGTCAACATAAAGCTTCCTATGACCTAGCTTTTTGTTCAAACTCACCTGTTTTGTATTGTAAGGACTCTAGTGAGTAGACTGGACCTTGGTTTTATAGACACACAATCAATCGTTTTCCTGTACAGTGCTATATTTGTACCATATCGTGTCCAGGCAACCCATTATAAGCTGTTTGACCACAGTAAATGTCCAGCAACACTCCGTATTATTCAGAGCCCCATGAAATTACACCATAGTAGATTCTACAGACCCTACCGAGTACTCCCCACCCCACTTTTATATTGGCACAAATAATTGTTTTTCTTGTACAGTGCTATATTCGTACCATATAGTGTCCAGGCACCCCATTTTAAGCTGCTTGACCACAGTAAAAGTCCAGCAACACTTCCTATGACCTAGCTTTTTGTTCAAACTCATCTGATTTGTATTCTAGGGACTCTAGTGAGTAGACTGGACCCTGGTTTTATGGACACACAATTACATTTAAGTCATTTAGCAGACGCTCTTATCCAGAGCAACTTACATTATTGTTTTATTTTTCATACTGGCCCCCCGTGGGAAATGAACCCACAACCCTGGCATTGCAAACGCCATGCTCTACCAACTGAGCTACATCCCTGCTGGCCATTCCCTCCCCTACCCTGGGCCAATTGTGCGCCACCCCATAGGTCTCCCAGTCGCGGCCGGCTACGACAGAGCCTGGATTCGAACCAGGATCTCTAGTGGCACAGTGCCTTAGACCACTGCGCCACTCGGGGACTATCAATCAATTGTTTATCCTGTACAGTGCAATTTGTTTGTGCAATACAACAAATACACAGAGGTGTAAAGTACTTAAGTGAAAATTCTTTAAAGTACTACTTAAGTAGTTTTTTTGGGGTATTTGTACTTTAATTTACTATTTCTATTTTTGACAACATTTACTTTTACTCTACTACATTCCTAATGAAAATAATGTTCTTTTTACTCCATAAACATCCCTGACACCCAAAAGTACTCGTTACATTTTGAATGCTTAAAAGGACAGGAAAATGGACCAATTCACGAATGTATCAAGAGAACATCCCTGGTCATCCCTACTGCCTCTGATCTGGTGGACTCACTAAACACAAATACTTCATTTGTAAATTATATCTGAGTGTAAATTTAAAAAACAAGAAAATTGTGCCCTCTGGTTTGCTTAATATAAGGAATTTGAAAATGTTTATACTTTCACTTTTACTTGAGTAATTTTCTACTAATGTATCTTTACTTTTACTCAAGTATGACAGTTGGGTACTTTTTCCACCACTGCAAATACAGTAAGACTTAGTTCTTAAACATTACACTTCTATATTGCATCATTGAACAATAGCACCAGTAAATAAACAAGAATCATACAATCAAAATATATTTGTATTCTATATTTTATACCAGTAGGTTATTATGATGTATTTGACATTAATTTACTTAAGCTCCAACCATTTCTGAATGTGCTCTACTTTATAGTATGCTTTATTTTATATAAAGTAGTAATTCTCTTTAGTTTCGATTTTTATTTTGAAGGCAAAATCCGAAAACCAGCTATTCTAGTGTTGCTGCCGTGACGCTAATCTGAAAGACAGTGTATGATACCTTCACACCCACTAGCTCCACAACAACAGTCAGAGAGTGAGGTGATTCGATGAATGCCCTGGGCGAACCGGGTTAGCGTTGCATTTGTTTTGGGACCGGTGTGGTGATACTGATGGTTTTTCGGGAATCGGGACTGATGGTTCGTTGACAACTGTAGCATTTTAGCTATGCCTAACCCAGCTACGGACAGAAGTGACTTTACGTAGTAGTTTAGAATAATTAACATATCAGGTTAGGAGAATGAGGTAAAGCCGGTTAGGAACACGGTTAGATTTAGCAAATGTTGTCCCCGACGCGACAACTAGATGGAAGTGTGCTCCATCTAGCTACAACATACAAACAATCAGTCCCGACAAATCATCAGTATCATAACACCGGACAACAGCCTTGAAGTTTTGGTTGGTTTTATGAGATGTGTGGGTGCTGTACTACAGATTATTGAGATACACTACATGACCAAAAGCATGCTCATTCCAAAATATGGAGTTGGTCCCCCCTTTGCTGCTATAACAGCCTTCACTCTTCTGGGAAGGCTTTCCACTAGATGTTGGAACATTGCTGCAGGGACTTGCTTCCATTCAGCCACAAGAGCATTAGTGAGGTCGGGATCTGATGTTGGACGATTAGGCCTGACTCGCAGTCGGTGTTCCAATTCATACCAAAGGTGTTTGATGGGGTTGAGGTCAGGGCTCTGTGCAGGCCAGTCAAGTTCTTCCACACCGATCTCGACAAACCATTTCTGTATGAACCTCGCTTTGTGCACGGGGGCATTGTCATGCTGAAACAGGAAAGGGACTTCCCCAAACTGTTGCCACAAAGTTGGAAGCACAGAATCGTCTAGAATGTAATTGTATTCTGTAGCGTTAAGATTTCCCTTCACTGGAACTAAGGGGCCTAGCCTGAACCATGAAGAACAACCCCAGACCATTATTCCTCCTCCACCAAACTTTACAGTTGGCACTATGCATTTGGTCAGGTAGCATTCTCCTGGCATCCGCCAAACCCAGATTCGTCCGTCAGACTGAGGGGTATACTACAAAGCAAAAGCAATTAGATCAAGCTTATTTTTCAAAAAAATACAAAGTTATTTCATAATATTTTGACAAATCATTGAACCTGCTTTGTAGTATACACCTCAGAAATGTAATTTAGGTGACATTGTTGAGTGGACTTGTTTGTGAGCCTTCCATAGGTCCATGCCTAACTGCCTATACAGTCATTGGTCCCTACTCATCCTTTCTTGTAGTAACAGGTGGAGGCCACAAGGTGGCAGCTGTCAACCACATTTTGAACTCATCAGTCATGTCCATCAGCCATGTCCATAGACTGTCACTGCTTTTTGGCAGGTCTTGGGGAAATACATTTCTCTATACCAGGGTTCTTAAACTATGGGTTGGGACCCAAACTGGGCCCTGGGCTTGTGAGAGGTGGGGCGCGAGAATACATCTATAATCACATTATTTCTTCTTAATTTGGCCGTTGGAGGACGATTTGGGTCCCGGGAGAACAAACCATTTCTCTTTTGGGTCTCAAGGTGAAAAAATGTAAGATCCCCTGCTCTATACCAAAGGTTCAAATAAAATGGAATTCTGCCTTCAACCAGCTTTATCTCTTTTCTCTTCTCAGCTTCTGTGACCTTCATGTTGTGTTTGCAGTCCAGACCTATGGCATTACAGCATCCAGCTTCTACAGATGCACCATTGAGAGCATCCTGTCTGGCTGCATCACCGCCTGTAAAGGCAGCTGCACTGTCCCTCAGAAGATCTCCAAGGACTTCACTCACAGCTTGTTCTCTCCGCTTCCGTCTGGCAGACTGTAACGGAGCATCCACCACCAGGCCATAAGACTGTTGAAAATCCTAGCTGTCCACCTGCACAACCTGCTGTTCACCTGCACCTTAAGATACTATTTCCACTGACTCTCTGTAACAGTATTGCTTCCGTCCCTCTCCTTACCCCAACCTGGGCTCAAGTCATTCAAAGACTCAATTATGGGCACTCTTACTGACAGTTGTGGCTGCTACCTTCTTGCCTTTGTGCTGTTGTCTGTGCTCAATAATGTTTGTACCATGTTTTGTGCTGCTACCATGTTGTGCTGCTGCCATGTTGTGTTGCTACCATGTTGTTGTCATGTGGTGTTGCTACCATGCTGTGTTGTCATGTGTTGCTGCCATGCTATGTTGTTGTCTTAGGTCTCTCTTTATGTTGTGTTGTGGTGTCTCTCTTGTCATGATGTGTGTTTTGTCGTATATTTGTATTTTTAATCCCAGCCCCCGTCCCCGCAGGAGGCCTTTTACCATTTGATAGGCCGTCATTGTAAATAAGAATTTGTTCGTAACTGACTTGCCTAGTTAAATAAAGGTTAAATAAATAAAAATAAAAAATATTAAAAAACAATAATTTGTAAATTATGGGTCAGAGAAAATTACTATGATAATTAAAAACCTGACATATTGCTTTTCAGAATTGTTTATACTTTGTAGGTCAATTGCGTTATCAGTTTTTGTCAAAGCTGGTTCAAGCATATCTAACACATATCTTTGCATTCTTTTTCATTTCAGGAAGTATCAGCATCTAACTATATTGAAAAAATTTATAAATGCAACATGTAAAGTGTTGGTCCTATGTTTCATGAGCTGAAATAATAGATCCCAGAAATGTTCCATACACACAAAAAGCTTATTTTGTGCACAAATTTGTTTACATCCCTGTTAGTGAGCATTTCTCCTTTGCCAAGATAATCCATCCACCTGACAGGTGTGGCATATCAAGAAGCTGATTAAACAGCATGATCATTACACAGGTGCACCTTGTGCTGGGGACAATAAAAGGCCACTTTCAAATGTGCAGTTTTGTCACACAACACAATGCCACGGATGTCTCAAGTTTTGAGGGAGCGTGCAATTGGCATGCTGACTGCAGGAATGTCCACCAGAGCTGTTGCCAGATAATTGAATGTTAATTTCTCTACCATGAGCCGCCTCCAACGTAGTTTTTGAGAATTTGGCAGTACGTCCAACCGGCCTCACTACCATAGACCACATGTAACTATGCCCTCCCAGGCCCACCCATGGCAGCGTCCCTGCCCAGTCATGTGAAATCCATAGATTAGGGCCTAATTAATTTATTTCAATTGACTAATTTCCTTATATGAACTGTAACTCAGTAAAACCGTTGTAATTGTTGCATGTAGCGTTTACATTTTTGTTCAGTATACATACATGTACAGTACCAGTCAAAAGTCTGGACACACCTACTCATTCAAAGGGGGCGGCAGGTAGCTTAGTGGTTAAGAGCATTGTGCCAGTAACCGAAAGGTCTCTGGTTCTAATCCCCGAGCCGACTAGGTGAAAAATCTGTCGATGTGCCCTTGAGCAAGGCACTTAACCCTAATTGCTCCTGTAAGTCGCTCTGGATAAGAGCGTCTGCTAAATGACTAAAAATGTAAATTTTCTACATTGTAGAATAATAGTGAAGACATCCAAGTTATGAAATAACACGTGGAATCATGTAGTAACCAAAAAAGGGTTAAACAAATCAAAATATATTTTATATTTGAGATTCTTCAAAGTAGCCTTGATGACAGCTTTGCACACTGTTGACATTCTCTCAACCAGCTTCACCTGGAATGTTTTTCCAACAGTCTTGAAGGACTTCCCACATATGCTGAGCACTTGTTGGCTGCTTTTCCTTCACTCCCCTGTCCAACTCATCCCAAACCATCTCAATTGGGTTGAGGTCGGGGGATTGTGGAGGCCAGGTGATCTGATGCAGCACTCCATCACTCTCCTTCTTGGTAAAATAGCCCTTAGCCTGGAGGTGTGTTGGGTCATTGTCCTGTTGAAAAACAAATGATAGTCCCACTAAGCCCAAACCAGATGGGATGGCGTATCGCTGCAGAATGCTGTGGTAGCCATGCTGGTTTAGTGTGCCTTGAATTCTAAATAAATCACTGACAGTGTCACCAGCAAAGCACCCCCACACCATAACACCTCCTCCTCCATGCTTCACAGTGGGAACTACACATGCGGAGATCATCCGTTCACCAAAACTGCTTCTCACAAAGACACGGCGGTTGGAACCAAAAGTCTCCAGTTTGGACTCCAGACCAAAGGACAAATTTCCACCGGTCTAATGTCCATTGCTTGTGTTTCTTGGCCCAATCAGGTCTCTTGTTCTTATTGGTGTCCTTTAGTAGTGGTTTCTTTGCAGCAATTCGACCATGAAGGCCTGATTCACACAGTCCCGTCTGAACAGTTGATGTTGAGATTTATTTGGACTGCATTTTTTGAGGCTGGTAACTCTAATGAACCTATCCTCTGCAGGTAACTCTGCGTCTTCCTTTCCTGTGGCGGTCCTCATGAGAGCTAGTTTTATTATAGCGCTTGATGGTTTTAGCAACTGCACTTGAAGAAACGTTCAAAGTTCTTCACATTTTCTGTATTGACTGACCTTCATGTCTTAAAGTAATGATGGACTGTCATTTCTCTTTGCTTTTTTGAGCTGTTCTTGCCATAATATGGACTCGGTCTTTTACCAAATAGGGTTATCTTCTGTATACCACCCCTACCTTGTCACAACACAACTGATTGGCTCAAATGCATTAAGAAGGAAAGAAATTCCACAAATTAACTTTTAAGAAGCACACCTGTTAATTGAAATGCATTCCAGGTGACTACCTCATGAAGCTGGTTGAGAGAATGCCAAGAGTGTGCAGAGCTGTCATCAAGGCACAGGTGGCTACTTCGAAGAAACTCAAATATACAAATAATTTTGATTTGTTTAACACTTTTTTGGTTACTACATGATTCCATATGAGTTATTTCATAGTTTTGATGTCTTCACTACTATTGTAGAATGTAGAAAATAGTAAAAAGAAAAGAAAAACCCTTGAATGAGTAGGTGTGTCCAAACTTTTGACTGGTACTGTATGTGGCCATGGCATTTACCTTATTCTCACTCTGTGTACTGGGCTACAGTTACTGTCTATGTGACTATTTTCAGGAATCAGCTGGCAACCAGAAGGCATAAATATGACTAGGTAATTCAAATACTTAAACTAAAAGCTTTTGATTTACATCTTACTGTTTCTAATGAAATGTTTTATATCAGTTATGTATCTTTGAGTCATGATATTTATTTTATAGATTGTCATTGTCTCCTACATGTCCATGCAGTTAATGGAATTGCATTTAGATGTTTAAGAACCAATCCTAAAACTAATGTTGAACTTTTTGTATCTTGATATCTTGGTACATGAGTACTCTTTAAAATAATTGATAATAAAACAAGGAGAATATAATCCAAGGCTGGGTAGTTATGTCTAACCTTCAGTTTTCATGACTATTTTGCTAGATTAGCTGGATTATTTAAAGCAATAGCTATTTGACTAATTTTCTCAGAAACTTCATAACATGTTGTATTTTTAAATGTTAGGTTGATTAATGGATTGCTGATCCTGTCAATCTCATCAGCTATTTCCAGGTTGACTAAACGACTGTCGATGTATCGTTCGAAACACAGCACAACAGTGGCAACCCGTTACCTGAGAATTTAGTCGATTTTCAGTTGGATATTTTTGTGGGAAAATAGTTCACATGATTTCGGTTTACTAGAAGAAATGTCATTTTGGTTTTTGAATGGCAATTTCACGCAGAAAATATTCACTTTCGCTAACGACTCCCTTTCATCGCGAGCTGTCTCCAGTAGTAGCTAGCCTGCCAGCTAGCCGACTGTCGTGCACAGCTGTTTGCTTATGGAGAAAATTGGACAAAGCTTTCGGATGCGGGGTTCTTGTGGTGAACTATTTGTTGAACTGAAGGTATAATTTGCCTGTTAGTACGATTAACTAAGTCAAGTAGTTAGCAAGCTAACTAGACAAAAAAAAGGAAACTAGTTAACTAGAAGAGGGTGTGTGGATCGAAGCAAACTGGCGAAAGTGCACCAGGATCCGAAGAAATTCCTGATGCCAGTGATGGCAAACGAGCCGATAATTTTGAACGTCTATGATATGGTAAGTTATGTGTGTAGGTAAATGTATAATTTTCATTGAAATTGCATACGGTACATTTAAGAACACAATAACCAGAATACACCAACTCGCAGCTATTACTAACTCGGTATTTAAATGGAGAGCTAACGTTAGCTAGCTATAAAGCGAGCTAGGTATCCACCTAGCCAACAAGATTTGTGTCTGAAACTGAGGATGTATGGAACATTGGAAGATCCCCGAGTTATGGTTGCTGTATGGCTATGGAAATGTTAACCCCAAAACTAACGGTTTAGTTAGCCTGCCAGCCAGGATCAGGATGTTTGTCTGTCCCCTGGGCGTCTGTTTTGTAAAGCTGGCTAAATCATATTCTGCCTGTCGGTGGAAAACCAGCCTTTGGACTCACATCTTCCAAATTAGTTTACTAACGATACTAAGAATGACCAAACTGTTAAAAAAGTCAATTTATGTACGTTACTCCTTTATTTAAATAAGTGTACCTGTCTGATTGAAAACGCATCTATACAAATTACAGACATTGAATAATGTATCATGAAGTTGGCTGGTTATCCTGTGAATTAACAATTTGAGTTGAATTTCCATATTAGGAGCTGTGCAAGATGAGTGTGGGTCTCTCCAAACCTGCTGCTTAATGACCCTGATTAGCCTAGGCCCTGTTCAGCAGACTATGGGTAAAAAATTACCCACTGAATAGTAACAAAAAATAAATAATAATATGCCATTTAGCAGACGCTTTTATCCAAAGCGACTTACAGTCATGCGTGCATAATTTTTTTTTTTGTGTATGGGTGGTCCCGGGGATAATTTGACTTTTTAGGCCTACCCCTATCTCAATGTGGTCCGGTGTTTAAATGTATTGTATTAAGCCACAACATTCTAATTGCTGTAGTTGTATGTTTGACTGTTTCTATAGGATACCAAATAATAATAATAATAATAATAATACAAATATTTGCGAAGTAATTCTCATGAAAACGCTCTGTCAGAAGGTTGATGTGAATGATCTTTACACATCACAATGCTCATCATAAAGCAATTGAATTGGGACTTGGTTGTGATAGAATCTCCTGTTTCAAGGAGCTGACTACTAAAGGAAGAGTGCAAAGGTCCTCAGATCAATAAAGTAATAAAAAAGTTCCTATCTTGTCACATTCTGTCAATGACTGATGCTTTTGGAGTGTCACCTCCTCTTTCCTACCACTCGTGTTCTATAGTTCTAGGTTCCATCGCTCTGGTTTGCTGGAAAGGTTGTATTTCAGACCTCTCCAATCCTGTTTAACCTTTCTGTTGACCCATAGCACTGGACACCTAGTGTGCCTGTCAAGCTTATCCAACCGTGGTGCTTGTTAGATGGGTAAATTGCATTCTGGCTTGAGTATCATAGCTGTGGATGTCAACCAAGGGGAAAAAATGTAGGCTATTAATGGGTGTTTTGGAACTTTAATAAATCAAATCCAATTTTATTTGTCACATGCGCCGAATACACATGCGCCGAATACTCGCAGCTTTAGTCTCGTGTTTTTCTTCCCTCCCCTCCTACAGTTATCACACAGATCTTTTCATGAACAACACAATACTGAGAGGTTGTTGTGTGACTCAGACTGATGGCTAAGACACTGATCCTGTTTTAAGATAGGCTCACTCGATGATTCATTCATTGACTCTCCCAATTAGTGTACAGTGGTTAATCAAATAAAGAGCGACAAAACTCCAGTGCATATCATATCTCCTGCATAACTGGATTTCCCTGGGAGAGCTGAATGTTTTTGCAGCCTTGGTTAATTAGGAAATTATACTGAGCACCACCTGTTCGTGGTGATACCATTTGCCTTGTCAAGATGAGCTGGTATTAGGATTAGGACTAGCTGAGGAGAGAGCATTCACACTGCCCATTTATTTCATTGCAGTGTCTCAAAGAATTCTGGAAACGTGTTCAAATCACATGTACTGCCGGGTAGTCACGGGTTGTCTGGCTGCTATCCTGAGGCTGATACGGGTTGACTTGGGTTTTTTTTTTTGCCCATTAGCCAGCCATTCATGTACATGTATTGAATACAAAAAGTCAAATAGGCTTGCGATTTGTTTTTGCTAGGAAATCTCCCTGCCTGCTTCATGATAGCGGCTTCAGCCAGACTAGTTTATTCAGCGTTGGGAGTCTGAGGACCTTTCCCTTGGATAGACAGAGCTCTCCAGCTCCACTTAGAATCACAGTAACACAGTGCCAGACAGGCCTGCTCATAATCACAGAGCTGGGAGGCCAACCTCTCTCTGCACTGTGAAGGATGCCTTTAATAAGCTTTAAAGTAATTGGGGTCAGAGGGATTCAAAGCTGAGGAGGAGAAGGTGTTAGTGTAGTGCGTACGCCCTCAGATGTAGCAACAGCTTCTGTTCTGCGTTTCACCCTTCTAGGTGTTGCTGCATATGAAAGTGTGTACTCTTTTGGTCTTCTTGTAATGTTATGGTCTGAACTTTGAAGTCTGACTGAGTGATACAATTATAGCCATCTAATGGGTTTTTTCCAAACTATTCCTGTAAAGAGATGACTGAACTCATCCACCGAACTCATCCACCACATTCAATTGAGTCTGGTCTACCTGATTTTGACTCAATTTATTGTGTCCTTTCAGGAAAGGTCAATAGCCGTTAGATTCAATTTGGGTCGTGGGTAGAAGTGGAGAACTCAATTGATCTTTCAGTCATCTTATTTCTGCTATGGGACTTCTGAGAAATGCGAAGGGCTACACTAGAGTTTCTCCTTCCCTGTATTTCAGTGGGAAAGGCTGACTGACCACAGAATCTAACACACTATGCATTTCCTATTTGGTTGAAGGCTATTAGCCTAGTCCTTTGCCATTTTGTGATGATAGGTTTTTTGCACCCTCAGCGGGGTTGTGACGTCACCTCAAGTCTTTGCTGTTTTGGGGGAGAACAGTATGACTAAGAGCTCTGCTACCCGACCAGAGCCCGACATCGGTTACGGCCGGGTAGGGAAATCACCTGGAACAGTACCATCTAGTGGTCAGAACCTTGTAATATCAGGATGTAGGATGGGACATAAACCTAACAACTTCAATTACTAATTTCTCTGAACAGGGGGAAAAAAACATCTCAAAATTCACTGGGAATACTTTGCATAGGATGAAGAAACACTACTCCGAGCTGCAGCTCCATACAACTTGTCAGACAGAGAACTTATACTATATACTCGTTGTTGGGGTGGTAAGCAGGAATACGGAGGAAAGCGTTATGGTCAGATTTGCCAAATGGAGGCCGAGGGAGAGCTTTGTATGCATTTCTGTGTGTGGAGTAAAGGTGATCAATACTTTTTTTTTTGTAGTTCTTTTTTTTGCCTCTAGTTGCGCAGATGACATGCTGGTAGAAATTAGGTTAAACGGATTTCAGTTTCCCTGCATTAAAATCACTGGCCTCTAGGAGCGCCGCCTCTGTATGAGAATTTTCTTGTTTGCTTATTGCCCTATACAACTCGTTAAGTGTGGTCTTAGTGCCAGCATCAGTTTGTGGTGCTAAATAGACAGCTACGAAAAATATAGATTAACTCACTTGGCAAATAGTATGGTCTACAGCTTATCATGAGGTATTCCAACTCGGGCGAGCAGAACCTTGAGACTTCCTTAATATTTGAGATCGCACACCAGCTGTTGTTAACAAAGAGACACACACCTACCCCCTTGAGCTTACCCGACACTACTGTTCTGTCCTGTGGTTGCATAGAAAAACCAGATATACACTACCAGTCAAGTTTGGACACACCTAATCAGTCAAGGGTTTTTCATAAATTTTACTTTTTTTTTTTACATTAGAATAATAGTGAAGACATCAAAACTATGAAATAACACATATGGAATCATGTAGTAACCAAAAAAGTGTTAAACAAATCAAAATATATTTCAAATATCCACCCTTTGCCTTGATGACAGCTTTGCACAGTCTTGTTATTCTCTCAACCAGCTTCATGAGGTAGTCACCTGGAATGCATTTCAATTAACAGGTGTGCTTAATGCGTTTGAGCCAATCAGTTGTGTTGTGACAAGGTAGGTGGTGGGGAGGTATACAGAAGATAGCCCTATTTGGTAAAAGACCAAGTCCATATTATGGCAAGAATAGCTCAAATAAGCAAAGAGAAACGACAGTCCATCATTACTTTAAGACATGAAGGTCAGTCAATCCGGGAAAATTTCAAGAATTTTGAAAGTTTCTTCAAGTGCAGTCGCAAAAACCATCAAGCACTATGATGAAACTGGCTCTCATGAGGACTGCCACAGGAATGGAAGAACCAGAGTTACCTCTGCTGCAGAGGATAAGTTCATTAGAGTTACCAGCCTCAGAAATTGCAGCCCAAATAAATGTTTCACAGAGTTCAAGTCACAGACACATCTCAACATCAACTGTTCAGAGGGGACTGTGTGAATCAGGCCTTCATGGTCGAATTGCTGCAAAGAAACCACTACTAAAGGACATCAATAAGAAGAAGAGACCTGCTTGGGCCAAGAAACACGAGCAATGGACATTAGATCGGTGGAAATGTGTCCTTTGGTCTGGACTCCAAATTTGAGATTTCTGGTTCCAACCGCTGTGTCTTTGTGAGACGCAGTGTGGGTGACCGGGTCTCCGCATGTGTATTTCCCACCGTAAAACATGGAGGAGGTGGTGTTATGGTGTGGGGGTGCTTTTCTGATGACACTGTGATTTATTTAGAATTCACAGCATGGCTACCACAGCATTCTGCAGCGATACACCATCCCATCTGGTTTGGGCTTAGTGGGACTATAATTTGTTTTTCAACAGGACAATGACCCAACACACCTCCTGGCTGTGTAAGGGCTATTTTACCAAGAAGGATAGTGATGGAGTGCTGCATCTGATGACCTGGCCTCCACAATCCCCGACCTCAACCCAATTGAGATGGTTTGGGATGAGTCGGACGGCAGAGTGAAGGAAAAGCAGCCAACAAGTCCTCAGCATATGTGGGAACTCCTTTGACTGTTGGAAAAGCATTCCAGGTGAAGCTGGTTGAGAGAATGCCAAGAGTGTGCAAAGCTGTCATCAAGGCAAAGGGTGGCTATTTGAAGAATCTCAAATGTAAAATATTTTTTGATTTGTATAATACTTTTTTGGTTACTACCTGATTCTATATGTGTTATTTCATAGTTTTGATTCTACAATGTAGAAAATAGTAAAAATAAAGAAAAACCTATTGAATGAGTAGGTGTGTCCAAACTTTTGACTGGTACTGTATATGTCCAAATCATCCTAAAGTATAAAAAAATGTATTGTGTAACTGATGTTACTTATAGATGATTTGGATATGATGTGCGAAAATGCTAATGTTCAGTGCATTCGGAAAGTATTCAGACCCCTTGACTTTTTCCACATTTTGTTACGTTACAGCCTTATTCTAAAATGGATTAAATCGTTTTTTTCCCTCATCAATCTACACACAATACCCCATAATGACAAAGCAAAAACAGGTTTGTGAAATATCACATTTACGTAAGTATTCAGACCCTTTACTCAGTACTTTGTTGAAGCAACTTTGGCAGCGATTACTTCCTTGAGTCTTATTGGGTATGATGCTACGAGCTTGGCACACCTGTATTTGGGGAGTCTCCCATTCTTCTCTGCAGATTCTCTCAAGCTCTGTCAGGTTGGATGGGGAACGTTGCTGCACAGCTATTTTCAGGTCTCTCCAGAGATGTTCGATTGGGTTCAAGTCCGGGCTCTGGCTGGGCCACTCAAGGACATCTAGAGACTGGTACCGAAGCCACTCCTACATTGTCTTGGCTGTGTGCTTAGGGTCATTGTCCTGTTGGAAGGTGAACCTTTGCCCAAGTCTGAGGTCCTGAGCACTCTGGAGTAGGCTTTCATCAAGGATCTCGCTGTACTTTGCTCCGTTCATCTTTCCCTCGATCCTGACTAGTCTCCCAGTTCCTGCCGCTGAAAAACATCCCCACAGCATGATGCTGCCACCACCATGCTTCACCGTAGGGATGGTGCCAGGTTCCCTCCAGACGTGATGCTTGGCATTCAGACCAAAGAGTGCAATCTTGGTTTCATCAGACCAGAGAATCTTGTTTCTCATGGACTGCGAGTCCTTTAGGTGCCTTTGGGCAAACTCCAAGCGGGCTGTCGTGTCTTTTACTGAGGATTGTCTTCCGTCTGGCCACTCTACAATAAAGGCCTGATTGGTGGAGTGCTACAGAGATTGTTGTCCTTCTGGAAGGTTCTCCCATCTCCACAGAGGAACTCTGGAGCTCTGTCAGAGTGACCATCAGGTTCACCTCCCTGACCAAGGCCCTTCTCCCCCGATTGCTCAGTTTAGCTGGGCGGCCAGCTCTAGGAAGAGTCTTGGTGGTTCCAACTTCTTCCATTTATGAATGATGGAGGCCACTGTGTTCTTGGGGTACTTCAATGCTAAAGATATTTTTTGGTACCCTTCCCCAGATCTGTGCCTTGACACAATTCTGTCTTGGAGCTCTACGGACAATTCCTTCGACCTCATGGCTTGGTTTTTGCTCTGACATGCACTGTCAACTGTGGGACCTTATATAGACAGGTGTGTGCTTTTCCAAATCATGTCCAATCAATTGAATTTACCACAGGTAGGGCTGTGGCGGTCACAACATTTTGTCAGCCGGTGATTGTCAATCAAATAACTGCCTGTCTCACGGTAGTTGACCGTTAATTAATAAACACATTTAGCATCTCCTGGCTTCCACGAATAGCCTACAAGCCACTGATGCAGACATTTGGAAAAGTATAATAAATCCATGTAATATAGCCTACACCTTCACAATAAATCCATTATTTATTTTAGACAGATCTAAAGAAACATATGAAGGAAATGTAGTCTATTTCAGAAAAACAGAATAGGATACTCTTGAGTTGGCCTTATGTTAGGTCCTCATCTGGCTATGCCATATGGCTGTGGGCTACACTAGTTCATTTAGTAGGCAAGATTTGCGATTCCATGGCAATATTTTATATTATTTCATAGTCTGAACAATACAATTGAACAAAGCTGAATAAAATAGAAAGGATATTTTCTCCAATTGATTTGAGGGAGTGTGCACATGCAGCTATGTGTTGAGCTGGTTAACAAATCAATAGGTACTCCTATATGCTTAATTTAGAGTTATTAATGTTACTTTTAATTGTTCTACAAACGTTGGGCTATATGTTTTTGATTTTTAATACATTTTGAGGCTGCATGATGCAACTAATGATTTGAAATAAGTTGCATGAAATGCATGAGCTCTTTGTTTTTTTGCGCAGGCTGTACACACTTCATCAGTCTCTCATTCACAATTTGACAAGCACTTGATAGAGCCTCGAAATTCCCGGCGGCATCACCCTTGTGTGGCCGTAATGCCCCCTAAAGAAATCCATGCCTTTTGCGGCCTGTGGCCATTGTGCCCTTGGCCTGAATATAATAATTATAATTCCCTTCTCCCTGAGTGCTGCATGCTCCAAAGCACCTTTCACTCACATGGCTCTCCATCATGTGAACCGGTCTTTCTCACAGGCTACACGTGAAGACAGACACATCGGGGACGCAACTGCGCGCGTCCTTATTCAATTCCGAGTTGCATATTGAAGATATTGGAAGAACTGTCCACATTTACTTTTCGTCAGCCAACAAGATGAGTAGGCCTATGTCAATTTACTATCCTCCATAGTACAAATGTTGACCTAATTCTGTGCGAGAAATAAATATTCCAAACATAGTCTGGGACAGTTGTGGGCCAAATGTAACAAAAATACTTTTTTTACGCAATGAGGCTGACGCAACAGATCAGAACGTTTAGCTTAAAATGTTGATAAACTATTAGGCTATTTCACCACATTATAAGCCCAGCAATGTGCACACGGCAGTAGGCTATAAGCGTGAATGTTCCATTCGTTGGAAAACACTGTTATCAAAAGTGACCGCAAATGCGATTTATGCATGTAATGCTTTTATTATAAAGTTGCATTTTTATGGTGAAAATTATCTTCCCCAAACTTAAAACTCACGCGATGCTTATGTATGACAGTTAGGCTCTACACCCTGTGTAAAGCAGATTAATGTGCTTAATTTTAAGAAGTTATTTGGCCACTTTAGTTGTGATACAAACCTTGGGCTCCTGAGTGGCGCAGCGGTCTAAGGCACTACATCTCAGTGCTTGAGGCGTCACTACAGACCCCCTGGTTCGATTCCAGGCTGTATCACAACCGGCCGTGATTGGGAGTTCCATAGGGCGGCGCACAATTGGCCCAGCGTTGTCCGGGTTTGGCCGGTGTAGGCCGTCATTGTAAATAAGAATTTGTTCTTAACTGACTTGCCTAGTTAAATAAAGGTAAAATAAAGAGAACAAATATTTTAAAAAAATATCAAAACATATGGGCTAGGCTACATGAGGTGTGCGACTATGATGTAAAAAAAAATCAGCATTGTTTCTTCCCTTACATTGGGCATCATTCACAAGTGATACTATATAATTCACAAGTGATAGGCTAATATTGTCACCCATCAGACTATTCTTGATTTAATCTTGTCTTTACATATACAAAATAATATGTGTGAAATTTGATTTGATTTATAATGGACCATAATCATGCACCTGTCTCGAAACAGGGGCAGGCGAAAAAATACATGTCATCTATGCACTTAAATAGTGAATGGAGGACGCTTTTCCATTTTCATGCCAGCCAGGTAGGCTATACTCCTGTTGTAAAGAGAAGCAATGTGCTTAATATTAGGAAAGTTGATAAATAAATATAGTAGGCCTAGCCTATAGAAAGCTGATGAGATCCTCTTTTTAATAGAGGCCATCACTCTGTTTTCTCACGCAATTGCATAGCCTATAGAAATGTTGCGCAACTTGAGCTCATGGGTGCTCATGAAGTGTTTTGATTAGATTTTCGATTAGATTTGTATTTTTGTCAGTGCTGAGTACCAGGCAGTTATCAAGTTTGGTAGGCTACTAATGAACATCAGCAGCATCAGAGGTTGGAGAAGCCTAATTACCGTGACTAAACGGTTGATTTTACTGCCTTCATGACTCGTGACTGCTGGTGTGGCAGTAATACGGTCATCGTAACAGCCCTAACCACAGGTGGACTCCATCAAGTTGTAGAAACATCTCAAGGATGATCAATGGAATAAGTACGCACCTGAGCTCAATTTCGAGTCTCATAGCAAAGGGTCTGAATACTTATGTAAATAAGGTATTTCTGTTTTTATTTTTAATACATCTGCAAATATTTCAACAAATCTGTTTTCGCTTTGTCATTATGGGGTAATGTGTGTAGTTTGAGGATAAAAAAATAAATAATTCTTTAAAATACAAATCGCCTACTAGCAGGAACACCACTATCTAGTGGTCAGAACCTGGTAATATCAGGATGTAGGATAGAACATGAATTACTAACTTCTCTGAAGGGGGGGGACACAATTCACTGAGAATACGTTACATACCTAGGATGAAGAAACAATACTCCGAGCCGCAGCTCCATACTACTTGGCAGACATAGAGAACTGATACTGTATACTCATTGTTCGGGTGGTTTTGGCGTGAGGGGGTCCGTTGGTGGCTTTTGACCATTTATTTGGATTCCTCATATCTTACTCTTTGTTGGAAAAAAGTTTGGTCCAAATCGGATGTTGGGTACTATATTTATTGGATATTATATGAATCCTATAAATAAAAATTGCCAGTTTGGGTGCACTCAATTAGCTTAATTTCTCAGATCAAATTTCAGCAAAATGTTGCAGGAATGCTAATCTTATCGGTTTCTAACTACAGAAATGGTTTCAGGACAATCTGAGATGGTGGGTGTCATGGAACAACTCTAAATTGATCACTAACATTTTGAAGCTGAGACTTTAGCTTGTGCTCTTCTGCGTAGTACAGTCATATCTGACTGAGATCATAACATGGTGTCAGAAGTGCTTTAACCTTGTTAAATATACAACGGGAGAGATTATTTCACAGAAAATAATAATGTTCCTTGAGTCTTGTTGGAGTTTAGAGTGACAAAGTAGCTAACTGCTCTCAAGTCTCATCATTGAGCAGAGCAGCCCAAGCGGAGCCGTTGATATGGATACTCACAGACACAGAGCCGCCATGAGCAGAGCACATGCAAAGTGTGCAGTGCGCAGGGAGTGAGTGACAAACAGAGAGGGGCAGCGAATGGATTTACTAACTGAGGAAGTTTAAATTTTGCAGTTGCAATCGGGCCTGGGTACTAGGGTAGGGCCTGAACATCGCAGGCATGGTTAGGGCTCAGGCTTAAAATTCATGCCCGTGCAGGGCTCTAGTATGACTCACTGAGATGTCTCTAGTTATTCACAATATTCAAACCAAATGCCTAGTGGCAGATTTTCTCAAAGAGCAGATTCAAGTTCTCCTTTTGATTCTAAAGTGAGCTTATCCCTGCACTGCAAGAATACAGACCAGTGACTGAGTCAACCTGCATCTGGCATCACTACTCATGTCTGTCTACTTTAGCAACGGTGGAAATTGGGAGATGCAATAATAGTATGTTAACCTTAGTGCTAATGTCACAGGGAAAAGACAGATATTTTTCAATGCAGATGGAAGATCAGCAATAATTCTAGCACTCCAAATGAGCCTGTAATCAATTTGCATGACTAAAGATGTCAAGCGGGATGGAAAAGATTATCTAGCTGTTCTCAATTTGAAACAAATCTTGATTTGTTTTGCAATGCAAATGCACACTTATGCATGGAAAAAAACAGCACTGCC
Organism: Coregonus clupeaformis; assembly: GCF_020615455.1. Lineage (NCBI taxonomy): Eukaryota > Metazoa > Chordata > Actinopteri > Salmoniformes > Salmonidae > Coregonus > Coregonus clupeaformis. The sequence continues at coordinate 15,810,627 of NC_059222.1, read as the reverse complement.
AGTTAGTTTCATGAAAGCCTCTGTTTATGCATCATTGCTTTTCAAGTGCTCATGAGGGAATGGAGAGAAAATATGCGTAAGTAGGAGAGAACACCCTCTAAAATGGTAGCTTTTCTTTCAAGTAGCGTGCTTTCCCCTCTTCAGAGCAGAAGTATCAGTCTGCAGTCGTCACTGCAGTAAACGTGGTACATTAACAACAGAAGACCGTGGGTAGTCTAATAGATTTTAATATCCTGTGCTACAAACAGGAATGTACCATTGGGAAGCATAATGTATGGGCCCTGGTGATGATATTGTCAGTCTGTTTTCCCAAACTGATGTTTTTGAGGATTGGGGATGTAGATTGAAGATTCCCTATCTTCATTAACACAGATCAGGCAGCTGCATCTCTAATTGGAAGAGACACTGGTCCAATCTCAGGGATGGGCAACCCCAGTCCTCAGGGGCCTGATTGGTGTCAAACTTTTGCCAAGATAATCCATCCACCTGACAGGTGTGGCATATCAAGAAGCTGATTAAACAGCATGATCATTAAACAGGTGCACCTTGTGATGGGGACAATAAAAGGCCATTCTAAAATGTGCAGTTTTGTCACACAACACAATGCCACAGATGTCTCAAGTTTTGAGTGAGCGTGCAATTGGCATGCTGACTGCAGGAATGTCCACCAGAGCTGTTGCCAGAGAATTTAATGTTCATTTTTCAACCATAAGCCGCCTCCAACGTTGTTTTAGAGAATTTGGAAGTACATCCAATCTGCCTTACAACCACAGACCACGTGTAACCACGCCAGCTCAGGACCTCCACATCCGGCTTCTTCACCTGCGGGATTGTCTGAGACCAGCCACCCGGACAGCTGATGAAACTGGGGATCAGCTTCTTGATATGCCACACCTGTCAGGTGGATGGATTATCTTGGCTAAGGAGAAATGCTCACTAACCGGGATGTAAACAAATTTGTGCACTAAATTTGAGAGAAATAAGCTTTCTGTGCGTATCGAACATTTCTGGAATCTTTTATTTCAGCTCATGAAACTTGGGACCAACACTTTACATGTTTTTTAAAAAATATTTTTGTTAAGTATATATATTTTTATGTTTGGCACCCATAATATGATTAAAAAGTATGCATTAAGGTTTCTGTAATAGAATAAATGTGGCAAAATCAAATGTAGACATTAATAAATGCATTTCTATAGCTTCCAAAATATGTTTTCACACTGGTGGGCGAGTGCCAAGATGGAGGCACGGTGGCTTCAACACAGCACCGCCTAGCAGTCATTTAGTGTATATATATAAATCATTGGCCCTATCTGGTGCTTTTGGAAATGTCTTTTTGGGTACTATTGAACTTTTTATCAGGCCTAACGAAGCTAACTGTGAGCTGGCTTCAGAAAAACAAAATGTAATTTCCCAGAAATATCTCATGTTTATTGGTCTCTCTCTCTCTCTCTCTCTGCCTCTCTCTTTTCTCTCTCTCTCCACAATGTGCTTTCTGCTTAGAGCAGACAGAGGGAAATTAGGTCTGTGGAGGCCTCCAGCTGATCCAGGGGCCTTTGCGGGCTGCACAAGCAGCAGAGCATGTGACTGGATGTGGTGGGAGTAGAGTAGACTGTGTCAGAGGCATTGAGTCACTCTGCACTGACACAGCACAGACAGCCACAGCCAGCACGCCACACAGCAGAAGAGCCACACAGAGATCAGGGTTGTGTTCTGTAGGGAGAAAACTTTTTGAAATGGGGAGCTACTATGTGTAGCTCAGTTGGTAGGGTTCGATTCCCACTGGGGACCAGTATGAAAATGTATGCACTCACTCTGGATAAGAGCGTCTGCTAAATGACGTAAATGTACTACCTTAACTTAACAACAAAATGTTTGCGGTGGTGTGCCCTACTGAACACAACCCGGGGGTGGTTGGGAAGAGAGCTACACTTTAATAGACCACTGTTCACTGCTAGCCTCTGCATGCATTGTTCCTAAGTACTTGATGTTACCATGTGTCCAGTCCTAAAGCTACATGCCAGAAATAGGCTTGTCACTAGTCTGTTAGCTAGGCAATTATAACCATTTCTTAGATCGCTGGTTCCTTGCTATTTCACAATCAAATAGTGATGCATTTTCTATTTTGTCTCACTACCAGATATAGGCCTACAGAATGAGCTATGTCTGCTCTATCAGTAGCAGGGACTCTCTCGTCTGTCGCTGATCTGAGCTGGATCAGCTCCATCGGCCTAGCTGTGTTTGATTAAGACCTCTCCCTGAGTCAGGGTCATGAACTGAAGCTAGTGAATCAGGCTCTCTGCTGCTGCCAAGGCTGTAACGGTGCTGATGAAGGGTGATCGTTTTAATAGCCTGGCTAGCCTAGCTTAACACAGTGCCTTTCGGACAGACCAGGTCTTGAGCAGGTTTTTTAGTGGTTAAGGCTGAAATTACATTTTTGCATCTACCTGTCAATTTTGAGATTTGTTGGTATTTTGGTCCATTTTTAATATTAGCATTTTCAAAAAGTAAACACAAATGTCAAACATGATGAAAATGTATATTTTCTTTAGTTTATCAGACTACTGTCATCAACATTTGTATGCATTTTAACCACTATAAAATGGACATGCATCAATCATTTAAAAGCTCACTACATTGAATTACACATAATTTCAAAGCCCATTTCATAGAGAATGTTACAAAGTGTACTACTTACTTTGAAGAGATGGTCATTGGGTCTAAATTGGTAGTCTTAATTCAGTGTACTTGTCTTTTAACTGCCATTTCCCGAAAGTCAGACTCTTCCAACACACCAACTAGTTTTTCTCAGCTTCAGAATCATCTGCATTCACCACATTTTGTGTGGTTATCATTAGATATATTCTCCAGACTTGCCCAGAGGGAATTGTTGATATGTTGTACAGTTTTTATTCTATATAACATTTTATTTGGATAAATGCACCAAAAATGCAGTTTACATACACGTCTTTAGTATTTTACAGATAGAAAGATGAAAAAAGTATTTATCCACAATCTGCTCTGGACAATTCTGGTTCTGCAGTGTCTTAACAAAATGAAACAAAAAAGATTTAGGCTGACTTTATCCAGTGTCCAGAAAGAATGACTGTGGTAAACATTCATTATTGATATGCTAACGTTACTTGATCATGAAGCATGTTGTTAGCTAGCTAGCAAGAGTGAGCTGTCTATTTGTCAGATACTTGAATGTGTATAGATGAGAAACTAAACCCTTTAATTGTCTGCACATGCTTGTGGATTGTTGCATTATTCAACAGTGTATTGTTTTAGAATAACAGTTGCTCGGATTGTTAAATAGTTTGTGCTTACTGGCTAGAGGCTACTGTGATATTTACAATACATTTGAGCTAAAAAACACTAAGGCCAGGCACCACACCCTAATAGGGATTTTTTTTATTCTCTTAATAAAATATTTCAGGAAAATTGTAATTTAAAAAAGTACTGTATTTGTGTCTACATTCAACTGGTAAAAGTTGATTGTGATATGATTAAGATAATAAAACTAGCCCGTAAGCACAAACTATTTAACAATCCGAGCAACTATTCTAAAACAATACACTGTTGAATAATGCAACAATACACAAGCATGTGCAGACAATTAAAGGGTTTATTTTCTCATCCGTACACATGAAAGTATCTGACAAATACACAGCTCACTCCTGCTAGCTAGCTAACAACATGCTTCATAATCAAGTAATGTTAATACCCTTCCCATACGAATATAAAAGTACAGTAATTTTATCATAGTGTAATTTATATTATAATATCGGCTACACAGCTAGGTAACGTTAGATAGCAAGCAAACTAGCTAACTTGCCAAACAAAATAAATCCTTCATCCTCATCACATCAACATGCTGACTGTCAGCTGAATGCTGACATTTAGCTGAACCATAGCTAGATAGGAGCTCTTAGGCTTACAGTGCATTCAGAAAGTATTGAGACCCCTTCCCCCACATTTTTGTTACGTTACAGCCTTATTCTAAAATGGATTAAATAAATAAAAATACCTCATATCTACACACAATACCCCATAATGACAAAGCGAAAACGGGTTTTTAGAAATGTTTGCAAATGTAAAAAATAAAATAAATAATACCTTATTTACATAAGTATTCAGACCCTTTTGAGCTCAGGTGCATCCTGTTTCCATTGATCATCCTTGAAATGTTTCTACAACTTGATTGGAGTCCAGCTGTGGTAAATTCAATTGATTGGAAATGATTTGGAAAGGCGCACACACCTGTCTATATAAGGTCCCACAGTTGACAGTGCGTGTCAGAGCAAAAACCAAGCCATGAGGTCGAAGGAATTGTCCGTAGAGCTCCGAGACAGGATTGTGTCGGGGCACAGATCTGGGGAAGGTTACCAAAAAATGTATGCAGCATTGAAGGTCCCAAAGAACACAGTGGCCTCCATCATTCATAAATGGAAGAAGTTTTGAACCACCAAGACTCTTCCTAGAGCTGGCCGCCCGGCCAAACTGAGCAATCGGGGGAGAAGGGCCTTGGTCAGGTGACCAAGAACCCGATGGTCACTTTGACAGAGCTCCAGAGTTCCTTTGTGGAGATGGGAGAACCTCCCAGAAGGACAACCATTTCTGCAGCACTCCACAAATCAGGCCTTTATGGTAGTGGCCAGACGAAAGCCACTCCTCAGTAAAAGGCACATGACAGCCCACTTGGAGTTTGCCAAAAGGCTCCTAAAGGACTCTCAGACCATGAGAAACAAGATTCTCTGGTCTGATGAAACCTAGATTTAACTCTGGCCTGAATGCCAAGCGTCACATCTGGGGGAAACCTGGCACCATCCCTACGGTGAAGCGTGGTGGTGGCAACATCATGCTGTGGGGATGTTTTTCAGTGGCAGGGACTGGGAGACTAGTCAGGATCAAGGGAAAGATGAACGGAGCAAAGTACAGAGAGATCCTTGATGAAAGCCTACTCCAGAGCCCTCAGACTGGGGAGAAGGTTCACCTTCCAACAGGACAATGACCCTAAGCACACAGCCAAGACAATGCAGCAGTGGCTTCGGGACAAGTCTCTGGATGTCCTTGAGTGGCCCAGCCAGAGCCCAGACTTGAACCTGATCGAACATCTCTGGAGAGACCTGAAAATAGCTGTGCAGCGACGCTCCCCATCCAACCTGACAGAGCTTGAGAGGATCTCCAGAGAAGAATGGGAGACTCCCCAAATACAAGTGTGCCAAGCTTGTAGCGTCATACACAAGAAGACTCGAGGCTGTAATCGCTGCCAAAGGTGATTTAACAAAGTACTGAGTAAAGGGTCTGAATACCTATGTAAATGTAATAGTTCAGTTTTGTATTTGTAATAGATTTGCATTTTTTAAAACAAAAAAAACGTTTTTTGCTTTGTCATTATGGGGTATTGTGTGTAGATTGATGAGGGAAAAAAACAATTGAATCAATTTTAGAATGAGGCTGTAACGTAACAAAATGTGGAATAAGTCAAGGCATCTGAATTCATTCCGAATGCTCTGTACATTAGCATATTAAAGTTACCTTAGAACAAACCAGGCTTCATTTTATCGATATCATGGAAGTCATATGAGGTCAAAGCAAATTGCGACTGAAAAATTTGATAATTCCCTGGTGAGTTGCTTCTTGCCTGGATGTCGGTGGCTCAGTGCAGTCAAGCACCCCAAAAAATACACTTGAGATTTGTATTTATTAGGGATCCCCATCTTCCTGGGGTCCAAACACATTAAGGCACTTACGTTACACATAAAACAAAAGATAAAACAGTACATCATATAACATTATTACACCACTACATACTGTATCTACAATACAAAATGTTCCACCATACGTTATTTCAATGTACGTGTGTGTAGAGTGCTAGCGTTTGTGTGCGTATGCGTGTCTGTACCTGTGTGTGTCTCTTCACAGTCCCTGCTGTTCCATAAGGTGTGTTTTTATCAGTAAAAAAAAAAATCTGATTCTACTGCTTGCATCAGTTACCTGATGTGGGATAGTTCCATATAGTCATGGCTCTATGTAGTACTGTGCGCCTCACATAGTCTGTTCTGGACTTGGGGATTGTGAAGAGACATGTCTTGTGGGGTATACATGGGTGTCCGAGCTGTGTGCTAGTAGTTTAAACAGACAGCTCGGTGTATTCAGCTTGTCAACACTTCTTACAAAAACAAGTAGTGATGAAATATATCTCTCCTCCACTTTGAGCCATGAGAGATTGACATGAATATCATTGTTAGCTCCCTGTGTACATGGAAGGGCCAACTGTGCTACTTATTATTATCCCCATCTTAGCTACTGTTGTATCAACATGTTTTGACCCTGACAGTTTACAATCCAGGGTTACTCCAAGCAGTTTAGTCACCTCAACTTGCTCAATTTCCACATTATTCATTACAAGATTTAGTTGGTTTAGTGAATGATTTGTCCCAAATACAATGCTTTTAGTTTTTGAAATATTTAAATTATTCCTTGCCACCCATTCTGAAACTAACTGCAGCTCTTTAAGTGTTGCAGTCTTTTCAGTCGCTGTAGTAGTTGACATGTATAGTGTTGAGTCATCCACATACATAGACACACTGGCTTTACTCAAAGATTGAAAAAATGGGCCTTGACAGCTGCCTTGGGTAATTCCTGATTCTACCTGGATTATGTTGGAGAGGCTTCCATTAAAGAATAAGAATACCCTCAGTGTTCTGTTAGACCGGTAACTCTTTATCCACAATATAGCAGGGGGTGTAAAGCCATGACAAGTTTTTCCAGCAGCAGACTATGAGCGATAATGTCAAAAGCCACACTGAAGTCTAACAACAGTCCCCACAATCTTTTTATCAGCAATTTCTCTCAGCCAATCATCATTCATTTGTGTAAGTGCTTTGCTTGTTGAATGCCCTTCCCTATAAGCGTGCTGAAAGTCTGTTGACAATTTGTTTACTGTAAAATAGTATTCTATCTGGTCAAACACAATTATTTTCAGAAGTTTAATAAGGGTTGGTAACGCGCTGATTGGTCGTCTATTTGAGCCAGTGAAGGGGGCTTTACTATTCTTAGGTAGTGGAAATACTTCTGCTTCCCTGCAGGCCTGAGGGCACACACTTTCTAGTGGGCGTAAATTGAACATATGGCAAATAGGAGTGGCAATCTCGTCCGCTATTATCCTCAGTAATTTTCCATCCAAGTTGTCAGACCCCGGTGGCTTGTCGTTGTTGATAGACGACAATCATTTTTTCACCTCTTCCACACTCACTTTACAGAATTCAAAATTACAATGCTTGTCTTTCATAATTTGATCAGTTATACTTGGATGTCATGCCTAAGTTTGTTAATCTTGCCAATGAAAAAATCATTAAAGTAATTGGCAATATCAGTGGGTTTTGTGGTGAATGAGCCATCTGATTCAATGAATGATGGAGCTGAGTTTGCCTTTTGCACAAAATTTCATTTAAGGTGCTCCAAAGCTTTTTACTATCATTCTTTATATCATTTGTCTTTGTTTCATAGTATAGTTTCTTTTTCTTTTTATTCAGTTTAGTCACATGATTTCTCAATTTGCAGTACGTTTGCCAATCGGTTGTGCAGCCAGACTTATTTGCCAGTCCTTTTGCCTCATCACTCTCAACCATACAGTTTTTTTCAATTCCTCATCAATCCACGGGGATGTATGTTTTTACAGTCTTTTTCTTAATGGGTGCATGCTTATTAGGAACTGGAATAAGCAATTTCATGAATGTTTTAAGTGCAACGTTCCAACAACATAGGAATCACTACAAAACTTATTGTATGACCTCTTGTACACTATATTAGGCCCAGTCTTTGGAACTTTGGTTTTCCTAGATATGGCTACTATATTGTGATCACTACATCCGATGGATTTGGATACTGCTTTCAAACAAATTTCTGTAGCATTAGTAAAGATGTGATCAATACATGACTGTAAGTCGCTTTGGATAAAAGCGTCTGCTAAATGGCATATTATTATTATTATTGATGATTTCATTCCTGTGCTGTTTGTAACTACCCTGGTAGGTTGACTGATAACCTGAACCAGCTTGCAGGCACTGGGTACAGTTTTAAGCGTTTTCTTGAGTGGGCAGCTTGATGAAAGCCAGTCCAATATTTAAATCACCCAGAAAATATAGTGGGGAGAACAAGTATTTGATACACTGCCGATTTTGCAGGTTTTCCTACTTACAATGCATGTAGAGGTCTGTAATTTTTATCATAGGTACACTTCAACTGTGAGAGATGGAATCTAAAACCAAAATACAGAAAATCACATTGTATGATTTTTAAGTAATTAATTTGCATTTTATTGCATGACATAAGTATTTGATACATCAGAAAAGCAGAACTTAATATTTGGTACAGAAACCTTTGTTTGCAATTACAGAGATCATACGTTTCCTGTAGGTCTTGACCAGGTTTGCACACACTGCAGCAGGGATTTTGGCCCACTCCTCCATACAGACCTTCTCCAGATCCTTCAGGTTTCGGGGCTGTCGCTGGGCAATACGGACTTTCAGCTCCCTCCAAAGATTTTCTATTGGGTTCAGGTCTGGAGACTGGCTAGGCCACTCCAGGACCTTGAGATGCTTCTTACGGAGCCACTCCTTAGTTGCCCTGGCTGTGTGTTTCGGGTCGTTGTCATGCTGGAAGACCCAGCCACGACCCATCTTCAATGCTCTTACTGAGGGAAGGAGGTTGTTGGCCAAGATCTCGCCAAACATGGCCCCATCCATCCTCCCCTCAAGACGGTGCAGTCGTCCTGTCCCCTTTGCAGAAAAGCATCCCCAAAGAATGATGTTTCCACCTCCATGCTTCACGGTTGGGATGGTGTTCTTGGGGTTGTACTCATCCTTCTTCTTCCTCCAAACACGGCGAGTGGAGTTTAGACCAAAAAGCTCTATTTTTGTCTCATCAGACCACATGACCTTCTCCCATTCCTCCTCTGGATCATCCAGATGGTCATTGGCAAACTTCAGACGGGCCTGGACATGCGCTGGCTTGAGCAGGGGGACCTTGCGTGCGCTGCAGGATTTTAATCCATGACGGCATAGTGTGTTACTAATGGTTTTCTTTGAGACTGTGGTCCCAGCTCTCTTCAGGTCATTGACCAGGTCCTGCCGTGTAGTTCTGGGCTGATCCCTCACCTTCCTCATGATCATTGATGCCCCACGAGGTGAGATCTTGCATGGAGCCCCAGACCGAGGGTGATTGACCGTCATCTTGAACTTCTTCCATTTTCTAATAATTGCGCCAACAGTTGTTGCCTTCTCACCAAGCTGCTTACCTATTGTCCTGTAGCCCATCCCAGCCTTGTGCAGGTCTACATACATCAGTTTATCCCTGATGTCCTTACACAGCTCTCTGGTCTTGGCCATTGTGGAGAGGTTGGAGTCTGTTTGATTGAGTGTGTGGACAGGTGTTTTTATACAGGTAACGAGTTCAAACAGGTGCAGTTAATACAGGTAATGAGTGGAGAACAGGATGGCTTCTTAAAGAAAAACTAACAGGTCTGTGAGAGCCGGAATTCTTACTGGTTGGTAGGTGATCAAATACTTTTGTCATGCAATAAAATGCAAATTAATTACTTAAAAATCATACAATATGATTTTCTGGATTTTTGTTTTAGATTCCGTCTCTCACAGTTGAAGTGTACCTATGATATAAATTACAGACCTCTACATGCTTTGTAAGTAGGAAAACCTGCAAAATCGGCAGTGTATCAAATACTTGTTCTCCCCACTGTATACCTCTCTGTTGATATCACATACATTATCAAGCATTTCACACGTTATCCAGATACTGACTGTTAGCACTTGGTGGTCTATAGCAGCTTCCCACTAGAATGGGCTGTAGGTGAGGCAGATGAACCTGTAGCCATATTACTTCAACAGTATTTAACTAGAGATCCTCTCTAAGCTTTACAGGAATGTGGTTCTGAATATAAACAGCAACACCTCCAACATTGACATTTCTGTATTTTCTGTAGATGTTATAACCATGTATTGCTACCACTGTATCATCAAAGGTATTATCTAAGTGAGTTTCAGAGCAAATGATTGATTTCATGAACCTTGTTTCTTAAGCTACATACAGTACCAGTCAAAGGTTTGGACACACCAACGCATTCAAGGGTTTTTCTTTATTTTTTTATATTTTCTACATTGTAGAATAATAGTGAAGACATCAACACTATGAAATAACATATATGGAATCATGTAGTAACCAAAAAAGTGTTAAACAAATCAAAAAATATTCACCTGGAATGCTTTTCCAACAGTCTTGAAGGAGTTCCCACATATGCTGAGCACTTGTTGGCTGCTTTTCCTTCAATCTGCGGTCCAACTCATCCCAAACCATATCAATTGGGTTGATGTCGGGTGATTGTGGAGGCCAGGTCATCTGATGCAGCACTCCATCACTCTCCTTCTTGGTCAAATAACCCTTACACAGCCTGGAGGGTCATTGTCCTGTTGAAAAACAAATGATAGTCCCACTAAGCGCAAACCAGATGGGATGGCGTATCACTGCAGAATGCTGCGGTAGCCATGCTGGTTAAGTGTGCCTTGAATTCTAAATAAATCACTGACATTGTCACCAGCAAAGCACCATCACACCACCACCTCCATGCTTCACGGTGGGAACCACACATGCAGAGATCATCCGTTCACCAACTCTACATCTCACAAAGATACGCCGGTTGGAACCAAAAATCTCAAATTTGGACTCATCAGACCAAACGACAGATTTCCACCGGTCTAATGTCCATTGCTCGTGTTTCTTGGCCCAAGCAAATCTCTTCTTCGTATTGGTGTCCTTTTAGTAGTGTTTTTTTTTTGTTGCAGCAATTTGACCATAAAGGCCTGATTCACGCAGTCTCCTCTGAACAGTTGATGTTGATGTCTGTTACTTCAACTCTGTGAAGCATTTATTTGGGCTGCAATCTGAAGTGCAGTTAACTCTAATAAACGTATCCTCTGCAGCAGAGGTAACTCTGGGTCTTCCTTTCCTGTGGCGGTCCTCATGAGAGGCAGTTTCATTATAGCACTTGATGGTTTTTGCGACTGCACTTGAAGAAACTTTCAAAGTTCTTGAAATTTTCCAGATTGATTGACCTTCATGTCTTAAAGTAATGATGGACTGTCATTTCTCTTTGCTTATTTGAGCTGTTCTTGCCATAAAATGAACTTGGTCTTTTACCAAATAGGGCTACAGTTGACGTCGGAAGTTTACATACACCTTAGCCAAATACATTTAAACTCAGTTTTTCACAATTCCAGACATTTAATCCTAGTAAATATTCCCTGTCTTAGGTCAGTTAGGATCACCACTTTATTTTAAGAATGTGAAATGTCAGAATAATAGTAGAGAGAATGATTTATTTCAGCTTTTATTTCTTTCATCACATTCCCAGTGGGTTAGAAGTTTACATACACTCAATTAGTATTTGGTAGCATTGCCTTTAAATTGTTTAACTTGGGTCAAACGTTTCGGGTAGCCTTCCACAAGCTTCCCACAATAAGTTGGGTGAATTTTGGCCCATTCCTCCTGACAGAGCTGGTGTAACTGAGTCAGGTTTGTAGGCCTCCTTGCTCGCACACACTTTTTCAGTTCTGCCCACACATTTTCTATAGGATTGAGGTCAATACCTTGACTTTGTTGTCCTTAAGCCATTTTGCCACAACTTTGGAAGTGTGCTTGGGGTCATTGTCCATTTGGAAGACCCATTTGCGACCAAGCTTTAACTTCCTGACTGATGTCTTGAGATGTTGCTTCAATATATCCACATAATTTTGCTTCCTCATGATGCCATCTATTTTGTGAAGTGCACCAGTCCCTCCTGCAGCAAAGCACCCCCACAGCATGATGCTGCCACCCCCGTGCTTCACGGTTGGGATGGTGTTCTTCGGCTTGCAAGCAACCCCCTTGTTCCTCCAAACATAACAATGGTCATTATGGCCAAGCAGTTCTATTTTTGTTACATCAGACCAGAAGACATTTCTCCAAAAAGCACGATCTTTGTCCCCATATGCAGTTGCAAACCGTAGTTTGGCTTTTTTATGGCGGTTTTGGAGCAGTGGCTTCTTCCTTGCTGAGCGGCCTTTCAGGTTATGTCGATATAGGACTCGTTTTACTGTGGATATAGATACTTTTGTACCTGTTTCCTCCAGCATCTTCGCAAGGTCCTTTGCTGCTGTTCTGGGATTGATTTGCACTTTTCGCACCAAAGTACGTTAATCTCTAGGAGACAGAACGCGTCTCCTTCCTGAGCGGTATGATAGCTGCGTTGTGTTTATACTTGCCTACTATTGTTTGTACAGATGAACGTGGTACCTTCAGGCGTTTGGAAATTGCTCCCGAAGATGACCCAGACTTGTGGAGGTCTACAAAGTTGTGAAGAGAGAGAATCCTGCTAAAGCGTTCAATTCCATGATTCAGAGAGGGCACAGGGCCAGATATGATGGGTATTTTATTAGTGTCTAGCAGAGAATCAATCAGTTCTTTAAAATCCAGTTTCAACAGTTCAGAGCTGCCCTTCATAATGTCATTAAAACCCACATTAACTACGATAGAATCGATTTCCATGTCCTGGCGTAGAACATACGGGAGCAGCTTAGTAATGTCATTTACTCGTGCTCCGGGAAGGACGTTGTTTTTGAACAAGGAACGGTGACATTTCTTACCATGGAGCTGCCCAAAATCACGGCTGGCGAGAAGGACGAGGAAATCCGCCCACTCCCACGCTTCACAGAATTCGGAGAACCCCTTTAGGACGGGCGAGAGGCAGGAAAACTTGAGCCCGTAGCGCCTGGTGCAGGCCTCCTACAGATGGAGAAGCCCTGCTCGATCCAGATCAGGGACGGAAGGTCGGAACGTCAACTTCGAAATCGTAGGAGGAGGAGTAGGCACAGCGGCCGCAGACACAGGTACCCCCAGCATCGAAGGTACAGGAAGATGAGACTCCAGGGCGACGAAACTATTAGTTGTTTGTATCCGCTCCGGGCATCTCGTTGGGAGTGTAGCCTGCTTTGCGGGAGGCCGCTCTCTTCGGCTTCCACGGCTCGTGACATGCGACCATCGTTGATTGGCTTGCTCCTCTTGCTGTGCTCAGATGAGGCAGGAGATGGCTCCCCTGGCGAACGAAGTCCAGGCAACACCGACCAGTCGGACAACGACAAACGACAAGGCGGAGATGCATCCAACAAGCGCGAACGCCGTCCAGTCACCGGCGTAGAAAAGGTAAACATTTCACTCTGCGTTTTCCCCAGTTTTTTACGTAGGCTGGCGACCTGCTTGATCAAGGAAGCCACTTCAATCCTATAATCCTTGGCAAGCAAACAACTGCCGCATTGGAACTCCGAGTGAGCCAGTTTGTCCCTAAACAAAGCGTAGTAGATAGAGATCCTACATCGCTGGAAACATTAATTTACTTCTCCAGACAAAAAGGGCTCCATTGCAAAACTCATCTGGGACTAACTTGGTTATCTTGATGGCTAGCAGCTAGTGGCTCTGTCAAGCAGGCTTCAACCTGTCTGTTAAGCAGGATTCCGGGACAATAAATGGCGGTCCTAGCTGTTAAAAGCTAACCACGTCGTGGAATCCATGCAAGAACAAGTTCAGTATTTATATCTAATGAAGAGTGGTTATTTTTATGTCAAAAACAACAAATGGAGTGTTTCCTGCATACAGTGTTCGATTTAAAGCTACGGCGACAATTTCAGAATGTAAAAGGCTATTACTACAATTTCAATAAAACAAGTCTCCAACATAAGGAAAATGTCTACATTTCAGCTGTTTCAAAAACATTGCTTTGCTATTTAAAAAAACATACTCTAAAAGTGTTGGCTCAATGAGACAATTCTGTTTACACTGCCCTGCTTAAGAGTGGGGTAACTGTCGGGCGAGTGTCGTGCGCTTCCTCCGGAGGTAGCGGTCTAGCATGACAAGTTCACAAGTTTACATTGTAGTAATATGTGTAGCCTAGGGTATTTTTGCAAGTCTAGTGAGTGTGAAGACCCTCTTTGTTAGGAAAGAGGCTCCTGTTATTCTTTGAGGTGTGATTATGCTATAAAAAAGTTTGCCTATCTGTATGAATATTTTTTTCTGGGAGACTGCAGTGAAAGTGGGCGACAGGCGACCGCCATTTAATTAGCAGCTGTCAAGCTCTCTCTTCTCTCTGAGTTATGATGCATGCTGTCACACTGGAGAAGTCTGCCTAGCAATAGTTTAGCTAATTCCCAAAACACCACAGCAGAGACCCACACCTGACACAGTATGCAGATCATAATAATATGCCATTTAGCAGACGCTTTTATCCAAAGTGACTTACAGTCATGTGTGCATACATTTTTTTACGTATGGGTGGTCCTGGGGATCGAACCCACTACGCTGGCGTTACAAGCGCCATGCTCTACCAATTGAGCTACAGAGGACCATAACAGAGGCATAACAGAAGATAAACAAGCGCTAATAGTAGTTCTCAAGGACAAATACATGCGTGAGGAGTCATGGACACGACTGTGTGTGTTAGCATGGGTGTATGCAAGAGAAAAAATACAGGCTTATTATGGTAGTCTACGGGTTTTCTGCCGAATAGACAAACAAACATCACCTTGAATGACTTGATGGTGAGTAAAGGCTTGGACCTGAAAGTGACTGACTGAATCTACTGCAATGACACAGACAGGGGCCTGCCAACAATATAATGATGTGGCAGTTCTAACGATACGTCTGTACTTAATCTGCCGGGGCAGGCACGACCAGATTGTACAAGTAGATCAAATTACTGTCCACATCGCTCACATGAGGTGTTAATCAGGTTTTTTTTGTCACTTAATCTATGTCCCTCTGCATTAGCAGACATGAGCACTGAGCAGGCTTCTGGACTTCTGGGTAGGGGGAGATAAGGGGGGAGGGGATGTTATGCATTTAGTCCAATTGGTTTCCATGGTTACTTGGGGATAAAGGCGTCCGCATGCTTCCTATCCAAAACAGTTCATGCATACTCTGAGTATACCAAACATTAGGAACACCTTCCTAATATTGAGTTGCACCCCCCCAACCCTTTTGCCCTCAGAACAGCCTCAATTCATAGGGGCATGTCCTTTACAAGATGTCAAGTGTTCCACAGGGATGCTGGTCCATGTTGACTCCAATGCTTCCCACAGTTGTGTAAGTTGGCTGGATGTCCTTTGGGTGGTGGACCATTCTTGATACACACGGGAGTGTGGAAAAACCCAGCAGAGTTGCAGTTCTTGACACAAACCGGTTCACCTGGCACGTACTACCATACCCAGTTCAAATGCACTTAACTATTTTGTCTTGCCCATGACCACACACATAATCCATATCTCAATTGTCTCAAGGCTTAGAAACCCTTCTTTAACCTGTATCCTCCCCTTCATCTACACTGATTTGAAGTAGATTTAACAAGTGACATCAATAAGGGATTATAGCTTTCACCTGGATTCACCTGGTCAGTCTGTGTCATGGAAAGAGCAGGTTCTTAATGTTTGGTATACTCAGTGTATATTATGACAACATTTTGTGATGTTTTTGTTAGTTTTGGTCTTCAGCAAGGTTTTCTTTCGCCTGTTCGTGCACACAACATTTTTCCCTGAGGCAAGCTGAAGTTCGGTAGACGAAGTCTACGCCCCTTCGTCAGTGATTGGTCAACAGTAGGGATTCTTCAATTAAGTGTTTGTTGTCATTCAACGAGACTTGTTTTCATACAAATGTTTTCACTTGAGAAATACTGCACCAAACATCTTAGTTAGATATAAAATTGCGTGACTAAAACCTCCTCGGCATAATCATATAAATTAATTACAGATTTCTTTATCTTGGATTAATTCAGACTATTTTCAGGAAGTGTATACTGGTTACAGCGTCTCAAGAGGGACAAACAGTACTATTGCAACTTTTTTTCTCGTTTTCCAAGCAAAGGTCTTTTTAAGGGAGTATGCGAGGCACAGATGTTCACTTCGCCTAGCTGAGGTCTGCTAGGAGCAAACTGAACCTAGTATGCAGACGCTTTAAGAGGTCACTGGCACTCTGGTTTTCCAATTTTGACTCGGAGTCAGTCGTCTATGAAGCGCTCCTGTCTGTATGTCAGATCTGAGACTGCTTTGTGCAGTGGAAGGATGGATGGTCCAGATGTAACCTTTCATATTTGACATTTCCCCAACACATCTCTGTTAGTTTATGAGCTCCTATGTCAGCTATGTAGACTCACTGCATGGGACTCTGGGGCATCGACCAGAGATGGAGGATTTTAGTCCATAGAAAACTATGCTCTGATTGTATACTGTTGGGCAGTGATTTATGGTTGTCTTGTTTTTCATTTAGAATAAGTGGATTGAGAACATGAGAAGAAGTTAGGGCTATAGCCTAACGTGTACTGTATAACCTTACATTACACTAAAATAGGCCAGAAATGTCCTATTCAAAACAAATTACGAGGGAGGTAACATCTATCTTCTGCTTCTCCTCCAGTTCTCTCTCAGCACCCCGAGGGCATGTGGAACTCCGTTAGAGTTAACGATCATTAAAATGCTCCATCTTAGACTCACCTGCTTGCTGGCACAGCAGAGCCCCGTGAGGCCTAATAAAGTGGGGTTTCATTCAGTAGAACAGAGCCTTCAACCTCCTTAGATAATGACACTAGCTCTCTCACTGATGGCTCTCTCCATCAACTCGGAGCAGTAGTAGTACTGGGGACCTGGCTATTGAGACCCCCCACTGTGCATCTGACCCATTTGATTAAAGAACCGTCTAAGGGTAGGAGGCAGCTGAACACGGCGGCGCCAATTTGCAGATGTTATCGCAGGTACAGCAAAATCCTTGTGTTTCTAGCTCCAACAGTGCAGTAATACCTAGCAATAAAAAAAAACACTACACACAAAATCCAGAAAAATAAGGAAATGTAAGAAGTATCAGAACAAGCAATGTCAGAGACCGGAATATAAAGCACAGCAGTATTTCAGTATAGCTGTAATTTATGAGCTTGGCTAGACATAATTACCAACCCCATTGTGTCTGATTTGGCTTTAAAAGATTTCCTCTCTGTCAAGCTCACAACACCACCACTGCTGGCTGCAGCCAGGATGAGTTGTTTTAGGATAGCAAACGTCATGGCAAACCTGCACTGTCAAGTCTTTTGGTGTCCCCTGAAGCTTTGGTACTGTCTTGTGTGGGTGGGGAGCTGCCACAGCATCTCAGATTGGTATGATGAATATGTCATCCACATCATACAGGGTCTATCAACCTATCATTATCAAATGCATACATGTATCATTACTGCATAGAGAGAGAATACACACCATCTTGCAACAGATGATTAGTCTTTTGCTCACTGTTCAGACTGTCAAGCCGGTGTTCTCCCCACTTTTTAATGTGTTATTTTATAGAAAAGTGACTTACGTGTTTCATTCACACCACCCCTTAACATGTGGTAAACATTTGAAAGAAGTCTGTGTGTATCTGTATATTACTCATTGCAAAGCTATTATAAAAATGTTTATAGACCCCCCTCACCCTTTATGCTGTGACTTCTCTGTTTCCTCTGTTTCTGTGATGTACTCTTTGTCTGGAGGCAGTCGTAATGATCACGGCTGTTTCTGTGTTCTTTCAGTACTGGATCAATGAGTTCACCACCAATCTGGGAATTGGCGTCTTTCACTCAGGGATCGAGATCTACGGCAGAGGTAAGGAAACCTCCGCTGCTATGATAACAGCCCTTGGTGGGGCTGGCTGACCAATGTTCAACCACACAACAAGGCACTCCAGTGAACTGCTGGGCTGTCAGGTGCTGCTTGGTAGAACTCCTCTGTCTGCAACGCCTCATCATCAAGTAGAGAGGGCAGTGAGTCAGATACTATGGTACTTTTAGTACCTGACATTAGGATTGTAACAGATGGTGGTAGAAATAACATAAGGATGGAAGGATAAACATGTAAGAAGGGTTTCAAATAGCTGTAGCTGCTAACTCGTTGTTACTCATAATGCCTACTCATGTCTCAGATAAAAACAAGCCACATCAACCCAACCTGAGGAATCTTTGTTAGCTAATTACCAGCTTCACTACAAACCGGACACACTTTTGCCATTTTACTGTTTCTGGCTATTTCTGTTATTTAGGATCATATGGGTTCTTCCTCGAATTAAAAAAATAGACTCTAAATGACATTGCCACGAGCTGCACCGCAGATATTGAGATTAGCAAGTTGCAAGACTGCTGTCACACACAGAATCTGCGCATGTGCACAGGTTCACTTCACGCTGTAACAGCGTGGTAGCCAGGGCACCAAACCAGCAGAGAAGTTGAGCCTCGCGCTTCAACACTCTTAGTTGTTGTGGAAATTGACCAACTGCTGTTTACTTTCTGCATCTGTCATATCGCTGAGTCTATCTTTTTAAAATCGCTTTATTCTAGAATCAGCCTCCCAGTCGCTCAGCTTTATTGATCAAGGAGAAGTGGAAGTGGTAGCTTGTCTTTTAGTTGAAAACACTGGTGGTTCATTCTGTTAAACTCAGCGTCTCGCCTGTGGTTTGAACCTCATAGCTCAGCCTATTAAAAGCTGCTTTCATCTATGCATTTTAAAAGAAAGCTCTGAATCCAAATATATCCTCATGGCAACCCCTTCAGTTTTATGGTAGGACGGACCTGGGTATTTCTAATGCCTGGCTTGTTTACCCTTAATTGGGCTGATTCAGGGAGACTGACAATCCCAGCAACAGATGGTGTAGATTAGGCACACAATTATTGCCTTTTACATTACTTTATGAGCAGCGCAAGCTGGCAATTATTTACTGTGTGTGTCTTTATGAGAGAGTGAGTTTGCCAAAACTGACACAGTTTATAAATTATGTGCAATGGATGTGCCGTGTGTCTCTGTGTCATTCATGGAGAGAGTGCATGAGTTATTGAAATTCTGATCAGCAGGCAGCCCAATTAGTGAACAGGAGTTAGTAGCAGGGTGGATCAGAGGGGCGGGAACAGGGCTCTGGAGATCCCCATCAGCTACACCCATCATGGAGCTGGGAGCTATAAGGACTGATGGAGCTATAAAGACCTTCCACTACCTTCCTTAGACTGCCTCAGCCCGTCACAACAGACTACAATACTACCCCCCACACTCACCTCAAACACAGCAATTCCGTTCTTTTACTTTTAGATCTGTGTGTATTGTTGTGAATTGTTAGATATTACTGCACTGCTGGAGCTAGGAACACAAGCATTTCGCTACACCCGCAATAACATCTGCTAAATATGTGTATGAGACAATACAATTTGATTTCATTTGAACACCCCCCCACACTCACCTCAAACACAGCAACACCACCCGCCCCCACACTCAACGCCACTCACCCCAACTAACCTCAAATACGGCAACACCACCCCACACTCACCTCCACCCACCCACACTCACCTCCACCTGCTCCACACTCATCTCAAACATAGCAACACAGCCCCACCCGCCCCACACTCACCTCCACCCGCCCCCCACACTCATCTCAAACACAGCAACACCACCCCCCACCCGCCCCACACTCATCTCCACCCGCCCCAACTCATCTCAAACACAGCAACACAGCCCCACCCGCCCCACACTCATCTGTGAACTTCCCACCCACCTCTACTAGTACTACTGTTGTGTGCTATGAATCTTTGTATAGTGTTTTTGACTTCCTCTGTGTGATCTGATCATTGTCCTGATCTTTCAGAGTTTGCCTATGGAGGACACCCATATCCATTTTCAGGGATATTTGAGATAACGCCAGGGGATGCCACAGAACTCGGGGAGACATTCAAATTCAAGTGAGTATCACGGCTTAAATCGAGGGTTTCTTGAAAAACAAGGTATGGTTAGTTGCCTAGTTGAGCTAAAACATGAGAACATCCTTAAACCTGTTTGTAGTGGAACCAGTACTGTTGTTGACGTTTTGGTAGATATGTTTACTTATGTGTTCTTTCTTCACTGCTTGTGATGGATTCTGAAAACTGGTCATTTCTATTCATAATGGTCAAGTTTTTTTTTTCTTCTGTTAAGCAGAACATAGGATCACGAGAATACCGAGAAGTCACATAGGATTTCTGCCTCAAGCGACACTGAGGATCACATGAATAGCTAATGGTTACTGACAGTTTTTTTTCTTCAATTGTTGTAGAGACAACCTGCATAGCCAATTTATTTTCTTTATCTAGCAATAATTTTGTGACAAGGATGCTCCCTAAAATGGTCGTCATTATTTACTGGCTTGTTGAAGTGTCTAGCCTTTACAGCTATGTTCAATGAAGCACACTGTTACAATTATAGTGATGGAGGAGGAAGAAGAAGAGTGAAATCTCAGCTGGACTTACATAGAATGTTATTTACACACTTGCCTGTATAAGAGTACAGAAGAACGTGTGTGTGGAGTTGGGGTGTTTCTACAGCATGTCCTTGCCGATGTGCGTGCATTCATGCAAGCCCCTAGTTGGCGTCTGGCTACTTTTGATTGTGTGTGTACTGTGTGTGTGAGGCTTGAGCGAGTGGCTCTGTAGCTTGTTTGCATAAATGATGCTCTAGTTGAGCAGCCCCATGGCACTGGAGTGTCTCTGCTACTGATGCCAATGAGTAGAACATGTTCTAAATAAACTTTCTGTGTATGGTTTGTTTATTTCTTTGTGTGTGTGTACACCTGCTATGGGAGGATACTATATGGGAGAGACGATAAAACATCACAGTAATGTTGGTTGGATGACGCAATTGTTTTGCGTTCTACATAAAAACAACTTGCAGGATCTTCTATATAATCATTTCCAGGGGTTGCCTAACTATTGTCATGTCCTCCCTCACATAATGCCTCCAGCATCCATTTTCCTAACTTACCTTTATCTATATAGCTCTATGTGCACTCTACTTATTTGTATATAATGTATGTAAACTCTGTGTAAACTCCTCTGTCTGTATTCTGTCTCTAAATGTTGTCTATCACGAGCAGCACCATATCACTAAGTAACATTCAGAGTGTGTGTAAATGTCCTTGGCGAATGAAGATGATTCTCATCTTCTGATGGTGGTTGTTGAGTGATAAGGCTGCTCCTGTTTATGTACAGCAATGCTCCGAAGATACTGTAGTTGCTAACACCGTGGTCCATTTCTCGCCCACAGCTCAGACATGCTGCATTTTGGTTAGGCTGAGTCACTTCTGTGAAGATGAAGAGCTTCATCTATAATTGAAGTGAACTCTGCCTGTGTAGTCATTACTCAGATGGGCCGGTCTGTTGTGTAGATTCCATGCATAGCATTTTTTATCTAAAATGATAAAAGGTAGATTATGAAGTCTTTAGGCAACATTTTACATCCGCAAAACTGCCCTTGAGCTCTGCAAATAATCTTGAATAGTCACAATAAGTAGGAATTATAATTTCTCATTTTAAAATGTAAAACATTGCCTTGTATGGTGAAAAAAGGTGCTTAGAATTGACCTTCTCCTCTGTGTTGATCCTGTTCCTGGCATCAGAGAGGCCATTGTTCTGGGCAGCACAGACTTCACAGAGGAGGATGTGGAGCGCATTGTGGAGGAGCTGGGGAAGGAGTACAAGGGGAATGCCTACCACCTCATGCACAAGAACTGTAACCACTTTTCCTCAGCCCTGTCGGAGGTAAGGGACGCTCTGAACATTCACACACACACACACACACATATATTATTTATGCCCAAGCTCTCCTTAAGGAAAGACAAAGGCCTATATCCCTGCGTTGTCCAGGGTGCGTCACAGTGGTCCACATAAGACAAGAATTCCATCCTCCCCACCAGCTCACCTCTTGTCACCAGGGCTAGAGCATTCTAGGTCAGGGTGCCTGGATGTAGTGCCACTTTGCCCTGACGTTGAACCTGCCAGATGCCAGGTCCAGCCTAGCACAGTCTCACAAAGAGCAGAGAAGGAGAATCCCCCACACCCCACGGGACAGATGACAAATATCTCAACCTGTGTTAGTTCAGTGTGTTGAGTAGAAGCCAAGCAATTTGAGTTTATAAGTACAGTGTTAGAGCAGATTGGTGGAGCGGGTGAATAATGAGTATGATTACACCCATCATTTGTGTGGCAGACAGGAATTAGAGAGCTCTGCTGCAAGCCCAGACACACTGCCCCAGCTGCCAGGCCCACTGCCCCAGCTGCCAGGCCCACTGCCCCAGCTGCCAGGCCCACTGCCCCAGCTGCCAGGCCCACTGCCCCAGCTGCCAGGCCCACTGCCCCAGCTGCCAGGCCCACTGCCCCAGCTGCCAGGCCCACTGCCCCAGCTGCCAGGCCCACTGCCCCAGCTGCCAGGCCCTGTCATACACCACTGACAGAAACTCCTCCTGACTCATACACCTACATATGCAAATACAACACACACACATATACTAGCAAACACCTACATATGCAAATACAACACACACACATATACTAGCAAACACCTACAGACAAACTCACTCTCTCACACATGTATGCTCACACAATGTGACTGTTTGAATAGAATTCATTGCATAGTTCAATGATTTCCTCAGAGAACCCAGTGTATTTGAACCAAATTGTTCTAGAGAGAGGAAATTAGGCTAATTGTCAATTCTTACAGAGCATTCTGTCTTCTCCCATCATTTACACCCCTTGGTCTTGTTGATTCCCATCTTTATAATGAAACACTGCACTAGTGCAGTGGATATTCACTTCTGTGGCCGTTCCTGTCTATTAGGGACTGTCTTTAGCTGTGAAGTACGTGTGAATGTGTTTCCTGGGGACGGTGAAGAGGGAGGTGACTAATACTCAGATGTCTCTAACACTGGTAATCCTCTCTTCATTTGAAAGGCAAATGAAGTGGGCCTGATGACACTCTGGATAAGAACATATTTACAGTGAAACCAGCACCTCTTCCTCTTGAAGTGTTGAAACACTCATTTAGCTCGTATCATCTTGTTAACACTGCTACAACCAAACACGTCTAGTATGACTCAATGTATGACTATATTGTGTAGACTGAGTCAGAGCGTTGTTTCTAGTCATTTGCGATTCCCACCCAAAAAAAAGTATATTAATGTAAGCAAATAATTTTAAGATGTATCTATGCATAGCCTAGATATGTAATCTTGTTGTAGAGTCCTCTCCCTATTGGATGATAGAATTGTTCAGGAATAGAATGGAGATGTCTGCCTCAGGCATACAGCGCTTCTCTCTCTTCCTTGTTGTGTGGGAAGGATCTGTTTGACAGTTTCATTTTTCTGACAGCCTGATTTGCTCGTGGGATTATGCGTGATTGCTCCACAGTGAAGGAATCTGTGAGAGAGAACTTTGAATGGGATTAGCTCTGCAAAGACCACCACAGATCCCCAGCTCTAGGTGTGATAGTTATTTATTTCAGACCTGTTAGGTTTCTGTACAGAAATCCTACATCCAGGACGGCAGCCTATCATTGTCTTTCATTTCTCTGTGGTCTATTTTAGGTGATAATTTGCAAAAAAAATGATGATACTGTATGGGAGAACACAGCATTCCTACTGAAACTGATTTCTCAACCGCAGAGAATCAATCAACCGATTGGTAGCCTATTTCTCATGGGTAGCCTATATAGACATATTGTCATTGGTAGCCTACATCAAGCCTCATGAGCAATGTCTTGCCTTTTCATGTGAAATGTAGGCGAAGACTAACAACCTCACAATTACATTGTGCAGTTGTGAACATTAATGTCACTGCTCACAAGGATGTTAACCCACACACAATTGAAGCACATCACTGCAGGCTTGTTTGAGGCGTTAAGGCTATTTTATAGCTCCATCCCATCAGGCCACAGCCTCCAGAATGATTATCCTCCTCTCTGCCTCAGTGCTGCTGCTGTTATCATCACACTTAGCTTGTTTTTCACAGCCAGAGGCTTTTCCCATCCAATACCTGGTTTTTCCAAAGTGGAATACTTCCATTACACGTCAAGAGGACTAAAGATACAAATCTACAGCTAATACCACTTTGAAAGAAAGGGCAATTTGTGTTTCTCTGCATTTACTGGGTCAGTTTGTTGGTTTGGTGTTCGCTTTGGACCACAAGGTTTGAAAATATTGGTTTTATGGTTGCACTATTTTCACAGGAAATATATTTTTATCGTGATGTGAGAAATTCTAAGAACGTCATATGTGTTAGAGAAGCGAGAGGGGACAGATAACAATTCAACACCGGTGTCTTTGTCAGAGTCTTGACCAGAAGTAAACTCTTCCATTCACTGGGGTGATAACATGTTACTGTGCTGAGCAAAAGGAATGGTCCTGGCTAGTGGCCATTAATGAAGTCATTACATTGTAATGATGTCCGTACTTAGCAAGACGATACATCCACACTATTTTCACATTATAATAGCACCCAGTCCATCAGATGAATAAGGGTCCAATTGAATACAGTCTAGTGGAGTACATTCCAATACCTCAATGACCATTAGCTATATCCTGCTTAGTAGGACCAAATGCCTTACTGCTACAGTATCAGCAGATCCATTTCCAGTAAGGCCTAGCACTCTAGTATCAGGTATCAGTGCTGCATGTCTCTGTTCTACTCTGCGCTCTTCCTGTCTGTCCATCAGATCCTGTGTGGCAGGGAGATCCCGCGCTGGGTGAACCGGCTGGCCTACTTCAGCTCCTGTGTGCCCTTCCTGCAGAGCTGCCTGCCCAAAGAGTGGCTGACCCCGGCCGCCCTGCAGTCCAGCGTCAGCCAGGAGCTCCAGGGGGAACTGGAGGAGGCAGAGGACGCCTCCGCCTCTCTGGCCTCCATGAGCTCCATGCCTTCCCCCTCCCTCTCCTCTCCTTCCCCCTCCAGGCTGCCCAGGGTTCCCCGACATCAGCCCCGCCGATAGGACTAGTCCCAGGGTTCACCATTGCCTTCAGTGACAGGCTCTGGCAGGGCCCCTCCACATGGACAGGCTTACTGTACTGTACACCACTCTGCCAATAGACACTAACCCCAAACCCAACCCACCCCCTACCTACCGCCCCTGCCTACTGCGCTCCTGATGAGACTTGCCATCCACCAGCGGCATTGAAGCCCCGCCTACACTGACTTGACTGGCAGACTTGGGGTAATGGCTACAGGCTCGGAGTACTGTTGTTTTACACGTAAAAAACAACATTCAGATCATGTTTTGTGTAATTTCTTCATTTTCTTGGCCTTTATTTTATATACTCAGGACTCTAAAAAAATATTTTCTATGTTTAGCTTCTTTTGCTTTTCTAACGCTTTAGTCATCACTCTATATAGCATTTTCTAAAATGCATTTTTAATCCTCTTTTGTTTACAACCTGTTTGTGTGTGTATGTTTATGAGTGTGTGTTTTACAATTACCGAGAAGCTACCACCTGGGCCAAACACCTCCACACTTTTCTTACGACACACACAGCTGATGTCTACCCCCGTGGCAGCTGTGCCTGGAGATTTTTACTGTACCTGCTCGTTGAGCTCTGCACTGTTTCTCTATAGTTTACCTGTTTCTCTCTTTGTAAAGCAGCGGACTCCTTAACCTATAATAACTAACTTACTTCAGATGTTTTACACCGTTTTTAGAGTCTTCTGTGTAACTGAAAATATTTGTATCTCGTTTTAAAGTTATTAAAGAAAAATATATGACATAGATTGTTGTTTTAATGAGTTATTAACTAAACGTATTCTCCCTACTGAACATGGTGCTGATGTCAATATAGCTTAATTACATTTCTAATAGCCAGGAGGGAGTCAGCCTATTTGTATGCAGACTCCCCCCTCCTCCATCTGGGTTGCTGCTGTTGCCCTTGACTGCAATAACATCTCTGTGACAGAAATCTGATTGGCCTCCATTGTTTGGATTGTACTTGGCACATACCTATGGCTATTGAACAACACTCAACTTGTATTAACATGGGTTTTCCTGTTGAAGTAGCAGTTGTTGCCCAAACAGGATATTTCCCCACAGTATATGAAGGCTCCAGACTGATTAATGTTAGCAAAGAGACACTGTAGATTTCCCACCATTCATGACTCCAAAAAAAGCTAGATTCAAGCTTACTGTATTTTCTCTCAAGATAAATGTTCTGTGAAACTGACCAACCTGCTCAGGATGTGCTACCTCAATGGGAATTTTCATGGAACTTTCTGTCAAATGGAGAAGTTCTGGAAAAAGTGAGCTGTCCATCTTAACTCAAAAGCAGTAGAGCTAACTACTAAATGTGATCATTAATATTTACTCACTGTGCCTTTTTGACCCTAGATACGCAATCCTTTTAGCCAGAATTTTCCATTTAGAGTGAGGTAGCTCAGATTTTCAGACCACCAAGGTCCTTGCTCGGTTGCCGTCAGTGTCAACTGTCTTCACTCAGATCTCTGTGTTGACATATTTCCACCTCTCATCACCAGCCAAGGCACCAAAGGATCAAGTCCCCTAGATCTACTCTGTCATGGTGACTTGAATGACACACTTCAGATATGTCAGGATGGCTTTTTCCTCTGGAAGTCCTGTTTCTGTTACACCTCTGAGGTGTGATGACCCCCTAGTGGCGTAGTGAACACATTGCCCTGTTTAAATGAAAAATATCTCCATGAACAGTGCGCTCTGTAGCATCAGTTTATTGAATGATGAGGATGAATCTATTGAAATTGACCGATCAAAATCAAACAACCATTTTTAAAATGATTATTAAGCCCCATTGAAACAGGAGGGGACAATTATTGACAGAATTGAAGAATTCTGAATTTTAGTGTTTTAAAGGCGGGTCTCAGTGACGGTCTCCGACAGAGTAACCACAGTCTGTGTCTCCTCTGGCTGCCTGCTCAGATTATTTTTACAGCAGAGTAAAGCCTCCACTACCTCTCTGGGGCCCTTAGTCATGAAGATATAGAGGAACGGGTCCATTAGAGGACTCAGATACAGCAACAGATTGGCAATCAGCCCTAAGTATCGTACTTCCTCCTTCAACGACTTGAGCAGAATGTTCAGAATGAAGGGAAGAAACAGCACGGTATAATTGGTCAGGATGACCGCCAGTACGCCCACAGTCCTTTTTATCTCCGCTGTAGAAGTTGACCTGGAACATAGCAACGCTCTCCACGAGTCGAGGAAGAAAAACAACAATAAAGGGAAGGGAGTGAGAAGGGCCACTGCAAACCAAAACAAGTATTTAAACACTGCGAGGGCCAGAACAGCGATGGGCGCTCCCCACATAGCCAGGGAGATGATGGAGGACTGTTTAATCTTACTGCAGCAGCCGTAGCACTGTGGGTACGCCACCAGCAGGTGTCGCTCCTCTGCAATGCAAACCATAAAAGTGATGTTGGAAATGACGCCAAAATAAAAGATGAGGGTAGCAGTGTCAGCCGATAGGATACTCCCAGTGGCAGCCTGTGGTCTTCCAATGAAACTGAAAATGTCTGAAACAAGAAGGCTGATGACATGGACAGGTACAGGGTTGGGACCTTTGACCAGGTTCTTCATGGTGTAAAGGGCCAATCCAATGGCAGGTAGCCCAACGGCAAATGTTATCCAGCCAATGACCTCGGCAACGCGGTCAAAAGTAGTGTCAGCGTTTGTGTTGTTAACATATCCTATATTCATATAATTATCCATGGGGTCTGGTCATTTGAGGTGGTTTATTATGTCTTTTCGTTGTGTTTAGTTGCATTTACTAGTATAGTCATGAGTCATGTGACCGCGTCCTCTCGTCTTTCACACACTAGAATGACAGCAACATGGAAGAATGTATTAAATTCATTTAGGAGTATGTGTACAACATTTTAAATAATCACATTTGTTTAGTCTGTCAGTGACAGGCTACAGTACATTCTAGGCTACAAACAGTACGTAGGCATTCTCCCAATATCACTTCTATGTCACTCTACTTGTCCTTGAGCAGTTTAACTGTTCTTTCTTTAGTAAGACCTGTTGCTTAAAGGCTACTCACATACTTCCATCCCGTGTTCATGGATATTTTATATTTAAAATGTTTCCTGAATTCCATTCATCCCCATAGCATTTAGATCCTTTGGTATTGCCTCCCCCTGCCAAAAATAGACAGAGATAATCCATGGCCTTACCTGAAGTAGGTTTGGAGAGAACAGCATGGAAAGAGCGTTGTGTGTTCCTCCTCAGTGTATTTTACCTTGCAGTTGATGGGTGAACGTCAAATACTGTACCTGGATGATCCCCTGTACCTGGATGATCCCCACAGTAGGTGATGCGACTGGTACCAGGTCCATGCTATGAATTGGATTGATTTGCTTTTGGCTTTTTTATATAAATGTTTTATTGGTGCTGAATAGCATGGTCACTTATCTTCCTAGAACTGCTAGATAAACGGTTTCAATGAAGCTATACAGACTCACATTTCCCTAAATTCCAGTTGAGCTATGCTGATGGTAATGTAAAGTGTCAATTTGCATTTTGTACTTTGCTTAGTCTATATGTCAGGGCCTAGTTCCTCCTAACAGACACTGATGTCATTTTAACACATTCCTGTAACACATCAATGAATCTTAAAGGAGCTCAGTCATCCTAACCAACAACACTCAAAAGAGTGGTTGAACTCATGAACTTCCCTGTCAAATATCTTTCTTTAGTTAATCAACTATGTGAGCCCACAATTTCAACATTAGTGACAAGGAAGTCATTTTTCTGAAGTATTTGCTCAATAATTTGTTTAAGTTGCATTTGTGTGTGGTGGCGGACTGTTCTGACTTCAGCATTATGTCTCAACATATTTGTCTTAAGTCTGATGGACAGAGACATTGTATCTGACCTATAAAAGTGTGGTGCAGTATTGCTAGTAAGAGTTTGGTTTTTATTCTCAAGTAGCTGCCTGTACTACATACAACACATCAAGTCTGTGAATATAAAACTAACAGCTTCTTCACCCAAAATGGTGTATGCGTATTATAAGATGTATGCATGAAGTGTATTATGTTATACGTAAGATTTAATATTCCTGTTGTCATTATGAAATACAAAGCAGTGAAGTGGAAACTTTGTGTGGAACGGATTAGGATCAGGGTCTTTTAACCACTGTTAGTAATGTCATGGTTATCTCCCTGGCCAATCATCTATCTAAGACTGACAAATATATAGTCACAAAAATTGTGCAATGACTTTTGACATCCTTGAATGGTGAAGGACTTCCTGTCTAACTGTATTTAAGGCCCAGCCACTGGGTGCGCACAGTGAGTATCTGTGGCATAAAAAAAAAACAGTTACTGGACAATTTTTTGCATGTTTCTAACTTGCATTTACACTTCCTGATAATTGGTTGATTTATTGTAAAAGGCTTATTGCCTCTTCTGATAAGAGCTACAAGACAAACAGAAATTCATATAAATTAACCTCCAGGTAAGACCGTACTGTAGATTTCACATGATTGCTAAAGGGCTATTTGAACTTTGCTTGTGCTACACATGTTAAACACTGAATTGCGCAGTGATTACTTTAATTGTTTTCTATTAGTATGTGATATTCATAAATGTGATTATGGCTCTATTTGTATTTATTATGGATCCCCATTAGCTGCTGCCAAGGCACCAACTACTCTTCCTGGGGTCCAGCAAAATTAAGGCAGGTATACATTTAAAAAAACATTACAATACATTCATAACAGATTTCACAGCACACTAAGTGTGTGCCCTCAGGCCCCTACTCCACTACCACATATCTACAACACAAAATCCATGTGTACGTGTGTGTATAGAGCATATGTTATCATGTATGCATGTGTCTGTGCCTATGTTTGTGTTGCTTCACAGTCCCCGCTGTTCCGTAAGGTGTATTTTTATCTGGTTTTAAAATCTGATTAGTTAATTGCATGAACATTTCATAAAAAAATATATTTAAGGTATCCTAACAATTACACATTGATGTAAGAATATGACTTTGAAAATGCCTTGTATGTATTGATTACGGAATGAAAAGGAGCGATTTTTTTTTTTATTTTTTGTATATTGCTAAGGGATATTGTACTTTGACAGGTCATTTTGTATTACATATTCAGTTTTACAAAGAATACGCAGTGAGTAGAGCTATATTGAGCCTACTTCCTTATTTTTTTTAAAGGAAATGCTTAAGATATTCTAAGGAAAAATACATGATGCAGCTCAACACTAGATCTATTTCAAATAATCATTACAGGAATCTTAGATGTCATAGAGTAAAAATTGTAACCACATATTTCACACTTTTTTTTTCTTAGTGTAGACACAGCAGGAAAATATAAAGTACCTTGAACTTGGAATCAGAAGAACCCTGCCATTCACTAGTTCCTGCAACAACAAGCACCATCAAGGATGGAAGCAAACCTCTCCAATATTTCTGACAGCATCACATCAAATAAAAGCCTCATTGAAACCATTGTATGTTGGACAACATTCTCCATTGGTCTTCCTCTGATCTGTCTGGCCATTTATGCCATGTACTTCCTGATCAGAGCTGATCACATTGCTCCAGTCTATGTTATCAACCTACTTATTGCAGATCTCATTCAGATTTGCATGAGGCCAATCATACTGTTCAGTAACGGGGAATTTGTAGTGATTTTGATTGAATTCTTTGGTATCAGTGCAAGCATTGGTTTCATGGTATGCATTGCTCTCGAGAGATACCTTGTGATTGCATTTCCTCTCTGGTACCGTTTTGCCGTAACATCAAGTACTCGCTCATAGTGTCCTCCATTATCTGGGTGTTTCCTTTTATCCAAATCTCCCTGTTTTTCCTCTCACCGACTTTTGAGATTTCACTTATTTTGTTTGCAGCTATCCTCCTCATCCCCATCCCACTGCTTGCGTTCTTCCTAGTGGGCACATTGAAAGCTCTGTCCGTCTCCATCGCTGTGCCAGCCGTTGAACAGAGACGGATTATTGGTACCCTGGCCCTTGTGCTGGGCAATTACACAGTCCTGTTCCTACCCCTCATCATACAAACTCTGATATCAGGGGTAACAGCCCAACAAAATGTGGAAATTGGGACAATCTTAGAGAGTTTCAGCCCCCCTTGTGGATCCTCTGCTCTATGTGTTCATGAGAAAGGGAGCTAAGGACACTCTTCTGGCCTTTCACTGCTTCGACAAGCTGATGGGTGACCAGGAGCAGAGTCAGGTCACAAACACTATGACCATGACTGATACTGGAGTAGAAGGCTCCAGGTAGGACAGGTCCAGGATAATGGACTGTAGCTGTATGATTCACTATGTATAGTTCCTATCAAGCAACCAAATATGTATTTTGTTAACATTATACCTTGTTTTTGTTGTTGTAGTTAGAATGTGAAGAGTACATGCCTTTATAGTTAACATACAATGCATAACATACTGTATTGTACACAGGCCTATTGTGCATTGCCCTATCTTTGATGGGCTTGTATTGCAGCTTTTCAGAAATATATGGACTTTCCTTACTTCAATAAATTGATACTGTGGATATTTGAGATTGCTCTTTCTATTATTTTATCCCCATTCTCTCCCTGAGTCCCTCTAAAAGAGAACACTAAAAGTGGTCATGTTATAGACAGTTTATTCAGATCCCAATATGAGTACAAGTACATTCACATAGACATACAAGCCCATGTCTGTCGTAGCTATGACATTTGAGTTCAGTTTGAGTTCACCATACATTGGGCAGACATAACATAACATGTCATTACATGGGCAGGTGTAATATTACATGTCATTACATAGGCAGAGATGTTGGCCGACATGTCACCACATGTCACCATCCGCTAGTACTCTTTGAGTCATGCAGAAGTCTGGCTGCAGGCTCTCAATGGTACAGTCGGAAGTGTCCATGTTACAGAGGCTGCAGTCACAGCTCAGAGCCACAGGGTAGGTGACATGAGGGTCCACCCAAGGGGGACAGTCAGGTAGGCGGATCGAGATCTACGGCAGAGGTAAGGAAACCTCCGCTGCTGTGATAACAGCCCTTGGTGGGGCTGGCTGACCAATGTTCAACCACACAACAAGGCACTCCAGTGAACTGCTGGGCTGTCAGGTGCTGCTTGGTAGAACTCCTCTGTCTGCAACGCCTCATCATCAAGTAGAGAGGGCAGTGAGTCAGATACTATGGTACTTTTAGTACCTGACATTAGGATTGTAACAGATGGTGGTAGAAATAACATAAAGATGGAAGTATAAACATGTAAGAAGGGTTTCAAATAGCTGTAGCTGCTATCTCGTTGTTACTCATAATGCCTACTCATGTCTCAGATAAAAACAAGCCACATCAACCCAACCTGAGGAATCTTTGTTAGCTAATTACCAGCTTCACTACAAACCGGACACACTTTTGCCATTTTACTGTTTCTGGCTATTTCTGTTATTTAGGATCATATGGGTTCTTCCTCGAATTAAAAAAATAGACTCTAAATGACATTGCCACGAGCTGCACCGCAGATATTGAGATTAGCAAATTGCAAGACTGCTGTCACACACAGAATCTGCGCATGTGCACAGGTTCACTTCACGCTGTTACAGCGTGGTAGCCAGGGCACCAAACCAGCAGAGAAGTTGAGCCTCGCGCTTCAACACTCTTAGTTGTTGTGGAAATTGACCAACTGCTGTTTACTTTCTGCATCTGTCATATCGCTGAGTCTATCTTTTTAAAATCGCTTTATTCTAGAATCAGCCTCCCAGTCGCTCAGCTTTATTGATCAAGAAGGAGAAGTGGAAGTGGTAGCTTGTCTTTTAGTTGAAAACACTGGTGGTTCATTCTGTTAAACTCAGCGTCTCGCCTGTGGTTTGAACCTCATAGCTCAGCCTATTAAAAGCTGCTTTCATCTATGCATTTTAAAAAGAAAGCTCTGAATCCAAATATATCCTCATGGCAACCCCCTTCAGTTTTATGGTAGGACGGACCTGGGTATTTCTAATGCCTGGCTTGTTTACCCTTAATTGGGCTGATTCAGGGAGACTGACAATCCCAGCAACAGATGGTGTAGATTAGGCACACAATTATTGCCTTTTACATTACTTTATGAGCAGCGCAAGCTGGCAATTATTTACTGTGTGTGTCTTTATGAGAGAGTGAGTTTGCCAAAACTGACACAGTTTATAAATTCTGTGCAATGGATGTGCCGTGTGTCTCTGTGTCATTCATGGAGAGAGTGCATGAGTTATTGAAATTCTGATCAGCAGGCAGCCCAATTAGTGAACAGGAGTTAGTAGCAGGGTGGATCAGAGGGGCGGGAACAGGGCTCTGGAGATCCCCATCAGCTACACCCATCATGGAGCTGGGAGCTATAAGGACTGATGGAGCTATAAAGACCTTCCACTACCTTCCTTAGACTGCCTCAGCCCGTCACAACAGACTACAATACTACCCCCACACTCACCTCAAACACAGCAATTCCGTTCTTTTACTTTTAGATCTGTGTGTATTGTTGTGAATTGTTAGATATTACTGCACTGCTGGAGCTAGGAACACAAGCATTTCGCTACACCCGCAATAACATCTGCTAAATATGTGTATGAGACAATACAATTTGATTTCATTTGAACACCCCCCCACACTCACCTCAAACACAGCAACACCACCCGCCCCACACTCAACGCCACTCACCCCAACTAACCTCAAATACGGCAACACCACCCCACACTCACCTCCACCCACCCACACTCACCTCCACCTGCTCCACACTCATCTCAAACATAGCAACACAGCCCCACCCGCCCCACACTCACCTCCACCCGCCCCCACACTCATCTCAAACACAGCAACACCACCCCCACCCGCCCCACACTCATCTCCACCCGCCCCAACTCATCTCAAACACAGCAACACAGCCCCACCCGCCCCACACTCATCTGTGAACTTCCCACCCACCTCTACTAGTACTACTGTTGTGTGCTATGAATCTTTGTATAGTGTTTTTGACTTCCTCTGTGTGATCTGATCATTGTCCTGATCTTTCAGAGTTTGCCTATGGAGGACACCCATATCCATTTTCAGGGATATTTGAGATAACGCCAGGGGATGCCACAGAACTCGGGGAGACATTCAAATTCAAGTGAGTATCACGGCTTAAATCGAGGGTTTCTTGAAAAACAAGGTATGGTTAGTTGCCTAGTTGAGCTAAAACATGAGAACATCCTTAAACCTGTTTGTAGTGGAACCAGTACTGTTGTTGACGTTTTGGTAGATATGTTTACTTATGTGTTCTTTCTTCACTGCTTGTGATGGATTCTGAAAACTGGTCATTTCTATTCATAATGGTCAAGTTTTTTTTTTCTTCTGTTAAGCAGAACATAGGATCACGAGAATACCGAGAAGTCACATAGGATTTCTGCCTCAAGCGACACTGAGGATCACATGAATAGCTAATGGTTACTGACAGTTTTTTTCTTCAATTGTTGTAGAGACAACCTGCATAGCCAATTTATTTTCTTTATCTAGCAATAATTTTGTGACAAGGATGCTCCCTAAAATGGTCGTCATTATTTACTGGCTTGTTGAAGTGTCTAGCCTTTACAGCTATGTTCAATGAAGCACACTGTTACAATTATAGTGATGGAGGAAGAAGAAGAGTGAAATCTCAGCTGGACTTACATAGAATGTTATTTACACACTTGCCTGTATAAGAGTACAGAAGAACGTGTGTGTGGAGTTGGGGTGTTTCTACAGCATGTCCTTGCCGATGTGCGTGCATTCATGCAAGCCCCTAGTTGGCGTCTGGCTACTTTTGATTGTGTGTGTACTGTGTGTGTGAGGCTTGAGCGAGTGGCTCTGTAGCTTGTTTGCATAAATGATGCTCTAGTTGAGCAGCCCCATGGCACTGGAGTGTCTCTGCTACTGATGCCAATGAGTAGAACATGTTCTAAATAAACTTTCTGTGTATGGTTTGTTTATTTCTTTGTGTGTGTGTACACCTGCTATGGGAGGATACTATATGGGAGAGACGATAAAACATCACAGTAATGTTGGTTGGATGACGCAATTGTTTTGCGTTCTACATAAAAACAACTTGCAGGATCTTCTATATAATCATTTCCAGGGGTTGCCTAACTATTGTCATGTCCTCCCTCACATAATGCCTCCAGCATCCATTTTCCTAACTTACCTTTATCTATATAGCTCTATGTGCACTCTACTTATTTGTATATAATGTATGTAAACTCTGTGTAAACTCCTCTGTCTGTATTCTGTCTCTAAATGTTGTCTATCACGAGCAGCACCATATCACTAAGTAACATTCAGAGTGTGTGTAAATGTCCTTGGCGAATGAAGATGATTCTCATCTTCTGATGGTGGTTGTTGAGTGATAAGGCTGCTCCTGTTTATGTACAGCAATGCTCCGAAGATACTGTAGTTGCTAACACCGTGGTCCATTTCTCGCCCACAGCTCAGACATGCTGCATTTTGGTTAGGCTGAGTCACTTCTGTGAAGATGAAGAGCTTCATCTATAATCGAAGTGAACTCTGCCTGTGTAGTCATTACTCAGATGGGCCGGTCTGTTGTGTAGATTCCATGCATAGCATTTTTTATCTAAAATGATAAAAGGTAGATTATGAAGTCTTTAGGCAACATTTTACATCCGCAAAACTGCCCTTGAGCTCTGCAAATAATCTTGAATAGTCACAATAAGTAGGAATTATAATTTCTCATTTTAAAATGTAAAACATTGCCTTGTATGGTGAAAAAAGGTGCTTAGAATTGA
Source organism: Coregonus clupeaformis (assembly GCF_020615455.1). Taxonomy (NCBI): domain Eukaryota; kingdom Metazoa; phylum Chordata; class Actinopteri; order Salmoniformes; family Salmonidae; genus Coregonus; species Coregonus clupeaformis. The sequence goes on along the minus strand of NC_059222.1, from coordinate 15,774,951 downwards.
CCTTCTCCTCTGTGTTGATCCTGTTCCTGGCATCAGAGAGGCCATTGTTCTGGGCAGCACAGACTTCACAGAGGAGGATGTGGAGCGCATTGTGGAGGAGCTGGGGAAGGAGTACAAGGGGAATGCCTACCACCTCATGCACAAGAACTGTAACCACTTCTCCTCAGCCCTGTCGGAGGTAAGGGACGCTCTGAACATTCACTCACTCACTCACACACACACACACACACACACACACACACACACACACATATATTATTTATGCCCAAGCTCTCCTTAAGGAAAGACAAAGGCCTATATCCCTGCGTTGTCCAGGGTGCGTCACAGTGGTCCACATAAGACAAGAATTCCATCCTCCCCACCAGCTCACCTCTTGTCACCAGGGCTAGAGCATTCTAGGTCAGGGTGCCTGGATGTAGTGCCACTTTGCCCTGACGTTGAACCTGCCAGATGCCAGGTCCAGCCTAGCACAGTCTCACAAAGAGCAGAGAAGGAGAATCCCCCACACCCCACGGGACAGATGACAAATATCTCAACCTGTGTTAGTTCAGTGTGTTGAGTAGAAGCCAAGCAATTTGAGTTTATAAGTACAGTGTTAGAGCAGATTGGTGGAGCGGGTGAATAATGAGTATGATTACACCCATCATTTGTGTGGCAGACAGGAATTAGAGAGCTCTGCTGCAAGCCCAGACACACTGCCCCAGCTGCCAGGCCCACTGCCCCAGCTGCCAGGCCCACTGCCCCAGCTGCCAGGCCCACTGCCCCAGCTGCCAGGCCCACTGCCCCAGCTGCCAGGCCCACTGCCCCAGCTGCCAGGCCCACTGCCCCAGCTGCCAGGCCCACTGCCCCAGCTGCCAGGCCCACTGCCCCAGCTGCCAGGCCCACTGCCCCAGCTGCCAGGCCCACTGCCCCAGCTGCCAGGCCCTGTCATACACCACTGACAGAAACTCCTCCTGACTCATACACCTACATATGCAAATACAACACACACACATATACTAGCAAACACCTACATATGCAAATACAACACACACACATATACTAGCAAACACCTACAGACAAACTCACTCTCTCACACATGTATGCTCACACAATGTGACTGTTTGAATAGAATTCATTGCATAGTTCAATGATTTCCTCAGAGAACCCAGTGTATTTGAACCAAATTGTTCTAGAGAGAGGAAATTAGGCTAATTGTCAATTCTTACAGAGCATTCTGTCTTCTCCCATCATTTACACCCCTTGGTCTTGTTGATTCCCATCTTTATAATGAAACACTGCACTAGTGCAGTGGATATTCACTTCTGTGGCCGTTCCTGTCTATTAGGGACTGTCTTTAGCTGTGAAGTACGTGTGAATGTGTTTCCTGGGGACGGTGAAGAGGGAGGTGACTAATACTCAGATGTCTCTAACACTGATAATCCTCTCTTCATTTGAAAGGCAAATGAAGTGGGCCTGATGACACTCTGGATAAGAACATATTTACAGTGAAACCAGCACCTCTTCCTCTTGAAGTGTTGAAACACTCATTTAGCTCGTATCTGTCACAAGCCGGGCTAGAAACTCCGGTCTCAGATGTGGAGAGCTGGGGGTACTACCCCTTAGCCACAGAGGAGGTGTTGTAGGACCCAAATGAAACACCCAAGGCAATACTCCAGGCAAGTAGATTTAATGTTCCAAAACAGGAGGCAAAACAAAACAACTCCACGAGGGGAGAAAAACAAACTAAAGATAACTTTGAACAACTTACTAGGACAGACACGGTGGGACAAAGCAGGAGACACATAGTCAGGACGCAATAACCAAGTGAGAAACAAGGGGAAAACACACAGCTAAAATACACAAGGGGAAACAAGGCACAGGTGACCTGGATCAAGCTAATTAGGACACATGAGGAAGAACTAAGGCAGAGGGGAACACAGATGACCTCTAGAGGCCCGGAGACAAACAGGAGGCAGGAAGCTGACAGGACCCCCTCCTCTAGGAACGACTCCTGACGTTCCTTCCAGAACACCCTGGCCCCAGGGTGCGAAAATCTCGGATCAAACCTGGGTCCAGGATGTCCCTGGCTGGAACCCAGGAGCGCTCCTCCGGCCCGTAGCCCTCCCAGTCCACCAGATACTGCAGAGAGTTCTGGACCCTCCGGGAGTCCAGTATCCGGCGGACTGTGTAGGCTGGCTGGCCGTCAATGATCCTGGGAGGTGGCGGGGGTCTGCGTGGGGGGCAAAGGGAGAAGACAAGACAGGTTTAAGGAGTGAAACATGGAAAGTGGGGTTAACTCTAAGGGAGCGAGGGAGAACCAAACGATACGACACAGGGTTAACCTTTCTAGCAATGCGGAAAGGCCCGATGTATCTCTGGGAAAGCTTCCTGGATTCGACCCGGAGGGGCAGGTTCTTAGTGGCCAACCAAACTCTCTGACCAGCTCGGAAACTAGGGGCCGTCCGGCGGTGGCGATTAGCCTGACTTTGGTATCTCTGGGAGGTCCGAAGGAGGGCACGCCTGGCCTTCTTCCAGGTCCGCCTACAGCGTTGGACAAAGCGCTGGGCCGAGGGAACACCAACTTGCGCCTCCTCCTCTGGAAACAATGGAGGGTTGTAACCGAACTGGCATTCGAAGGGGGACAATCCGGTGGCTGAGGACTGGAGGGTGTTGTGGGCATATTCAGCCCAAATGATATAGGTGGCCCAAGACGTGGGATTACTGGCCGCCATACACCGCAGGGTGGTCTCCAGATCCTGATTAATCCGTTCCGTTTGGCCATTAGACTCTGGATGGAACCCCGACGATAGGCTGGCTGTGGCCCCAACAAGCCTGCAGAAGGCCCCCAAAACCGGGACGAGAATTGGGGACCTCGGTCAGAGACCACGTCCAGGGGAATACCAAATATCCGGAAGACATGGTTCATGAGGAGCTCAGCAGTCTCCTTAGCCGAGGGCAGCTTGGGCAGGGGAATAAACCGGGCAGCCTTAGAGAACCGGTCTACCACCACTAGGATGACGGTGTTGCCCTGGGATAGAGGAAGTCCCGTAACAAAGTCCAGAGAAAGGTGTGACCATGGCCTTCGAGGAACAGGTAAGGGATGGAGCAGTCCCTGGGGTCGCTGGCGTGTCGACTTTCCCTGGTTGCACACAGGGCAGGCCTCAACATAGACCTGCACGTCCTTCTTGATGGACGGCCACCAAAACCGCCGTCGGAGGAACTCCAGTGTGCGAGCACTGCCTGGATGGCATGTCAAGGGCGACTCATGACCCCACTGTAAGACGCGGCCCCGAACAGAGAGAGGAACGTACAGGCGACCGGCAGGACCACCGCCTGGATCGGGCTCCTGGACAAGAGCTTCTCGTACCCCTCTTTCTAGTTCCCACTGAAGAGGTGCGACGATCCTAGACCTCGGAATAATCGATGCTAAGGGCTTCTCTTGTAACTCGGGAGAATAGACTCGAGACAGAGCATCCGGCTTGACGTTCTTGGTGCCAGGTCGGTAAGTCAGGAGGAACTGGAATCGATTAAAGAAAAGGGACCATCGTGCTTGCCGAGGGTTCATCCGCTTAGCCTGTTGGAGATATTCCAGGTTCTTGTGGTCTGTGAGAACCTGGAAAGGGTGCTGAGCCCCCTCAAGCCAATGGCGCCACTCTTCCAATGCCAGTTTTACCGCAAGCAACTCTAGATCCCCCACGTGGTAGTTGCGCTCGGCCTCAGACAGGCGGCGAGACATGAAGGCACAAGGGTGTAATCTCCCATCCGCACCCCTCTGTGACAGGACGGCTCCCACCCCCACCTCTGAGGCGTCCACCTCCACCACGAAAGGTCTCTCTGGGTCAGGGGTCACCAGAATCGGAGCAGACGTGAAGTGGCGCTTGAGATCCTCGAAGGCCCCTGCTGCTTCCGGACCCCAGTGAATCTTGGTCCCTCCTCCCTTGGTAAGCGTCGTCAAGGGGGCTACCACTAGTGATGGGTCATGCGCACAAGCATCGGCTCTGAGAGCCGGCTCTTTGTAGTGAATCAGAAGAGCCGGCTCGCATCGAGTGAGAGCCGGCTCCCAGTTTTTTGCCCATTCGCTGCTTAGGTTTCACTTTCACAGAGGTCTGTTATGATTGGCCAGCATGGCGACCAGCATGCGGCATTCACGTGAGAATTAAGGATGTGTAAACAGAGAGGGGGCGGGGCAGACACACCACTTGACTCCACTGCAAGTGAAGAGAGAGACAGAGCGGACTGAGGAGCGTGTGTGCGTCTTGCATTGTCGTGTCGTTTAACTATGAGTGACACTAGAAAGCGAAGCAGCATCTGGCTGCAGTTTAAAGATATTGGGAACAAGAAAGCAGAGTGCCTTCACTGCAAAACGAAGGTCACTATAAGAGCAGGTTCCACCACAAACCTGCATAGACATACAAGAACTGTCCATCCTACAGTGCAGTTAGAGGAGAGAGGGCAAGCCAGCTCACCATCTACTGATCCTGGTGTGTCTCATACCAGAACAACAGCTGCTGTAACGTCTACTGCCATCCCCATGCGTGCAAGTATAACCTCTCCTACTGCAACTGATGTGATGGAGGGGAGACTATGTATTGTTGCCACATCAGTTCCTTCTGAGAGAATCTTCTCCAAAACAGGGCAGATACTCACGGAGAGGCGAAATCGTATCAGGCCTATCAGCCCATCCAAGCTGAGGCATCTGATCTTCCTGAATGCCAACCTGCCCTGAGGACTAATGCTGTTTGCTGGAGTTTGGTTCTGGTTTTGATTCTGTTCTGTGGATTTGTTTGAAGTTTATTGTTAATTTGTGCAATAAAAAAGTTTAATTGAAATAAACAAATGTAAGAGTGGTTTTGTCACAGAATAAATGCACAGAATTAGGCATTATAAGGTCTCTCATAAAAACACTGAAAGCAAAAGGGTTTTCAACACATAAACCATGATTTTTTTTCAAAGTTAAGGTAAAATATAGGCTACAAAAGATCCTAAATAAAGAGCCGTTCGGGAGTCGAAAGAGCCGGCTCTTCTTTGGGAGCCGAGTCAAAAGAGCCGGCTCTCAGAAAAGAGCCGAACTTCCCATCATTAGCTACCACCGAGCTGAAATTTTTAATGAACTTCCGATAGAAGTTAGAAAAGCCAATGAACCGTTGAACCTCCTTGACCGTGGCAGGTGTGGGCCAATCGTGGACCGCCTTGACCTTCTTGGGATCCATCTCTAGGTGCCCGGGAGTGACAATAAACCCGAGAAACTGAGTCTGAGAAACATGAAATTCACACTTCTCAGGCTTAACGTAGAGGTGATTGTCAAGGAGCCTCTGGAGAACCCTGCTAACATGCCCCTCATGCTCCTTCAGTGACCTCGAGAAGATGAGGATATCGTCCAGGTACACGAAGACGAACAGATTAAGCATATCCCGGAGAACATCATTAATCAGGGCTTGGAATACTGCGGGGGGCATTGGTGAGCCCGAACGGCATCACCCGATATTCATAGTGCCCCGTGGGCGTGTTGAACGCCGTCTTCCATTCGTCTCCTTGCCGGATCCGCACGAGATGGTAAGCATTGCGGAGATCCAGCTTAGTAAAAATGGAAGCCCCTTGAAGCAGCTCAAAAGCAGTGGCCATGAGAGGAAGGGGGTATCGATTCCGAACCGTGATCTTGTTGAGTCCCCGGTAATCAATACAAGGCCTAAGACCCCCGTCTTTCTTTTCAACAAAAAGAAGCCCGCCCCAGCCGGGAAGTAGAGGCATAGATGAGGCCGGCTGCCAAGGACTCCTTAATGTAGGTGTCCATAGCTGCGTGCTCGGGGAGGACAAGGAAAAGATCCGACCTCTAGGAGGGCAGCACCCAGGGAGTAGATCAATGGCACAGTCATACGTGCGATGAGGCGGTAAGGAAGTAGCCCGGGCCTTGCTGAACACTGCCTTGAACCGATGGTAAACACTGGGGACTCGGGAGACGTCAACAGACTCTTGAAACTGGGTACTAGGGGCTGAGGGACTCTGTAGCATGCAGGTGAGTTGGCAGGCGGGACCCCAGCTTAGAATGGTGCCCGTAGGCCAGTCGATCTGGGGATTATGTCTGCATAGCCAAGGGTGACCCAGGATAATAGGATACTCGGGAGAGTCAATGAGATAGAAGGTCTCCTCCTGCTGGTGTTGAGAGATGGTAAGTCGCAGGGACTGAGTCGCCTCGGTAACCTTTCCTGGTTCCAGAGGTCTGCCATCTAAGGCTGTAACTGCCTGGGGTTGAGGAAGTAGTTGGGTAGGGATCTTAAGTTCCTTAGCCAAGGTTACATCCAGGAAATCACCTGCGGCACCGGAATCGATCATAGCCTGGACCCGATGCTGGTGGCCCCCCAGGACAGAGTGGCTGGAATAGCCAGGACAGCGTTAGTAGGAGGCGCTCTAACTCTCCCCCATCACAGCCCTCCTGTAGCTGGGCGGGGACAGGCGTTTCCCAGCTCGGGGCAAGCGGAGCGGAAGTGGCCGGCAACCCCGCAGTAGAGGCACCGACGTTCCCTCATGCGACGTTCCCTTTCGTTGGGAGAAAGCCTGGAACGGCCTAACTGCATGCTCTCCGGGGAATCCTGGAGCAGTTCAGGAGCCGGGGAAGCTCTGAATGACGGAGTCCAAACAGGAGAAACAGAGCTGCTCAGAGGAACTTGGGAATGAGACACCTGACGGCGAGCCGTTCTCCGCTCTCTTAGACGATTGTCCAGGCGGATGGCCAAGGCTATGAGGGACTCGAGATCACCAGCTGGTTCTCGGGTGGCTAACTCATCTTGAAGGGGCTCAGATAACCCTCCCTGAAAGCAGACCCTCAGCGCTTCATCATTCCATCCGCTCCTAGCTGCTATGGTCCGGAAATCAATGGCAAAATCTGCCGTGCTTCGGGGCCCCTGACGGAGAGACAGTAGGCGCTTGGAAGCCTCCCGCCCACTGACAGGATGATCGAACACCCGCTTGAACTCTTCTACAAATGCAGCGTGGGAGTCACAACAGGCCTCCTGGGACTGCCACACCGCAGAAGCCCAGGCGAGCGCCTTGTCTGAAAGAAGGGTAATGATGTAGGCAATCTTGGAACGGTCTGTGGGAAAACTTGAGGGTTGGAGCTCGAAGGTGAGGGAGCATTGGGTGAGGAAACCCTGGCAAGAGCTTGGATCCCCAGAAAAGGGCTTGGGAGGTGGTAGTCGGGGCTCCGCCAACCGAGACGACCTGTCGTCACTGGGGGTGACCTGGGGGAAGGGAGAGGACCAGGGAGGCGTTCAAAGAGCTGGCGGAGGGAACTCATCATTTCGGCCAGGAGTTGAGAATGACTAGCCATCAGCTCCTCTTGTCGGCTGAGAACGGCTTCATGGCGCTGGAAAGAAGCCTCATGTCGAGTGATCACCGCCAACAGGTCCGGGGAACTGAGTGTTTCTGGGTCCATGATTGACTTGGTTATTCTGTCACAAGCCGGGCTAGAAACTCCGGTCTCAGATGTGGAGAGCTGGGGGTACTACCCCTTAGCCACAGAGGAGGTGTTGTAGGACCCAAATGAAACACCCAAGGCAATACTCCAGGCAAGTAGATTTAATGTTCCAAAACAGGAGGCAAAACAAAACAACTCCACGAGGGAGAAAAACAAACTAAAGATAACTTTGAACAACTTACTAGGACAGACACGGTGGGACAAAGCAGGAGACACATAGTCAGGACGCAATAACCAAGTGAGAAACAAGGGGAAAACACACAGCTAAAATACACAAGGGGAAACAAGGCACAGGTGACCTGGATCAAGCTAATTAGGACACATGAGGAAGAACTAAGGCAGAGGGGAACACAGATGACCTCTAGAGGCCCGGAGACAAACAGGAGGCAGGAAGCTGACACACACGAGGAAGAACTAAGGCAGAGGGGAACACAGATGACCTCTAGAGGCCCGGAGACAAACAGGAGGCAGGAAGCTGACAGTATCATCTTGTTAACACTGCTACAACCAAACACGTCTAGTATGACTCAATGTATGACTATATTGTGTAGACTGAGTCAGAGCGTTGTTTCTAGTCATTTGCGATTCCCACCCAAAAAAAAGTATATTAATGTAAGCAAATAATTTTAAGATGTATCTATGCATAGCCTAGATATGTAATCTTGTTGTAGAGTCCTCTCCCTATTGGATGATAGAATTGTTCAGGAATAGAATGGAGATGTCTGCCTCAGGCATACAGCGCTTCTCTCTCTTCCTTGTTGTGTGGGAAGGATCTGTTTGACAGTTTCATTTTCTGACAGCCTGATTTGCTCGTGGGATTATGCGTGATTGCTCCACAGTGAAGGAATCTGTGAGAGAGAACTTTGAATGGGATTAGCTCTGCAAAGACCACCACAGATCCCCAGCTCTAGGTGTGATAGTTATTTATTTCAGACCTGTTAGGTTTCTGTACAGAAATCCTACATCCAGGACGGCAGCCTATCATTGTCTTTCATTTCTCTGTGGTCTATTTTAGGTGATAATTTGCAAAAAAATGATGATACTGTATGGGAGAACACAGCATTCCTACTGAAACTGATTTCTCAACCGCAGAGAATCAATCAACCGATTGGTAGCCTATTTCTCATGGGTAGCCTATATAGACATATTGTCATTGGTAGCCTACATCAAGCCTCATGAGCAATGTCTTGCCTTTTCATGTGAAATGTAGGCGAAGACTAACAACCTCACAATTACATTGTGCAGTTGTGAACATTAATGTCACTGCTCACAAGGATGTTAACCCACACACAATTGAAGCCCATCACTGCAGGCTTGTTTGAGGCGTTAAGGCTATTTTATAGCTCCATCCCATCAGGCCACAGCCTCCAGAATGATTATCCTCCTCTCTGCCTCAGTGCTGCTGCTGTTATCATCACACTTAGCTTGTTTTTCACAGCCAGAGGCTTTTCCCATCCAATACCTGGTTTTTCCAAAGTGGAATACTTCCATTACACGTCAAGAGGACTAAAGATACAAATCTACAGCTAATACCACTTTGAAAGAAAGGGCAATTTGTGTTTCTCTGCATTTACTGGGTCAGTTTGTTGGTTTGGTGTTCGCTTTGGACCACAAGGTTTGAAAATATTGGTTTTATGGTTGCACTATTTTCACAGGAAATATATTTTTATCGTGATGTGAGAAATTCTAAGAATGTCATATGTTAGAGAAGCGAGAGGGGACAGATAACAATTCAACACCGGTGTCTTTGTCAGAGTCTTGACCTCTTCCATTCACTGGGGTGATAACATGTTACTGTGCTGAGCAAAAGGAATGGTCCTGGCTAGTGGCCATTAATGAAGTCATTACATTGTAATGATGTCCGTACTTAGCAAGACGATACATCCACACTATTTTCACATTGTAATAGCACCCAGTCCATCAGATGAATAAGGGTCCAATTGAATACAGTCTAGTGGAGTACATTCCAATACCTCAATGACCATTAGCTATATCCTGCTTAGTAGGGCCAAATGCCTTACTGCTACAGTATCAGCAGATCCATTTCCAGTAAGGCCTAGCACTCTAGTATCAGGTATCAGTGCTGCATGTCTCTGTTCTACTCTGCGCTCTTCCTGTCTGTCCATCAGATCCTGTGTGGCAGGGAGATCCCGCGCTGGGTGAACCGGCTGGCCTACTTCAGCTCCTGTGTGCCCTTCCTGCAGAGCTGCCTGCCCAAAGAGTGGCTGACCCCGGCCGCCCTGCAGTCCAGCGTCAGCCAGGAGCTCCAGGGGGAACTGGAGGAGGCAGAGGACGCCTCCGCCTCTCTGGCCTCCATGAGCTCCATGCCTTCCCCCTCCCTCTCCTCTCCTTCCCCCTCCAGGCTGCCCAGGGTTCCCCGACATCAGCCCCGCCGATAGGACTAGTCCCAGGGTTCACCATTGCCTTCAGTGACAGGCTCTGGCAGGGCCCCTCCACATGGACAGGCTTACTGTACTGTACACCACTCTGCCAATAGACACTAACCCCAAACCCAACCCACCCCCCTACCTACCACCCCTGCCTACTGCGCTCCTGATGAGACTTGCCATCCACCAGCGGCATTGAAGCCCCGCCTACACTGACTTGACTGGCAGACTTGGGGTAATGGCTACAGGCTCGGAGTACTGTTGTTTTACACGTAAAAAACAACATTCAGTTCATGTTTTGTGTAATTTCTTCATTTTCTTGGCCTTTATTTTATATACTCAGGACTCTAAAAAAATATTTTCTATGTTTAGCTTCTTTTGCTTTTCTAACGCTTTAGTCATCACTCTATATAGCATTTTCTAAAATGCATTTTTAATCCTCTTTTGTTTACAACCTGTTTGTGTGTGTATGTTTATGAGTGTGTGTTTTACAATTACCGAGAAGCTACCACCTGGGCCAAACACCTCCACACTTTTCTTACGACACACACAGCTGATGTCTACCCCCGTGGCAGCTGTGCCTGGAGATTTTTACTGTACCTGCTCGTTGAGCTCTGCACTGTTTCTCTATAGTTTACCTGTTTCTCTCTTTGTAAAGCAGCGGACTCCTTAACCTAGAATAACTAACTTACTTCAGATGTTTTACACCGTTTTTAGAGTCTTCTGTGTAACTGAAAATATTTGTATCTCGTTTTAAAGTTATTAAAGAAAAATATATGACATAGATTGTTGTTTTAATGAGTTATTAACTAAACGTATTCTCCCTACTGAACATGGTGCTGATGTCAATATAGCTTAATTACATTTCTAATAGCCAGGAGGGAGTCAGCCTATTTGTATGCAGACTCCCCCCTCCTTCATCTGGGTTGCTGCTGTTGCCCTTGACTGCAATAACATCTCTGTGACAGAAATCTGATTGGCCTCCATTGTTTGGATTGTACTTGGCACATACCTATGGCTATTGAACAACACTCAACGTGTATTAACATGGGTTTTCCTGTTGAAGTAGCAGTTGTTGCCCAAACAGGATATTTTCCCACAGTATATGAAGGCTCCAGACTGATTCATGTTAGCAAAGAGACACTGTAGATTTCCCACCATTCATGACTCCAAAAAAAGCTAGATTCAAGCTTACTGTATTTTCTCTCAAGATAAATGTTCTGTGAAACTGACCAACCTGCTCAGGATGTGCTACCTCAATGGAAATTTTCATGGAACTTTCTGTCAAATGGAGAAGTTCTGGAAAAGTGAGCTGTCCATCTTAACTCAAAAGCAGTAGAGCTAACTACTAAATGTGATCATTAATATTTACTCACTGTGCCTTTTTGACCCTCGATACGCAATCCTGTTAGCCAGAATTTTCCATTTAGAGTGAGGTAGCTCAGATTTTCAGACCACCAAGGTCCTTGCTCGGTTGCCGTCAGTGTCAACTGTCTTCACTCAGATCTCTGTGTTGACATATTTCCACCTCTCATCACCAGCCAAGGCACCAAAGGATCAAGTCCCCTAGATCTACTCTGTCATGGTGACTTGAATGACACACTTCAGATATGTCAGGATGGCTTTTTCCTCTGGAAGTCCTGTTTCTGTTACACCTCTGAGGTGTGATGACCCCCTAGTGGCGTAGTGAACACATTGCCCTGTTTAAATGAAAAATATCTCCATGAACAGTGCGCTCTGTAGCATCAGTTTATTGAATGATGAGGATGAATCTATTGAAATTGACCGATCAAAATCAAACAACCATTTTTAAAATGATTATTAAGCCCCATTGAAACAGGAGGGGACAATTATTGACAGAATTGAAGAATTCTGAATTTGAGTGTTTTAGAGGCGGGTCTCAGTGACGGTCTCCGACAGAGTAACCACAGTCTGCGTCTCCTCTGGCTGCCTGCTCAGATTATTTTTACAGCAGAGTAAAGCCTCCACTACCTCTCTGGGGCCCTTAGTCATGAAGATATAGAGGAACGGGTCCATTAGAGGACTCAGATACAGCAACAGATTGGCAATCAGCCCTAAGTATCGTACTTCCTCCTTCAACGACTTGAGCAGAATGTTCAGAATGAAGGGAAGAAACAGCACGGTATAATTGGTCAGGATGACCGCCAGTACGCCCACAGTCCTTTTTATCTCCGCTGTAGAAGTTGACCTGGAACATAGCAACGCTCTCCACGAGTCGAGGAAGAAAAACAACAATAAAGGGAAGGGAGTGAGAAGGGCCACTGCAAACCAAAACAAGTATTTAAACACTGCGAGGGCCAGAACAGCGATGGGCGCTCCCCACATAGCCAGGGAGATGATGGAGGACTGTTTAATCTTACTGCAGCAGCCGTAGCACTGTGGGTACGCCACCAGCAGGTGTCGCTCCTCTGCAATGCAAACCATAAAAGTGATGTTGGAAATGACGCCAAAATAAAAGATGAGGGTAGCAGTGTCAGCCGATAGGATACTCCCAGTGGCAGCCTGTGGTCTTCCAATGAAACTGAAAATGTCTGAAACAAGAAGGCTGATGACATGGACAGGTACAGGGTTGGGACCTTTGACCAGGTTCTTCATGGTGTAAAGGGCCAATCCAATGGCAGGTAGCCCAACGGCAAATGTTATCCAGCCAATGACCTCGGCAACGCGGTCAAAAGTAGTGTCAGCGTTTGTGTTGTTAACATATCCTATATTCATATAATTATCCATGGGGTCTGGTCATTTGAGGTGGTTTATTATGTCTTTTCGTTGTGTTTAGTTGCATTTACTAGTATAGTCATGAGTCATGTGACCGCGTCCTCTCGTCTTTCACACACTAGAATGACAGCAACATGGAAGAATGTATTAAATTCATTTAGGAGTATGTGTACAACATTTTAAATAATCACATTTGTTTAGTCTGTCAGTGACAGGCTACAGTACATTCTAGGCTACAAACAGTACGTAGGCATTCTCCCAATATCACTTCTATGTCACTCTACTTGTCCTTGAGCAGTTTAACTGTTCTTTCTTTAGTAAGACCTGTTGCTTAAAGGCTACTCACATACTTCCATCCCGTGTTCATGGATATTTTATATTTAAAATGTTTCCTGAATTCCATTCATCCCCATAGCATTTAGATCCTTTGGTATTGCCTCCCCCTGCCAAAAATAGACAGAGATAATCCATGGCCTTACCTGAAGTAGGTTTGGAGAGAACAGCATGGAAAGAGCGTTGTGTGTTCCTCCTCAGTGTATTTTACCTTGCAGTTGATGGGTGAACGTCAAATACTGTACCTGGATGATCCCCTGTACCTGGATGATCCCCACAGTAGGTGATGCGACTGGTACCAGGTCCATGCTATGAATTGGATTGATTTGCTTTTGGCTTTTTTATATAAATGTTTTATTGGTGCTGAATAGCATGGTCACTTATCTTCCTAGAACTGCTAGATAAACGGTTTCAATGAAGCTATACAGACTCACATTTCCCTAAGTTCCAGTTGAGCTATGCTGATGGTAATGTAAAGTGTCAATTTGCATTTTGTACTTTGCTTAGTCTATATGTCAGGGCCTAGTTCCTCCTAACAGACACTGATGTCATTTTAACACATTCCTGTAACACATCAATGAATCTTAAAGGAGCTCAGTCATCCTAACCAACAACACTCAAAAGAGTGGTTGAACTCATGAACTTCCCTGTCAAATATCTTTCTTTAGTTAATCATCTATGTGAGCCCACAATTTCAACATTAGTGACAAGGAAGTCATTTTTCTGAAGTATTTGCTCAATAATTTGTTTAAGTTGCATTTGTGTGTGGTGGCGGACTGTTCTGACTTCAGCATTATGTCTCAACATATTTGTCTTAAGTCTGATGGACAGAGACATTGTATCTGACCTATAAAAGTGTGGTGCAGTATTGCTAGTAAGAGTTTGGTTTTTATTCTCAAGTAGCTGCCTGTACTACATACAACACATCAAGTCTGTGAATATAAAACTAACAGCTTCTTCACCCAAAATGGTGTATGCGTATTATAAGATGTATGCATGAAGTGTATTATGTTATACGTAAGATTTAATATTCCTGTTGTCATTATGAAATACAAAGCAGTGAAGTGGAAACTTTGTGTGGAATGGATTAGGATCAGGGTCTTTTAACCACTGTTAGTAATGTCATGGTTATCTCCCTGGCCAATCATCTATCTAAGACTGACAAATATATAGTCACAAAAATTGTGCAATGACTTTTGACATCCTTGAATGGTGAAGGACTTCCTGTCTAACTGTATTTAAGGCCCAGCCACTGGGTGCGCACAGTGAGTATCTGTGGCATAAAGAAAAACAGTTACTGGACAATTTTTTGCATGTTTCTAACTTGCATTTACACTTCCTGATAATTGGTTGATTTATTGTAAAAGGCTTATTGCCTCTTCTGATAAGAGCTACAAGACAAACAGAAATTCATATAAATTAACCTCCAGGTAAGACCGTACTGTAGATTTCACATGATTGCTAAAGGGCTATTTGAACTTTGCTTGTGCTACACATGTTAAACACTGAATTGCGCAGTGATTACTTAAAAAAAATTCTATTAGTATGTGATATTCATAAATGTGGTTATGGCTCTATTTGTATTTATTATGGATCCCCATTAGCTGCTGCCAAGGCAGCAACTACTCTTACTGGGGTCCAGCAAAATTAAGGCAGGTATACATTTAAAAAAACATTACAATACATTCATAACAGATTTCACAGCACACTAAGTGTGTGCCCTCAGGCCCCTACTCCACTACCACATATCTACAACACAAAATCCATGTGTACGTGTGTGTATAGAGCATATGTTATCATGTATGCATGTGTCTGTGCCTATGTTTGTGTTGCTTCACAGTCCCCGCTGTTCCGTAAGGTGTATTTTTATCTGGTTTTAAAATCTGATTAGTTAATTGCATGAACATTGCATAAAAAAATATATTTAAGGTATCCTAACAATTACACATTGATGTAAGAATATGACTTTGAAAATGCCTTTAGAAAATGTATTGATTACGGAATGAAAAGGAGCGAAATTTTTTTATTTTTTGTATATTGCTAAGGGATATTGTACTTTGACAGGTCATTTTGTATTACATATTCAGTTTTACAAAGAATACGCAGTGAGTAGAGCTATATTGAGCCTACTTCCTTATTTTTTTTAAAGGAAATGCTTAAGAGATTCTAAGGAAAAATACATGATGCAGCTCAACACTAGATCTATTTCAAATAATCATTACAGGAATCTTAGATGTCATAGAGTAAAAATTGTAACCACATATTTCACACTTTTTTTTTCTTAGTGTAGACACAGCAGGAAAATATAAAGTACCTTGAACTTGGAATCAGAAGAACCCTGCCATTCACTAGTTCCTGCAACAACAAGCACCATCAAGGATGGAAGCAAACCTCTCCAATATTTCTGACAGCATCACATCAAATAAGAGCCTCATTGAAACCATTGTATTTTGGACAACATTCTCCATTGGTCTTCCTCTGATCTGTCTGGCCATTTATGCCATGTACTTCCTGATCAGAGCTGATCACATTGCTCCAGTCTATGTTATCAACCTACTTATTGCAGATCTCATTCAGATTTGCATGAGGCCAATCATACTGTCCAGTAACGGGGGAATTGTAGTGATTTTGATTGAATTCTTTGGTATCAGTGCAAGCATTGGTTTCATGGTATGCATTGCTCTCGAGAGATACCTTGTGATTGCATTTCCTCTCTGGTACCGTTTTCGCCGTAACATCAAGTACTCGCTCATAGTGTCCTCCATTATCTGGGTGTTTCCTTTTATCCAAATCTCCCTGTTTTGCCTCTCACCGACTGTTGAGATTTCACTTATTTTGTTTGCAGCTATCCTCCTCATCCCCATCCCACTGCTTGCGTTCTTCCTAGTGGGCACATTGAAAGCTCTGTCCGTCTCCATCGCTGTGCCAGCCGTTGAACAGAGACGGATTATTGGTACCCTGGCCCTTGTGCTGGGCAATTACACAGTCCTGTTCCTACCCCTCATCATACAAACTCTGATATCAGGGGTAACAGCCCAACACAATGTGGAAATTGGGACAATCTTAGAGAGTTTCAGCCCCCTTGTGGATCCTCTGCTCTATGTGTTCATGAGAAAGGGAGCTAAGGACACTCTTCTGGCCTTTCACTGCTTCGACAAGCTGATGGGTGACCAGGAGCAGAGTCAGGTCACAAACACTATGACCATGACTGATACTGGAGTAGAAGGCTCCAGGTAGGACAGGTCCAGGATAATGGACTGTAGCTGTATGATTCACTATGTATAGTTCCTATCAAGCAACCAAATATGTATTTTGTTAACATTATACCTTGTTTTTGTTGTTGTAGTTAGAATGTGAAGAGTACATGCCTTTATAGTTAACATACAATGCATAACATACTGTATTGTACACAGGCCTATTGTGCATTGCCCTATCTTTGATGGGCTTGTATTGCAGCTTTTCAGAAATATATGGACTTTCCTTACTTCAATAAATTGATACTGTGGATATTTGAGATTGCTCTTTCTATTATTTTATCCCCATTCTCTCCCTGAGTCCCTCTAAAAGAGAACACTAAAAGTGGTCATGTTATAGACAGTTTATTCAGATCCCAATATGAGTACAAGTACATTCACATAGACATACAAGCCCATGTCTGTCGTAGCTATGACATTTGAGTTCAGTTTGAGTTCACCATACATTGGGCAGACATAACATAACATGTCATTACATGGGCAGGTGTAATATTACATGTCATTACATAGGCAGAGATGTTGGCCGACATGTCACCACATGTCACCATCCGCTAGTACTCTTTGAGTCATGCAGAAGTCTGGCTGCAGGCTCTCAATGGTACAGTCGGAAGTGTCCATGTTACAGAGGCTGCAGTCACAGCTCAGAGCCACAGGGTAGGTGACATGAGGGTCCACCCAAGGGGGACAGTCAGGTAGGCGGATCGAGATCTACGGCAGAGGTAAGGAAACCTCCGCTGCTGTGATAACAGCCCTTGGTGGGGCTGGCTGACCAATGTTCAACCACACAACAAGGCACTCCAGTGAACTGCTGGGCTGTCAGGTGCTGCTTGGTAGAACTCCTCTGTCTGCAACGCCTCATCATCAAGTAGAGAGGGCAGTGAGTCAGATACTATGGTACTTTTAGTACCTGACATTAGGATTGTAACAGATGGTGGTAGAAATAACATAAAGATGGAAGTATAAACATGTAAGAAGGGTTTCAAATAGCTGTAGCTGCTATCTCGTTGTTACTCATAATGCCTACTCATGTCTCAGATAAAAACAAGCCACATCAACCCAACCTGAGGAATCTTTGTTAGCTAATTACCAGCTTCACTACAAACCGGACACACTTTTGCCATTTTACTGTTTCTGGCTATTTCTGTTATTTAGGATCATATGGGTTCTTCCTCGAATTAAAAAAATAGACTCTAAATGACATTGCCACGAGCTGCACCGCAGATATTGAGATTAGCAAGTTGCAAGACTGCTGTCACACACAGAATCTGCGCATGTGCACAGGTTCACTTCACGCTGTTACAGCGTGGTAGCCAGGGCACCAAACCAGCAGAGAAGTTGAGCCTCGCGCTTCAACACTCTTAGTTGTTGTGGAAATTGACCAACTGCTGTTTACTTTCTGCATCTGTCATATCGCTGAGTCTATCTTTTTAAAATCGCTTTATTCTAGAATCAGCCTCCCAGTCGCTCAGCTTTATTGATCAAGAAGGAGAAGTGGAAGTGGTAGCTTGTCTTTTAGTTGAAAACACTGGTGGTTCATTCTGTTAAACTCAGCGTCTCGCCTGTGGTTTGAACCTCATAGCTCAGCCTATTAAAAGCTGCTTTCATCTATGCATTTTAAAAGAAAGCTCTGAATCCAAATATATCCTCATGGCAACCCCTTCAGTTTTATGGTAGGACGGACCTGGGTATTTCTAATGCCTGGCTTGTTTACCCTTAATTGGGCTGATTCAGGGAGACTGACAATCCCAGCAACAGATGGTGTAGATTAGGCACACAATTATTGCCTTTTACATTACTTTATGAGCAGCGCAAGCTGGCAATTATTTACTGTGTGTGTCTTTATGAGAGAGTGAGTTTGCCAAAACTGACACAGTTTATAAATTCTGTGCAATGGATGTGCCGTGTGTCTCTGTGTCATTCATGGAGAGAGTGCATGAGTTATTGAAATTCTGATCAGCAGGCAGCCCAATTAGTGAACAGGAGTTAGTAGCAGGGTGGATCAGAGGGGCGGGAACAGGGCTCTGGAGATCCCCATCAGCTACACCCATCATGGAGCTGGGAGCTATAAGGACTGATGGAGCTATAAAGACCTTCCACTACCTTCCTTAGACTGCCTCAGCCCGTCACAACAGACTACAATACTACCCCCACACTCACCTCAAACACAGCAATTCCGTTCTTTTACTTTTAGATCTGTGTGTATTGTTGTGAATTGTTAGATATTACTGCACTGCTGGAGCTAGGAACACAAGCATTTCGCTACACCCGCAATAACATCTGCTAAATATGTGTATGAGACAATACAATTTGATTTCATTTGAACACCCCCACACTCACCTCAAACACAGCAACACCACCCGCCCCACACTCAACGCCACTCACCCCAACTAACCTCAAATACGGCAACACCACCCCACACTCACCTCCACCCACCCACACTCACCTCCACCTGCTCCACACTCATCTCAAACATAGCAACACAGCCCCACCCGCCCCCACACTCACCTCCACCCGCCCCCCACACTCATCTCAAACACAGCAACACCACCCCCACCCGCCCCACACTCATCTCCACCCGCC
This sequence comes from Coregonus clupeaformis, assembly GCF_020615455.1. Classification (NCBI taxonomy): domain Eukaryota; kingdom Metazoa; phylum Chordata; class Actinopteri; order Salmoniformes; family Salmonidae; genus Coregonus; species Coregonus clupeaformis. The sequence continues at coordinate 15,756,208 of NC_059222.1, read as the reverse complement.
CCAACTCATCTCAAACACAGCAACACAGCCCCACCCGCCCCACACTCATCTGTGAACTTCCCACCCACCTCTACTAGTACTACTGTTGTGTGCTATGAATCTTTGTATAGTGTTTTTGACTTCCTCTGTGTGATCTGATCATTGTCCTGATCTTTCAGAGTTTGCCTATGGAGGACACCCATATCCATTTTCAGGGATATTTGAGATAACGCCAGGGGATGCCACAGAACTCGGGGAGACATTCAAATTCAAGTGAGTATCACGGCTTAAATCGAGGGTTTCTTGAAAAACAAGGTATGGTTAGTTGCCTAGTTGAGCTAAAACATGAGAACATCCTTAAACCTGTTTGTAGTGGAACCAGTACTGTTGTTGACGTTTTGGTAGATATGTTTACTTATGTGTTCTTTCTTCACTGCTTGTGATGGATTCTGAAAACTGGTCATTTCTATTCATAATGGTCAAGTTTTTCTTTTTCTTCTGTTAAGCAGAACATAGGATCACGAGAATACCGAGAAGTCACATAGGATTTCTGCCTCAAGCGACACTGAGGATCACATGAATAGCTAATGGTTACTGACAGTTTTTTTCTTCAATTGTTGTAGAGACAACCTGCATAGCCAATTTATTTTCTTTATCTAGCAATAATTTTGTGACAAGGATGCTCCCTAAAATGGTCGTCATTATTTACTGGCTTGTTGAAGTGTCTAGCCTTTACAGCTATGTTCAATGAAGCACACTGTTACAATTATAGTGATGGAGGAGGAAGAAGAAGAGTGAAATCTCAGCTGGACTTACATAGAATGTTATTTACACACTTGCCTGTATAAGAGTACAGAAGAACGTGTGTGTGGAGTTGGGGTGTTTCTACAGCATGTCCTTGCCGATGTGCGTGCATTCATGCAAGCCCCTAGTTGGCGTCTGGCTACTTTTGATTGTGTGTGTACTGTGTGTGTGAGGCTTGAGCGAGTGGCTCTGTAGCTTGTTTGCATAAATGATGCTCTAGTTGAGCAGCCCCATGGCACTGGAGTGTCTCTGCTACTGATGCCAATGAGTAGAACATGTTCTAAATAAACTTTCTGTGTATGGTTTGTTTATTTCTTTGTGTGTGTGTACACCTGCTATGGGAGGATACTATATGGGAGAGACGATAAAACATCACAGTAATGTTGGTTGGATGACGCAATTGTTTTGCGTTCTACATAAAAACAACTTGCAGGATCTTCTATATAATCATTTCCAGGGGTTGCCTAACTATTGTCATGTCCTCCCTCACATAATGCCTCCAGCATCCATTTTCCTAACTTACCTTTATCTATATAGCTCTATGTGCACTCTACTTATTTGTATATAATGTATGTAAACTCTGTGTAAACTCCTCTGTCTGTATTCTGTCTCTAAATGTTGTCTATCACGAGCAGCACCATATCACTAAGTAACATTCAGAGTGTGTGTAAATGTCCTTGGCGAATGAAGATGATTCTCATCTTCTGATGGTGGTTGTTGAGTGATAAGGCTGCTCCTGTTTATGTACAGCAATGCTCCGAAGATACTGTAGTTGCTAACACCGTGGTCCATTTCTCGCCCACAGCTCAGACATGCTGCATTTTGGTTAGGCTGAGTCACTTCTGTGAAGATGAAGAGCTTCATCTATAATCGAAGTGAACTCTGCCTGTGTAGTCATTACTCAGATGGGCCGGTCTGTTGTGTAGATTCCATGCATAGCATTTTTTATCTAAAATGATAAAAGGTAGATTATGAAGTCTTTAGGCAACATTTTACATCCGCAAAACTGCCCTTGAGCTCTGCAAATAATCTTGAATAGTCACAATAAGTAGGAATTATAATTTCTCATTTTAAAATGTAAAACATTGCCTTGTATGGTGAAAAAAGGTGCTTAGAATTGACCTTCTCCTCTGTGTTGATCCTGTTCCTGGCATCAGAGAGGCCATTGTTCTGGGCAGCACAGACTTCACAGAGGAGGATGTGGAGCGCATTGTGGAGGAGCTGGGGAAGGAGTACAAGGGGAATGCCTACCACCTCATGCACAAGAACTGTAACCACTTCTCCTCAGCCCTGTCGGAGGTAAGGGACGCTCTGAACATTCACTCACTCACTCACACACACACACACACACACACACACACACACACACACACATATATTATTTATGCCCAAGCTCTCCTTAAGGAAAGACAAAGGCCTATATCCCTGCGTTGTCCAGGGTGCGTCACAGTGGTCCACATAAGACAAGAATTCCATCCTCCCCACCAGCTCACCTCTTGTCACCAGGGCTAGAGCATTCTAGGTCAGGGTGCCTGGATGTAGTGCCACTTTGCCCTGACGTTGAACCTGCCAGATGCCAGGTCCAGCCTAGCACAGTCTCACAAAGAGCAGAGAAGGAGAATCCCCCACACCCCACGGGACAGATGACAAATATCTCAACCTGTGTTAGTTCAGTGTGTTGAGTAGAAGCCAAGCAATTTGAGTTTATAAGTACAGTGTTAGAGCAGATTGGTGGAGCGGGTGAATAATGAGTATGATTACACCCATCATTTGTGTGGCAGACAGGAATTAGAGAGCTCTGCTGCAAGCCCAGACACACTGCCCCCAGCTGCCAGGCCCACTGCCCCAGCTGCCAGGCCCACTGCCCCAGCTGCCAGGCCCACTGCCCCAGCTGCCAGGCCCACTGCCCCAGCTGCCAGGCCCACTGCCCCAGCTGCCAGGCCCACTGCCCCAGCTGCCAGGCCCACTGCCCCAGCTGCCAGGCCCACTGCCCCAGCTGCCAGGCCCACTGCCCCAGCTGCCAGGCCCACTGCCCCAGCTGCCAGGCCCTGTCATACACCACTGACAGAAACTCCTCCTGACTCATACACCTACATATGCAAATACAACACACACACATATACTAGCAAACACCTACATATGCAAATACAACACACACACATATACTAGCAAACACCTACAGACAAACTCACTCTCTCACACATGTATGCTCACACAATGTGACTGTTTGAATAGAATTCATTGCATAGTTCAATGATTTCCTCAGAGAACCCAGTGTATTTGAACCAAATTGTTCTAGAGAGAGGAAATTAGGCTAATTGTCAATTCTTACAGAGCATTCTGTCTTCTCCCATCATTTACACCCCTTGGTCTTGTTGATTCCCATCTTTATAATGAAACACTGCACTAGTGCAGTGGATATTCACTTCTGTGGCCGTTCCTGTCTATTAGGGACTGTCTTTAGCTGTGAAGTACGTGTGAATGTGTTTCCTGGGGACGGTGAAGAGGGAGGTGACTAATACTCAGATGTCTCTAACACTGATAATCCTCTCTTCATTTGAAAGGCAAATGAAGTGGGCCTGATGACACTCTGGATAAGAACATATTTACAGTGAAACCAGCACCTCTTCCTCTTGAAGTGTTGAAACACTCATTTAGCTCGTATCATCTTGTTAACACTGCTACAACCACACACGTCTAGTATGACTCAATGTATGACTATATTGTGTAGACTGAGTCAGAGCGTTGTTTCTAGTCATTTGCGATTCCCACCCAAAAAAAAGTATATTAATGTAAGCAAATAATTTTAAGATGTATCTATGCATAGCCTAGATATGTAATCTTGTTGTAGAGTCCTCTCCCTATTGGATGATAGAATTGTTCAGGAATAGAATGGAGATGTCTGCCTCAGGCATACAGCGCTTCTCTCTCTTCCTTGTTGTGTGGGAAGGATCTGTTTGACAGTTTCATTTTCTGACAGCCTGATTTGCTCGTGGGATTATGCGTGATTGCTCCACAGTGAAGGAATCTGTGAGAGAGAACTTTGAATGGGATTAGCTCTGCAAAGACCACCACAGATCCCCAGCTCTAGGTGTGATAGTTATTTATTTCAGACCTGTTAGGTTTCTGTACAGAAATCCTACATCCAGGACGGCAGCCTATCATTGTCTTTCATTTCTCTGTGGTCTATTTTAGGTGATAATTTGCAAAAAAATGATGATACTGTATGGGAGAACACAGCATTCCTACTGAAACTGATTTCTCAACCGCAGAGAATCAATCAACCGATTGGTAGCCTATTTCTCATGGGTAGCCTATATAGACATATTGTCATTGGTAGCCTACATCAAGCCTCATGAGCAATGTCTTGCCTTTTCATGTGAAATGTAGGCGAAGACTAACAACCTCACAATTACATTGTGCAGTTGTGAACATTAATGTCACTGCTCACAAAGATGTTAACCCACACACAATTGAAGCACATCACTGCAGGCTTGTTTGAGGCGTTAAGGCTATTTTATAGCTCCATCCCATCAGGCCACAGCCTCCAGAATGATTATCCTCCTCTCTGCCTCAGTGCTGCTGCTGTTATCATCACACTTAGCTTGTTTTTCACAGCCAGAGGCTTTTCCCATCCAATACCTGGTTTTTCCAAAGTGGAATACTTCCATTACACGTCAAGAGGACTAAAGATACAAATCTACAGCTAATACCACTTTGAAAGAAAGGGCAATTTGTGTTTCTCTGCATTTACTGGGTCAGTTTGTTGGTTTGGTGTTCGCTTTGGACCACAAGGTTTGAAAATATTGGTTTTATGGTTGCACTATTTTCACAGGAAATATATTTTTATCGTGATGTGAGAAATTCTAAGAACGTCATATGTGTTAGAGAAGCGAGAGGGGACAGATAACAATTCAACACCGGTGTCTTTGTCAGAGTCTTGACCAGAAGTAAACTCTTCCATTCACTGGGGTGATAACATGTTACTGTGCTGAGCAAAAGGAATGGTCCTGGCTAGTGGCCATTAATGAAGTCATTACATTGTAATGATGTCCGTACTTAGCAAGACGATACATCCACACTATTTTCACATTATAATAGCACCCAGTCCATCAGATGAATAAGGGTCCAATTGAATACAGTCTAGTGGAGTACATTCCAATACCTCAATGACCATTAGCTATATCCTGCTTAGTAGGACCAAATGCCTTACTGCTACAGTATCAGCAGATCCATTTCCAGTAAGGCCTAGCACTCTAGTATCAGGTATCAGTGCTGCATGTCTCTGTTCTACTCTGCGCTCTTCCTGTCTGTCCATCAGATCCTGTGTGGCAGGGAGATCCCGCGCTGGGTGAACCGGCTGGCCTACTTCAGCTCCTGTGTGCCCTTCCTGCAGAGCTGCCTGCCCAAAGAGTGGCTGACCCCGGCCGCCCTGCAGTCCAGCGTCAGCCAGGAGCTCCAGGGGGAACTGGAGGAGGCAGAGGACGCCTCCGCCTCTCTGGCCTCCATGAGCTCCATGCCTTCCCCCTCCCTCTCCTCTCCTTCCCCCTCCAGGCTGCCCAGGGTTCCCCGACATCAGCCCCGCCGATAGGACTAGTCCCAGGGTTCACCATTGCCTTCAGTGACAGGCTCTGGCAGGGCCCCCTCCACATGGACAGGCTTACTGTACTGTACACCACTCTGCCAATAGACACTAACCCCAAACCCAACCCACCCCCTACCTACCGCCCCTGCCTACTGCGCTCCTGATGAGACTTGCCATCCACCAGCGGCATTGAAGCCCCGCCTACACTGACTTGACTGGCAGACTTGGGGTAATGGCTACAGGCTCGGAGTACTGTTGTTTTACACGTAAAAAACAACATTCAGATCATGTTTTGTGTAATTTCTTCATTTTCTTGGCCTTTATTTTATATACTCAGGACTCTAAAAAAATATTTTCTATGTTTAGCTTCTTTTGCTTTTCTAACGCTTTAGTCATCACTCTATATAGCATTTTCTAAAATGCATTTTTAATCCTCTTTTGTTTACAACCTGTTTGTGTGTGTATGTTTATGAGTGTGTGTTTTACAATTGCCGAGAAGCTACCACCTGGGCCAAACACCTCCACACTTTTCTTACGACACACACAGCTGATGTCTACCCCGTGGCAGCTGTGCCTGGAGATTTTACTGTACCTGCTCGTTGAGCTCTGCACTGTTTCTCTATAGTTTACCTGTTTCTCTCTTTGTAAAGCAGCGGACTCCTTAACCTATAATAACTAACTTACTTCAGATGTTTTACACCGTTTTTAGAGTCTTCTGTGTAACTGAAAATATTTGTATCTCGTTTTAAAGTTATTAAAGAAAAATATATGACATAGATTGTTGTTTTAATGAGTTATTAACTAAACGTATTCTCCCTACTGAACATGGTGCTGATGTCAATATAGCTTAATTACATTTCTAATAGCCAGGAGGGAGTCAGCCTATTTGTATGCAGACTCCCCCCTCCTCCATCTGGGTTGCTGCTGTTGCCCTTGACTGCAATAACATCTCTGTGACAGAAATCTGATTGGCCTCCATTGTTTGGATTGTACTTGGCACATACCTATGGCTATTGAACAACACTCAACTTGTATTAACATGGGTTTTCCTGTTGAAGTAGCAGTTGTTGCCCAAACAGGATATTTCCCCACAGTATATGAAGGCTCCAGACTGATTAATGTTAGCAAAGAGACACTGTAGATTTCCCACCATTCATGACTCCAAAAAAAGCTAGATTCAAGCTTACTGTATTTTCTCTCAAGATAAATGTTCTGTGAAACTGACCAACCTGCTCAGGATGTGCTACCTCAATGGGAATTTTCATGGAACTTTCTGTCAAATGGAGAAGTTCTGGAAAAGTGAGCTGTCCATCTTAACTCAAAAGCAGTAGAGCTAACTACTAAATGTGATCATTAATATTTACTCACTGTGCCTTTTTGACCCTAGATACGCAATCCTTTTAGCCAGAATTTTCCATTTAGAGTGAGGTAGCTCAGATTTTCAGACCACCAAGGTCCTTGCTCGGTTGCCGTCAGTGTCAACTGTCTTCACTCAGATCTCTGTGTTGACATATTTCCACCTCTCATCACCAGCCAAGGCACCAAAGGATCAAGTCCCCTAGATCTACTCTGTCATGGTGACTTGAATGACACACTTCAGATATGTCAGGATGGCTTTTTCCTCTGGAAGTCCTGTTTCTGTTACACCTCTGAGGTGTGATGACCCCTAGTGGCGTAGTGAACACATTGCCCTGTTTAAATGAAAAATATCTCCATGAACAGTGCGCTCTGTAGCATCAGTTTATTGAATGATGAGGATGAATCTATTGAAATTGACCGATCAAAATCAAACAACCATTTTTAAAATGATTATTAAGCCCCATTGAAACAGGAGGGGACAATTATTGACAGAATTGAAGAATTCTGAATTTTAGTGTTTTAGAGGCGGGTCTCAGTGACGGTCTCCGACAGAGTAACCACAGTCTGTGTCTCCTCTGGCTGCCTGCTCAGATTATTTTTACAGCAGAGTAAAGCCTCCACTACCTCTCTGGGGCCCTTAGTCATGAAGATATAGAGGAACGGGTCCATTAGAGGACTCAGATACAGCAACAGATTGGCAATCAGCCCTAAGTATCGTACTTCCTCCTTCAACGACTTGAGCAGAATGTTCAGAATGAAGGGAAGAAACAGCACGGTATAATTGGTCAGGATGACCGCCAGTACGCCCACAGTCCTTTTTATCTCCGCTGTAGAAGTTGACCTGGAACATAGCAACGCTCTCCACGAGTCGAGGAAGAAAAACAACAATAAAGGGAAGGGAGTGAGAAGGGCCACTGCAAACCAAAACAAGTATTTAAACACTGCGAGGGCCAGAACAGCGATGGGCGCTCCCCACATAGCCAGGGAGATGATGGAGGACTGTTTAATCTTACTGCAGCAGCCGTAGCACTGTGGGTACGCCACCAGCAGGTGTCGCTCCTCTGCAATGCAAACCATAAAAGTGATGTTGGAAATGACGCCAAAATAAAAGATGAGGGTAGCAGTGTCAGCCGATAGGATACTCCCAGTGGCAGCCTGTGGTCTTCCAATGAAACTGAAAATGTCTGAAACAAGAAGGCTGATGACATGGACAGGTACAGGGTTGGGACCTTTGACCAGGTTCTTCATGGTGTAAAGGGCCAATCCAATGGCAGGTAGCCCAACGGCAAATGTTATCCAGCCAATGACCTCGGCAACGCGGTCAAAAGTAGTGTCAGCGTTTGTGTTGTTAACATATCCTATATTCATATAATTATCCATGGGGTCTGGTCATTTGAGGTGGTTTATTATGTCTTTTCGTTGTGTTTAGTTGCATTTACTAGTATAGTCATGAGTCATGTGACCGCGTCCTCTCGTCTTTCACACACTAGAATGACAGCAACATGGAAGAATGTATTAAATTCATTTAGGAGTATGTGTACAACATTTTAAATAATCACATTTGTTTAGTCTGTCAGTGACAGGCTACAGTACATTCTAGGCTACAAACAGTACGTAGGCATTCTCCCAATATCACTTCTATGTCACTCTACTTGTCCTTGAGCAGTTTAACTGTTCTTTCTTTAGTAAGACCTGTTGCTTAAAGGCTACTCACATACTTCCATCCCGTGTTCATGGATATTTTATATTTAAAATGTTTCCTGAATTCCATTCATCCCCATAGCATTTAGATCCTTTGGTATTGCCTCCCCCCTGCCAAAAATAGACAGAGATAATCCATGGCCTTACCTGAAGTAGGTTTGGAGAGAACAGCATGGAAAGAGCGTTGTGTGTTCCTCCTCAGTGTATTTTACCTTGCAGTTGATGGGTGAACGTCAAATACTGTACCTGGATGATCCCCTGTACCTGGATGATCCCCACAGTAGGTGATGCGACTGGTACCAGGTCCATGCTATGAATTGGATTGATTTGCTTTTGGCTTTTTTATATAAATGTTTTATTGGTGCTGAATAGCATGGTCACTTATCTTCCTAGAACTGCTAGATAAACGGTTTCAATGAAGCTATACAGACTCACATTTCCCTAAATTCCAGTTGAGCTATGCTGATGGTAATGTAAAGTGTCAATTTGCATTTTGTACTTTGCTTAGTCTATATGTCAGGGCCTAGTTCCTCCTAACAGACACTGATGTCATTTTAACACATTCCTGTAACACATCAATGAATCTTAAAGGAGCTCAGTCATCCTAACCAACAACACTCAAAAGAGTGGTTGAACTCATGAACTTCCCTGTCAAATATCTTTCTTTAGTTAATCAACTATGTGAGCCCACAATTTCAACATTAGTGACAAGGAAGTCATTTTTCTGAAGTATTTGCTCAATAATTTGTTTAAGTTGCATTTGTGTGTGGTGGCGGACTGTTCTGACTTCAGCATTATGTCTCAACATATTTGTCTTAAGTCTGATGGACAGAGACATTGTATCTGACCTATAAAAGTGTGGTGCAGTATTGCTAGTAAGAGTTTGGTTTTTATTCTCAAGTAGCTGCCTGTACTACATACAACACATCAAGTCTGTGAATATAAAACTAACAGCTTCTTCACCCAAAATGGTGTATGCGTATTATAAGATGTATGCATGAAGTGTATTATGTTATACGTAAGATTTAATATTCCTGTTGTCATTATGAAATACAAAGCAGTGAAGTGGAAACTTTGTGTGGAATGGATTAGGATCAGGGTCTTTTAACCACTGTTAGTAATGTCATGGTTATCTCCCTGGCCAATCATCTATCTAAGACTGACAAATATATAGTCACAAAAATTGTGCAATGACTTTTGACATCCTTGAATGGTGAAGGACTTCCTGTCTAACTGTATTTAAGGCCCAGCCACTGGGTGCGCACAGTGAGTATCTGTGGCATAAAGAAAAACAGTTACTGGACAATTTTTTGCATGTTTCTAACTTGCATTTACACTTCCTGATAATTGGTTGATTTATTGTAAAAGGCTTATTGCCTCTTCTGATAAGAGCTACAAGACAAACAGAAATTCATATAAATTAACCTCCAGGTAAGACCGTACTGTAGATTTCACATGATTGCTAAAGGGCTATTTGAACTTTGCTTGTGCTACACATGTTAAACACTGAATTGCGCAGTGATTACTTTAATTGTTTTCTATTAGTATGTGATATTCATAAATGTGATTATGGCTCTATTTGTATTTATTATGGATCCCCATTAGCTGCTGCCAAGGCACCAACTACTCTTCCTGGGGTCCAGCAAAATTAAGGCAGGTATACATTTAAAAAAACATTACAATACATTCATAACAGATTTCACAGCACACTAAGTGTGTGCCCTCAGGCCCCTACTCCACTACCACATATCTACAACACAAAATCCATGTGTACGTGTGTGTATAGAGCATATGTTATCATGTATGCATGTGTCTGTGCCTATGTTTGTGTTGCTTCACAGTCCCCGCTGTTCCGTAAGGTGTATTTTTATCTGGTTTTAAAATCTGATTAGTTAATTGCATGAACATTTCATAAAAAAATATATTTAAGGTATCCTAACAATTACACATTGATGTAAGAATATGACTTTGAAAATGCCTTGTATGTATTGATTACGGAATGAAAAGGAGCGATTTTTTTTTATTTTTTGTATATTGCTAAGGGATATTGTACTTTGACAGGTCATTTTGTATTACATATTCAGTTTTACAAAGAATACGCAGTGAGTAGAGCTATATTGAGCCTACTTCCTTATTTTTTTAAAGGAAATGCTTAAGATATTCTAAGGAAAAATACATGATGCAGCTCAACACTAGATCTATTTCAAATAATCATTACAGGAATCTTAGATGTCATAGAGTAAAAATTGTAACCACATATTTCACACTTTTTTTTTCTTAGTGTAGACACAGCAGGAAAATATAAAGTACCTTGAACTTGGAATCAGAAGAACCCTGCCATTCACTAGTTCCTGCAACAACAAGCACCATCAAGGATGGAAGCAAACCTCTCCAATATTTCTGACAGCATCACATCAAATAAAAGCCTCATTGAAACCATTGTATGTTGGACAACATTCTCCATTGGTCTTCCTCTGATCTGTCTGGCCATTTATGCCATGTACTTCCTGATCAGAGCTGATCACATTGCTCCAGTCTATGTTATCAACCTACTTATTGCAGATCTCATTCAGATTTGCATGAGGCCAATCATACTGTTCAGTAACGGGGAATTTGTAGTGATTTTGATTGAATTCTTTGGTATCAGTGCAAGCATTGGTTTCATGGTATGCATTGCTCTCGAGAGATACCTTGTGATTGCATTTCCTCTCTGGTACCGTTTTCGCCGTAACATCAAGTACTCGCTCATAGTGTCCTCCATTATCTGGGTGTTTCCTTTTATCCAAATCTCCCTGTTTTTCCTCTCACCGACTTTTGAGATTTCACTTATTTTGTTTGCAGCTATCCTCCTCATCCCCATCCCACTGCTTGCGTTCTTCCTAGTGGGCACATTGAAAGCTCTGTCCGTCTCCATCGCTGTGCCAGCCGTTGAACAGAGACGGATTATTGGTACCCTGGCCCTTGTGCTGGGCAATTACACAGTCCTGTTCCTACCCCTCATCATACAAACTCTGATATCAGGGGTAACAGCCCAACAAAATGTGGAAATTGGGACAATCCTAGAGAGTTTCAGCCCCCTTGTGGATCCTCTGCTCTATGTGTTCATGAGAAAGGGAGCTAAGGACACTCTTCTGGCCTTTCACTGCTTCGACAAGCTGATGGGTGACCAGGAGCAGAGTCAGGTCACAAACACTATGACCATGACTGATACTGGAGTAGAAGGCTCCAGGTAGGACAGGTCCAGGATAATGGACTGTAGCTGTATGATTCACTATGTATAGTTCCTATCAAGCAACCAAATATGTATTTTGTTAACATTATACCTTGTTTTTGTTGTTGTAGTTAGAATGTGAAGAGTACATGCCTTTATAGTTAACATACAATGCATAACATACTGTATTGTACACAGGCCTATTGTGCATTGCCCTATCTTTGATGGGCTTGTATTGCAGCTTTTCAGAAATATATGGACTTTCCTTACTTCAATAAATTGATACTGTGGATATTTGAGATTGCTCTTTCTATTATTTTATCCCCATTCTCTCCCTGAGTCCCTCTAAAAAGAGAACACTAAAAGTGGTCATGTTATAGACAGTTTATTCAGATCCCAATATGAGTACAAGTACATTCACATAGACATACAAGCCCATGTCTGTCGTAGCTATGACATTTGAGTTCAGTTTGAGTTCACCATACATTGGGCAGACATAACATAACATGTCATTACATGGGCAGGTGTAATATTACATGTCATTACATAGGCAGAGATGTTGGCCGACATGTCACCACATGTCACCATCCGCTAGTACTCTTTGAGTCATGCAGAAGTCTGGCTGCAGGCTCTCAATGGTACAGTCGGAAGTGTCCATGTTACAGAGGCTGCAGTCACAGCTCAGAGCCACAGGGTAGGTGACATGAGGGTCCACCCAAGGGGGACAGTCAGGTAGGCGGATCGAGATCTACGGCAGAGGTAAGGAAACCTCCGCTGCTGTGATAACAGCCCTTGGTGGGGCTGGCTGACCAATGTTCAACCACACAACAAGGCACTCCAGTGAACTGCTGGGCTGTCAGGTGCTGCTTGGTAGAACTCCTCTGTCTGCAACGCCTCATCATCAAGTAGAGAGGGCAGTGAGTCAGATACTATGGTACTTTTAGTACCTGACATTAGGATTGTAACAGATGGTGGTAGAAATAACATAAAGATGGAAGTATAAACATGTAAGAAGGGTTTCAAATAGCTGTAGCTGCTATCTCGTTGTTACTCATAATGCCTACTCATGTCTCAGATAAAAACAAGCCACATCAACCCAACCTGAGGAATCTTTGTTAGCTAATTACCAGCTTCACTACAAACCGGACACACTTTTGCCATTTTACTGTTTCTGGCTATTTCTGTTATTTAGGATCATATGGGTTCTTCCTCGAATTAAAAAAATAGACTCTAAATGACATTGCCACGAGCTGCACCGCAGATATTGAGATTAGCAAGTTGCAAGACTGCTGTCACACACAGAATCTGCGCATGTGCACAGGTTCACTTCACGCTGTTACAGCGTGGTAGCCAGGGCACCAAACCAGCAGAGAAGTTGAGCCTCGCGCTTCAACACTCTTAGTTGTTGTGGAAATTGACCAACTGCTGTTTACTTTCTGCATCTGTCATATCGCTGAGTCTATCTTTTTAAAATCGCTTTATTCTAGAATCAGCCTCCCAGTCGCTCAGCTTTATTGATCAAGAAGGAGAAGTGGAAGTGGTAGCTTGTCTTTTAGTTGAAAACACTGGTGGTTCATTCTGTTAAACTCAGCGTCTCGCCTGTGGTTTGAACCTCATAGCTCAGCCTATTAAAAGCTGCTTTCATCTATGCATTTTAAAAGAAAGCTCTGAATCCAAATATATCCTCATGGCAACCCCTTCAGTTTTATGGTAGGACGGACCTGGGTATTTCTAATGCCTGGCTTGTTTACCCTTAATTGGGCTGATTCAGGGAGACTGACAATCCCAGCAACAGATGGTGTAGATTAGGCACACAATTATTGCCTTTTACATTACTTTATGAGCAGCGCAAGCTGGCAATTATTTACTGTGTGTGTCTTTATGAGAGAGTGAGTTTGCCAAAACTGACACAGTTTATAAATTCTGTGCAATGGATGTGCCGTGTGTCTCTGTGTCATTCATGGAGAGAGTGCATGAGTTATTGAAATTCTGATCAGCAGGCAGCCCAATTAGTGAACAGGAGTTAGTAGCAGGGTGGATCAGAGGGGCGGGAACAGGGCTCTGGAGATCCCCATCAGCTACACCCATCATGGAGCTGGGAGCTATAAGGACTGATGGAGCTATAAAGACCTTCCACTACCTTCCTTAGACTGCCTCAGCCCGTCACAACAGACTACAATACTACCCCCCACACTCACCTCAAACACAGCAATTCCGTTCTTTTACTTTTAGATCTGTGTGTATTGTTGTGAATTGTTAGATATTACTGCACTGCTGGAGCTAGGAACACAAGCATTTCGCTACACCCGCAATAACATCTGCTAAATATGTGTATGAGACAATACAATTTGATTTCATTTGAACACCCCCCCACACTCACCTCAAACACAGCAACACCACCCGCCCCACACTCAACGCCACTCACCCCAACTAACCTCAAATACGGCAACACCACCCCACACTCACCTCCACCCACCCACACTCACCTCCACCTGCTCCACACTCATCTCAAACATAGCAACACAGCCCCACCCGCCCCCACACTCACCTCCACCCGCCCCCCACACTCATCTCAAACACAGCAACACCACCCCCCACCCGCCCCACACTCATCTCCACCCGCCCCAACTCATCTCAAACACAGCAACACAGCCCCACCCGCCCCACACTCATCTGTGAACTTCCCACCCACCTCTACTAGTACTACTGTTGTGTGCTATGAATCTTTGTATAGTGTTTTTGACTTCCTCTGTGTGATCTGATCATTGTCCTGATCTTTCAGAGTTTGCCTATGGAGGACACCCATATCCATTTTCAGGGATATTTGAGATAACGCCAGGGGATGCCACAGAACTCGGGGAGACATTCAAATTCAAGTGAGTATCACGGCTTAAATCGAGGGTTTCTTGAAAAACAAGGTATGGTTAGTTGCCTAGTTGAGCTAAAACATGAGAACATCCTTAAACCTGTTTGTAGTGGAACCAGTACTGTTGTTGACGTTTTGGTAGATATGTTTACTTATGTGTTCTTTCTTCACTGCTTGTGATGGATTCTGAAAACTGGTCATTTCTATTCATAATGGTCAAGTTTTTTTTTTCTTCTGTTAAGCAGAACATAGGATCACGAGAATACCGAGAAGTCACATAGGATTTCTGCCTCAAGCGACACTGAGGATCACATGAATAGCTAATGGTTACTGACAGTTTTTTTCTTCAATTGTTGTAGAGACAACCTGCATAGCCAATTTATTTTCTTTATCTAGCAATAATTTTGTGACAAGGATGCTCCCTAAAATGGTCGTCATTATTTACTGGCTTGTTGAAGTGTCTAGCCTTTACAGCTATGTTCAATGAAGCACACTGTTACAATTATAGTGATGGAGGAAGAAGAAGAGTGAAATCTCAGCTGGACTTACATAGAATGTTATTTACACACTTGCCTGTATAAGAGTACAGAAGAACGTGTGTGTGGAGTTGGGGTGTTTCTACAGCATGTCCTTGCCGATGTGCGTGCATTCATGCAAGCCCCTAGTTGGCGTCTGGCTACTTTTGATTGTGTGTGTACTGTGTGTGTGAGGCTTGAGCGAGTGGCTCTGTAGCTTGTTTGCATAAATGATGCTCTAGTTGAGCAGCCCCATGGCACTGGAGTGTCTCTGCTACTGATGCCAATGAGTAGAACATGTTCTAAATAAACTTTCTGTGTATGGTTTGTTTATTTCTTTGTGTGTGTGTACACCTGCTATGGGAGGATACTATATGGGAGAGACGATAAAACATCACAGTAATGTTGGTTGGATGACGCAATTGTTTTGCGTTCTACATAAAAACAACTTGCAGGATCTTCTATATAATCATTTCCAGGGGTTGCCTAACTATTGTCATGTCCTCCCTCACATAATGCCTCCAGCATCCATTTTCCTAACTTACCTTTATCTATATAGCTCTATGTGCACTCTACTTATTTGTATATAATGTATGTAAACTCTGTGTAAACTCCTCTGTCTGTATTCTGTCTCTAAATGTTGTCTATCACGAGCAGCACCATATCACTAAGTAACATTCAGAGTGTGTGTAAATGTCCTTGGCGAATGAAGATGATTCTCATCTTCTGATGGTGGTTGTTGAGTGATAAGGCTGCTCCTGTTTATGTACAGCAATGCTCCGAAGATACTGTAGTTGCTAACACCGTGGTCCATTTCTCGCCCACAGCTCAGACATGCTGCATTTTGGTTAGGCTGAGTCACTTCTGTGAAGATGAAGAGCTTCATCTATAATCGAAGTGAACTCTGCCTGTGTAGTCATTACTCAGATGGGCCGGTCTGTTGTGTAGATTCCATGCATAGCATTTTTATCTAAAATGATAAAAGGTAGATTATGAAGTCTTTAGGCAACATTTTACATCCGCAAAACTGCCCTTGAGCTCTGCAAATAATCTTGAATAGTCACAATAAGTAGGAATTATAATTTCTCATTTTAAAATGTAAAACATTGCCTTGTATGGTGAAAAAGGTGCTTAGAATTGACCTTCTCCTCTGTGTTGATCCTGTTCCTGGCATCAGAGAGGCCATTGTTCTGGGCAGCACAGACTTCACAGAGGAGGATGTGGAGCGCATTGTGGAGGAGCTGGGGAAGGAGTACAAGGGGAATGCCTACCACCTCATGCACAAGAACTGTAACCACTTCTCCTCAGCCCTGTCGGAGGTAAGGGACGCTCTGAACATTCACTCACTCACTCACACACACACACACACACACACACACACACACACACACACACACATATATTATTTATGCCCAAGCTCTCCTTAAGGAAAGACAAAGGCCTATATCCCTGCGTTGTCCAGGGTGCGTCACAGTGGTCCACATAAGACAAGAATTCCATCCTCCCCACCAGCTCACCTCTTGTCACCAGGGCTAGAGCATTCTAGGTCAGGGTGCCTGAAAGTAGTGCCACTTTGCCCTGACGTTGAACCTGCCAGATGCCAGGTCCAGCCTAGCACAGTCTCACAAAGAGCAGAGAAGGAGAATCCCCCACACCCCACGGGACAGATGACAAATATCTCAACCTGTGTTAGTTCAGTGTGTTGAGTAGAAGCCAAGCAATTTGAGTTTATAAGTACAGTGTTAGAGCAGATTGGTGGAGCGGGTGAATAATGAGTATGATTACACCCATCATTTGTGTGGCAGACAGGAATTAGAGAGCTCTGCTGCAAGCCCAGACACACTGCCCCAGCTGCCAGGCCCACTGCCCCAGCTGCCAGGCCCACTGCCCCAGCTGCCAGGCCCACTGCCCCAGCTGCCAGGCCCACTGCCCCAGCTGCCAGGCCCACTGCCCCAGCTGCCAGGCCCACTGCCCCAGCTGCCAGGCCCACTGCCCCAGCTGCCAGGCCCACTGCCCCAGCTGCCAGGCCCTGTCATACACCACTGACAGAAACTCCTCCTGACTCATACACCTACATATGCAAATACAACACACACACATATACTAGCAAACACCTACATATGCAAATACAACACACACACACTATACTAGCAAACACCTACAGACAAACTCACTCTCTCACACATGTATGCTCACACAATGTGACTGTTTGAATAGAATTCATTGCATAGTTCAATGATTTCCTCAGAGAACCCAGTGTATTTGAACCAAATTGTTCTAGAGAGAGGAAATTAGGCTAATTGTCAATTCTTACAGAGCATTCTGTCTTCTCCCATCATTTACACCCCTTGGTCTTGTTGATTCCCATCTTTATAATGAAACACTGCACTAGTGCAGTGGATATTCACTTCTGTGGCCGTTCCTGTCTATTAGGGACTGTCTTTAGCTGTGAAGTACGTGTGAATGTGTTTCCTGGGGACGGTGAAGAGGGAGGTGACTAATACTCAGATGTCTCTAACACTGATAATCCTCTCTTCATTTGAAAGGCAAATGAAGTGGGCCTGATGACACTCTGGATAAGAACATATTTACAGTGAAACCAGCACCTCTTCCTCTTGAAGTGTTGAAACACTCATTTAGCTCGTATCTGTCACAAGCCGGGCTAGAAACTCCGGTCTCAGATGTGGAGAGCTGGGGGGTACTACCCCTTAGCCACAGAGGAGGTGTTGTAGGACCCAAATGAAACACCCAAGGCAATACTCCAGGCAAGTAGATTTAATGTTCCAAAACAGGAGGCAAAACAAAACAACTCCACGAGGGGAGAAAAACAAACTAAAGATAACTTTGAACAACTTACTAGGACAGACACGGTGGGACAAAGCAGGAGACACATAGTCAGGACGCAATAACCAAGTGAGAAACAAGGGGAAAACACACAGCTAAAATACACAAGGGGAAACAAGGCACAGGTGACCTGGATCAAGCTAATTAGGACACATGAGGAAGAACTAAGGCAGAGGGGGAACACAGATGACCTCTAGAGGCCCGGAGACAAACAGGAGGCAGGAAGCTGACACACACGAGGAAGAACTAAGGCAGAGGGGAACACAGATGACCTCTAGAGGCCCGGAGACAAACAGGAGGCAGGAAGCTGACAGGACCCCCTCCTCTAGGAACGACTCCTGACGTTCCTTCCAGAACACCCTGGCCCCAGGGTGCGAAAATCTCGGATCAAACCTGGGTCCAGGATGTCCCTGGCTGGAACCCAGGAGCGCTCCTCCGGCCCGTAGCCCTCCCAGTCCACCAGATACTGCAGAGAGTTCTGGACCCTCCGGGAGTCCAGTATCCGGCGGACTGTGTAGGCTGGCTGGCCGTCAATGATCCTGGGAGGTGGCGGGGGTCTGCGTGGGGGGCAAAGGGAGAAGACAAGACAGGTTTAAGGAGTGAAACATGGAAAGTGGGGTTAACTCTAAGGGAGCGAGGGAGAACCAAACGATACGACACAGGGTTAACCTTTCTAGCAATGCGGAAAGGCCCGATGTATCTCTGGGAAAGCTTCCTGGATTCGACCCGGAGGGGCAGGTTCTTAGTGGCCAACCAAACTCTCTGACCAGCTCGGAAACTAGGGGCCGTCCGGCGGTGGCGATTAGCCTGACTTTGGTATCTCTGGGAGGTCCGAAGGAGGGCACGCCTGGCCTTCTTCCAGGTCCGCCTACAGCGTTGGACAAAGCGCTGGGCCGAGGGAACACCAACTTGCGCCTCCTCCTCTGGAAACAATGGAGGGTTGTAACCGAACTGGCATTCGAAGGGGGACAATCCGGTGGCTGAGGACTGGAGGGTGTTGTGGGCATATTCAGCCCAAATGATATAGGTGGCCCAAGACGTGGGATTACTGGCCGCCATACACCGCAGGGTGGTCTCCAGATCCTGATTAATCCGTTCCGTTTGGCCATTAGACTCTGGATGGAACCCCGACGATAGGCTGGCTGTGGCCCCAACAAGCCTGCAGAAGGCCCCCAAAACCGGGACGAGAATTGGGGACCTCGGTCAGAGACCACGTCCAGGGGAATACCAAATATCCGGAAGACATGGTTCATGAGGAGCTCAGCAGTCTCCTTAGCCGAGGGCAGCTTGGGCAGGGGAATAAACCGGGCAGCCTTAGAGAACCGGTCTACCACCACTAGGATGACGGTGTTGCCCTGGGATAGAGGAAGTCCCGTAACAAAGTCCAGAGAAAGGTGTGACCATGGCCTTCGAGGAACAGGTAAGGGATGGAGCAGTCCCTGGGGTCGCTGGCGTGTCGACTTTCCCTGGTTGCACACAGGGCAGGCCTCAACATAGACCTGCACGTCCTTCTTGATGGACGGCCACCAAAACCGCCGTCGGAGGAACTCCAGTGTGCGAGCACTGCCTGGATGGCATGTCAAGGGCGACTCATGACCCCACTGCAAGACGCGGCCCCGAACAGAGAGAGGAACGTACAGGCGACCGGCAGGACCACCGCCTGGATCGGGCTCCTGGACAAGAGCTTCTCGTACCCCCTCTTTCTAGTTCCCACTGAAGAGGTGCGACGATCCTAGACCTCGGAATAATCGATGCTAAGGGCTTCTCTTGTAACTCGGGAGAATAGACTCGAGACAGAGCATCCGGCTTGACGTTCTTGGTGCCAGGTCGGTAAGTCAGGAGGAACTGGAATCGATTAAAGAAAAGGGACCATCGTGCTTGCCGAGGGTTCATCCGCTTAGCCTGTTGGAGATATTCCAGGTTCTTGTGGTCTGTGAGAACCTGGAAAGGGTGCTGAGCCCCCTCAAGCCAATGGCGCCACTCTTCCAATGCCAGTTTTACCGCAAGCAACTCTAGATCCCCCACGTGGTAGTTGCGCTCGGCCTCAGACAGGCGGCGAGACATGAAGGCACAAGGGTGTAATCTCCCATCCGCACCCCTCTGTGACAGGACGGCTCCCACCCCCACCTCTGAGGCGTCCACCTCCACCACGAAAGGTCTCTCTGGGTCAGGGGTCACCAGAATCGGAGCAGACGTGAAGTGGCGCTTGAGATCCTCGAAGGCCCCTGCTGCTTCCGGACCCCAGTGAATCTTGGTCCCTCCTCCCTTGGTAAGCGTCGTCAAGGGGGCTACCACCGAGCTGAAATTCTTAATGAACTTCCGATAGAAGTTAGAAAAGCCAATGAACCGTTGAACCTCCTTGACCGTGGCAGGTGTGGGCCAATCGTGGACCGCCTTGACCTTCTTGGGATCCATCTCTAGGTGCCCGGGAGTGACAATAAACCCGAGAAACTGAGTCTGAGAAACATGAAATTCACACTTCTCAGGCTTAACGTAGAGGTGATTGTCAAGGAGCCTCTGGAGAACCCTGCTAACATGCCCCCTCATGCTCCTTCAGTGACCTCGAGAAGATGAGGATATCGTCCAGGTACACGAAGACCGAACAGATTAAGCATATCCCGGAGAACATCATTAATCAGGGCTTGGAATACTGCGGGGGGCATTGGTGAGCCCGAACGGCATCACCCGATATTCATAGTGCCCCGTGGGCGTGTTGAACGCCGTCTTCCATTCGTCTCCTTGCCGGATCCGCACGAGATGGTAAGCATTGCGGAGATCCAGCTTAGTAAAAATGGAAGCCCCTTGAAGCAGCTCAAAAGCAGTGGCCATGAGAGGAAGGGGGGTATCGATTCCGAACCGTGATCTTGTTGAGTCCCCGTGTAATCAATACAAGGCCTAAGACCCCCGTCTTTCTTTTCAACAAAAAGAAGCCCGCCCCAGCCGGGGAAGTAGAGGCATAGATGAGGCCGGCTGCCAAGGACTCCTTAATGTAGGTGTCCATAGCTGCGTGCTCGGGGAGGACAAGGAAAAGATCCGACCTCTAGGAGGGCAGCACCCAGGGAGTAGATCAATGGCACAGTCATACGTGCGATGAGGCGGTAAGAAGTAGCCCGGGCCTTGCTGAACACTGCCTTGAACCGATGGTAAACACTGGGGACTCGGGAGACGTCAACAGACTCTTGAAACTGGGTACTAGGGGCTGAGGGACTCTGTAGCATGCAGGTGAGTTGGCAGGCGGGACCCCAGCTTAGAATGGTGCCCGTAGGCCAGTCGATCTGGGGATTATGTCTGCATAGCCAAGGGTGACCCAGGATAATAGGATACTCGGGAGAGTCAATGAGATAGAAGGTCTCCTCCTGCTGGTGTTGAGAGATGGTAAGTCGCAGGGACTGAGTCGCCTCGGTAACCTTTCCTGGTTCCAGAGGTCTGCCATCTAAGGCTGTAACTGCCTGGGGTTGAGGAAGTAGTTGGGTAGGGATCTTAAGTTCCTTAGCCAAGGTTACATCCAGGAAATCACCTGCGGCACCGGAATCGATCATAGCCTGGACCCGATGCTGGTGGCCCCCCAGGACAGAGTGGCTGGAATAGCCAGGACAGCGTTAGTAGGAGGCGCTCTAACTCTCTCCCATCACAGCCCTCCTGTAGCTGGGCGGGGACAGGCGTTTCCCGAAGCTCGGGGCAAGCGGAGCGGAAGTGGCCGGCAACCCCGCAGTAGAGGCACCGACGTTCCCTCATGCGACGTTCCCTTTCGTTGGGAGAAAGCCTGGAACGGCCTAACTGCATGCTCTCCGGGAATCCTGGAGCAGTTCAGGAGCCGGGGAAGCTCTGAATGACGGAGTCCAAACAGGAGAAACAGAGCTGCTCAGAGGAACTTGGGAATGAGACACCTGACGGCGAGCCGTTCTCCGCTCTCTTAGACGATTGTCCAGGCGGATGGCCAAGGCTATGAGGGACTCGAGATCACCAGCTGGTTCTCGGGTGGCTAACTCATCTTGAAGGGGCTCAGATAACCCTCCCTGAAAGCAGACCCTCAGCGCTTCATCATTCCATCCGCTCCTAGCTGCTATGGTCCGGAAATCAATGGCAAAATCTGCCGTGCTTGGGGCCCCTGACGGAGAGACAGTAGGCGCTGGAAGCCTCCCGCCCACTGACAGGATGATCGAACACCCGCTTGAACTCTTCTACAAATGCAGCGTGGGAGTCACAACAGGCCTCCTGGGACTGCCACACCGCAGAAGCCCAGGCGAGCGCCTTGTCTGAAAGAAGGGTAATGATGTAGGCAATCTTGGAACGGTCTGTGGGAAAACTTGAGGGTTGGAGCTCGAAGGTGAGGGAGCATTGGGTGAGGAAACCCTGGCAAGAGCTTGGATCCCCCAGAAAAGGGCTTGGGAGGTGGTAGTCGGGGCTCCGCCAACCGAGACGACCTGTCGTCACTGGGGGGTGACCTGGGGGAAGGGAGAGGACCAGGGAGGCGTTCAAAGAGCTGGCGGAGGGAACTCATCATTTCGGCCAGGAGTTGAGAATGACTAGCCATCAGCTCCTCTTGTCGGCTGAGAACGGCTTCATGGCGCTGGAAAGAAGCCTCATGTCGAGTGATCACCGCCAACAGGTCCGGGGAACTGAGTGTTTCTGGGTCCATGATTGACTTGGTTATTCTGTCACAAGCCGGGCTAGAAACTCCGGTCTCAGATGTGGAGAGCTGGGGGTACTACCCCTTAGCCACAGAGGAGGTGTTGTAGGACCCAAATGAAACACCCAAGGCAATACTCCAGGCAAGTAGATTTAATGTTCCAAAACAGGAGGCAAAACAAAACAACTCCACGAGGGGAGAAAAACAAACTAAAGATAACTTTGAACAACTTACTAGGACAGACACGGTGGGACAAAGCAGGAGACACATAGTCAGGACGCAATAACCAAGTGAGAAACAAGGGGAAAACACACAGCTAAAATACACAAGGGGAAACAAGGCACAGGTGACCTGGATCAAGCTAATTAGGACACATGAGGAAGAACTAAGGCAGAGGGGAACACAGATGACCTCTAGAGGCCCGGAGACAAACAGGAGGCAGGAAGCTGACACACACGAGGAAGAACTAAGGCAGAGGGGAACACAGATGACCTCTAGAGGCCCGGAGACAAACAGGAGGCAGGAAACTGACAGTATCATCTTGTTAACACTGCTACAACCAAACACGTCTAGTATGACTCAATGTATGACTATATTGTGTAGACTGAGTCAGAGCGTTGTTTCTAGTCATTTGCGATTCCCACCCAAAAAAAAGTATATTAATGTAAGCAAATAATTTTAAGATGTATCTATGCATAGCCTAGATATGTAATCTTGTTGTAGAGTCCTCTCCCCTATTGGATGATAGAATTGTTCAGGAATAGAATGGAGATGTCTGCCTCAGGCATACAGCGCTTCTCTCTCTTCCTTGTTGTGTGGGAAGGATCTGTTTGACAGTTTCATTTTCTGACAGCCTGATTTGCTCGTGGGATTATGCGTGATTGCTCCACAGTGAAGGAATCTGTGAGAGAGAACTTTGAATGGGATTAGCTCTGCAAAGACCACCACAGATCCCCAGCTCTAGGTGTGATAGTTATTTATTTCAGACCTGTTAGGTTTCTGTACAGAAATCCTACATCCAGGACGGCAGCCTATCATTGTCTTTCATTTCTCTGTGGTCTATTTTAGGTGATAATTTGCAAAAAAATGATGATACTGTATGGGAGAACACAGCATTCCTACTGAAACTGATTTCTCAACCGCAGAGAATCAATCAACCGATTGGTAGCCTATTTCTCATGGGTAGCCTATATAGACATATTGTCATTGGTAGCCTACATCAAGCCTCATGAGCAATGTCTTGCCTTTTCATGTGAAATGTAGGCGAAGACTAACAACCTCACAATTACATTGTGCAGTTGTGAACATTAATGTCACTGCTCACAAGGATGTTAACCCACACACAATTGAAGCCCATCACTGCAGGCTTGTTTGAGGCGTTAAGGCTATTTTATAGCTCCATCCCATCAGGCCACAGCCTCCAGAATGATTATCCTCCTCTCTGCCTCAGTGCTGCTGCTGTTATCATCACACTTAGCTTGTTTTTCACAGCCAGAGGCTTTTCCCATCCAATACCTGGTTTTTCCAAAGTGGAATACTTCCATTACACGTCAAGAGGACTAAAGATACAAATCTACAGCTAATACCACTTTGAAAGAAAGGGCAATTTGTGTTTCTCTGCATTTACTGGGTCAGTTTGTTGGTTTGGTGTTCGCTTTGGACCACAAGGTTTGAAAATATTGGTTTTATGGTTGCACTATTTTCACAGGAAATATATTTTTATCGTGATGTGAGAAATTCTAAGAATGTCATATGTTAGAGAAGCGAGAGGGGACAGATAACAATTCAACACCGGTGTCTTTGTCAGAGTCTTGACCTCTTCCATTCACTGGGGTGATAACATGTTACTGTGCTGAGCAAAAGGAATGGTCCTGGCTAGTGGCCATTAATGAAGTCATTACATTGTAATGATGTCCGTACTTAGCAAGACGATACATCCACACTATTTTCACATTGTAATAGCACCCAGTCCATCAGATGAATAAGGGTCCAATTGAATACAGTCTAGTGGAGTACATTCCAATACCTCAATGACCATTAGCTATATCCTGCTTAGTAGGGCCAAATGCCTTACTGCTACAGTATCAGCAGATCCATTTCCAGTAAGGCCTAGCACTCTAGTATCAGGTATCAGTGCTGCATGTCTCTGTTCTACTCTGCGCTCTTCCTGTCTGTCCATCAGATCCTGTGTGGCAGGGAGATCCCGCGCTGGGTGAACCGGCTGGCCTACTTCAGCTCCTGTGTGCCCTTCCTGCAGAGCTGCCTGCCCAAAGAGTGGCTGACCCCGGCCGCCCTGCAGTCCAGCGTCAGCCAGGAGCTCCAGGGGGAACTGGAGGAGGCAGAGGACGCCTCCGCCTCTCTGGCCTCCATGAGCTCCATGCCTTCCCCCTCCCTCTCCTCTCCTTCCCCCTCCAGGCTGCCCAGGGTTCCCCGACATCAGCCCCGCCGATAGGACTAGTCCCAGGGTTCACCATTGCCTTCAGTGACAGGCTCTGGCAGGGCCCCTCCACATGGACAGGCTTACTGTACTGTACACCACTCTGCCAATAGACACTAACCCCAAACCCAACCCACCCCCTACCTACCACCCCTGCCTACTGCGCTCCTGATGAGACTTGCCATCCACCAGCGGCATTGAAGCCCCGCCTACACTGACTTGACTGGCAGACTTGGGGTAATGGCTACAGGCTCGGAGTACTGTTGTTTTACACGTAAAAAACAACATTCAGTTCATGTTTTGTGTAATTTCTTCATTTTCTTGGCCTTTATTTTATATACTCAGGACTCTAAAAAAAATATTTTCTATGTTTAGCTTCTTTTGCTTTTCTAACGCTTTAGTCATCACTCTATATAGCATTTTCTAAAATGCATTTTTAATCCTCTTTTGTTTACAACCTGTTTGTGTGTGTATGTTTATGAGTGTGTGTTTTACAATTACCGAGAAGCTACCACCTGGGCCAAACACCTCCACACTTTTCTTACGACACACACAGCTGATGTCTACCCCCGTGGCAGCTGTGCCTGGAGATTTTTACTGTACCTGCTCGTTGAGCTCTGCACTGTTTCTCTATAGTTTACCTGTTTCTCTCTTTGTAAAGCAGCGGACTCCTTAACCTAGAATAACTAACTTACTTCAGATGTTTTACACCGTTTTTAGAGTCTTCTGTGTAACTGAAAATATTTGTATCTCGTTTTAAAGTTATTAAAGAAAAATATATGACATAGATTGTTGTTTTAATGAGTTATTAACTAAACGTATTCTCCCTACTGAACATGGTGCTGATGTCAATATAGCTTAATTACATTTCTAATAGCCAGGAGGGAGTCAGCCTATTTGTATGCAGACTCCCCCCTCCTTCATCTGGGTTGCTGCTGTTGCCCTTGACTGCAATAACATCTCTGTGACAGAAATCTGATTGGCCTCCATTGTTTGGATTGTACTTGGCACATACCTATGGCTATTGAACAACACTCAACGTGTATTAACATGGGTTTTCCTGTTGAAGTAGCAGTTGTTGCCCAAACAGGATATTTTCCCACAGTATATGAAGGCTCCAGACTGATTCATGTTAGCAAAGAGACACTGTAGATTTCCCACCATTCATGACTCCAAAAAAGCTAGATTCAAGCTTACTGTATTTTCTCTCAAGATAAATGTTCTGTGAAACTGACCAACCTGCTCAGGATGTGCTACCTCAATGGAAATTTTCATGGAACTTTCTGTCAAATGGAGAAGTTCTGGAAAAGTGAGCTGTCCATCTTAACTCAAAAGCAGTAGAGCTAACTACTAAATGTGATCATTAATATTTACTCACTGTGCCTTTTTGACCCTCGATACGCAATCCTGTTAGCCAGAATTTTCCATTTAGAGTGAGGTAGCTCAGATTTTCAGACCACCAAGGTCCTTGCTCGGTTGCCGTCAGTGTCAACTGTCTTCACTCAGATCTCTGTGTTGACATATTTCCACCTCTCATCACCAGCCAAGGCACCAAAGGATCAAGTCCCCTAGATCTACTCTGTCATGGTGACTTGAATGACACACTTCAGATATGTCAGGATGGCTTTTTCCTCTGGAAGTCCTGTTTCTGTTACACCTCTGAGGTGTGATGACCCCTAGTGGCGTAGTGAACACATTGCCCTGTTTAAATGAAAAATATCTCCATGAACAGTGCGCTCTGTAGCATCAGTTTATTGAATGATGAGGATGAATCTATTGAAATTGACCGATCAAAATCAAACAACCATTTTTAAAATGATTATTAAGCCCCATTGAAACAGGAGGGGACAATTATTGACAGAATTGAAGAATTCTGAATTTGAGTGTTTTAGAGGCGGGTCTCAGTGACGGTCTCCGACAGAGTAACCACAGTCTGCGTCTCCTCTGGCTGCCTGCTCAGATTATTTTTACAGCAGAGTAAAGCCTCCACTACCTCTCTGGGGCCCTTAGTCATGAAGATATAGAGGAACGGGTCCATTAGAGGACTCAGATACAGCAACAGATTGGCAATCAGCCCTAAGTATCGTACTTCCTCCTTCAACGACTTGAGCAGAATGTTCAGAATGAAGGGAAGAAACAGCACGGTATAATTGGTCAGGATGACCGCCAGTACGCCCACAGTCCTTTTTATCTCCGCTGTAGAAGTTGACCTGGAACATAGCAACGCTCTCCACGAGTCGAGGAAGAAAAACAACAATAAAGGGAAGGGAGTGAGAAGGGCCACTGCAAACCAAAACAAGTATTTAAACACTGCGAGGGCCAGAACAGCGATGGGCGCTCCCCACATAGCCAGGGGAGATGATGGAGGACTGTTTAATCTTACTGCAGCAGCCGTAGCACTGTGGGTACGCCACCAGCAGGTGTCGCTCCTCTGCAATGCAAACCATAAAAGTGATGTTGGAAATGACGCCAAAATAAAAGATGAGGGTAGCAGTGTCAGCCGATAGGATACTCCCAGTGGCAGCCTGTGGTCTTCCAATGAAACTGAAAATGTCTGAAACAAGAAGGCTGATGACATGGACAGGTACAGGGTTGGGACCTTTGACCAGGTTCTTCATGGTGTAAAGGGCCAATCCAATGGCAGGTAGCCCAACGGCAAATGTTATCCAGCCAATGACCTCGGCAACGCGGTCAAAAGTAGTGTCAGCGTTTGTGTTGTTAACATATCCTATATTCATATAATTATCCATGGGGTCTGGTCATTTGAGGTGGTTTATTATGTCTTTTCGTTGTGTTTAGTTGCATTTACTAGTATAGTCATGAGTCATGTGACCGCGTCCTCTCGTCTTTCACACACTAGAATGACAGCAACATGGAAGAATGTATTAAATTCATTTAGGAGTATGTGTACAACATTTTAAATAATCACATTTGTTTAGTCTGTCAGTGACAGGCTACAGTACATTCTAGGCTACAAACAGTACGTAGGCATTCTCCCAATATCACTTCTATGTCACTCTACTTGTCCTTGAGCAGTTTAACTGTTCTTTCTTTAGTAAGACCTGTTGCTTAAAGGCTACTCACATACTTCCATCCCGTGTTCATGGATATTTTATATTTAAAATGTTTCCTGAATTCCATTCATCCCCATAGCATTTAGATCCTTTGGTATTGCCTCCCCCTGCCAAAAATAGACAGAGATAATCCATGGCCTTACCTGAAGTAGGTTTGGAGAGAACAGCATGGAAAGAGCGTTGTGTGTTCCTCCTCAGTGTATTTTACCTTGCAGTTGATGGGTGAACGTCAAATACTGTACCTGGATGATCCCCTGTACCTGGATGATCCCCACAGTAGGTGATGCGACTGGTACCAGGTCCATGCTATGAATTGGATTGATTTGCTTTTGGCTTTTTTATATAAATGTTTTATTGGTGCTGAATAGCATGGTCACTTATCTTCCTAGAACTGCTAGATAAACGGTTTCAATGAAGCTATACAGACTCACATTTCCCTAAGTTCCAGTTGAGCTATGCTGATGGTAATGTAAAGTGTCAATTTGCATTTTGTACTTTGCTTAGTCTATATGTCAGGGCCTAGTTCCTCCTAACAGACACTGATGTCATTTTAACACATTCCTGTAACACATCAATGAATCTTAAAGGAGCTCAGTCATCCTAACCAACAACACTCAAAAGAGTGGTTGAACTCATGAACTTCCCTGTCAAATATCTTTCTTTAGTTAATCATCTATGTGAGCCCACAATTTCAACATTAGTGACAAGGAAGTCATTTTTCTGAAGTATTTGCTCAATAATTTGTTTAAGTTGCATTTGTGTGTGGTGGCGGACTGTTCTGACTTCAGCATTATGTCTCAACATATTTGTCTTAAGTCTGATGGACAGAGACATTGTATCTGACCTATAAAAGTGTGGTGCAGTATTGCTAGTAAGAGTTTGGTTTTTATTCTCAAGTAGCTGCCTGTACTACATACAACACATCAAGTCTGTGAATATAAAACTAACAGCTTCTTCACCCAAAATGGTGTATGCGTATTATAAGATGTATGCATGAAGTGTATTATGTTATACGTAAGATTTAATATTCCTGTTGTCATTATGAAATACAAAGCAGTGAAGTGGAAACTTTGTGTGGAATGGATTAGGATCAGGGTCTTTTAACCACTGTTAGTAATGTCATGGTTATCTCCCTGGCCAATCATCTATCTAAGACTGACAAATATATAGTCACAAAAATTGTGCAATGACTTTTGACATCCTTGAATGGTGAAGGACTTCCTGTCTAACTGTATTTAAGGCCCAGCCACTGGGTGCGCACAGTGAGTATCTGTGGCATAAAGAAAAACAGTTACTGGACAATTTTTTGCACGTTTCTAACTTGCATTTACACTTCCTGATAATTGGTTGATTTATTGTAAAAGGCTTATTGCCTCTTCTGATAAGAGCTACAAGACAAACAGAAATTCATATAAATTAACCTCCAGGTAAGACCGTACTGTAGATTTCACATGATTGCTAAAGGGCTATTTGAACTTTGCTTGTGCTACACATGTTAAACACTGAATTGCGCAGTGATTACTTAAAAAAATTTCTATTAGTATGTGATATTCATAAATGTGGTTATGGCTCTATTTGTATTTATTATGGATCCCCATTAGCTGCTGCCAAGGCAGCAACTACTCTTACTGGGGTCCAGCAAAATTAAGGCAGGTATACATTTAAAAAAAACATTACAATACATTCATAACAGATTTCACAGCACACTAAGTGTGTGCCCTCAGGCCCCTACTCCACTACCACATATCTACAACACAAAATCCATGTGTACGTGTGTGTATAGAGCATATGTTATCATGTATGCATGTGTCTGTGCCTATGTTTGTGTTGCTTCACAGTCCCCGCTGTTCCGTAAGGTGTATTTTTATCTGGTTTTAAAATCTGATTAGTTAATTGCATGAACATTGCATAAAAAAATATATTTAAGGTATCCTAACAATTACACATTGATGTAAGAATATGACTTTGAAAATGCCTTTAGAAAATGTATTGATTACGGAATGAAAAGGAGCGAAAAAATTTTATTTTTTGTATATTGCTAAGGGATATTGTACTTTGACAGGTCATTTTGTATTACATATTCAGTTTTACAAAGAATACGCAGTGAGTAGAGCTATATTGAGCCTACTTCCTTATTTTTTTTAAAGGAAATGCTTAAGAGATTCTAAGGAAAAATACATGATGCAGCTCAACACTAGATCTATTTCAAATAATCATTACAGGAATCTTAGATGTCATAGAGTAAAAATTGTAACCACATATTTCACACTTTTTTTTTCTTAGTGTAGACACAGCAGGAAAATATAAAGTACCTTGAACTTGGAATCAGAAGAACCCTGCCATTCACTAGTTCCTGCAACAACAAGCACCATCAAGGATGGAAGCAAACCTCTCCAATATTTCTGACAGCATCACATCAAATAAGAGCCTCATTGAAACCATTGTATTTTGGACAACATTCTCCATTGGTCTTCCTCTGATCTGTCTGGCCATTTATGCCATGTACTTCCTGATCAGAGCTGATCACATTGCTCCAGTCTATGTTATCAACCTACTTATTGCAGATCTCATTCAGATTTGCATGAGGCCAATCATACTGTCCAGTAACGGGGGAATTGTAGTGATTTTGATTGAATTCTTTGGTATCAGTGCAAGCATTGGTTTCATGGTATGCATTGCTCTCGAGAGATACCTTGTGATTGCATTTCCTCTCTGGTACCGTTTTCGCCGTAACATCAAGTACTCGCTCATAGTGTCCTCCATTATCTGGGTGTTTCCTTTTATCCAAATCTCCCTGTTTTGCCTCTCACCGACTGTTGAGATTTCACTTATTTTGTTTGCAGCTATCCTCCTCATCCCCATCCCACTGCTTGCGTTCTTCCTAGTGGGCACATTGAAAGCTCTGTCCGTCTCCATCGCTGTGCCAGCCGTTGAACAGAGACGGATTATTGGTACCCTGGCCCTTGTGCTGGGCAATTACACAGTCCTGTTCCTACCCCTCATCATACAAACTCTGATATCAGGGGTAACAGCCCAACACAATGTGGAAATTGGGACAATCTTAGAGAGTTTCAGCCCCCTTGTGGATCCTCTGCTCTATGTGTTCATGAGAAAGGGAGCTAAGGACACTCTTCTGGCCTTTCACTGCTTCGACAAGCTGATGGGTGACCAGGAGCAGAGTCAGGTCACAAACACTATGACCATGACTGATACTGGAGTAGAAGGCTCCAGGTAGGACAGGTCCAGGATAATGGACTGTAGCTGTATGATTCACTATGTATAGTTCCTATCAAGCAACCAAATATGTATTTTGTTAACATTATACCTTGTTTTTGTTGTTGTAGTTAGAATGTGAAGAGTACATGCCTTTATAGTTAACATACAATGCATAACATACTGTATTGTACACAGGCCTATTGTGCATTGCCCTATCTTTGATGGGCTTGTATTGCAGCTTTTCAGAAATATATGGACTTTCCTTACTTCAATAAATTGATACTGTGGATATTTGAGATTGCTCTTTCTATTATTTTATCCCCATTCTCTCCTGAGTCCCTCTAAAAGAGAACACTAAAAGTGGTCATGTTATAGACAGTTTATTCAGATCCCAATATGAGTACAAGTACATTCACATAGACATACAAGCCCATGTCTGTCGTAGCTATGACATTTGAGTTCAGTTTGAGTTCACCATACATTGGGCAGACATAACATAACATGTCATTACATGGGCAGGTGTAATATTACATGTCATT
The DNA here is from genome assembly GCF_020615455.1 of Coregonus clupeaformis. Taxonomy (NCBI): domain Eukaryota; kingdom Metazoa; phylum Chordata; class Actinopteri; order Salmoniformes; family Salmonidae; genus Coregonus; species Coregonus clupeaformis. Next base: position 15,724,448 of record NC_059222.1, on the reverse strand, counting down.
ACATAGGCAGAGATGTTGGCCGACATGTCACCACATGTCACCATCCGCTAGTACTCTTTGAGTCATGCAGAAGTCTGGCTGCAGGCTCTCAATGGTACAGTCGGAAGTGTCCATGTTACAGAGGCTGCAGTCACAGCTCAGAGCCACAGGGTAGGTGACATGAGGGTCCACCCAAGGGGGACAGTCAGGTAGGCAGATCGTTTCATAGCGGACGTCCCTGTAGGTGCACACGTGCTGGTACACAGTGGAAAATGGGCTCTTGAAAACCAGCTCCTGGTAAATTAATACACAGGAGGAAAGGTAAATGTAGATCAATGTTTTCTTTTGTTTTTAAGCATTAGGGGTTCTGTTTCTAGTCTTTGATACACTTGGTGTACACAGTGTCAATATAAGAAAGTTATAAGGCCTAGCTAAATAAGATTATACTAACACCTGCATAGTACATACAGATGATACTAAACCACTGTATAGATTGTACCTTGGTGAAGCAGTGGCCACTGCAGATGGGGGTTTGAATGACTAAGCACGTTGGGCAGCCTTCCTTCTCCAGAGACACAGTCTGGTTGATGGGCTGACAGGGCTGCATGAGAGACCCCTCAACAGGTTCCAGGAGGATGCACAGGAACAGGGAGATCATCAAGGTGCCTACATGAAGACCTAACATCCTGAAAGAGAGCCTAAGTGAAAACAAATTATCTTCTCTGGCATTAGAAATGGTGCAGAGTGTAAATAGCTTATTATGCACAAATTAATGTTGTAATAACTATATATAACAGTAAGAGAAGTCTGATTAATATAGATAGGTTTACCTGAAGGACTCAAAGGGCTCAGCAGGCAGCAGAAAGTTGTGTTCTAATGGGCAGTGTGTTTGGGCATTTATACAGTGGAGGAGGCTAGTATCCAGGGTTGGATGCTCAGCTCATGATTTCTCCCCCTTCACAACAACCTTGAAATGAATCCCATGTTTGTAACAGAATGGATTACTTTGACACAATGACTTCCTCCTGACCTCTACGTTGCACAGTTTAGACTTCTATGTGGACAATGACATTGCATCAAAATATTCATTCATTAGACACCCTAATCCCTCAAGAGTTGATGGCTTTATAGGGTCAGAGTGACATAATTGTCGTAGTTTTAGATCCCTGCTGTACACAGGAAGGATGTGTTTGGATGTTAATGCTGCTCATGTTATCAAGGTCCAAGCAAGTACATTTTGTTGAGATAGAATTTCATTGACAGGATTAACCCTATTAATCACACACTTGTTCATTGGGACAATTGGGGTAGCCATTTTAGTTAGTGTGTGTATAGCCCACTGTTGGCTACTGCTCAAGGTTTTGGTAAAACATGCTATATCAGTTTGAAAGATTTACCACATATAAAAAAACATTAAATATATCACATTTTAATTTTGAAAGTAGAGCTTATTTTTCAATAAATAATTATGTGTCAGCAAAACTTGGAGAAAATCTTCCCGGAACACAAAAGCTTTTGGCCACTGTTTCCTTTTGTCAACCCGTGGGTTAATATCTAACGAACCTGATAGTGCGCATGCTCAGTGTCCAGTGTTGTTACGAAAGTAAATGCAGGCGATGCTGAAAGTAATTTCTTCATAACAGGGTAAATCTAATGCCATAATGGCCGGTGAAGAGGAGAGTGACAAAAAGAAGGTAAGTGTCCAGGACAATGTCAATCAGAAAACATTGTCTGTGACAATGCTAACTTAGCTAGCTAACTAGCAGCAACTCAGTTGTTGAAGGTCAACATATTGGTGATGTTGTCGCTCCAGTAGTTGTCTAGTTTGCTTAACTTGGTAAGTTAGCTAGCTAACGGTAGTGTGCTATAGCTGAATAGATGTGTTTCTTCATAATTCTTTAACTAGCTGGCTAGCTACCCCTCTTTCGCGTCTGCCAGCTAACAGTATGAATGTAATATCATGTGATGATGTGTACAACATGTGTACAACATAAACAACCGTGATCTCGGTAAGTCTCTGCTTATTCTCTGTGTAGTTTCATCAACCATAATGTGTTTCATATATCGTATGCCACTTAGGGTTTCAAGGTGCTGGGTATTCTGGACGTTCAGAACACACCTTGTGCCAGAGAGGCTCTTCTACATGGATCTGGAGGATCCCTGGCTGCTGGCCTTTTGCACTTTTTGGCCACAAGTAAGTTTGCTTTCCCTGCAGATTCACAGTCTATCTCAGAACCCATAACCTAATCTCGTGCCAGGTACATGTAACTCTGTCTTGAGCGATTCGTTTCGGTAAGTCTCTGCTTATTCTCTGTGTAACCCACTGTCCATTAATCTGAGCATAGTAGTAAGAATATTATATTACTTCTGTCATAGGTTTCTCCATTGATGATCTATTATATTGACAAGATAGCTGAGTGACTGCTCTAACAATGGATGTTGCCACGTGCATCCACATATCAGTACATTTATAACAGCATAAACATTACGAAACTTATATTAGATCAAATACCCCAATACTCACTCATAGACCTCCATACAAAAAAGGGCTTATCAAATCAAATCACATTTTATTTGTCACATACACGTGTTTAGCAGATGTTATAGCGGGTGTAGCGAAATGCTTGTGCTTCTAGCTCCGACGGTGCAGTAATATCTAACAATTTCACAACATATACCAATTCACACAAAAAAGTAAGGAATGGGATTTAAGAATATATACATATATGGACAAGCAATGACAGAGCGGCATGCACTAAGATACAGAATAATATTATAGAATAGAATGAATAGAATGCAGTATATACATAAGAGATGAGTAGTGCAAGATATGTAAACATTATTAAAGTGACTAGTGTTCAATTTCTTAAAGTGGCCAGTGATTTCAATAGGCAGCAGCAGCCTCTAATGTGCTAGTGATGGCTATTTAACAGTCTGATGGCCTTGAGATAGAAGCTGTTTTTCATTCTCTCGGTCCCAGCTTTGATGCATCTGTACTGACCTCGCCTTCTGGATGATAGCGGAGTGAACAGGCAGTGGCTCGGGTGGTTGATGTCCTTGATGATCTTTTTGGCCTTCCTGTGACATCGGTTGCTGTATGTGTCTAGGAGGGCGGGTAGTTTGCCCCCGGTAATGCGTTCGGCAGACCGCACCACCCTCTGGAGTGCCCTGCGGTTGTGGGCGGTGCAGTTGCCGTACCAGGCGATGATACAGCCCGACAGGATGCTCTCAATTGTGCATCTGTAAAAGTTTGTGAGGGTTTTAGGTGATAAGCCACATTTATTCAGCCTCCTGAGGTTGAAGAGGCTCTGTTGCGCCTTCTTCACTACACTGTCTGCGTGGGTTATCTCAGGCGGACAGATTTTGGGCGGAGTAAATCCTCTCCTTCACCTCTTCCTCTCTGGTTTCTCATAGTAATTCTCCATTTCTTACCCAAACCTTTAATTTGTAATTCACAGGTCGAGTGAAGCGGTCCTTTGACGTAGGTTTTGCAGGATTCATGCTTACCACACTGGGATCATGGTAGGTTTTCAAGTCAGTGTTGATGATTTATAAGCTAACTTGTTGGCTAGTTGATGCCCATTAAAAGCTAGAATCCTTAGTTGCTACATCAATTTTTGGACTTATAAATTAATGATATATATACCCACTGATTTTACATTTTACATTATAATATTTATTCAGCATGAGATGTTCTCATCTATTTTTGTGATACTACAACCCCTATGCAGCCTACACCCCAATACAGCCTGTACCCCTATGTAGCCTGTACCCCTATGTAGCCTGTACCCCTATACAGCCAATACAGACTATACCCCTATGCAGCCTATATCCCTATACCCCAATACAGCCTATACCCCAATACAGCCTATACCCCTATGTAGCCTACACCCCTATAAAGCATATACCCCTATGTAGCCTATACCCCTATGCAGCCTATACCCCAATGTAGCCTATACCCCAATGCAGCCTATACCCCAATGCAGCCTATACCCCAATGCAGCCTATACCCCTATGCAGCCTATACCCCTATGCAGCCTATACCCCTATGTAGCCTACACCCCTATAAAGCATATACCCCTATGTAGCCTATACCCCTATGTAGCCTATACCCCTATGTAGCCTATACCCCTATGCAGCCTATACCCCAATGTAGCCTATACCCCAATGCAGCCTATACCCCAATACAGCCTATACCCCTATGCAGCCTATACCCCTATGCAGCCTATACCCCTATGTAGCCTACACCCCTATAAAGCATATACCCCTATGTAGCCTATACCCCTATGTAGCATATACCCCTATGCAGCCTATACCCCAATGTAGCCTATACCCCAATGTAGCCTATACCCCAATGCAGCCTATACCCCAATGCAGCCTATACCCCTATGCAGCCTATACGCCTATGCAGCCTATACCCCAATGTAGCCTATACCCCTATGCAGCCTATACAGCCTACACCCCTATAAAGTATATACCCCAATGCAGCCTATACCCCTATGTAGCCTATACCCCTATACCTCAATATAGCCTACACCCCTATAAAGTATATACCCCTATGCAGCCTATACCCCTATATAGCATATACCCCTATACACTTATGCAGCCTTTACCCCTATGCAGGTAAATGTGTATTGACCAGCCCCTTTACAGTGACGGTCTATTTCTGCTGCCCCTCTCAGGTTCTACTGTAGAATTACCAATGCCCAGCTCCGTATGCAGCAAAGGTTGATCCAGGATGGCATCAAGAACAAAGTCATGTACGAAGGCACGAGTTTGGACACCGTCAGTAAACCAAAAGAACAGGAGCCTTGCCCTTCATGCCCTTGAAGTGATCACATGATCCTGTCATCAAATCATTGTTTCTTTCACACACCCTTGACTGCAGTTCACAATGTCCATAGCCTTTAACTGTTCTAATATTTATTGTCCTATTGGATCATGTTGTCAGGCATGGTTTGTCTGACTGATTTGTTTTATTTCTATGTAAAATAGTCTGTAACAAGTATTGTTTTTGTCCTCAATGGTGGATCCATTCATAATTATTTAAAAGATGATTGATTGTGCGCTGAATAAATATTGATTGACTTTCTGTATGGTGATGTTGTGTGTGGGATAAATAATAAGAGCACTGAAATACAGTCTACTACCGTATCACCAGATGGCCACTAGATGGCAATCTGCATCATATCATACCACTGCACTGTGCTGTCCTAAATCCTCCACACCTCACTGCCTCTCATCCAGCCCTCCTCACTCATTCACTCCTGTTGGAGTGCAAAATGTGTCTGACTGTGTGTATGTGTGCGTTCTGGGTCTCTAGGTCCAACAGAAAGCCACAGCGGAGAACTAGTCCTCTCTCCTGTCCTTATCTCTCTCCCTCTTGCACTCCTGTTGCCACTAATGAGGCATGCATTTCATCTGACTGCAAACTGTGTGTGCGTCTTAGCCCCTAGTCTAGGTGTGACAGAAGGCCACAGTGGAGAAGCGGACCTCCCTCTCTCTCCACAAACTCCCGACACAGGTGCTGCATCAGTGATGACGGGATGGTTGTCCTGGGTGTCTCGATAGCTCACTGGCCCCTCCATCCTAGGGTTTAGCTGGGTGTCTCCATAGCTCACTGGCCCCTCCATCCTAGGGTTTAGCTGGGTGTCTCCATAGCTCACTGGCCCCTCCATCCTAGGGTTTAGCTGGGTGTCTCCATAGTTCACTGGCCCCTCCATCCTAGGGTTTAGCTGGATGTCTCCATAGTTCACTGGCCCCTCCATCCTAGGGTTTAGCTGGGTGTCTCCATAGTTCACTGGCCCCTCCATCCTAGGGTTTAGCTGGGTGTCTCCATAGCTCACTGGCCCCTCCATCCTAGGGTTTAGCTGGGTGTCTCCATAGTTCACTGGCCCCTCCATCCTAGGGTTTAGCTGGGTGTCTCCATAGCTCACTGGCCCCTCCATCCTAGGGTTTAGCTGGGTGTCTCCATAGCTCACTGGCCCCTCCATCCTAGGGTTTAGCTGGGTGTCTCCATAGCTCACTGGCCCCTCCATCCTAGGGTTTAGCTGGGTGTCTCCATAGTTCACTGGCCCCTCCATCCTAGGGTTTAGCTGGGTGTCTCCATAGTTCACTGGCCGCTCCATCTAGGGTCCAACTCATAACAAAGGTGGCAAAGGTAAAACAATGTAAGTTCACATTATCTGCCTCTACCCTGCATTGGCCCTATGCTGCCACATCACAATGGGCCTCTGATGGCCTTGTTCTTCTCAAAGTGTGCAGCTTTGTCGAGTGTCGTCATCCAATATTACATCCAGCTTACTAAGCAACTTGTGGATAGTTTGTCCCGACGGTCGGTAAATGTCAGTCTGCAGCAGCCAGTGAACTGTTCACAGAAGTATTTATTTGTAGAATAATAAATCAGTATGAAAAATGTATGCACTCACTAACTGTAAGTCGCTCTGGATAAGAGCTAAAATGTAAATGTAAATATGCAAAAACAATATTAGATGACAAAATAGACTTTAATGTGTTTACAATTAATTGTACATGGTACTTGATACATTTTTATAGTTGGACTATCAAATTTCACTTACTTTCCTCAGTTCAGTTAATGAAAAACATTTAAAGAAATATCTGAAATAGACCACTCATATTTACATTTGGTATTTCATTTTCCTTGATCATTATTATATATATACTATACAGCTTACTATGTGCAGTCCAGGAAGGGAGTAATTACATTATGAATAATATAGTCTTATAATAATGATATGAATAATCAAACCATAATTAAGAATAGCAAGCTATTCTCTATCCTTTTTTAAACATTACCAAATGACAGAATAAATAGCTTTATAGACAGTTCTGCAACTATCAAAGATCCTCTGACAGGTGTTAAATAGTATCAAACACATACAGTAACAGAATCATCTTGATCGGCTTATTCTGAGTAATTCTGACCAGTGACCTCCATGCATTGCTTAACACTATAGCATGAAAAACTGCACAATATACTGTACGACACATAGCCTAGGAGGAATCCTGGTCTCATACTGTATGTGCTGTTGCCAACTCTTCTGTTATGCCATACTTGTTTAGTATGACAATGAAGGAATACAGAGAGGAGTTAGCAAGAGCACAAACAGACTGTTTCACCAGGCTACAAAGGTACATTTTACAATCACAAAGAGAAGCTGCTCTATGGTTTCAGTTTCTGGCAGCAAGAAATGAAGGAATGAAGATCCAGAGATGCATGCTCCTTCGTCCTCTCACAAACAAATATTGTTATTTTGATACTGGCCAGGATTGAATCCGGACCGCGGAAGATCTGCGTTGAATGCGATATCCGCGACCGCGGTAACGTTTGCTTAAAATGGTGCATAGCCAGAAAGGAGCTATCTGATTGAATCCTGCCCTTAGTCCTTGGACTGTTCCTTCACTGGGTCTTCATCTGTCCGGGTTTCATCTGTCCTCCCTTGACAAGCAGATGGATCCACGCCTTTGGCGCTATTGATGCTGGCAGCTCCATCCACACCTCTGGAGCTTCTGACAGAGGCAGATCGGTCTATCTTAGGGGGATCCACATCTCTGGAGTTTCTGACAGTGGCAGCTCGATTCAAACCTCTGGTTCTAGTGCCTTCAGCTCTATCAACACCTCTGGAGCTTCGGACACTAACAGATCGATCCACACCTTTGGAGCTTCGGATGCTAGCAGCCCGGGCTAACTTAGTGAGGGTCTCCTCATAGGGCGTTGGCAGGTAGACCATGAGGAAGACTCCATCAGACATATCCGTCTCAGAGCTGCAGCTGGGCATCTGGTCTCTGCGCAAGGCCAGTGAGGACAGGAAGTCAGTGCTGCTCTCTGCGTCCTGGAGGTCCTGCAGATCTTGGAGCTCCTCCAGGTCCAGGGCGATGATGTTGGTCAGAGCCAACTTGCTGGTAGAGCACCTCCTGTAGACCAGGAAGCCAACGAGGCTGATGAAAAGGAGGGAAGTTGTTGCTACGACTATGTAAAGGATGAACTCTTTGCTCATGATGTCCTCACTGGGGGTCAACTCATTCCAGTGGTCACCCTGGCGATATCAGAGTAAAAGGTGTGAACAACACTAGTTACTTCTATTTCACATACTCTTAAACATCTCATCCATTTTGTTTAACAAGTGCATCCTGTTGATCAACTCACCTGAGCATGTTTGTCGAGAGAGGGGAGCGGCGACGGCCCAGATCCAGGGACCCAGTCAAGGCTACCTCTGCCCGCTGGCCCGAACTTCATCCAACCGCTATCCAGTAACATCCGCATGATGCTGGGCTGAAAGGCTGGGCTTGGAGCGCAGAGTGGAGCGACAATCAGAGCGATTATCACTCTCGTGTCAGGGTGTACAATACTTGCAAATGAGGGCATGACAAGCATGTGTCCAGCTAGGAGATCAACAAGGACATAACAGTGTCCAATCACAGCCAGGCTTCTCCAATCTCTTTGGATTTACTCACAGCAGCTCCGCATTTGGCCTATATAGTAAATAATGGTTACGTGGGTGGTTGGTCAACTGATGTAGTGAGTGAGGCGGATTTAATTTGGAGTGGGAAAATGCACTCTTAGAAAAAAACGATTATTCTGGCTTTCACCCACAAACACTTTTAGAAGCCTTTTTTTTTTTAAAGGTTCTGAAGAACCCCTCTTAGGGCATATGGAACCCTTTTCATCTATCTGTCAAGACCAATATCAATTGTATAAAATAAATATTCAGATAAGGTAATCGATTTGCTTGTTTATTCTACAACACATAACATAAAAGCGCTTTGAAATATACTGAGTATGAATACAAACATGAATACATACAATCTGAAGACAAATTACATCAGCAAGGGAGTCCAGCCAGAATAAAACACAAACATTATAATAGTTACTTTTTATCAAAGGCAGAAAAAAGCATTTAAAAATCACTGTGACAATATTGGCCCTCTTAGTGCTCTATTCAATCTGTGTCGTTGAAGAATTACAGATTGTGTGATAGATATGTAAAGGTAATTTCCGATTGAGCTGACATATGCAGCGTTTACAGTGAATGCAGTCTCCACTAACGCGGAAACCATGCCTTTAAATTTCATGCTGTAATGCAGAACTTCCACGATAAGGATCGAAGAGCCTTTAGTAAGACATTCTTCCTGGCAGGCTTGTGCCATTCAGTTTGTCCATAATACCAACCAGTCATTCAGAGGAAAATGTAAAGAACTTACAAACAGGCAAAAGTTTGACGGTATATGTACACTTAGTTGCAGAACAGTACAATTTTCATAAAACATATTAATATTAATAACAATATATTCATTTAATGTTTAATAATTTAATAATTAATTGAATTTTGTTTGGCCAAACACTTAAGATCACAGAATAATAAGTCAGTCAGTTAACAAACGGTTGTCTTAGTACATGAAAACATTACAGAAACCCTCAGTCATGCTCCACACATTCCTTTCTACATTTTAGAACACTTTCTCACTCAAATTGCCTTAAATAAAGCATTACACAATACACCTCTATACCATTGATGTCAAGTGAATTTGTTGAATCATGTGCTTTTGGTTATTAAAAAGCCCCCACATTGAACTGTGTTGAAAACAATTGCCATCTCATGGGATCATACTTATGTGTTCCAAAAGATCTTCACATTTTTCTCAAATATTGTTGATAATTGTTCCAAATGAATTGCCTTGAATCTTGAGGCAATCTTGAATCCTGATCATACAGCATGCGTGTGCCATAAAGTCATGTGCTCCCACACTGCAGAACATACGGAATTTGACTATTGATGGTTTCGAATAAATGCATCAACACAGTTTGGGGCAGAGGAGTAAAAATGTGGTATAGGAAGCAATGATATTGCCACAGTCCAGGACATAGTTTGATACACAAACACTCCATTGTTTTTAATATCAACATCCATCATCGCATAAACTGATCACTTTGAACAAACTGTGTCAAATAATTGGGTCACAATCTACCCACAAATGATCAACTCAGACAATAAGGAATAGTAGACAGTTTCTCTCTCTCAAAGCCGCTTTTACGCCTATGCACTCTCTCTGGGTCCTGCTTCCTTTTCATCCTCAAATCAGCAGATCGGAAGCTATGGTAGATCAGACTTTTCTTGGAAATGATCAACAGTAAGAAGATAGTGCCTCTATATAACACATTCACAAGCTGCATGCTCAGCCTAGTTTCCAGAGAGATGATGCTGTAAAAGTATATGAAGGAATTTAACTTATTAATCATCAGCAGTTTACATCAAGGGCTCTATTCAATCTGTATTGCTGAAGTTTAGCTTTACAGCATGATCAGCCTGGTCTCAGAGTAGACGTAACATAATAAACATACATTTGAGGACACTCAAATTAGTATTATATGTTATGTATGGTATGGTTACAAAAGACAGGTTAAGGCAAAAACGAAAGGAGGATGTTTGGTTGGGTGGGCGTATAACACAAACGTATACCAACCCAAAGGTTGCGTGTTCGATTCTCATCACGGACAACTTTTGCATTTTAGCAACTACTTACTATTTTTTAGATACTTTGCAAATACTTAAGCACGCTAGCTAAATCTTCCTACAGATTTACATTTACTATGTTACCCGAGTCCAGGTTGGCGTGATTTGACATTTTAACGGCAATATTTCCGCATCAGTGGAGACTGCATTCAAGTTAAACGCTGTATGTCGGCTCAATCGGAAATTACCTTTACACTTCTATCGCGCAACCTGTAATGCGATACATATTGAATAGAGCCCCCATACAGTGTTCATGTCTTTGGTCATTGTACAGTCATTTTCACCTCCCAAAGCTGATCATTACATTAAGACAGTAAACAAAAGGTACATTCTATAATAGACAGTATGTATGCAAAAGACTGTCCCAGGTAGTCAGAAGAAAATACACTATAAAGCACTGTAATCAGTAAACTTGACACTGAAAATCCTACCCACAGTACTGCAATGGAGACCAGATGAGAATGTTCTCAACAAATTATGCAAGGAAAGCAATTATGAGGTTGCAAACTTTTCAATAGTAAAATATTACATTAACTCTCATGATGGAATTCTAACATCATAACATGTTACTTTCTAGATATCTACATTTAAATGTACTTATTTTTCAGTTTGTCTTCTATATGAACATCTTGATTAATTGTAAAAGTGTGTTACTATAATGAGCTTGAGAGTATTTCCATATAAAAATGTACTGTATTCACAAATGCATTTCGCCAACTTTAAATTTATTCTCATCTGTTTTTCAAATTCTTGCCTATTTTAGAGTACAGTAGAGCTGAAAACCTAATAAGTTATATTTATTTGTAATACCTTTTAAGCACAGACATTTACTACCAGAGATTAAACTAATCTTTGGAGGCCAGCATGAAACAATGTCAACTGGATCAAAATATTATTGAACTTCAAATGTACATGAGATGTTTTGAGAGCAGGTGCATATTATATCTACTAATAAATAGTCCACTAAAGTAACAAAAATCCAACACAAAATTGTGTGGGTGGGTGCACAAAATCTGTCCTTTGACTGCTCACATTTACACAAGCAGCAATAGCGAACATATTTTATAGTGATACATGTACTGTGTGTTCCTTTTCTGCTACTTTTCATTAATGCCCAAGCAGATGTCAGCTATTAGAGCAGGCTCAGAGAGGTCAGAGAGGGACAGCACGATAGAGGGGCTGGTGATGAGTCCGGGTGTGGTCAGGGGAAGGCGTAGTGATTGGAGAATCATCATGTTTGGATCTGACATTATCTAAGGACGACAGTTTCCAGACAGGCCAGGTCTGAGCATGGCTCCAGCCCAAACTGTTGTTGAGGTTTGAGGGTATATGAACGAAACCTAATCCTGCCTTACAGTATGTGTTGGGTTGTTTATCAACAGCTCTCTCAATGAGGATCCCCATGTGTGGATTTGCTCTCTGATTTCACTGGACAGTGATGAGTAAGACTCATTGACCTCTATGGTGAGATCATCTCAGGCGTGCTTAGATAATAGTAAGGCTGTATTTCTATAATGTGTCTAAGTTAAAGGATGGATGGATTTGGGCAGTGGTGTAGTGGAGGGCAAACGCAAGTAAAACATTTTCTTATGCCCAACAGTTTACCTACCTTTTGCAGATTTTTTTTCTCTGAAAGTATAGTTACTTTTTTCACTGCGACAGCCTATTATTTTACCACTGCATCACTGGATTAGGGTCACGGTGGTCTGTTTACCTAGAGGGGACTGGGTCACTTTCACCAAGGCCTCGTGACTGGCTGGTGTCATCAAGGCATCTCCTCATCTCCTCTCTTAAACAACATTTGATCAGCTCAGTACTCATGTTAATTAATACTACACAGAATATTATCCCTTTAGATTGCAAAGTCACTGAGAGGGGCCTGGGCTTCGTAAATCATTTTGCCTGATTTATCGATTGGAATCTTGTCAGATGAAGAGTGCAGTATACCAATGTACCACTGAAATGTGTAAAGCTAACTGGAACTAATAACTTCATATGGCACAATATCTGATTTATATACAGTTATTCCAATGTCAAATATAAATCAAAAAATATATATTCTTAATGTAATAGCATATCTGCAGTTGTAAAGAATTGATATAAATAATATGTAGTAAACATAAATTGGGGTCTACAATAAATAGCTATGTCAGCTAATTTAAATACATGACAATTCTATTTTTGGTAAAAAGCGAACTTCCATTTCATTCAGGAGTGACAGCGTTAAAGCAAAACCTAGCAAAGATAAACTGAATGACTTCCTGTAAATTACAATCAAACTGAATGCAGCTGAAAGTGGCAATGGAGATTCTCATTGGCTGAGCCTTTCAGTCTCCCCTTTACAAACACTGTAAGGCACGCAGCTGCTCCTCACATAGTGATGTCATACATTCTTCCTACGCGACTCAGCCACTCTCGCACTGCCTGGCGCACACGGAGGTCAGTCACGTGACAGGTCAGCTCACTAATGCAGGGGAACACAGCGGGCTGCAGGGCCAGGAAGGTAGGGTCTGGGAGGAGCTGGATCTGAGACAGGATGGTCAGAACCATGTTGGTCCATGCCTAGAGAGATAGAGAGACAGAGGCAGAGAGAGAGAGAGAACGAGGGAACGAGAGAGAGAGGATCGAGTTTTGAACTTACATTTGAGTGCAAGTGTTTATTCAATCATGAAAAGAGAACTGAATAAATGTCTTATCACCCCCCCATGATCATAGACTGAGTGATGTTTCCCCTGCATGCAGTCCTACTTGTTTCTGATCATGTTTCTCCTGTATAAGGTCCTATCTGTATCTGATCATGTTTCCCCTGCATGCAGTCCTACCTGTTTCTGATCATGTTTCCCCTGTATAAGGTCCTATCTGTATCTGATCATGTTTCCCCTGCATGCTGTCCTATCTGTATCTGATCATGTTTCCCCTGCATGCATTCCTACCTGTATCTGATCATGTTTCCCCTGCATGCAGTCCTATCCGTTTCTGATCATGTTTCCCCTGCATGCGGTCCTATCTGTATCTGATGTTTCCCCTGCATGCATACCTACCTGTATCTGAGCCTCTGAGTCTCTGAGGGAGACGCTATGGGAGCTTGCTGTAGAACCGGAGCGGGGTCTGATCTTCTCCTGCCTCAGCACCTCTGGCCCCGCACTGAACGAGTGTCTCATGGGCCCCGGGTCCACCAGCTGCTGGGGCCTCTGTGGGATGGAGGACTCTGGGCCCCTCATCGTCCCTGCCTCGCCCCTGTTCTCTCCCCCCTTGGTCTCCTTCACGAAGGTGGTATGGTTGTGCTGCTGCTTTCTCTTCTTGTACTCGATCATCAGCTTGGTGATGGTCTTGTCGGTGGCGATGGTGTATAGCTTGTTCCCAGCACTCTCCCACCACTCCTTCTTGCGGCCCGCTGGGTCTCTCCTCTCCCCTCTCAGGTGTGGCAGGCTGTCCATGCAGTAGCCAGCAGTAGGGCTGTGGGTGTCCTCCGATGGAGTCTCTGCCAGGTGGGAGCGCACGCCATCGTCTGAGGGTGTTCCCCGGCTGGACAGGCCTCCCGTGGAGGGAGTGGGAGTCTCGGGGGTGGAGGGGAAGAGGGGCAGGAAGAAGAGGGGGTCCCCCCGGAAGACGGGCACTGCCTCGTCCACCAGGTTCTCCTGGTCCAGGTGCATCTGGATGTAGCTGTTGCAGAGGTCCATGCAGAGCTTATGCAGCCGCTTGACCAGCCAGGCCCAGTCTGCGCTGCTGACCGGCTGGATGCTGAGCGAGGGGATGGTGGCCCTCCACTGGCGCTTCTCCTTCCCCCGCGGGGGACTCACCTGGGCAGTCTCCTCGAAGATGTCCTCATCCTCGGAGGAGCACTGCTGGGAGGAGTCAGAGCTGCCCTCGTCCTCCTCGTAAAGGATCTTCTTCACCAGCTCAGCAGTGATGCTCTCCTGGTTGGTGAGCGTGGCACACAGCAGGGCCTGGAAGTAGATGTTGAAGCTCATGGCAGACTGGCGGAACAGGTTGGCAGCGCCACACACCCCAGACACCTTCATCAACAGGTACTTGAGGCCCGGGCGCGTGTCGAAGTCTCGGGCTGTGCGGTAGGAGTCCAGCAGCAGGTCGAAGATGATGGCCAGGTTCTGCATGGAGATGTAGCGCAGGAAACCAGCTGGTCTAGGATCAGATACTGGGGTGGTCTTCTCCTGGGTCTCAGCATCACCAGGATGCTTCACAAACTCCTCCAGCAGAATGTCATACAGGTTCTGGAGCAGCACTTGGTGGGAGAGTAAGCTAACCACTATAGTTCTGAAAGGAATCCTATAGGTCAGATGGAGAAAAAGGTTATTGAAGCCAGTTATGTAAATAGATTCCTATTTTACTGATATTTCTGTTTGTCCGATTGTCAGAAACATGCAACAACGTAATGGGATTTATGCTTCAACAGTACATTTTCTTTATTGGGAGAATATGAGAAATGGTTGTACAGATTGCTGTACTTCTTGATTTTACACATGCAAGTACACACAACTTTCATAACGTTTAACTAAAGTTTTATGACACACTTTGCCATTGTTTCATTTAAGGACTCTAGCTTTAATCTCAGACATCAATTTCTCCATCTTTCTGGGCATCATATGAGGTTTCTGAAAAACAGTATTAAAGAAAAGGTCCTTAACTCAAAGTCGAATGCAGATTTAATAAAACCACATTGTAATCCCAAAGAGCTTGATCAAAATAATAATACTGTATCAGAGGTCAGAGGACTCTGGGAATGTTTTTATTTTATAAAAGGGAAAGAATTTCATATATACGCATGTTGGATAAGACAAAGTAAGCAGAAGTCTTCATCATCTGCACAGTAGCTTATGTCACCTGATAACAGATGTTGACATAATATGATGATGTTTACGGTCCATGACATTGAATGGATGCTTTAAAAATATAATAAGATAATGAACACAGACAGGTGGGCGTAAATGCTGCTCACAGTAAACCAGAATCATGGTATGGATGTCATCGAAGTGCTCTTACCCAATTTTTCTGTTGTAAGTCCAGCACAAGAGAGAGAAATCATCACATAAGGAGAAGGAATGAGTCTCAGAATATAATGCACATCGAAAACTACATTCTGAGAACGGGCTGTGAACCAAGACATAAACTGTAACACACTATATATAGATACGTGCGAATAGATTAGAATAGAGCAACGATTCAAAGTTGACGATGTACTGTACATGACAGGTTGAACACACAGTATACAAACGTCACACACTGGGCCAGATTCACAAAGTGTTTGCACTGCTCGTACCGTTGTAAATCTGGCCCACTGACTAAAGCCACCACACCAGCTATGTGATTGAATGTTGCCAACCTTTTCTGAGTGTGACCATTGGATTGCTGGTCTGAGGGGAGCTCGATGATGAGCACACAGGACTGGGCATGCTCAAAGCCTTCTTTGTTATTGGGGGTTTTAGGGGAGCACTGGGTGTCCAGCATAAACACCTAAAGACAGAAGGAAGATAGGAGACATGTTGAACAACTATATAGTCATACTGAACAACATACATGAATCATGAAATGTACTGTCTACATAGAAGATTTGAGACTTAATACAAGAGGTTCGAAATGTTGTCTAATAACAGCTACACTGATGAATAGTAAGTATTTGACCCAGGTCTGACTGTGGACAGCCACACATGTATATGTAATTTCAAATCAACATGCATGTAGCCTAGGCCTGGATTCAATTCGGACCGCGGAAGATCCGTGTAATAGGGCGATTGAAATTTAAAGGTGATTTCTGATTGAGCCGTCAAATGCAGCGTTTACTGTGAATGCAGTCTAAGCAAACGAGGAAACATTGCCTTTAAATAGTGCATAGCTGAAAACGGGCGATGGGATTGAATCTAGCCCCTTGTGTGTAACATCACATCAACATGTATGTACAGTAGTGTGTGGTGGCGGAGGGTCACCTGCTGGGCCATGGCTCTGATTCTCCAGTACTCTGCCTCAGCAGAGGGGGAGTGGGACGGGGCGGCCACCTTAACCTCACAGGCGTCCCCAGAGAAGCTGTCTGAACCACAACGGAAACACGCCAGCAGGTTCTACACAAGACAGAGATGCAGAAACACACACAGGTCTGTGTGGCACTCTGGCATGTATGCTGAAGCTGTACAGGCTGGAGCACGAGGTTCCATACAATGTGATCCAATCAACAGGATCTAGAACACACAGCACACTGATCAACTGGAACTCTCCCCATCAGACACACATGGAACGTCATTCAAACAGCTGAGACAGTGGAAGTACACATACACCTAGGATGATTTTTTATCTCTAAAGAAATTAATGAATGACAGTAATCCCAACATACATTACTGTAACTAAACATCTAAAATTATAGTAGACATTTACTTTTACTAGGGAATGAATGACCTGTCCTGAATGTAGACGCCCCTTTCACAACAACTATTACTATTTTATAAAGCCCTTTTTACAGTTGTCACAAAGTGCTTTACAGATACCCAGCCTAAACCCCCAAAGAGCAAGCAATGCAGAGGAGGAAGCACAAAAACAAGCACAAGCCTGAGAAGGTTTGCCTTGTCCATACAGTATGCCTGAGTGCATATAGGGTCTACCACAATACACAATGCATTCTTAGGTAGAGTAATCTCTTGCAAGGTCACTATATTTAAGGTCTGTTATTGGTAGTAATGCATCATGCATTTAAGTCCTGACAAGCTTTTTATTTTATCTCTAAAAGGCTGCAGCTTTAAGCTTTAAAGAAGATTATATTTGGTCCTCTCAGATTTTGCAGGGCTGTGAATGAGAAAAACACTTGTGGTGAGAAGTACTCCTTCTAAATGTAGCCTACCTACTGTAGGAATGTAGTGGAGCTAGATGTAAACATGCATTCACCTGCTGCCACACGCCATATGTTAACAGCCATAATCAGAATGGGTTAAAGGCCCAATGCAGCCATTTTTATCTCAATATCAAATAATTTCTGGGTAACAAGTAAGTACCTTACTGTAATAGCTTTCAATTAAAATGGTAAAAAAGAATCAAAAATATCATTCTAGCAAAAAACTATTTCTCAAGCAAGAATTTTGCTAGGACTGTCTCGGAGTGGTCTGAGTAGGGAGGGGAAAATGGGAAACTAGCTGTGATTGGCAGAGGTTTGGAACTCTCTTTCTTATTGTTCTATTAAATAATGTACCATCTGGTGTTGGAATTTTGACTGCACTGGGCCTTTAAACAAGGTGATTTTGTGTCCCATTATTGTAATTTGTTCATGGTATTAATATCGCCTCATCAGATCATTACCAGGGAAAGCTTTTTTACATCCTTTTCTAAACGGGTGTGGATTATTCCACTGGCCTCAACCCTGAAGAAAGGCACTGCGTTGCCGAAACGTTGGTTAGGTTTACCCATTAAATTGTTGGGAGCATATATAGAGTGTGTGGCTATATTTTTATACAGTTTATTCCACTGGCCTAAAATAACAACAATGGAAAAAATTGAGAGGAAGTTTGCACCTTTTATTATATATATTTTTTAGATAAAACACCATTGACACAGGAAGTGACTTTTCGTAGCAGGTTAGTAGAGCATTTTCGCTAACCATAACCCTTTTCCTAACCTTAAATCTCCTAACCTGCCACGTGAATTATCCTAACCTGCATTTATAAGTCACTTCCGGTCGTAGCTGCACTCCCGCTAGTCAGAACCATGGTGGAGCACAGGTCTTTACCTTGACAGGCTCCAGGGTGGCAGAGAAGGCATCCTGCAGGGCACAGCATGCCAGACGCCACATCTCCTCAGTGAAGACAGGACCTACCGTCACCAACACGTACCTGCCACAGGAAGAGACAAACACCTGTCACCTACAGCTCAGTCATACACAGTGTGTGTGTGTGTGTGTGCGCGCGCAGCGCGTGGTCACCTGATGCAAGAGCAGCCCACTCTAGAGATAGTCTCTGCAGGTTCAGCCACACAGGCCACCAGCAGCTTGAAGAGGTCCTTCAGCATCAGGTTGATCAGATTCTCATAGCCAATATCTACAGGAGCACAGAGATATGAAGGATCTGGACAGAGGCACAACCACGATCTGGGGACGTGTGTACCAGGCATCTCAGAATAGTCAGGATTAGGTTTTCCTTGCCCATGTAAAAATGTTCAATGTGATCTAAAAGGCAAAACTGATCCTAAATCAGCACTCCTACTCTGAGACCCTGGATACATACAGCCCCTGGGCTACATCTGTTTCACAAATACCTATTTTGACTGTTTAACTGCCTAAGTGCACTTCCATCTCTGCTTTGTGTACACTATGTTTGACCGCCACTTAGGGATAATTTCCATTGTCATTCCATGGCCACTGTACCTGAGTGGATGAAGCTTTGAATGTGCTCCACCACCAGCTCACAGCACAGCCCAATGGCGTGCTTGAAGTTGGCCGCAGCTATATCCCAGTACGCATGGTCGCCATGGCTACGCTGGAGCCAGAGTGACATCACAGGAAGAAGAAGCTGGATCACTGAGAATATGGCAAAGCCCGGTCCTATGGAGGTAGAAAAAAAGAATTGACGATTGGTTTTCAGGTAGGCTACATTCATAATGACTATGTTACTTATATAAGATAATCACCCAGACTATGTAAAACCAAACTCCAGTGGAGAGTGTTGAATCTGATCTGTCCTGTGGTGTTATGGCATCTCTTCTAACCTGGTAAGTTGGTGAGCTCTCTGAGAAGTTCAAACAGCAGTTCCAGGGTGGGGGGCTGGTGCTGCCGGGGGCAGTTAGATACCGCTGCAGTCAGCTGCTCCAGCAGCAGGATCCACACCTGGATCAGGCCTGTGTCATCGTCGAACTCTGCCAGGACACAGTCCATGCCATCCTCACTGCTGACAGACTTCTCCTGGGCCCTCATGGGCAGGCTGGCCAGCCGGGCTCCCAGGAACACTGGCTTGGAAGGCATCTTGTAGATTTTGGCAAGCAGCTGCAGAAGAAAACCTCATCATACAGTGTTGATACACTACACATAGATGGGAAAGGTCTTCCTGTAGCGTGGTTGTGTGACCCTTTATTTATCTATTTTAATAGACTTTCTGGAAGTCTGTCTGATAAGAGGACTCATTTTCGTGTGACACCCATTGAAAATAGCTAACGTGGCCCATTGGCCAGTGTTTTCCTACCTGGGAGCACTTCCTCAGGTAGTCCAGAGCAGGGAGGCACAGGTCTGTAGAACTGTAGCCAGTGGCATTGACACAGTCCCCAATCTCCTTATAGTCCACTTCTCCTGGGAACAAGGCCAACACATTCACTGACGGCAATCAGAGTAATCACTTCCATTATCTCTTACCAAATAAAATGAACATTCAATGTCTCCATCTAAAAATGTGATGATCATGACAATAGTATTACACATCCACAGAAAAAAATTGGTTAATCATCTCATTTACCTGACTTACCTAAACCTTTGACAAACTTCATAAGGCACATGATGTAGTCAGTTGCTGCGTTGGCGAAAACCTGAATGTTGTCTGTGTTGATAAACGCTTCAAAGACATCAAACACAGGCGCCTGAGACTTCCCTGCATTACAGACGGAGCAGAAAACAACCTCAATAAAAAAGAGTGACATACAGGAATCTCGTAAGAGAGAGGAGATGAGGCTCTGTGCCAACATACAGTATCTCCTGCTGAGACTGTCTCTCATAAGCCATCATCACAGACATCCCAAAGAAACAGAAAGTATGTGAATACAATAGAAATATTGTAGCCGTACAGTACCTTAGGGAATAAAATAACACATAGAAACATTGAGATGTTATAAATTCAAAGGCTGCCTGTCATACATACCCATGGAATATTCTCCTATCAGGTAGTCTTTCATGTCTGGCTTGTCCCCATGCACAGTCCTCAGGGCACTGAATAGAGGTCTCCAGCCAGACTGGATCTGAGGGGAACACATCTCTACCAGCTCCCCTATGGACGTGACCACCTGAGGGACAAACAATAGGACGTTTTAACTACCGGGGCAACTAATTATAAGAGGTGTGTGTGTGTGTGTGTGAGGGACAACTCACCTGGTCCTGCACGTCCTCGTCACACAGCTCCAGCTGCATGATGTGCTCGAAGGGTCTGAAGAGCGCCTCATTAAAGTGGAAGTGGGGAAGCTCTGCCCAGCTGGTCAGCACCTCCATCAGAACATCATGGATGAAGGACACAGCCTTTTGGGATACATGGCGCTCTTTGTGACAGGCAGCCTAGGAGGAGCCAGAGAGAAACAGAAATGAGAACATGCCCAATGGGCAAAAACCGGTCGAATCAATGTTGTTCCCACGTAATTTCAACAAAAAATTGATATGTAATGACATTGAATCAACTTGGAAAACTGATTGGATTTGTAAAAAGTCATCAACCTAAGGGAATTGTGTATTTTTTTCACTCAACTTTTAACCTAAATCCAATGACCGCGTGAAATGTTTGTTGATTTCACGTAAGTTGACAACTCAACCAAATGTAAATCAAAACTAGACGTTGAACTGACATTTGTGCCCAGTGGGTATAGGCCTAATATAACCTGCAGAAAGGGTGAACCTGTTAGGCTATACCATAATAGTGATCGTGGAGGAGAGGACATCAGCAAAGGAGGCCACACAGTTGAGATGCATTCCCTGAGCTCCTACCTCCACCAGGTGTGGTGCCACTACGCTCCAGGCCCTCATCATGTGCAGCAGGGGTCTGGTCTTATTCCTCACGATCCGCAGCATGGCCTCCCCCAGGCGGAACAGGTGCAGGGCGCTACGCCTGTCCATGGTGGACTTGGCCTCTCCTAAAAACACACAGGCAACATTGATGACTTTTGGGACTGTTCCGTTGGTTCCATTGTGCTGGGCAAATTTTACCCAGGGTTTTGACCCAGGTCTGTTGGGGATAACCATGTGCTGTGTTTGGTACCTGGCATGGCTAAGGAGTAGTCTCCTGTCTCAGTGACTGAGTCAAAAAGCTGGGACTGAGATGCTTTCCTCAGCTGGTGCAGGAAACCCACCAGGCTAACCAGGTTCAGTTTACTGACGGAGTCCTCAAACAATCTGCAAAAAAGGACATACAGAGGAATCCAAATTATTGTCAATATATTCTTCAAACAGCAGAAAGGGATCAACACAAGCCAATTAGAAAGCTGTGAGACTAGTAGGACAGGGAAACATCTGCCAGATAAGTGTTTTTATTATTTTCTCTAAAAGCGGCCCAGGGCTTATGTAGTTATGTAAACACTGCAGGCAGGGCTGGATTAATGCAGGGGCTCAAGCCCAAGAGGCCAAAATGCAGGGGGCCCAAGAGGCCAAAAAAGAGAGAAACAATTTAGTTTCTATTTTTTTTTAATCCAACCACAGAAGCCCACTCTGAATGTTCAAAATACACCAGAGAGCATAATTTAGCCACAGAGGACCAATCGTTTCTAAAAAAATAACTGGGGATTAACTTTATCACAGGCACATACAGGTAACTTCCAAAATAAAGGAAACACATAAAATGTCTTAAAAGGGTGTTGGGCCACCACGACCTGCCAGAACAGCTTCAATGCGCCTTAGCATAGACTCTTCAAGAGGACCTAAACCATGGCAGGAAAATGCACCCAACACATAACATACTTTATACTTTGTATCCCTCATTTACTTGTGTTTCCTTTACTTTGGAAGTTACCGGTATGCCTAAAGTTGGGAAGGTCGCAATTTGTGCTGCATGCGGTGCCAAATATAGAACAGCTTGTTGCGTTGTGGCCATAGACATAATCCATAAAAGGGTTTTGGAACCTCTTACCTTGGCAATTTCACTGTTCAACTCATGGGTACACTAGCAATGGCTGCCAGTCCTGACTTGAATGGGAACTGCCATCTATGGATTATATTTATATGGTTGGTTGCGGCTGTCAGTTTGCCTTTTGCAAATTTCAAAATACAATAGCGGGAAAAACATATCGTTTGGAAAGCAAATGCCTACTGCAGAAAAGAGAAGACTAATCTGTCTGTAGAACCAATAGAAAAAAAATGTTTCTCAACAACTCCCAATGTTTCATGAACAGCAGCTCTGTTTTTCAAAGTAGGTTGTCGGGAGATAGGCTATTGCCCAGACGAGTGCATCAGCCATCACCGGTGAGTAGCCTACGGCTTCATCTTCATCATTAGGTGAGTCAGTGTGCCACTGGAAAGTTTATTTAGTCGCCTACTGTAGCCTATAATATACAGTATATATTTCCTCAGAATATTGTACAATCTGTGTGTTGCTTCATGATGATTTCTTAATCTGGCTATAGTTTATCCATGTG
Organism: Coregonus clupeaformis; assembly: GCF_020615455.1. Lineage (NCBI taxonomy): Eukaryota > Metazoa > Chordata > Actinopteri > Salmoniformes > Salmonidae > Coregonus > Coregonus clupeaformis. The sequence goes on along the minus strand of NC_059222.1, from coordinate 15,701,634 downwards.
GAATAGGCCTAGGTCCAGAAGAGAAAGTGCTGCATGAACATGTGACTCTTAATTTGTACAATCAAGAGTACCAAATCACATACTGGCCTGGTTCAAATACACAGTGAAATGCTGAACACTGGGATGACGGCTCAACTTGGGATGGGGAGGGGCTTTAGCGGGGGAATTAATGGAGAACAATTGGAGGGTTACTTAGTAGCAATGCAAATATCATGGTACAGCTATATGGACAGTCAATCGCTATGGTATTTTTTATTGGTAAATTTACAAACATATACACTGCTCAAAAAAATAAAGGGAACACTTAAACAACACATCCTAGATCTGAATGAATGAAATAATCTTATTAAATACTTTTTTCTTTACATAGTTGAATGTGCTGACAACAAAATCACACAAAAATTATCAATGGAAATCAAATTTATCAACCCATGGAGGTCTGGATTTGGAGTCAGCCTCAAAATTAAAGTGGAAAACCACACTACAGGCTGATCCAACTTTGATGTAATGTTCTTAAAACAAGTCAAAATGAGGCTCAGTAGTGTGTGTGGCCTCCACGTGCCTGTAAGACCTCCCTACAACGCCTAGGCATGCTCCTGATGAGGTGGCGGATGGTCTCCTGAGGGATCTCCTCCCAGACCTGGACTAAAGCATCCGCCAACTCCTGGACAGTCTGTGGTGCAACGTGGCGTTGGTGGATGGAGCAAGACATGATGTCCCATATGTGCTCAATTGGATTCAGGTCTGGGGAACGGGCGGGCCAGTCCATAGCATCAATGCCTTCCTCTTGCAGGAACTGCTGACACACTCCAGCCACATGAGGTCTAGCATTGTCTTGCATTAGGAGGAACCCAGGGCCAACCGCACCAGCATATGGTCTCACAAGGGGTCTGAGGATCTCATCTCGGTACCTAATGGCAGTCAGGCTACCTCTGGCAAGCACATGGAGGGCTGTGCGGCCCCCCAAAGAAATGCCACCCCACACCATGACTGACCCACCGCCAAACCGGTCATGCTGGAAGATGTTGCAGGCAGCAGAACGTTCTCCACTGCGTCTCCAGACTCTGTCACGTCTGTCACATGTGCTCAGTGTGAACCTGCTTTCATCTGTGAAGAGCACAGGGCGCCAGTGGCGAATTTGCCAATCTTGGTGTTCTCTGGAAAATGCCAAACGTCCTGCACGGTGTTGGGCTGTAATGCACATTTGTGGCCTGCTGGAGGTCATTTTGCAGGGCTCTGGCAGTGCTCCTCCTGCTCCTCCTTGCACAAAGGCGGAGGTAGCGGTCCTGCTGCTGGGTTGTTGCCCTCCTACGGCCTCCTCCACGTCTCCTGATGTACTGGCCTGTCTCCTGGTAGCGCCTCCATGCTCTGGAACTATGCTGACAGACACAGCAAAACTTCTTGCCACAGCTCGCATTGATGTGCCATCCTGGATGAGCTGCACTACCTGAGCCACTTGTGTGGGTTGTAGACTCCGTCTCATGCTACCACTAGAGTGAAAGCACCGCCAGCATTCAAAAGTGCCCAAAACATCAGCCAGGAAGCATAGGAACTGAGAAGTGATCTGTGGTCACCACCTGCAGAACCACTTCTTTATTGGGGGTGTCTTGCTAATTGCCTATAATTTCCACCTGTTGTCTATTCCATTTGCACAACAGCATGTGAAATTTATTGTCAATCAGTGTTGCTTCCTAAGTGGACAGTTTGATTTCACAGAAGTGTGATTGACTTGGAGTTACATTGTGTTGTTTAAGTGTTCCCTTTATTTTTTTGAGCAGTGTATGATGATAAATAGATTTGAAACTTGTATCCCATTATGGTATGTGGTGAAATAAGTATAGCCAGTTATAATTGTAATGGCTTAGCAGATAATAACAAAAGAAGAACAATATTTACATGGCTCCAAGAGAAGGAATATAATATCTATTGTTTACAGGAAACTCATTCAACAATTCTAGATGAAGTTGCGTGGAAAAAGGACTGGGGGGGGCGAAATATACTTCTCCCATGGGCAAAGAAACTCAAAAGGGGTGATGATATTAATTAACAGTAATTTCGATCTGAATGTGCAAATTGTCCAAACAGATACGCAAGGTAGACAGATTATTTTAAATATGTTATTGGACCATAAACAGATATGGCTCATTAACCTTTACAGACCAAATAATGATGATCCACACTTATTTGACAATTTATATAATAAATGATCAACTCTGCAAGCAATTCAAGACTCTATTATTATGGTGGGAGATTATAATACCGTTTTAAATAGCTCAATGGACCGTAAAGGAAATCACACTACAAACAATCACCCTCATGCTCTTAAGGAAATCGTGAATGTCATGGATACATTAGAACTAGTAGATATATGGAGGCTTAAATATCCTGATCTAGTGAGATATACATGGCGGAGACTCAATCAAGCTAGTCGTCTTGACTTCTTTCTTATGTCATTTTCGTTGGCACCAAAAGTTTAAAAAGTGTTGATAGGGGAAAGAATGCGGTCGGACCATCATTTAATTGGCATACACATTACTCTTACTGAATTTCCACGTGGGCAAGGATATTGGACATTTAATCAAAGCCTATTGGATGATAACTTGTTTTTAACTAGGACAGAGGAATTTATAACTGATTTTTTCCGACATAACATAGATACAGCAAATCCCCCTATTGTATGGGACACCTTTAAATGTGCCTATAGAGGCCATGCAATTCAGTACTCATCTCGAAAACAAAAGCAATTTAGGTCAAAAGAGTCCACACTAACAAAGGAAATAGAAGGTCTAACAGAACAGATATATAGCAATAAAAACTGTAACATAGAGGCTCAGAATAAATTAGAGGAAAAACAAAAAGAAATGAAGAAACTTATTCAAGAAAGATCAAGTGTAATATATTTTAAAAATAAAGCAAACTGGATGGAATATGGGGAAAAATGCACCAAATTATTTTTTAATCTTCAACATAGGAATGCTACCACAAATAATGTATTGAAACTGGTTACAAATGACGGAGTCACCCATGATTCACCAAATGATATTTTGAAGGAGGAAATAAATACTTTAAGCGTATGTTTTCGTTTCAATCGCCTCCATCTCCTCTAACTGAAGCAAATTGTAGAGATGTTTTTCTATTGATAATGTAAAATTAACAGCCATACAGAAAGACTCATGTGAAGGTGAAATTACAGAGGAGGAACTTCTGGATGCAATTAAAGACTTTAAGTCCGGGAAAACTCCAGGGTTGGATGGCATACCAGTCGAGGTATACCAAACCTTTTTTGATATACTCAGAGGACCGTTATTAGCATGTTTTAACCACTCCTATGTAAATGTTAGATTATCAGACACTCAAGAAGAAGGTCTGATTTCATTATTACTGAAACAGGATACAAGTGGAAAATATAAAGATCCAGTCCATTAAAAAAATTGGAGGCCCCTTACACTTCAGTGTTGTGATGCAAAAATTCTAGCAAAATGTCAAGCGCAAAGAATTAAAAAAGGTATTGTCGGACATTATTCATTCTAATCAGACAGGTTTTTTACATGGCCAATATATTGGAGATAATATAAGGCAAGTACTGGAAACAATAGAACACTATGAAAAACCTGGGAAACCAGGCCTACTATTCATAGCAGACTTCGAAAAGGCATTTGATAAAGTACGACTGGGGTTTATATATAAATGCCTGGAGCATTTCAATTTTGGACAATCTCTTATAAATTGGGTTAAAATCATGTATAGTAACTAGGGCTGTCAAATGATTAAAATTTTTAATCAAATTAATCAGAATTTTCAGTGGATTAATCATGATTAATCACTATTTGCAATTACACCTGAATCCTAACCATTTTTTTTCTGAAATGCATACGATGTCCCACTCACGTGCAACAGACAGGAACTGTTCTTTACAAGCCTCCGCAAAATGACGCTCCTCAGTTTTTAATATAGTCAGCGCAAAAGACTTCAGTTCCCACGTGTCACTGATTAAATGTGCAGTTACTCCGAGGTAATTGTTGTTACTCACTGATGTCCAATGGTCTCCTGTCAGGGCGATATGATTTACTTGAGCCAAGACCTCTTTCCTTTTTTCTTTTCGTTTTCATAGAGCTCGTGGATTTTCTTCATAACTGTGGCTCTTGACGGTGGCTTATAGAATGAGTCTTGAGACGCCACTTGCAAAACATCAAGGAAACCTGAGTCTTCTACAATGCTAATGGGTCTACAATCCTTTGCAATCCATTTTGCTATTGTGTTGGTCAAATTATCTGAGGTTGATTTTGTTAATTGCCTGCAAACATTCAGCGTGGTCTGGCGCAAACCACTTGCTGAATCTGACGGCCCAGCAAACGCATGTTTGGCGTTGACATGGTACTTCAAGCTTGAACAGCTCCGGTGAAATTGAAACTCCTTCTTACAAATCTTGCAAATAACCTTGTACTTGTTAACTGTACCTGTTATATCTAGCCTAGTTGTAAAAGAACGGACATCTGCACAGTTTCACATTGAACATCACTCTGTCGTTTAATGACATGTGCCACGCATTCTGACAACCCATTCATCCGTAACGCAGCACACTGTCGTAAACCATAACAACGTACAGTACGACGTACAGCACGTCGTACCATACATAACATTTCCCCCCCCTTTCCAAAACCAGGGACTGGTACCATATATAAAATGTCCATAGGGCAAGAACCTAGAGTGATACCTGTAAGAAATAAACATTAACCCCTTAAACGGATGGACTCTCCAAACCAGCCAGTTCAGTCCATTAACCTGGAGGTTGACTAAGACACCTAACGGAGCCTAAGAATGAAAAGAGGTTAAGTAGTCCCCCAGATAAGCAGGGCGAGTTCGTGCCCGCATAGGCCTTTCTTCCACCGTCACCGCTTGTGGCTCTGGCCCTTGGGGAACCCACAGAGGCTGGGGCTCAGGTGGTAGTGGTGGAGGAGGTCCATCCGGTGGCGTCTCTGGCCTGCATGTCTGTTTTGTGTGCCTTCGTGTTCCTTGAGGGGCAGGGACTTTTCTGAGGCGGCTGGCGTGCCAGCGTGATCCATTGCTCATCATGAATGTGGCGGGCCCCAGTTGTCGACTGACCTGCAAGGGGTCCGACCAGAATGAGGCCATTTTGTTGCACCGCTGAGGCCGTCGGGCTCGGACCCAGTCTGACACTTGAATGATCGACTTCTTCACCCTGTGTGCCTTGTCAAAACGCTGTTTCATTGCTCTTTGGTGCCTGGTCACTGCCTGCTGTTCTTGGGTGCGCCTAGTCGCCGGTTCTGCTACTCTCTGTGTTCTGAGTCTGTCCAGTGGCAGTTCCATCTCACGACCTAGCATGAGGGATGCCGGGGAGACCTGTGTTGTTGTGTGTTTGCTTGCTCTGTAGTGCATTAGCGTTTGATTCAAAGCAGTTTGGAACGTGCACCCCTGGACCAGGTGCGCTCTGATGCCGTTCTTCAGCGTTTGGTTGAAGCTGCCCACCCCTCCGTTAGCTTGTGGGTTGTAGTAGGCCGTGCGGATGTGTTTGATTCCCTTGTTGCTGAGATATGAGGAGAACTCGGCAGAGGTTAGCTGGGGCCCATTGTCCGTGGTAAGGGTGAGGGGTAGGCCCCACCTTGTGAACAGGCTGTCTAGGATGTCCACGATGGCCTGTGCTGTGACAGTTCCGACAGGAACCACTTCTGGCCACTTAGAGTGGAGGTCATACACCACCACCAGGAAGCGCTGATGGTGAGGGACTGCGTGTCCATGGATCTCGCCACAGATGTCCAGTTGGATGTGCTCCCAGGGGTGGGACGGCCATGCGAGAGGCTGCAGGGGGGGGGGGGGCGGACTGTCCTGTTTTCCCACTGAGGAGGCATGCAGCACAATCCCTGACCAGGGCTTCAATGTCGTGGTCGATGCCTGGCCACCACACAAGGTCTCGACATCGCTGTTTGACCTTGACTATGCCCAAGTGACCCTCGTGCGCCATGGATAGAACACGCGCACGCAGGCCACTCGGGACCACAGTGCAAAACCCTCGAGAGACACAGACTTCTTCCCAGCAAGAAAGTTCGTGCTTCACTCTGGCGAAAGTCGCCAGCTCTTCCGGCACATGTGCTGGCCATCCAGTGCGTATGTAGGTGCGCAGGGTAGACAGTGTGGGATCCTGTTCCGATGCTTGCTTCAGCTCCTCCAGTGAGACGACTGACTGAAGAGGAGCGTAGAGCATTTGTACAAGCTCTGTTTCGTTGTCGTCTGGCAAGACGGTTGGAGTAGGAGCGTCAAAGGAGCGTGAGAGGAGGTCTGCCACCACGTTATCCCTCCCCGGAGTGAACTTCAGCTGATAGTCATACTGTCTGAGGCGGTCGGCCCATCTGTGCAGCCGAAGTGGCTTGTGGCCAGTTCCTGATGCTGACAGTAGCGTTGTGAGGGACTGGTGGTCGGTTCGGAGTGTGAACAGACGGCCATATAGGTAGAGGTGCCACCTTTCGCACGCCCAGACACAGGCCAGTGCTTCTCGTTCGCCCACAGAGTACCGTTGTTCTGTGGGGCTCAGGGCCCTTGAGGCGAAGGCGACGGGCCTCTCAATGCCATTCTGCAGCTGTGAGAGGACAGCTCCTAGTGCTCCAGCTGAGGCGTCACATGTGACAATGGTGTGGCAGACGGGGTCAAAGTGAGCCAAGACTGGGGCTGTGGTGAGCTGGCTCTTCAGTGAGCGGACCGCGTCTGAGCAGGCTGCCGTCCAGGCCCATGGCTCATCCTTCTTGAGGAGCTGGCGAAGGGGCGCTGTGGTCTGAGAGTAGTGGGGGCAGAAACCGGAGGTAGTAAGCTGTCATGCCCAAGAATGAGGCCACCTGAGAGGCTGAGGTCGGTTCCGGGATCCGGTGGACGGCTTCAATGTTCGACATGAGTGGGGCAATGCCTTTGGCCGACAGGCGGAAGCCCACAAACTCGACGGCTGGAGCTGCAAAGGTGCACTTTCCACCGTTCAGGGTCAGGTTGTTCCGCAGTAGAGCACTGAATACTCTGTGGAGTCGATAATCATGGATGTGGAGGTCAGGGCCGTGGACCACGATGTCATCCAGATAGACCGCCACCCCAGGTATTCCAGCGAGGATGGTGCTCATCACCTTCTGGAAGCAGCTGGGGGCGGAGCTAAGTCCAAAAGGCATGCGTGTATATCTGAACACGCCAGCGTGTGTGACAAAGGCCGTGAGGTCTCTGCTAGCTGCATGGAGGGGTACCTGAAGATAACCCTGACGAAGGTCAAGCTTCGTGAAGATCGTGGAGCCATGGAATTGTGCGGTCAGCTCCTCAGCTGTAGGCAAGGGGTACTTATCCGGGACAACGGCCTTGTTCACAGCACGGAGATCCACACAGGTCCGGATTCCACCGGACTTTTTGGTTGCAATGACCAAGTTTGAAATCCAGGGGGCAGCGTTGACTGGCTCAATGATGCCTGCATCCAACTGTGACTGGAGATCTTTTGTGACATCATCACGCAGTGCAAAGGGAATGCGCCGCAGGGGCTGCATGACTGGGGTCACTTCCGGATTCACTAGGGGCCTGTGAGTAAAGGCTGTGAGGCAGCCCAGTCCATCAAACAGAGTCGGCCAGTTCTGTTGCCATGTGCAGGTAACCTGGTAGATAGCTGACCCACTGTCATCTCTCAGTGTGAATCCCAAGCCTGTGAAGAGGTCGAGGCCCAGGAGGTTGGCACCCCGCTTTGCAACATGAAATGTGAATGATGGCAGATGTTTGGTGCCGTAGTGTACTGGGACCTGGAGGGTGCCTACAATGTCTATCTTAGATCTACCGTACCCACACAGGGCAGTGGAGGGCTGTTGGAGTGGTAGGTGACTGAAAAACTTGTAGTAAGTGGCAAGGTTGAGCAACGACACCGCAGCGCCAGTATCCAGCAGCAAAGGCAAACCCACCTCACCCAGCTGCACAGTGCATGTCCTGAATGACACATGGTTGGTGGAGACGGTTCGGATTTCCGTGTGTTCATGTTGAGAGTGAGATGAAACGAAGGGCCTGTTCTGGGTGGAGCTAGTAGCAGGGGCAGAACGACACACTTTCGCAAAGTGATTGTATTTTGAACAGTTCTTGCATATTTTCCCACGGGCTGGGCAGTTTGAAGCCCTTGAATTGTGAGAGCTAGCCCCACAGTTGCCACAGCTAGTTCTGTTTGTTTGTCTGTGTGCCTGCTGCACGGGCATGTCGGTGTCTGTGTCCATGCAGCTATCGACGCGGGAGGGCGTGCGCAGCGCGTGATCGTTGTAGTGCGCCTGCTCGGGCTGAAGCTGCTGTGTGAGAATGGCTGGGGGCCGAGTGTATGCTGCAGAGCTGTCTGTTAGCATAGAAGAGCATTCCAACGCCGCTTCAACCTGGAGTGCTATTTTAATAGCTCCATCTAGTTGTAAATTATCCGATTCCAAAAGCAGTTTCTCCCTTGTCTTTTCACATAACGTCCCCTCTATCAACATAACAGTACCATCATCATTCTTTTTATATTTGTATCCGTCAATAGGCTCACCTTGCTCCATCTCGCCTCTAGCTCCCAACCACTTTCCTGACCTGAATAATTTGTCACACTGCGCATGCGTGAAATGCGTTAAAAAAATTGACGTAATTAACAGCAAACAACTAATTAACGTCGTTAACGCGCTATTTTTGACAGCCCTAATAGTAACCCTAGATGTAAAATAGTAAATCATTTCTCAGAAAGTTTTAAACTGTCAAGAGGAGTGAAACAAGGTTGTCCACTATCGGCATATCTATTTATTATTGCCATCGAGATGTTAGCTATTAAAATCAGATCCAACAATAATATCAAGGGATTAGAAATCCAGGGCTTAAAAACAAAAGGTGTCATTGTACGCTGATGATTCATGTTCTTTTAAATCCACAACTTGAATCCCTCCACAGCCTCATAGAGGATCTAGATACATTTTCTAACCTCTCTGGATTACAACAAAATTATGATAAATGTACTATATTACGTATTGGATCACTAAACAATAAACATTTTACATTACCATGTAGTTTACCAATAAAATGGTCTGATGGTGATGTGGATATACTCGGAATACATATCTCAAATGAAATAAATGATCTCACTCCAATACATTTTAATAGAAAGTTAGCAAAAATAGATAAGATCTTGCTACCATGGAAAGGTAAATACCTGTCAATTTGTGGAAAAATCACCCTGATTAACTCTTTAGTATTATCCCAGTTGACCTATTTGCTTATGGTCTTGCCTACGCCTAGTGAACAGTTTTTTAAAATTAAAAAACGGCAAGCCAGACAAAATCAAATGGGCCTATTTATATAATGAATATGAATTCGGAGGACAGAAATTATTAAATATTAAAGCATTAGACCTATCATTAAAAGCTTCAGTCATGCAAAAGTTAAACTTAAATCCGAACTGGTTCTCTAGCAAATTAGTAAGATTGTCTCACCCAATGTTCAAGAATGGCCTTTTTCCCTTTATTATTTGAAAAGGAAATAATCTCCCAAATATCACTATTTCTAAAACAATTTAATCCTGCAGAAACGACAGAACAAATAATGCAACAAATATTGTGGTTAAACTCAAATATACTAATTAATAAAAAACCTTTTTTTTGGAGAAAATGTTTTAAAAAGGTATAATCTTCGTAAATGATATTATCGGTAGGACTGGTGGAGTTATGCAGCTAACAAAAACATATGGAAATGTCTGCTCTACCCAAAATTACAACCAAATACACTGCTCAAAAAAATAAAGGGAACACTTAAACAACACAATGTAACTCCAAGTCAATCACACTTCTGTGAAATCAAACTGTCCACTTAGGAAGCAACACTGATTGACAATAAATTTCACATAATGTTGTGCAAATGGAATAGACAACAGGTGGAAATTATAGGCAATTAGCAAGACACCCCCAATAAAGAAGTGGTTCTGCAGGTGGTGACCACAGACCACTTCTCAGTTCCTATGCTTCCTGGCTGATGTTTTGGTCACTTTTGAATGCTGGCGGTGCTTTCACTCTAGTGGTAGCATGAGACGGAGTCTACAACCCACACAAGTGGCTCAGGTAGTGCAGCTCATCCAGGATGGCACATCAATGCGAGCTGTGGCAAGAAGGTTTGCTGTGTCTGTCAGCGTAGTGTCCACAGCATGGAGGCGCTACCAGGAGACAGACCAGTACATCAGGAGACGTGGAGGAGGCCGTAGGAGGGCAACAACCCAGCAGCAGGACCGCTACCTCCGCCTTTGTGCAAGGAGGAGCAGGAGGAGAACTGCCAGAGCCCTGCAAAATGACCTCCAGCAGGCCACAAATGTGCATGTGCCTGCTCAAACGGTCAGAAACAGACTCCATGAGGGTGGTATGCTTACAGCCCAACACCGTGCAGGACGTTTGGCATTTGCCAGAGAACACCAAGATTGGCAAATTCGCCACTGGCGCCCTGTGCTCTTCACAGATGAAAGCAGGTTCACACTGAGCACATGTGACAGACGTGACAGAGTCTGGAGACGCCGTGGAGAACGTTCTGCTGCCTGCAACATCCTCCAGCATGACCGGTTTGGCGGTGGGTCAGTCATGGTGTGGGGTGGCATTTCTTTGGGGGGCCGCACAGCCCTCCATGTGCTCGCCAGAGGTAGCCTGACTGCCATTAGGTACCGAGATGAGATCCTCAGACCCCTTGTGAGACCATATGCTGGTGTGGTTGGCCCTGGGTTCCTCCTAATGCAAGACAATGCTAGACCTCATGTGGCTGGAGTGTGTCAGCAGTTCCTGCAAGAGGAAGGCATTGATGCTATGGACTGGCCCGCCCGTTCCCCAGACCTGAATCCAATTGAGCACATCTGGGACATGTCTCGCTCCATCCACCAACGCCACGTTGCACCACAGACTGTTCAGGAGTTGGCGGATGCTTTAGTCCAGGTCTGGGAGGAGATCCCTCAGGAGACCATCCGCCACCTCATCATCAGGAGCATGCCCAGGCATTGTAGGGAGGTCATACAGGCACGTGGAGGCCACACACACTACTGAGCCTCATTTTGACTTGTTTTAAGGACATTACATCAAAGTTGGATCAGCCTGTAGTGTGGTTTTCCACTTTAATTTTGAGGGTGACTCCAAATCCAGACCTCCATGGGTTGATAAATTGGATTTCCATTGATAATTTTTGTGTGATTTTGTTGTCAGCACATTCAACTATGTAAAGAAAAAAGTATTTAATAAGATTATTTCATTCATTCAGATCTAGGATGTGTTGTTTAAGTGTTCCCTTTATTTTTTTTGAGCAGTGTAATTGCAGCATTACCGCAAAAATGGAAAAGGAAAGTGGAAGGGGGAAAAAGTAAGGTACTTGTCTGTCGGCCTTGCATTAAAGAATATAATTGGTTAAAGAAAATTGTGATAAATAAAAAAGTATACCAGTTTCATTTAAGGACCAAAGGATTGACAGCCGTCCCATATAGATAGCAAAATAGTTGGGAAGAGATTTGTGACGTATCGATTCCATGGCATAGTGTTTATGAATTGATACACAAAACGACGCCGGATTCAAAACTTAAGAGTTTTTCAATTTAAATAATTATATAAAATTCTTGCTACCAATATAATGTTATTTATATGGGGGATACAATCTTCCCAGCTCTGCAGATTTTGCTGCGAAGAGACAGAATCATTAGATCATTTGTTTTGGTACTGTCCATTTGTAGCTTGTTTTTGGACACAGGTCCAGGAATGGCTAAAGGATTGCAATATTTACCTGGAGCTAACCCTGCAGATAGCACCACTGGGTGATCTGAAAAGTCATAGTCAATCGATCAATAATATAATAATACTTTTAGCAAAACATTTTATTTTCAATTTACGATCTGTAGAAACAATGAGAATATGTATGTATATATGTACAGTGAGGGAAAAAAGTATTTGATCCCCTGCTGATTTTGTACGTTTGCCCACTGACAAAGACATGATCAGTCTATAATTTTAATGGTAGATTTATTTGAACAGTGAGAGACACAATAACAACAAAAAATCCAGAAAAACGCATGTCAAAAATGTTAGAAATTGATTTGCATTTTAATGAGGGAAATAAGTATTTGACCCCTCTGCAAAACATGACTTAGTACTTGGTGGCAAAACCCTTGTTGGCAATCACAGAGGTCAGACGTTTCTTGTAGTTGGCCACCAGGTTTACACACATCTCAGGAGGGATTTCGTCCCACTCCTCTTTGCAGATCTTCTCCAAGTCATTAAGGTTTCGAGTATGACGTTTGGCAACTCGAACCTTCAGCTCCCTCCACAGATTTTCTATGGGATTAAGGTCTGGAGACTGGCTAGGCCACTCCAGGACCTTAATGTGCTTTCTTGAGCAGGGGGACCTGGCGGGCGCTGCAGGATTTCAGTCCTTCACGGCGTAGTGTGTTACCAATTGTTTTCTTGGTGACTATGGTCCCAGCTGCCTTGATATCATTGACAAGATCCTCCTGTGTAGTTCTGGGCTGATTCCTCACCGTTCTCATGATCATTGCAACTCCACGAGGTGAGATCTTGCATGGAGCCCCAGGCCGAGGGAGATTGACAGTTATTTTGTGTTTCTTCCATTTGCGAATAATCAAACCAACTGTTGTCACCTTCTCACCAAGCTGCTTGGCGATGGTCTTGTAGCCCATTCCAGCCTTGTGTAGTTCTACAATCTTGTCCCTGACATCCTTGGAGAGCTCTTTGGTCTTGGCCATGGTGGAGAGTTTGGAATCTGATTGATTAATTGCTTCTGTGGACAGGTGTCTTTTATACAGGTAACAAGCTGAGATTAGGAGCACTCCCTTTAAGAGTGTGCTCCTAATCTCAGCTCGTTACCTGTATAAAATACACCTGGGAGCCAGAAATCTTTCTGATTGAGAGGGGGTCAAATACTTATTTCCCTCATTAAAATGCAAATCAATTTATAACATTTTTGACATGCGTTTTTCTGGATTTTTTTGTTTTTATTCCGTCTCTCACTGTTCAAATAAACCTACCATTAAAATTATAGACTGATCATGTCTTTGTCAGTGGGCAAACGTACAAAATCAGCAGGGGATCAAATACTTTTTTCCCTCACTGTAAGTGTATGTAAACGTCCGACTTCAACTGTATATATTTGCGAGAAAAAAAACATATGGGCGATTGGAAGTGAAATATTAAAGCTGATCTACCCTCTAAAAATTAAATAAAAATACACTGTGAAATACTTTCATGTACTTGAGCTGTGCTTGATCCACACTGCCACCAGGTGGCCACTTAAATGCTGTTTTTTTTTACTAACTTAAATTACAACTTTTATATTTCAGCCTAGTCAGTCAAAAACAACTATATTGTTTGTTTCATATTTCTATTCTGGCATGAAAGTCAATGAAAAAGAGAGAGAAAGGATAATATGAAATGTAGTATGTGATTCAGACACAGTCCTGTAGCCTATAATGCGGTACCTGTCTGCCTGTGTAGATAGGGTGCAGACAGCCTTGGACGCGCTGGTCCCCGTCATCAGGCTACGGTCCAGGCCTTTCCCCCGCCTGCCCTCCCTCAGCAGCTCCTGGATGGACTGGGGCTGGATGACCGGCTGGCTGCTCAGGGCCAGCTCTCTGTCCGGACTGGGCTCGCCACACAAATCCAGCCCCAGGTCTACGGCCTGCTGGGCCTGGGTGATGGTCATGGTGGCCTGGGAGCTGCCGTCGCTGAAGTGGCTGTGCTCCAGAGAGCTGACATATTCGCTCACCCTGGGTAGACAGAGACAGGTACGCCACTGTATTGTTCAGTGTGTCGTTACAGATGACAGTTCACATTATACTGTAGATGAGTGTTAGTAACCTGTGGCTGAAACTGTACCAATAATCCAATGTCATATGCTGTCATGAATGCATGTCTTGTGGAGAGGGTTTCGACTTCAATCTCTGCATCGCCTGCCCTGCCACAGCTTGGCTGTATTACCTGAAGACGTGGGGCCAGCAGTCCTGGTTGTGGCTGCCCATCTCCAGGCCCACGTTGAGGATGGCCTCCATGCAGAGCACGTGGGCCGTGTGCAGCCGAACCCCCTGAGGACGCCCCATCTGCTCCAGCTTCTGCTCCACACGCTGCTTGACTGGGAACACACACACCCAACAGACACAGGATCAGAACAGATCCCAGCACTCCAGCTAGCACCGCATCAAAAACTAAATGTGGCCATATAACAATGGGATCTTTTCTGAAATGGAGGGATTCTTTATCCTGTATGCATCTTGCACAGTAATGACAAATCAAAGGTCATCTTTGGTGTATACAGTAGTTTTATATTACAGTAGGTGTCTTTGTTTGAAAAAGTCAATTGAATCCCTGTGTACAGTATGTTATGTGGGGGGCTGCAAGTACCTTGTGTGATGGCATCTCCAGACTCGCCCACCTCCCTCTCCTCCTTCTCCTCCTGCACACACGAGGCTGCTGCCATCTGGGCCAGAGCCGAGGCACAATTGGCAGCCACACCTAGAGAAACCATGAATATTCATATTCATTAGAGCTGATGGTAATCAAAGACAAGCTGGGCTGTGAGGGCCTACGGCACCTGTCACAGAATGCCAGGCCAATACTTTATCATCATATGGTCCTAATTCATATCTATTTTCAGGGACATTTCAATAGCTACACAAATATACCTATAAAGTATTCAGGTATTGATCAAAATCTAGGCAAAACCTTTGCTTGTGTTTAATTCTCTCAAAACGTGATGTTTTTGTACTTTATGGACACACATCTAAACAGGACCTGGGATCAAATCGCTTTTGTTTTCTTTCAAATATTTTGAGCCTTTGACCCAGCCTGCCTCTTGTCTAAACACACTAGCTAATGGGTTTACAAAACCCAGTGGTGGAAAAAGTGCACAATTGTCATACTTGAGTATAAGTAAAAGATAACTTAATAGAAAATGACTCAAGTAAAAGTGAAAGTCACCCAGTAAAATACTACTTCAGTAAAAGTCTAAAAGTATTTGGTTTTAAATATACTTACGTATCAAAAGTAAAAGTATGAATCATTTCAAATTCCATATATTAAGCAAACCAGACAGCACAATTTTCTTGTTTTTTTAAATTTACAGATAGCCCAGGGCACACTCCAACACCCAATACAGCATTTGTATTTAGTGAGTCCACCAGATCAGAGGCAGTAGGGATGACCAGGGATGTTCTCTTGATAAGTGTGTGAATTTGACAATTTTCCTGTCCTGCTAAGCATTCAAAATGTAACGAGTACTTTTGGGTGTCAGGGAAAATGTATGGTGTAAAAAGTACATTATTCTCTTTAGGAATGTAGTGAAGTAAAAGTAAAAGTTGTCAAAAATATAAATAGTAAAGTAAAGTAAAGTACAGATACCCCAAAAAAACTACTTAAGTAGTACTTTAAAGTATTTTTATTTAAGTACTTTACACCACTGACTAAACCCTTCCTGTTTAAGGATTATAGTCAGGCAGGCCTTATCCACGGTCACCATGATGTTGGGTCCTGTTACCTAGAGCACAACTGAGTCCGGCTGCCTTGCGTAGTCCATCCAGGCTAAGGCAGATGGTGTCTCTCTCCCTCTGGCTCTGCTCCTTTAACCCCTCAGACCCCAGCATGAAGGCCAGGCCCTTGGAGCTGCCTGCCATGCGCCCCGTCAGGGGGGTGGACAGGGTGTCCATCAGGTTCTTCCAGCAGCCAATCAGGATGTAGCGGGCAAACACTATGCCTGAAATAATATCAATGAAGGTTGAGTGAGTGAGTGAGCCAGACACTTATCTGTGCATTGACCAAGACCCATATGTATGAAACAGGATCAATGGGGGTTGAGTCAGACCCTTAAAGCTGCCTCTGTTTTGGTAAAAAGCTGAGGAATGTAACAACTCTCAAATTCATAGACAGTGCTAGGATGCAAGGACTGACCATCCATGATATAAACATTATAGTTTTAATCATGTGTTGAGGCTATACAGTGTTTGTTTACATCTACGTTGTTTACAAACATTGGAGTAAAAAATACATCTTTTGGGTTTTGATGGGGTGACAGTTGAACTAAGCTCATTAGGCATTTATGAGTTATATTCTTCAAGAATGGATGGGAATACAGTGCATTCGGAAAGTATTCAGACCCCTTTACTTTTTCCACATTTTGTTTTAGTATTCAGACCCTTTGCCATGAGACTCAAAATTGCGCTTAGGTGCATCCTGTTTCCATTGATCCTCCTTGAGATATTTCTACAACTTGATTGGAGTCCACCTGTGTTAAATTCAATTGATTGGACATGATTTGGAAAGGCACACACCTGTCTATATAAGGTCCCACAGTTGACAGTGCATGTCAGGACAAAAACCAAGTCATGAGGTCGAAGGAATTGTCCGTAGAGCTCCGAGACAGGCACAGACCTGGAGAAGGGTACCAAAACATTTCTGCAGCATTGAAGGTCCCCAAGAACACAGAGGCCTCCATCATTCTTAAATGGAAGAAGTTTGGAACCACCAAGACTCTTCCTAGAGCTGGCCGCCCAGCCAAACTGAGCAATCGGGGAAGAAGGGCCTTGGTCAGGGAGGTGACCAAGAACCTGATGGTCACTCTGACAGAGCTCCTCTGTGGAGATGGGAGAACCTTCCAGAAGGACAACCATCTCTGCAGCACTCCACCAATCAGGCCTTTATGGTAGAGTGGCCAGACGGAAGCCACTCCTCAGTAAAAGGCACATGACAGCCCGCTTGGAGTTTGCCAAAAGGCACCTAAAGGACTCTCAGACCATGAGAAACCAGATTCTCTGGTCTGATGAAACCAAGATTGAACTCTTTGGCCTGAATGCCAAGCGTCACTTCTGGAAGAAACCAGGCACCATCCCTACGGTGAAGCATGGTGGTGGCGTCATCATGCTGTGGGGATGTTTTTCAGCGGCAGGGACTGGGAGACTAGTCAGGATTGAGGCAAAGATGAACGGAGCAAAGTACAGAGAGATCCTTGATGAAAACCTGCTCCAGAGCGCTTAGGACCTCAGACTGGGGCGAAGGTTCACCTTCCAACAGGACAACGACCCTAAGCACACAGCCAAGACAACGCAGGAGTGGCTTTGGGACAAGTCTCTGAATGTCCTTGAGTGGCCCAGCCAGAGCCTGGACTTGAACCCGATCGAACATCTCTGGAGAGACCTGAAAATAGCTGTGCAGCGACGCTCCCCATCCAACCTGACAGAGCTTGAGAGGATCTGCAGAGAAGAATGGGAGAAACTCCCCAAATACAGGTGTGCCAAGCTGGTAGCATCATACCCAAGAAGACTCAAGGCTGTAATCGCTGCCAAAGGTGCTGCAACAAAGTACTGAGTAAAGGTTCTGAATACTTATGTAAATATAATATTTCCGTTTAAAAAACCTGTTTTTGCATTGTCATTATGGGTTATTGTGTGTAGATCGATGAGGGGAAAAAAGGATTTAATACATTTTAGAATAAGGCTGTAACGTAACAAAATGTGGAAAAAGTCAAGGGGTCTGCATACTTTCCAAATGCACTGTTCATCATTAATATAAAGTTCAAAACTGTGTGTAGCAACTAAGGATTCTAGCTTTAAAGACAGCATAAGTAGTACATCCAGCTGTGTAGACTATTGATCAAGAACCATGCATAATACAGTATGAATGAAGGTTTAGTGAGCCAGACCGTCATCTTTGTATTGACCAAGACCTATGCTACAGCACAATGGGGTTGAGTCAGACCCTTAAAACAGGATATGGGTATTGACAAAGACCCCATGCCTGAAAAAGCAGTAATGGGAGTTAAGTCAGAACCGACACTACATCCATCTGTGTATTGACTCAGCAGCTCTGTAATGTGCTGTTGCCTTATTTGCTCAGAGGCAGTGAACAGACAGGCAGTAAACAACAGTCCCGTTAGACACCTTGAGAGATTTAAGCACTCTAAAAGGCACTCTGTGTGACAATAACATTTCATACAGGAAATAAGTAGAACTGACAACGGTCCCTTTTTTCTCTGTTCCATGTTAATATAGTCGGCCCTGTTGATTATGTGTACATAGCTAGCTTATTACATGAAAGCTTTGAAAGTCTAATGGGAAACTCAGCAGTTGTTGCCATGGTAACGAGGTGGCTCGAGTGCTCGGTGGTGCATCTTTTGTTCTCAGTGGTAATAAAAGAGGTAGGCAGATGCTGGCAGCTCTCCATTCTCTCCCCTGTGAAAGACACAATGAGAACAATATATATCTCTCTCCATGTAGAGAGTACAGCATCTAGGCCAGCGTTCCCCAAACTTGGTCCTCAAGACCCCAAGGGGTGCACATTTTGGTTTTTGCCCTAACATTACACAGCTGATTAAAATGATCAAAGCTTGATGATTAGTTGATTATTTCAATCAGCTGTGTAGTGCTAGGGCAAAACCAAAATGTGCACCCCTTGGGGTCCCGAGGACCGAGTTTGGAAAACCCTGATCTAGGCACATGTATGCAACCCTGGAAACCAGGGTTCAGTCCCTGTCTCCACCCTTCCCACTTTGGCTCCTCCTAATCTATATCCCCCGATGTTTGAATAAAGCAAAAATGCCGCACCAAAAATACACAATACATTATGACTAAATATCGACGCAAAATATAGTCAAAAACTATCTTGGATAAGCGACTCAGAAAGGACAGCTTGGGGTGTCAGTACCTGGTGGTGTCAGTACCTGGTGGTGTCAGTACCTGGTGGTGTCAGTACCTGGGGGTGTCAGTACCTGCCATGAGGGTGTCACTGCCACTCTTGTCACAGCTGAAGGGGGACTGTGTGTTGGCCTTACGGATCAGCTGACCTCCGATGGCACTACTGCCCAGCCCATCGATGTCTGACCAGAGACAGACAGAGAGAGAGAGATAGAGGACACAACGTGATGAGAGCCGTCAGAAAAACATAGCAGAACATTTCAAAGACCCAAAGGAGCATTATGTTAATATTTTTATGTCGACATATAAAGAATCCTCATGAATAAAGCAGTGTGGGAGAGCTGTGTCCCCTCCTACCAGTGAGCATGGTGATGAGGGGTAAGGAGTGTTCCTCTGGTGAGCCCCAGTAGCCAGCCTCCCCCAGCAGGTTCCTGTCCAGCACCTGGAGGTAGAGCTCCTCGATCCAGGCCTGAGACAGCACCACCAGCACCCCACTGCTCTGGATGAGACGAACAAACTCTTTCTGCAGCAGGAGAGAGAATTCAATTGGGATACCAGGAAGCCTGGTGGGATCGCTTCAAAATATATAAACCCCATAAACAAAATAATTGGCTACAGTACTATATGGTGTTCAGCTGATCACAACACTTGTCTTCAGGAATCCTCTCTACCATACACAGGGGATTTCAGCTTTAGTGCACCAACAGATTGACTCCACCACCACTCACCAGGCTGACCAGCACGGGCATGGGCCTCCTGCGGTAGCAGTCCTGGCAGCAGAGTTTGAGGCTGAGGAGCAAGGCGTAGTAGGAGACCAGGTAAAGGCCGTCTGCGTTCATCAGGGCCTGACAATTCAGGTTCTCACTGCCCTCGTAGCCTGGTGAATGGATGCCACCTGGAAGAGAGGGTCAGATACAGGGTCAAATAGAAACCATTGATGAAACTAGGACAATTAAGACAATTATCTTACCTCGTATCCCCATCAGAAGATTTAAAATACTAAATCAGATACTATAATTACAATGGGACTTTCAATGACTTCTCCACGGATATCTGAAGTTCTCACTTCCTCTCTTCATTATCTCATGCTATCTCCCCTCATCTCCTCTCTCTGTATCTCTTACCCGCCTGTAGGCCGGAGCAGAATGTGGAGGAGAAGTTCTGCAGGGACGTGTCCACGTCTGTCGTGCTGTGCATCCCCAGCAGGCGAGGCAGCAGGGTGGCCAGAGACTGGACAAAGAGCCGGGCACTCTGCTGGTCAGCCTCCTGGTTCTTCAGTAGCTTCAGGGACAGGGCTGCCGTTCTCAGGGAGCGATGACCGGGACAGTCCCTGGGTGTCTGCTCCTCATCGGCCAGGGAGCCGTTATCAGAGCCCATGTCTGACACATCAGAGCGGCCCGAGTCCTTCTCCGCCGCCATGGAGTACTGGTCACATGAATCAAACTCAGTGCGCGACATCTCCCCCTCGTCCACGCTGAAATTGCTCTCGCTGTAGCGCGAGCCGTGGGAGCGCGCCCGGGCATCTACGGACAGGAAGTTAGTGATGTCGGGGTAGACTAGCGCATGGCTGCGCTGCACCACATCTGGGGGTCCTCCGGGCTCCTCACCCGGTTCCCTCACACAGGGGTGTAGCTCAGGGTCAGGGTCAGCGTCCGGCCCGCAGGAGGAAGGCGAAGGCAGCCGGGGTTCCTGCCCACATTCCTCCCCCTCTGGAGTGGTCTGTCCCAGCTCCCCATCCAGAGTGGTCTGGCCCGTATCCGTGGTGACGCTGATGCTGATGTCGGGGCTGCGCTCCGTGGCGGAGGTGGCAGAGGGCTCAGAGGGAGCGTGCTCAGACGAGAGGACGTGGCGCTGCCAGCGGAAGTCCGCCTCGTTGATCTCCATGGACTCCCGTGTGGATTCTGCCGCCTCTTTCAGCTCGTCCAATCGGCGCAGCAGCATGCGGGCCTGTTCTGACTGTAGGCCACGCCCATGACTCAGCTCGTCAAGAGCTCCCAGGAGGGCACAGGCACACGACACTGAGGAGTAGCATGCTTCGATGCCCCCCTTCATACAGGCCTCTGTCATGCCATCCATCACCCTGTAGGTACACACAGACACATCATAAACACTACGTACCCGTTTACAACAGTACTACTTCCTTCTCACTATAGTACATGATGTATGGGTTACAGGCTTATACAGCAGGCAGAAGCATTTTTTAAACACAAGGTTATACTGGTAAATAAAATAAGAGAATGTGGGTCCTCACAGTTTGAGCAGGTCCAGGTGAGACTTCCTCTTGGAGAAGGACCTTTTCCTAGACTCAGGCTCTATCACACAGGGACCAGCCAGGTCAAACAAGCGCTGAGGACTTCCCAGAATCTACAAAACGCATACAAACAAAGACACTTCAGTTCATTTTTGTTCATCGCATCCCCTCTGCAACACTCAAACTGGTGCAGCAACATTCCACTGTCTAATTCAATTGATTGGTGGATCTATAAACATTATGTTAGGGGATTTGAGGTGACTGGTGAACAGTGAGCAGTCTGGGACTCTGACCACCTCCTTCATGATCTTGATGGCCTCCACGCGGTGCTGTGGCGGGGGATAGAGCAGGATGCGGTGGTACAGCGACTGCAGAACAGGCTTCATGGACTCCACACAGCCCACCAGACGCACCAGCTCAGCAGCCACGTAGCAGATGGTCCGCACCACCGGGCCGATCATGGCGGGGGTGGTGGAGGAGCAGCCGGATCCCCGGCCCTGGTCAGACACACCACCTAGAGAGGGGTCCAGCTCCTGATACCCCCCTCCGTGGCCATGGGCCGAGGTGATGGTCTTGTCGTTCACAGGGTTTCCCATGATCACCACCAACGACGGGCAAAGTTGCTTCCTGAGAGAAGGGGACAAGACATGTAACGTGTTTTATGTAGACAGATCATATGGTAACACTATACTTGAAGGAGCCTACTTTATGAAGTGCTCATATTCTGCTTATGAATGTGGTATTTACAGTGCCTTCAGAAAGTATTCAGACGCCTTGACTTTTTCAACATTTTGTTACGTTACAGCCTTATTCTAAAATGTATAAAATTATTTTTTTACCCTCAATCTGCACACAATACCCCATAATGACAATGCGAAAAACAAGTTTATAATAAAAAACAGAAATAACCTTATTTACATAAGTATTCAGACCCTTAGCTATGAGACTTGAAATTGAGCTCAGGTGCATCCTGTTTCCATTGATCATCCTAGAGATGTTTCTACAACATGATTGGAGTCCACCTGTGGTAAATTCAATAGGTCTGCTAAATGACTAAAATGTAAATGTAATGGAAAGGCACACACCTGTCTATATAAAAGGTCCCACCATTGACAGTGCATGTCAGAGCAAAAACCAAACCATGAGGTCGAAGGAATTGTCCGTAGAGCTCCGAGACAGGATTGTGTCGAGGCACAGATCTGGGGAAGGCTACCAAAAAATGTCTGCAGCATTGAAGGTCCCAAGAACACAGAGGCCTCCATCATTCTTAAATGGAAGAAGATTGGAACCACCAAGATTCTTCCTAGAGCTGGCCACCCGGCCAAACTGAGCAATCGGGGGAGAAGGGTCTTGGTCAGGGAGGTGACCAAGAACCCGATGGTCACTCTGACAGAGCTTCAGAGTTCCTCTATGGAGATGGAAGAACCTTCCAGAAGGACAACAGTCTCTGCAGCATTCCACCAATCAGACCTTTATGGTAGAGTGGCCAGACGGAAGCCACTCCTCAGTAAAAGGCACATGACAGCCCGCTTGGAGTTCGACAAAAGGCTTCTAAAGACTTTCAGAACATGAGAAACAAGATTCTCTGGTCTGATGAAACCAAGATTGAACTCTTTGGCCTGAATGCCAAGCATCACATCTGGAGGAAACCTGGAACCATCCCTACGGTGAAGCATGGTGGTGGCAGCATCATGCAGTGGGGATGTTTTTCAGTGGCAGGGACTGGGAGACTAGTCAGGATCGAGGCAAAGATGAATGGAGCAAAGTACAGAGAGATCCTTGATGAAAACCTCCTCCAGAGTGCTCAGGACCTCAGACTGGGGTGAAGATTCTCCTTTTCCCCAGTCAACAACCCTAAGCACACAGCCAAGACAACGCAGGAGTGGCTTCGGGACAAGTCTCTGAATGCCCTTGAGTTGCCCAGCCAGAGCCCGGACTTGAACCCGATCAAACATCTCTGGAGAGACCTGAAAATAGCTGTGCAGCAAAGCTCCCCATCCAACCTGACAGAGCTAGAGAGGATCTGCAGAGAAGAACGGGATAATCTCTCCAAATACAGGTATGCCAAGCTTGTAGCGTCGTACCCAAGAAGACTCAAGGCTGTAATCGCTGCCAAAGTTGCTTCAACAAAGTACTGAGTAAAGGGTGAAATGTGATATTTCTTTTTTTTTCATTTGTAATACATTTTCAAAAAATGTCAAAAAACCTGTTTTCGCTTCGTCATTATGGGGTTTTGTGTGTAGATTTGAGGGGGGAAAACAATTTAATCAATTTTAGAATAAGAACAAAATTTAGAAAAAGTCAAGGGGTCTGAATCCTTACAGTTCAAGTCGGAAGTTTAGATACACTTAGGTTGGAATCATTAAAACTTGTTTTTTAACCACTCCACAAATTTCTTGTTAACAGACTATAGTTTTGGAAAGTCGGTTAGGACATCTACTTTGTGCATGACAAGTAATTTGTTCAACAATTGTTTACAGACAGATTATTTCACTTATAATTCTCTGTATCACAATTCCAGTGGGTCAGAAGTTTACATACACTAAGTTGACTGTGCCTTTAAACAGCTTGGAAAATTCCAGAAAATGATGTCATGGCTTTAGAAGCATCTGATAGGCTAATTGACATAATTTGAGTCAGTTGGAGGTGTACCTGTGGATGTATTTCAAGGCCTACTTTCAAACTCAGTGCCTCTTTGCTTGACATCATGGGAAAATCAAAAGAAAATCAGCCAAGACCTCAGAAAAAATATTGTAGACCTCCACAAGTCTGGTTCATCCTTGGGAGCAATTTCCAAACGCCTGAAGGTATCTGTACAAACAATAGTACGCAAGTATAAACACCATGGGACCACGCAGCCGTCATACCGTTCAGGAAGGAGACGTGTTCTGTCCCCTAGAGATGAACGTACTTTGGTGCACAAAGTACAAATCAATCCCAGAACAACAGCAAAGGACCTTGTGAAGATGCTGGAGGAAACAGGTACAAAGTATCTATATCCACAGTAAAACGAGTCCTATATCGACATAACCTGAAAGGCCGCTCAGGAAGGAAGAAGCCACTGCTCCAAAACCGCCATAAAAAAGCCAGACTACGGTTTGCAACTGCACATGGGGACAAAGATCGTACTTTTTGGAGAAATGTCCTCTGGTCTGTTGAAACAAAAATAGAACTGTTTGGCCATAATGACCATCGTTATGTTTGGAGGAAAAAGGGGGGGCTTGCAAGCCAAAGAACACCATCCCAACCGTGAAGAACGGGGGTGGCAGCATCATGCCGTGGGGGTGCTTTGCTGCAGGAGGGACTGGTGCACTTCACAAAATAGATGGCATCATGAGGAAGGAAAATTATGTGGATATATTGAAGCAACATCTCAAGACATCAGTCAGGAAGTTAAAGCTTGGTCGCAAATGGGTCTTCCAAATGGACAATGACCCCAAGCATACTTCCAAAGTTGTGGCAAAATGGCTTAAGGACAACAAAGTCAAGGTATTGGAATGGCCATCACAAAGCCCTGACCTCAATCCTATAGAAGATTTGTGGGCAGAACTGAAAAAGCGTGTGTGAGCAAGGAGGCCTACAAACCTGACTCAGTTACACATTTTTTACATTTTAGTCATTTAGCAGACGCTCTTATCCAGAGCGACTTACAGTTAGTGAGTGCATACATTTTTCATACTGGCCCCCCGTGGAAATCGAACCCACAACCCTGGCATTGCAAGCACCATGCTGAGCTACAGGAGGGACAGCTCTGTCAGGAGGAATGGGCCAAAATTCACCCAACTTATTATGGGAAGCTTGTGGAAGGGTACCCTGTAGCTCAGTTGGTAGAGCATGGCGCTTGCAACACCAGGGTTGTGGGTTCTTTTCCCACGGGGGGGCAGTATGAAAATGTATCCACTCACTAACTGTAAGATAAGAGCGTCTGCTAAATGACTAAAATTTTAAAATGTACCCGAAACATTTCACCCAAGTTAAACTATTTTATGGCAATGCTACCAAATAGTAATTGAGTGTATGTAAACTTCTGACCCACTGGGAATGTGATGAAAGAAATTAAAGCTGAAATAAATCATTCTCTCTACTATTATTCTGACATTTCACATTCTTAAAATAAAGTGGTGATCCTAACTGACCTAAGACAGGGAATTTTTACTAGGATGAAAAACTGAGTTTAAATCTATTTGGCTAAGGTGTATGTAAACCTCCGACTTCAACTGTACATACTCCGAATGCACTGTCTGTATTATGAATGCATTATTAAGGCCGTATCTAGGTTCCCCTCAAGATAAGAAATCTGACTGATAAGGAGGCAGGTATTCAGACAGGGAAGCGTGACTGTCAGTATACTGTATGTGTTAGCCACAGCCAGGCCTTACCAGATCAGGTCTGTGAAGCCTCTGTTCAGGTGCATGGTAGGAGGACAGCTGCTGAGCATGGACAGGATGCACTCTAGGTAGAGCAGCTGGAGCAACTGGTTCTCACTGTGAAAACAAAGTCTCAGGCTTGTATCCCAAATGGCACCCTATTCCCTATGGGTTCTGGTCAAAAGTAGTGCACTATGAATGGAATGGGGTGGTATTTGGGATGCAGCCTCAGTGTCTCATCTTATTAAAAGCCAAGCAAGAAACATCTCTATATAACATTGCTGTAAAACGGAATCATGCTTTGTAGAGGTGACCTTTAAAACAGCTAGCAGGGTAGACAAGGTGGGAGCAATTATGTGTTTTTCGGATGAGAGAGAAACAAACCGTACAGGGCTATTAACTCTGCATAAAGAATCATTCTTACTGGTCAACCCCCTCCAGCTTCTCGCAGAAGACGGTTATCACAGTCACGACGTCCTCACACAGGGAATGTGCAGTGGGAGACACATCTAAAAACATACAGGCCAACAACCATTACCGAGACATCACACTCAGGAGAACAAATGCAACTGATAACATACCTTATTAGCCTAACTATGTTAAATACTTAAAAGTATTTGAGGTGCGATTCCAAGCTTGGCGTTTGAACTTTTGGGACAATTCCATTGGGTGCATTGTCCAGGGCAGGGCTCTCCTACCCTGTTGCTGGAGAGCTACCATACTCTAGGTTCACTCCAACCCTAATCTAGCCCACCTGATTCTAATCATTAGCTGGATGATAAACTGAATCAGGTTAGTTTCAATTGGGGTTGGAGCAAAAACCTACAGGAGGTAGCTCCCCAGGAACAGGGTTGGAGAGCCCTGCTGTACAGTATGGTGCAAGGAAGAGACATGTGTTTTTGCTTTTATTCAATTAGTTTAAGAATTCCCTTTATAGTGATTCCAAGTTTGGAGTTTGAACTTTTGGGACTATTCCATTGGGTGTATTGTCCAGGGAAAACTAAATGAAACGTAGCTCTGTTTGACAAATGTATTTGACCCAGGTCTGACAGAACAGTTGAACCACCAGACACACTGCATCACCCCCTCGTAATAGTCTCATCTCTCCCACTCTGGAGGTATGAATCACCCAGCCTTGCAGTAAAAGATGTGTGATGTCTAAACAACCTGTAATCACTGCTTCATAAAAGGGACATTATACTCCCTTGGAGGTATATTCCACCTGGCATGTGAAGGGCAGTGAAGGGTTTTGCTGTATAACAGGGCTATAAAGTACCTCTGTGCTGGTGTGTGGGCACTGGCGGGTCCTCGCCATCCACTCCCTGCACAGACACACAAGACAATATTATAGACTTTCAGACACTGTATGGTGCCTTCACTTCACCTATGATTATGCATTCAATGCATTCCCCTGCATATTCAAAGACTTTGTGATCTTATTAGTGATTCTTATAATCACAGCAGCAAAACAGTCTGCCAAAATGTATAGAACACAGTACAGGACATCTGTATTTTATGTAGCTATTTAATGAGGTGATTACAAGATCTCATATAAGCGCTCAAGTGTGAAATTAAGATGTGCCTCACTCTAGAACGCCTCCCTGCCCAACCCAACCCAACCCATCCTATATTCATTCATTTTGCTTCTAATCTGAGTGGGTGATAATGTGAGAGGTCAAAGGTGCCTGGGGTGGCTGACCTGTCTGTGTCGGAGCTGCAGGGCAAGGTCCCCCAGGATCTGGCTGAGGGTGGCCCTCACGGCCGTGTTGATGCTGCGCTGGTGACAGCTGGACATGTACGTCTCGATACACACCTGGAAGACAGCAGGACAGGAAACAAACACATTACAACAGAGCAGGGGGCTTACCGTTACACCCAATGACTATAAATGAAGGTAAAACCTCTTTCAAGGCAAAGCTTGCTGGATTGAAGAAAGTCTGACATCAGGAGTGAATGAAAATATAATCTTTAAACACAACATCACTGTGAGATAGCAACATCAACCAAATTGAATTAAAGCAAGTGATATGCCAAGCCTTGAGGAGACAGTATAGGACACATAATTGCTTTACCGTCACTTCACTGAAAACGAATTGGCTCCCTATTTAAAAAGAAGATGGAGAACAAGCTATGAAGGAAAAATACAGGAGTTTTGGTGCAGGTACAGCTAACTAGCGCAAAAATAATATTGCGATATTGTCAATACGATACAATATCGTAAAAAATAATATCCCAATATGTATCTGTATAAATGTTTCCCCCATCACTAGATGACACACAGCTAAAGGCCCAGCAAACGAAGCATGACTGGAACATTCTCTTAAGCCTCTCTGCTTAGTACTGGTATAATGAAAGCAGGTGTCACCATTCAGAGGTTATCAGGCAGGTGAGATAGAACAGAGAGGGAAATGTGTTTTGTCTCATCGTTCACACCTTATCTGCTGGATCCAATCTGAAATGAGACTCCCAGTCCCTCTGGCAATTAACATGCAGATTAAAATGTGAAAGTCAACTGCTATTATTCACGTCACTGTTCTGTTAACCAAGAGTCATCCTCGTGCATTTATAATCCACCCTGAGCAGTGATTCATGGTATTAATCAACTATACGACTAAAAGCAGATTTTAATAGCTTGGTCAGTCCAATTATGAGATGACCGCCCAGACCAATGACTGTATAAATTAAGTGACCAGACCAGACCAGTTCAGCTGGGTTCCAGGGACAAAGGTCAAAGGTCAAAAGGCAACTTCAGTTCCTCAAATCTGATTCCAAATATCAACTCTGTAGTTCTCAAAATAGAAATGAAATGTCTCTTTCTTTGGGGTACTGCATCATGAAGTATAGTCATAGTCAAGGTCACATCTCAAGGAGTGTGTTGACACTAGGGAAAGTGATGATCCCACAGACATGCATCTGTTAGCACTGTGAATGACAAATACTGTAAACATGCGTCACTCTTTGTATCCTGGTCAACCTGATCCCAGACGAGTAGATCTGATAATAAAGACAACTCTTCCTATCTCTTCCCCCTTCCTGGTGCTGACGTAGTGGAAAGACCACTTCAGACGTCGGTGGCCTTTAATGAGAGGTTTCCATGGCAACCAGACCAACGAGATTAAAGGAGGAAAGAGCACCTTGTTTGACCTGGTTTTTAAAGGTTACAGAGAGGAATTAGTTAGGGACTGTCAAGGTCCTCTGTCTGTCCTGTCTGTCCTCACATTGTGGCTGCAGGGCTCGCTCTGTTCCAGGGATGAGGAAGAGAGGGGCATGGAATATCTCTGTGACACGTCAGCAAAGAGCAGGATAAGAAATACATGAAATTCATCATTAAAATGTATCCCAAAATAATCACGATAATTGAGTTACCTGTAAAGATGTAGACATTCTAATGTGTTAGGAAAGAGTGGGATTTATAAGTTCTATGCATCTTAACATGCAGGGATAAAGAGGGTAATCTCCATTCAAATTAAAACCCTCAAGGTAAACAACATGATTTTACACCTTCTGTTCCCGGTGCCAGATCGATGGAGCATTACATCCAGGGCTGCATTTGGTCCAGTTATTTATGAGCTGCTGTTAACAGTACAAGAGCAGAGTTAATGCGTCTGCATACACAGACTCAGTTTGCTGCTAGCAGAACTCAGCTAGGCGAAGCGACCGTCTGGAAAACAACCTGCTGAAGACCAAAACGTCACACAAAATGTTGTCATAATATACACTGAGCATACAAAACATTAGGAACACCTTCCTAATATTGAGTTGCAGCCATTATTATGAGCTGTCCTCCCCTTAGCAGCCTCCATTGATGGAGAGCTATACTTTCATATTGATGAACTCTCTGCACTCTATACAAAATATATGCTTCTTTAGAAGTCAGTGACCGATTGATCTACATACATAAAGAATACATTAGATTACCATGACTGTTATTACCATAAACATCGAATGCATAGCAGCAACACAGAGATTCACATTTGTGATGGATGGTCCTCATTAGGCTGTTGCTAGCAGTAGCAGGGAGTTGATGCTACTGAGGTGGTGTTTTGTGGCACATTATGTCAAGAGTCAGCCTTAATCAGCAGCCTGGCACCAGGCTGAACAGATACAGACCAGACCTGGGTCCAAACAATATCCGTTTTCTTTCAAATTACTGTGAGTATTTGACTGAGCCTGCCTGGAGTGTCAGAGGGGGCAGGGGGGACTATTCCATTGGTTCCATTGCCGTAGGTAAGCTCAATTAAGCGCAGCTAAAGTATTTGAAAGAAAACCAATACTATCCAGATCTGAAATAGACAGACACATCCAGCAGGTTGACACTGGCTCTCTGGCTCCCTGTCCTCCCTTTGCATATCAGTGATACCTCCGTCAGGCTTACCTCAGCAATCCTCAGGATGGAGTCTCCGTTGATCTCAAAGGTGGAGGAGTATGTGATGCAGAGAAGGACCTGTAGGGCAAGGAGACAAAGGCTTGTAAAACTCCCATTGAACTGAACAGGGAAAGAAGATTGGGGGCAGCTGCATAAAGCCAAGGCTCTCTAGCCATTACAGATATCATAGAAATAATCCTCTCCACCAGGAAACAGAAACTCTGTATAGAACAAACACAATGCCTTGTGTGACTGTGGAAAAAAAATGTACTGTGGCACTGCTGTCAAAACAGACAGCAGCACTTCAAATACTCAGCATAGCACTGAGTTTAAAATACATTTAGCTAGAAGTATATATTTACTGTGTCTTTTGACAACAGTGCTTTTTCGCATTGTCATATCTGGGGCCCTGTGCCTCTCTGAGGATGAAGGAACAATAGGATCTCAGGTAAGTGTGGAGCAGAAGACAAATGACATAGTTACCCAGAGTAGTCTTACAGGGACATGGTTACCCAGAGTAGTCTTACAGGGACATGGTTACCCAGAGTAGTCTTACAGGCAGAATGAACACCACACTGATCTTATAGTAATAACTGTGTGGACACTAGAGACATATGAGGTGCAGCCCACAAACAGCTATTAGTAAAGTAGGCAGTAAAATAATCTACAGTTTTAAAAAAGTACAAAAAGTGGCATGATCATGAGAGCCACAAAAGCAATCCGCAAGAAATCAATACAGTACTGTGAATTGGTGTGCACATGGCAAAGACGACCTTTCAGTTCTCACATTTTGAACAACTTTGCCCAGATTTACTACACCTGCAAGTGTTTGCCTCAGTTCAAAATGGCCCCCAATTGAACATGTTGAAGTCCAGTTAAGTCTTGCTGTGTGACATGATTTACTGGATGCCCCATTCTGAGGTGGCTCTGTGCCCAGTACTGTACGATGCAGAGAGAGAAGTGTATGGTGGAGCATAATAACTGCAGAGTGATTTGTGGCAAACTGAGACCGCACGTACTGTATCCATGAGTACAACTGACTGGCAACAAGCCAGGGGCTGGTCCTGGCTTCATTTTACTACCTGGGGACCCTTAGTGCAATACAATACAACACAATACACCGGCAGTCTTCGCACATCGGCATCAACAGAGGTGAAAAAGTCAAATTCTTCATTGGATTATAAAGTATACTCCTTTAATCGATGTTTGGACCAGCTATAACAGAGACTAAGTCATCTGATCGCTTTAATAATCCCAGTGTGCAGAGAGGACTGACCTTCATGACCTCGACCTGCAGGTCCTCGTGGAGCATGGGGGTCACCCTCACTGCGTCCAGCATCTGACTCAACAGCTGGCTCTCCAGAGCCTCAGTCCCCACGGCCACAAACCTGTCCTCACACAGGATCTTCTGCAGTCAAACCAGGAGGAGTAGGATGGAGAACGGTACAAAATGGAGGAGAGAAAAACACAGGCAGAAAATGTATACTGTGTTTAGAACATCAGAATTCACGCCAACAAAGAATAATGCAAATTAAGCTTCACTGAAGGGTAATAGGTTGGGTCTGCACCAGTAATGCTTGTAATGAACCTACATTTCCTCTCAGAATGTACTGTAGTTTCACAAATGCATGGATAGTCAAAGCAATGACCTTTTCCTGTACCTGGTTCAACCACATCTGCTGTTTTGTACAGTACATTGTTGCTGCATGTATAGCTGCTGGACTGTACCTGCATTCCTGTGAGGGCAGTCTGGGCCAGCTTTGTGTTCTTGGACTCCAGTGCTAGCTGAAGAGGGAGAAGGCATCTTTCTCTGCAAAGGCAAACATATGATTAAGCTACCGAGAGAAAATATAAACAGAGTGGCAAAGCTTTCATATTTAGGATGGAGAAGGTTGGATTGAGGGCTCTCTGACAATATTACCTGTGGGGCTTTCCAACAAGAGATTACAGCTAACATGTACACATTAAACAAAGCAAGAGCAAACAAAGCACGCAAAAAAATCTGATGCAAAACCAAGCAAAAACAAGAACGATACTTTCACATCAACCATGTTTCAGGGGACAGGCTGGGAATTTATTATTATAAATCCCAACAGACTACAAAAAGAGACATTTAATCTCATATTGATCTGTCTGAAATCAAGGCCACAACACAATCCCTATTTATTAATGGCATTTTAAATCATATATTTTGGGAGAATTCTTGTTGCTGCTTGCACTCAAAATGATATGGCTGATGCAGAAAATCAGAGAAACTGAAAAGCTTTCCTTTTCAAGAACATTGCAGGAAGGAAGATACATTTCCTTTGAAGGAAAGCAAAACAGAGGGATTGAAGATGCCAGCTTTGCCCTTTTTACAAAACTTACATTTCGTAGTGGCTACAGGGAGCAAGTGTTCTTAACTAGACGTGTTCATTCTGTTTAATAAGGAGAAGTCTTCTCTCTAAGAATCAAACTCATGCGTCATGCTGAGCAAAACTGATCTCCACAAATCAAATCAAAGTTTATTGGTCACATGCACAGGATACAGGGTGTAAACAGTACAGT
Source organism: Coregonus clupeaformis (assembly GCF_020615455.1). Classification (NCBI taxonomy): domain Eukaryota; kingdom Metazoa; phylum Chordata; class Actinopteri; order Salmoniformes; family Salmonidae; genus Coregonus; species Coregonus clupeaformis. The sequence continues at coordinate 15,669,430 of NC_059222.1, read as the reverse complement.
GAAATGCTTACTTGCAAGCTCTCCTCAACAGTGCAATACACATTAATAAAAAAAATCACAATAGGTATCCTGCCACGTACAGTGAGGGAAAAAGGAATTTGATCCCCTCATGATCAGTCTATAATTTTAATGGTAGGTTTATTTGAACAGTAAGAGACAGAATAACAACAAACAAATCCAGAAAAATGCATGTCAAAAATGTTATAAATTGATTTGCATTTTAATGAGGGAAATAAGTATTTGACCCCTGTGAAAAACATGACTTAGTACTTGGTGGCAAAACCCTTGTCGGCAATCACAGAGGTCAGACGTTTCTTGTAGTTGGCCACCAGGTTTGCACAAATCTCAGGAGGGATTTTATCCCACTCCTCTTTGCATATCTTCTCCAAGTCATTAAGGTTTCGAGGCTGACGTTTGGCAACTCGAACCTTCAGCTCCCTCCAGAGATTTTCTATGGGATTAAGGTCTGGAGACTGGCTAGGCCACTCCAGGACCTTAATGTGCTTCTTCTTGAGCCACTCCTTTGTTGCCTTGGCCGTGTGTTTTGGGTCATTGTCATGCTGGAATACCCATCCACGACCCATTTTCAATGCCCTGGCTGAGGGAAGGAGGTTCTCACCCAAGATTTGACGGTACATGGCCCCGTCCATCGTCCCTTTGATGCGGTGAAGTTGTCCTGTCCCCTTAGCAGAAAAACACCCCCAAAGCATAATGTTTCCACCTCCATGTTTGATGGTGGGGATGGTGTTCTTGGGGTCATAGGCAGCATTCCTCCTCTTCCAAACACAGCGAGTTGAGTTGATGGCAAAGAGCTCGATTTTGGTCTCATCTGACCACAACACTTTCACCCAGTTCTCCTCTGAATCATTCAGATGTTCATTGGCAAACTTTAGACGGGCCTGTATATGTGCTTTCTTGAGCAGGGGGACCTTGCGGGCACTGCAGGATTTCAGTCCTTCACAGCATAGTGTGTTACCAATTGTTTTCTTGGTGACTATGGTCCCAGCTGCCTTGAGATCATTGACAAGATCCTCCCGTGTAGTTCTGGGCTGATTCCTCACCGTTCTCATGATCATTGCAACTCCACGAGGTGAGATCTTGCATGGAGCCCCAGGCCGAGGGAGATTGACAGTTATTTTGTGTTTCTTCCATTTGCGAAAAATCGCACCAACTGTTGTCACCTTCTCACCAAGCTGCTTGGCGATGGTCTTGTAGCCCATTCCAGCCTTGTGTAGGTCTACAATCTTGTCCCTGACATCCTTGGAGAGCTCTTTGGTCTTGGCCATGGTGGAGAGTTTGGAATCTGATTGATTGATTGCTTCTGTGGACAGGTGTCTTTTATACAGGTAACAAGCTGAGATTAGGAGCACTCCCTTTAAGAGTGTGCTCCTAATCTCAGCTCGTTACCTGTATAAAAGACACCTGGGAGCCAGAAATCTTTCTGATTGAGAGGGGGTCAAATACTTATTTCCCTCATTAAAATGCAAATCAATTTATAACATTTTTGACATGCGTTTTTCAGGATTTTTTTGTTGTTATTCTGTCTCTCACTGTTCAAATAAACCTACCATTAAAATTATAGACTGATCATGTCTTTGTCAGTGGGCAAACGTACAAAATCAGCAGGGGATCAAATACTTTTTTCCCTCACTGTATAAAGGAAATCATTAGCATGCCATATCTAACTTCACCCCAACCTTTTCACAAACCAACATATTGAACATCAAATGACAAATTCAGCATAAACTATAATTAGATAAAGAGTACGATAACTTCAGTATTACTAGATGCACTTAAATTAATCATAACCATATAAGAACACGATTATTAGGCTCCCAGTCAATTACAGTGCCAACTTATTTCAGAGTATGGACTAAGCCTCTCTGGGAAGGTTCAACTCCATGGATTACTGGTATCAAAGGGGATGGAAAGATATTTCCCTCTGAGGCTGCTTCTGGTCTGTCATGGCTATACTGTGTAAATATCTAATGTTGGTGCAGTGTAGGAGTTATGCAACCACTGGTCAGTGTGCAGGTCACTGAGCCTGAAAACCCACTGTATATGACTATATTATTAATACCCGAGGCTCAGACTCATCATACCTACTGTTAACTAGTCATGTTATTGATGTTAGGGAAGGAAGTTTCACCTATTGATTCAATTGCACGGCAGTAGAAGACGAGTGCCATGTGTTTCAAAGGGGGCAGTCAGATCATTGATGGAAGCTAACTGAGCTGACAAATTAAATCAGGCTACTGAACTTCGAATTAAAAGATCTGAGGTGAAACCTCAAAGAAGAACACAATGGGGTCAGGCAATGGGATTCTTGACAAGCTCCTGTAATAGGCTACCACTAGCACTACCAGACTAACATCACAGGGCACACAAGGCAATGAAAAAATAATAATTAATAATATTGTGAAAAGGTCTCTACATGACCAGACAGCATTCCAAATAACAGGGCAGCAGGCGTAATATGATTAGATGGAGACAGACAGACACTGAGGTGATGGTATCACTGCCAGATCCAGATCTAACACCAGCCCAAATGAGACATATCTCATCTCCAATTTAGCCGGAAGGCATAACTGTGACACTGCAGAGACAAAGAGCGCTCACTCAGTGTAGCGAGCCGAGTCAGATCACCTCGTGGTTTTAGATTAAAACCTCATCATGACCCAATGAATATGAAGAGGGTTGTGGTGGCTCAGAACTGTCTCTATGCCTTTAACTGAGTGACTGTAATGAAGAGTTGCTCTTTGCGGAGAGAGTTGACTGTTGTCTCTATAATATCCTCCCTGAACACAAACACTAGTACAGCATCAAACAAAAGAGTCAGGGTTGGGCCAAGTTTGCTAATATCATTGTGTCAGGTCTGGATGATACTTCACTTGTATTTACACATTGGATTCATTTTCAGTTCCAGCATGTTCTGCTGACAGAAATATCACTGAGGAAAGCGGAGGGAGGCGATGCAGAGGTGTGGGTCTCTGCAGTTGCTGAGCTGGCAGAAAGGGAGTGAGCCAGATAATGTTTTTGGAGGATTAAACTGTGGAAGAAGTCATTTTGAATAAACGAATAATTGTAGAAATAAGAGCAAGAGTGAAAAAAGAAAACCTTGCTAACATGAGTAGTTACTGTTATTGGCAAAACTCTTATGCAAACTCAACCACAACAGGCTAAATCATTCATTCTGGAATTTTAGCAGCTTTGAAGAAAGGTGAATACTGCAAATGTTTAACTAATTTAGAGTGCTAGCACTCTCACAGTTCTTCCTATGATACATCATGTTCTTCACACTGCCTTCTTGCCAGTACAGCAGGTGTTGTTGTTGTGTGTGTGTATGTTTGTGATGCTTACGTGCCTGTGTGCATGACTGTGTTTGTGTAACAGTGTTCCTTCCGTCCCTCTCCTCGCTCCAACCTGGGCTTGAACCAGGCACCCTCTGCACACATCAACAACAGTCACTCTCGAAGCATCGTTACCTATCAATCCACAAAAGCCGCAGACCTTGCAGAGCAAGGGAAACAACTACTTCAAGGTCTCAGAGCGAGTGACGTCACTGATTGAAACGCTACTAGTGCGCACCGCTAACTAGCTAGCCATTTCACACTGGTTACATCTGCATGTGTAGGAGAGGGAGTGGTAGGACTGTGGAGGGCTTGACTTTTTGGATGTGTAACATCACACCAATCACGCTGCTGCATAATTAAGTAGTTCCTCAACACACACAAACATGACTGAAGTCAAATAAACTTTTGATGATGACTGAAGTCAGTTTACTAACTTACCTGAGCCGAGATGGTGGAATCTTGGCTGATCCATTTTGTTTCTGAAGGGTTTCTGTAGTCATATACAACACACACAAAAAAGATTAAAGTTATAACATCAAATCACATAGGACTGGACCGGACCCATGGTTCTCAGTCTGTCTGTAGAATACTCAGTATTTGTTGTAGTTCAGTATCAGAATAAGAAACACAGGTCAGTTTGGTCCAGGTGCTCTAGAAAAAACAGGAAGTTCATAAAAATTAATTACCATATGATGATATTCACATTGAAATGGAAGCATGAATAATGTAGTATGTGTGTGGGAGTGGATAAGTTCTCCTTGCCCTTGCCTTTATTCATGTGCCCTATGTGCAATATTGCATTAATCTGCAATACCTGCTGTCCATTGATATGCAGTGGCAGCAATGAGGCCAGCGGTCTTCCAGGCAGCCCTGTGCTATCATGTCACTCTGTATTCCCTCAGAGAGAGAGGTGACAGGCGCCTTGCTAAAAGCAGGTTCCACCAAGGAGTGGACAATTACAGTACTCAGTAATGTCTGTCACAACAACCTTGCATTTTGGTATTGAATGAACGCAAAATGTTATTGTTGACAGTAAGTGAGCTTGGCCTGAAATGTTAATGTGAATATGCAAATGTACTCTGTATTGATTGGGAAACTGCTGTGCTATTATTGAATCGGCCTACATGTCATATTCTGTGAATGAAAGTTCCTAAGGGAGTCAATAATATGGCACACTGTGTGTTGGGCCTAAATAATGTGCCCAGGGGCTTGTGAAAAGTACATTATATTACAATACGTCATACAACAACATTCATAAACATTAGTTGCTGCATAAATCATATTGTCCACCTGTCAATTGCATTCGGGACAATAGAAATACCCACCAGTAATGTGGCCAAATAGGTGAATTAGTGCTGTATTAGTTACACTGACTTAAAATTTAACAACAACAGCAACCCTTAGTTGCACTGACTTAAAATGTAACAACAACAGCAACCCTTAGTTGCACAGACTTTAAATTTAACAACAGCAACCCATAAGGATGCTGCCAAGCTGGCTATGGCACATAATGCTACGTTCGTTTTACACTTTCCAGTAGCATGATAATAATATTTCCGGAAGTCAACCGCAGGCATAGCAAGCCTATAATCAAAATAGTTGACCATCTGAATGGCGAAACTATTAGCCGGTTTGTGTTGAGGGCTTTTCAGGAAGCCTGTAACATACAATAGTTTATCTTTAGCCTATCTTTGGTACATTTTCGATTACATGACAGGTCCAACATTGGCTACTGTCTGTAGCAGCCTGTTATTACAGGCTACTCACCACAGGCGAAGACGCACGAATCCCGAATTGCTTTGTGCTTATTTCCAGATGCGTCCTTCTGTAGCTTCCGTAGTATTTCTTCCATGATAAGACTAAGAGGACAAAATGAGCTATTTTCAAATAAGTGCGATGGTCCAGTTCACGGGCGCAGCATCCCTATTCTCTTATGATGATTCACTCCCAGGCCAGTGATGTAAGACGGAACGTGAGAGGAAGCGTTTATTTACAGCGTCGCATAGCCATTCCAGGGTTTTCGGACTGTTATATATTTATGCGACCTGATCATTCTCATAATGAAACACCTGCATTTTTTGAAAATTACATGCCATTCTTTCTACTGGGCTGTCTTGATTTGAGTATGTATGGCCCATATAATTTCCCCTTAATTCGTTCTGGGAAATCTGAAACTGTGGCCATGGATCTGCTTTGACGGCGGACGCAGGTGGCCTGCGAGAGTGGCTTGCGATTGTGTTTTACAGTTTTAGACCTATGCATGGTAATATTGTTGGGATGAAGATAGTAATATTTCAGAATAAACCATCTATCCCCGAGCCTGAGTTAAATTTAGACATGCAAAACACAGTCGTTCGCCACCCGATCGATTCCATGGAATCTGACTCCATGCATTATATTCCTTCTCACCCTCCATTCAACCGCACCGGCTTCACGGTCGTCACTAGTTACCACAGCCACAAAGTCATAATTATGGCTAAACCCAATGATTTCTATTTACACTAAATTACTAATAGGGGGCGCTGTGTTGAAGCTATCATGCCTCCATCTTGGCACTCCCAGACCATCGTAAAAGCTATATTTTGGAAGCTATAGAAATGAATTAATTCATGTCTACATTAGTTTTTGCCACATTTATTCTATTACAGACACCTTAATGCACACCTTTAACTTTTATATTATGTGAGCTAAACATTAAATAAAAAATGAAAAAAATATATACAAATGTTTTCCTTAAAGAATAATTTTTGGAGTTTACTAATCCCCATACAACAACAAAAATACTTAAATACATATAATTTTGTCCTTAAAACATTTAATTGAAATACTGTAGAATTCCATTCATTCCTATGGAGGACTCCACAAGAGTGCAAGTATGGCCGACCAGTGGCTTCAAAGCCTCTCAATGGCCAATACATAGCATCAGCAATCCAGGAGTGTATTCATCACGGAAACCGTTTACCGTTTAAGAACAAAACGGAAGCAAACAGAGCAAACGGAATTAAACGGGAAGGACCTACCTGAATTTGTCCAATAGAAACTCTCGTTTGTGTTTTCCATTTGGAGAATATTGTTTCTGTGCAACAGAGTCAGCGAAATGTTTACACCCCAGGGTTTATATACATCATTGGCTAAACCCAGCCTATTTCTAAATGTATCTTCTTAAAGATTTTAAACCTAACACTTACCTTAACCCTAACCGTAACCCAATTGCTAACCTTATGCCTAACCCTAACCATTGTTTTCATGAATTCTTACCATAGCACATTTTGACTTTGTGGCTGTGGTAACTAGTGACAACCGGCCTTCACAGTTGCTACCCCCAACACAACGCAAAACAGGACATTTGTAATCCTCAAACATTTTATGGAGTAGCTGCGTGACCTGGCCCGCTCGGCGACATTCTATAACCCCGCAGAATGCAACATTGTACCGAAAAACACTATCAAGAAGTAGCTTATTTTGATTTTGGACTCAATGTTGCGTTCTGCATTCACAAACTTGTCATTAAAAAGCAGCCTTATCCACATAGCAAAGGTAAACTCAAAATCTGTATAAGGTTTAGAATAGGCCTATAATATACATTATAATATAGCCTAATATACAGTGAACAAAAATATAAATGCAACATGTAAAGTGTTGGTCCCATGTTTCATGAGCTAAAATAAAAGATCCCAGACATTTTCTATACGCACAAATGTGTTTACATCCCTGTTAGTGAGGATTTCTCCTTTGCCAAGATAATCCATCCACCTGACAAGTGTGGAATTTCAAGAAGCTGATTAACCAGTATGATCATTACACAGGTGCACCTTGTGCTGGGGACAATAAAATGCCACTCTAAAATGTCCACAACACAATGCTACAGATGTCTCAAGTTTTGAGGGAGCGTGCAGTTGGCATGCTGACTGCAGGAATGTCCACCAGAGCTGTTGCCAGAGAATTGAATGTTCATTTTATACCATAATCCGCCTCCAAAGTTGTTTTAGAGAATTTGGCAGTACGTCCAACTGGCCTCACAACCGCAGACCACATGTAAACACGCCAGCCAGGACCTCTACATCTGGCTTCTTCACCTGCGGGATCGTCTGAGACCAGCCACCCGGCCAGCTAATGAAACTGTGGGTTTGCACAACCAAAGAATTTCTGTACAAACTGTCAGAAACCGTCTCAGAGAAGCTCATCTGCATGCTCATCGTCCTCACCAGGGACTTAACCTGACTGCAGTTCGGCGTCATAACCGACTTTAGTGGGCAAATGCTCACCTTCGATGGCCACTGGCATGCTGGAGATGTGTGCTCTTCACGGATTAATCCCAATTTCAACTGTACCAGGCAGAGGGCAGACAGCGTGTATGGTGTTGTGTGGGCGAGCGGTTTGCTGATGTAAATGCTGTGAACAGAGTGCCCCATGGTGGCGTGGGGTTATGGTATGGGCAGGCATAAACTACGGACAACGAACACAATTGCATTTTATCATTGACAATTTGAATGCACAGATACCCTGATGAGATCCTGAGGCCCATTGTCGTGCCATTCATCCACTGCCATCACCTCATGTTTCAGCATGATAATGCAATGCCCCATGTCGCAAGGATCTGTTCACAATTCCTGGAAGCTGAAAATGTCCCAGTTCTTCCATGGCCTGCATATTCACCAGACATGTTACCCATTGAGCATGTTTGGGATGTTCTGGATCAACGTGTTCGATAGCTTGTTCCAGTCAAAAACGTGACTTTCCTGTGTTTTATATATATTTCCACACTACGAGGTTGGAATAATACTATGAAATTGTGAAAATGATGATAATGCCCTTTTAATGAAATAACTTTTTGAAAAGATGGCCTGAAATTTCAGCCTGTTTTGGTGGGATGGAGCTTTGGTCTGCCTGGTGACCTATTAATTAGTTAATATACCAATAAGAAAGAAAGTTCCAAACCTCTCTGCCAATAACAGCTAGTTTTCCTCTTGCTTGAGGAAATGTCTCTTTACCAAGAAGCTATTTTTGTTTATTTTTTACCATTTTATTTTAAAACAATCACAGTAAAAAAATAAAAATATTTAACCTTTATTTAACCAGGTAAGCCAGTTGAGAACAAGTTCTCATTTACAACTGCGACCTGGCCAAGATAAAGCAAAGCAGTGCGATAAAAACAACACAGAGTTACATATGGGGTAAACAAAACATAAAGTCAAAAATAGAATAGAAAATATATATACAGTATGTGCGAATGTAGTAAATTATGGAGGTAAGGCAATAAATAGGCCATAGTGCAAAATAGTTACACTTTCGTATTAACACTGGAATGATAGATGTGCAAAAGATGATGTGCAATTAGAGATACTGGGGTGCAAATTAGCAAAATAAATAACAATATGGGGATGAGGTAGTTGGGAGGGCTAATTTCAGATGTAATTAGGGCTGTGTACAGGTGCAGTGATCGGTAAGCTGCTCTGACAACTGACGCCTAAAGTTAGTGAGGGAGATAAAAGTCTCCAGCTTCAGAGATTTTTGCAGTTCGTTCCAGTCATTGGCAGCAAAGAACTGGTACTTCATTGCTAACCAAAAATGATTTGATATTGAGATAAAAACGGCTGCACTGAGCATTTAATAACCTTCATCATTTATCATTGCCATACTGATTGTACTACTACTTCAACCAATGTGTTTCCTGAAAGAAAGTAGCCTACAGTAGACCTTCAGGTGTCACAAAGAGTCCATACAGTGACTAGACCACACTTTATAGCCTGTGTGGCACTGAAGGTGTTACAGTGCGCTGGGTAATATGAAACCGACTCTCAATGGGTTGGGCTTGGAGTTGCTGGTTGGGTTGACTCTCGCCCTTCATACATGACCAGTTTTACAGGTTTATTAAACAGGTTTACTGTGACCTGATTACGTTGCAAACTCGGGTGTGGCTTTTAGATTTGATCAGTAAAAAAGGTGTACACAGACCCAGACGTTATCTGGACGCTCGACCGCTTCTATCTGAACTGTCTTTTCTGTTTGTCGAATATGTTTCGCTGTGGAATTGCGTATCCAAGATGCAGGTGGATCGTACCACTTCTTTTGCTTTTTGCGATTATATTTGATATTATTGCCATTGCTGCTACCTCGGGATGGGTTGAGGACAAGGGCGCAAAATCCCACTACGCAAGTATGTGGAGCCAATGTCGAGGGCGGAATGACAACTGGGACTGCACATCTCTCATGGAATTGTGTAAGTATCATATTGTGGGGGGATTCACTCAACAGCCCTAATCATCGCGACAAGGGAAATACATGTATAGCCTACTGTACAATGGTGTACATGTATTCAGACATGGATTTAGAGACTATTGTGCTGACAGTTACAGGGCTGAATATCATAACTAAAAGCCTACCTATACAGAAAAAAAGGGTATTCCACGGATGTATTTAATTAGTTGTTCATTGTTTATAGGGCAATTGCATAGGCCTAGCCTACTTAATAAAAAAGTCCACCATTTGAACAACCTAGTTATTTATTTCTGTCCACATTTTATTTACAAAAAGTCCACCATTTCTTTACAACAAGCAAAGGAATGCTCTGCTGGGAGTTTTTCAATGGCAAAGTGGCAGCCAGCCAGAGTGAACTTTGAACAACACTTTATTTATCCTGGCTGTTTCCCATTCTCTTTAGCCTGTCATTTTCCTAGATAAACCCAACCCGGTAGCTGTTTATTTGTGTTGGTGTTTTCCTCAATTGTACAGGTACTATAATAGATCAACCCTTACATCTCAACTCATGATGGTAATCAGAAAATATTTCTGATCAAGCAAATATCCACGCAGATCCTTTTCTCATACTAAATTACAATGTTGGCTGTAATAAATATATTGTAAGAATAGAAATCATAGCCAATGGCAGGATGTGTCAAACTTTCAACATGAAAGCAATTTTCCCATTCCTAACAATAGAATAGACTAGAACCAAATAGAATAGAATAGAGAATTGCCTTTGAATATTGATGTTAACAGGCAGGATTAATTAATATCAAGATGACTTTCTCAGTCATGTTCTCAGGGCTATTTTTAGAAGCGTGATGAGTGCCTTTACCAAGCTGGAGAGGTCCTGCCAGACAAGCTGTGGTGAGAAAAGAGAAGTGAGAAAAATGTATCTTTGTCTTCACTGGACAGTGAAAAATATCCATGTCTGGTACATACTGAACACATGCTCTTTCTTACTCAGAACTCAGGAAGTACTGCTGCAGTCAGTCAGTTAGAACAGCTGTATTGTCAATCAGGTAGTAGTCCAAATGGACTAGTAGTTTCAGCCCTCAGTAAACAATGGCAACATTGTTTACTTATCAGGAGAGGATAAGGTGGTCACACTTATCCCAGTGTCCTTGCTCAATAAATGGGTTCCTTCCATAAAGACAACCATTCACTTACCCTATACTGTGGGAATGCATAGCCCAGTAGTGAACAAAGCAGACAGGTGGAATTGGACTCATAGAAATGCAATTGGTATAATTGTACCATTCATTTTCATACCATACAAATCAAGGGGAATGATATATTCCTTTTTATTGTGCAGTGTATGTAGAGTCAGTGCTGCTGGTCCAACGTAAACAATGTTTGGGTGAGTGCAGTTGGCTATAATGTCGCATTCTGACTGTTGCCATCAAGGTGAACTAGTATTGGCATATTACCACTGGAACACAACTTTGTTGTGATTAAACAACCTCAGCAGTATGTTGTCAAATCCAAGGGCCACTCCCTGTCCCTTCTTGGGTGTGAACATAGCATGGATGGAGTCTCTGGAATTAGTGGTGTCATGCTGGACTGATGGTGTTATGGGATTTGTTTGTCTTCAAAACCAAACCAGTGTGAACACTTTTCGTTGTATATTGTGTAATAACAAAGTAATTACTACCGTATCAACATTGTATTAACATTGCATCAACATTGTATTAACATTGTCACACAATTTATTAATTGCTTTGAAATTGTATACCATAGTAATGGAGTTGAGCGTTTTTGTGTGATTATTAGTGTTACCCAAATCAGTAGCTGTCATTTAAAACGCATGCTGCATGAATGAAATAAACAACACTCAAAAGTGCACGTATGAACAAAACAGTGCCAAAATGAATTCTAATCGCTGTAGATGACGACTCAACTGATTTAAGCACTTTAAGTTCAGACCCATACTTATTCTAACTAACAGCATTTGATAGCCATTGGTTGTTTATTTTGAACTTGATTCGGAAAGACACAAGACAGATGTTCCCCATCTGGAGAGTATTAACACTGTCCGGTCTATTTGTCAGCTACCATCGGCCCTGTAAGCTGTCCACACCACACGGTTTGGATTGGATTTGCTCACTGACACTAACATTTAAAGAGATCCTTTGCAACAGTCACACAACGGTAACAGTTGGCTACTAATACACCAAAATTGTTATCAAACATGGACTTGAGATCCAGAAATGCACATCACTGTGAGTGTCTCTGTGTGAGAATACTTACATTTTCTGACCACAAAAAACATGGCTACTATCCATTCTCACACCACCGCTCTGTAGTTCTATTAAATGTTTGAATGATACTCTCTACAATATGTTTTAGTACACATGGAATAAAACTTGATAGACTAGGACCCCATTGTTTGTTAGAGGCAAGTTAGTGCATGACTGCAGTGCCTGAGGCTTAGGTGTAGGCTGCCTGCCATTTGACCCTGAAGTCAGAGAGAGAGAGTGAATAATTTAAGGTGTGAGCTCTGCATGTGCATGCAACAGATGTGAACATGTCAGTTAATAACCTACCACCTATAATTAATTACATTAGACATTTTAGTAATTTATCCAGAGCAACTTAATGTGTGTTGAAATACCATACAGTTGTGATACTGTAGAACAAATGTTTGTTGCACATTGCAATGAAACCTATCAGTGCAATGAAACCACTTTATCTTCCTGTGGACACTCCTTCATTGTGCTGAAGGGCTGCAGTTGTTCTTGGGAGAATGTGATGTTACGTAATAGAAAAAACAGTTGTTACAATTTCTGTTTATTGAATGTACCTTTATCAGTTTTCAAGATATTTCAAAATGTAGGGCTATGTGTAAAGAGTTATTTGTGTCAAGTATAGTCAAACCACGTGTGTACAACTGGAAATGCATTATGCAATTGCATGTCAAGTGCTTTGCTAAAAAAAATCCACTTTCCCAAAAATCACTCCAATATCTCCGAACCTCTTATCCTTCAAATTCCAAAACACATTTAATTCTAGCTCCATAATATACAGATGTAGGATCTTAATTTGAGCCATTTTGCTACAGCAGGAAAATAATTATTCAACAACAGGAAATGTGAATTATTATGTGGATTATAATTAATGGACATTTTTGTAGGGGTTGATACATGTTTAGTAAGGGAAAATCAAGTCTGAAATTTCAAAGTGGAAATTACAAATTTCAGAAGCCTTTTAAAATCTCAAATACACTACAAGTTTTACATTTCCTGCATTGCAGGAAAGTTCTCCTGCAACAGGGTGATCAAATTAAAACCCTACATCTGTACTTACCAGCTCAAAAGTATATAGGGATTTAACAATCTTTCTAGAAATATGTTTAGAGTATTGTCTATAGATACTAAACACTGTTTGTTGATGTGTTTTCAGCTTGGGCCCAGGCTGTGGCAGCTCTTATGATCATCGGCCTCATCATCCTCATCATCGCTTTCATCATCTCCTGTATCGCCCTCTGCTGCACCCTCAACATCAGCCTGCTGCCTGTCATTGGGGCCCTGCTCTTCATCACTGGTAAGATACACAAAACGTTTCTGTTGTTCTTGGGGCAGTTTTCCGGATTAATCTTACTCCTGGACTGAAAAGCAATCTCCATTGAAAATGCTTTTTAGTCCAGTATTAGGCTTAATCTGTGTCAGGGAAACCGCCCCCTTATGTTTTCTACTTCAAGTGTCTGGGCTAATGGAGGACAGGTTAGTTATTGAAGACAAGAGTAGTGAAATATTAACAACTGCCTTGTCTTTGTGAATTCGGCCTGCCTCAAAATGTCTGGCTTCAAGCCTCAAACTACAAACACTCTCATACTTTATTGTGTTCTATGCTCCTCCATGTTCAGATGGTGCTCAAGTAGGATGCCAACCATAGCTACTGTAGAGTTGGAGAGTCCTAAAGCTAGTCTTCCTCTGATTTCAAATCAAATCAAATCGTATTGGTCACATACACATATTTAGCAGATGTTATTGCAGGTGTAGTGAAATGCTTGTGTTTCTAGCTCCAACAGTGCAGTAATATCTAACAATTCACAACAATACACACACATCTAAAATTTGAACCATTGCCAAGGACAAGAGGGAGTGGGAGTTGTTTGTGTCCCTACTCTGCTCTGAGGTTCAGGGAAGAAGGGCTGTGGTATGGCGTTGCCATGGAACCTGGGAGAATGTTCAACGTCTGGCTGAGTCACAGCACTGATAGTGAGATCATAGGGCATTGAGAATGACCACTCCCCACCCTCACCACTCCCCCTGCCCCCCTTCTGCAGCTGTCACCCTAGTGTGAAACCTGATAGCCCAGCCCTGCCTATGCCTAGAGGGAAAGAGAGAGGCTACACAGTCAGTCAGAATTACACTGAAACTTTCTGTCAGACATAGCTGAATCATAGAGCTGTCTGAGTATAAAGCTGATGCATAGTCCTATTATGGGAATTATTGTGTTTTGCTAGTGTTTAGAGTATAGTAAATAATTATTACTATTTAGAACTAGTTCTGACTGGATCATTACTACCTGTGGACATAAAATAGTAACAGTAGTATCATCGCTATGTGTGATACTTTGTTTGATCCCACTTTGTTTGTGATTCGCCATCCATACAGTGAAAGTGTAAAAGATGAGTCTCAGTTTCTCAACTTTACCTCACAGTACACTTTTTACCGATTTCCTTGACTTAGTTACCCAGCTTCTAATTTAAATGACACAGATCTGGTGGTTTTGTCTAAGCCCATTAAGCTACAGTACCCACGTACAAAACTATTTCACACACACACACCTAAACGCTAGTTTTGGCAGGCTCTCACAAATGTATGTGTCACAGTTCCACAAAGTCAGCCTCCTCCCCTGTTCGGAATGATCCACCACTGACAAACCTCTCTGTTCTGTCTGTTCTTCACCACAGTGGTCATTCAGTTCATCGCCCTCATCATCTACCCAGTCAAGTTCAATGACCTGATCTTCGAGGGCCACTACGACTACACCTGGGCCTATGGCTTCGGTTGGGGGGCCACCATCCTCACCATCGGCTGTGGGATTCTCTTCTGCTGCCTGCCTCGCTACGAGGACGAGCTCACAGGCCTCGCCAAGACCAAATACATCTATACCTCAGCTTAGAGGAACCACGGACACCCGCAGGCTACATCTCAATAGTCTGAAGTGGCTTCCCTTCTCCGCATCTCCTTCCCTTCATCTACACTGATGAAAACACAGGATAGGTGAAAGCAAAATAGTGGACACCTGCCAGGTTCTTTCACATCAGTGCAGATGAAGGACAGGAGACAAGGAGACAAGGAGACAAGGAGAGGAAGCCCACTTTAGACTATTGAGATGCAGCCCCAGGACAGAAGCACCTCTGCCACCACAGAGGACAGAGGACACTGACACTTAGACATATCATTGGACGTTAATTTAGTCATTTCCAACAACGCTGAATGCCCTCTCCGTTGGAAGGATCCCATAGATGTGTATCTCTGTCTAACGCCCTATTTCCGACCCTATACTGACCCCCATATTGATTTGAGTGGCCCACATGTTACCAAGGGAGGCTGCCAAGTATGGCTATTCCAGAGGCTTTGTTTCTATCACATTGGATGTTTTCCACGTTTTACGTTTGTGTAGAGTAGTTGAAGTGACCTAG
Organism: Coregonus clupeaformis; assembly: GCF_020615455.1. Classification (NCBI taxonomy): domain Eukaryota; kingdom Metazoa; phylum Chordata; class Actinopteri; order Salmoniformes; family Salmonidae; genus Coregonus; species Coregonus clupeaformis. The sequence continues at coordinate 15,654,181 of NC_059222.1, read as the reverse complement.
ATGCAATATTGCAGATTATACATAAAACATTTACATAATCCTCCACAACCTTATCCAGACCCTTGCTATAATTCTCCATTGTAAATTAGTTCAATGCAAAATCACAGAAGTGCACTTAATATCAATGTTAAGGAGTCCATCGTTTAGAGTTTATGGATTATGTCAAGTGTTCTAACCAGCTGAGTGAGAGGGTGTATGTCCTACGCACAATGCTAATGTATTTGACTGCAGGATTGTTATTTGGTCTCATATGGATGTTTTAAGATGTTGCTTTTGATAGCTTTATTCACTTTAATTCTAATTTGAATTGTTGAGGCCATTGAATGGCTAAACTGAATTATTGTAAGTATAGTAGAGAAAATGGACTGCAGGGCTCTCCAACCCTGTTCCTGGAGAGATACCATCCTGTAGGTTTTCACTCCAACCCTAATATAGCACACCTGATTCTAATAATTAGCTAGTTGATAAGCTGAATCAGGTTAGTTACAACTGGGGCTGGAGCAAAAACCTACAGGAGGTAGCTCCCCAGGAACAGGGTTGGAGAGCCCTGCTGTACAGTATGGTGCAAGGAAGAGACATGTGTGTTTTTGCTTTTATTCAAGTAGTTTAAGAATTCCGTTTATAGTCATTGTATTATGCAACACAAAGCTGTATCTTAATGCAAGATATTTTGTCCTTTTTTCTATTTTAGTTTTCTTACTCCAACAAGGACAATTTTCTTGATTGAATATGAATGGGTATGACAATGGGTATTGCTGTATTGTATTGTTAGTGACACCTTTTGAAACCTAAAACACAAATAAAGGGAAAAATACAACGTTATTAAAACATCATTTTATGTGCTGTTAATGGTAACCAACTTGAAGCACCCAACCACAGATTGACGTACAGTTCATTTAGCATTTGACTTATTAAGTCTTGTAGGAGACAATGTAATCTCTTTCAACAGCATCAAGAGAGCCCTATGAGTCTGCTACACAAGGCTAGTAGTGTAATGTCATACTAAGACGTGCCTTCATTTTTCATAAAATGTGTTGTTGACCTATTGAATAGGACTTTCTATGGACTCATAACTCATCAAGTCATATATCAATTGAAATAGAAAAGGTCATATCGATATTCAATAACATTCTGGTAACCATCTTTGTTTATTTAGTAGTTTAAATATACAATTTTCAGCAGTGTGTCCTTTTAATGCAATAAATAGTTTTTTTTCACAAGTTATATCTTCAGACTTCTTGTATGTGTGTATGTGCGTGTCCATGTGTGTGTATGTACAGAACCAGTCAAAAGTTTGGACACACCTACTCATTCAAGGGTTTTTCTTTATTTTTACTATTTTCTACATTGTAGAATAATAGTGAAGACATCGAAACTATGAAATAATACATATGGAATCATGTAATAACCAAAAAAGTGTTAAACAAATCAAAATAGATTTTAGATTCTTCAAAGTAGCCACCCTTTGCCTTGATGACAGCTTTGCACACTCTTGGCATTTGCTCAACCAGCTTTACCTGGAATGCTTTTCCAACAGTCTTGAAGGACTTCCTGTTCAAATATTTTTTATTGAACACACACAAGAATGGTGTATAGGTATGAAAGACATGTGTACAGTTCTTATCTAAACATAAGAGAACAGACATGAACAACAAGACCCAGAGTTCTGGACACAAAACAAATATTACAAAACACGACATACAGAACAGGGACAGGTAGAAAGAAAAAGGGGTAGATGTAACCCCCCACTTATACCCCCCTTTATCCCCCATTCCACCCTATTCCCCTCCCGACTGCTCGAGTGTCGGGGCCAGCACACGCTGCCCAAAGGTAGATTACAATATGACAATTGAGAGTGCGTTAAAAAGTACAAATTCACAGCACCGACTGGTCCAGGTAAGAGAGGAAAGGCTGCCAGATTTGATCAAATGTTGATAATTTATTGTTCAGAATATTCCTAATTCTTTCTAAGTGTACAGTTTTTGCCACTTTGCTGAGCCATAATTTGGTAGAGGGCGCTTCCCTCCTTTTCCAAAACAACAAGATTAATTTTTTTGCCGAGATGAGACTGTAAGAGATTAGTTGTTTTTGGGAGTTGGTTAATCCGTTTAGGGAATCGGACACTCCCAGGATTATCAAAAGCGGGTCTGGGTCTATTGAAGTCTCCAGAACTTCAGAGAGGACCCCAAATATTCCACACCAATAACCATACAGACTAGAGCATAGGGCAAAGCAGTGGAGTAGTGTACCCTGCTCAGCCTGACATTTATCACACATAGGGGATGTATCAGGAAATATCCTATGCAGTTTAGTTTTGGAATAGTGTAATCTGTGTAATACCTTAAATTGTATGAGACGATGTCTGGAGTTAATGGAGCAGGTGTGGATATACTCCAAGCTATCCTCCCAGTCTGCCACCGAAATATCAGTCCCTAGTTCTTCCTCCCATTTTGCCTTAATGGCATCTGTAGAGGGTGCGCTAACAGATTGAAAAGCGTCATATAGACGAGATATCAGTTTGTTTGAGGTGGGGCATATTTTTATGCATCCGTCAAACATGGAAGGTTTAGCATTCTCAAATGTTGGGAGGTGTTTTCTAACATAGTCTCTAATTTGTAGGTATCTGAAAAAGTTACTTCTGGGAAGGTTATAAGTTTCCCTCAGCACTTCAAAGGAAGCAAAGGTCCCTCCTATATATAAATCCCCTATGGTACTTATCCCCAACTCTCCCCATCGCTCAAAGGTGTTATCAAGGTTAGAGGGGGAAAAGGAGGGATTCCTGGCAACAGGGAGCATGAATGATATTGGTCTAAGCTCAAAGTGGACTTTAATTTGCTTCCAGATTCGGACTGTGCTATGTATAATAGGATTGTTATGGTAAAGTGACATCTTCAGATTAACAGGTGACAAAATCACGGCACCAATAGAGAAGGGGTGACACTCCTCCCGCTCCATGCTAAGCCAGCTGGATGGCGGGGTTGCGTCATCCAGCAAAAACGTAACAGCGCGGAGGTTAGCGGCCCAATAGTAAAATATAAAATTTGGGAGAGACAATCCTCCTTCCATCTTGGATTTACATAGGTGTTTTTTACCTATCCTGTGTGTTTTATAATCCCAGATGAAAGGATTGATAATAGAGTCCAGTTGTTTATGAAATGATTTAGGTATGAATACTGGGATGTTCTGGTATAGGTAGAGCAGTTGTGGGAGGAAGACCATTTTAATGGCATTAATTCTTCCGAGCAGAGAAATTGGGAGAGTCCTCCAAAACTGTATGTTTGCCTTGAGATTTTGCATCAGAGAAGGGAAATTCTCTTTAAATAGTAAGGAGTATTGTTTGGTAACTACAATTCCAAGGTAGATACATTTTTCTGAAGATAACTTAACTGGAAGATGTTCTAGCCAGGAGGTGTTTTGCAACCGTATGGGCATTAACTCACTCTTGTTCCAATTTATTCTGTATCCCGAGAAGGTACCAAACAAATTAATCACCTCAAGAATAGCTGGAATACTAGCTTGGGGTTATGTTACATAGAGGAGAATATCATCTGCGTATAGGGAAATCTTATTTAGAGTATCTTTAGTATTATAGCCGTGTATTGCTGAATGAGATCTGATCGCTTGAGCGAGAGGTTCAATAATTCGGGCGAAGAGCATAGGCGACAGCGCACAACCCTGCCTTGTCCCTCTGTGAAGGTTAAATCGGGGCGACATTGATTGGTTAGTGAGTATTCTCGCACAGGGGTTCCTATATAGAAGCTGGATCCAATTTATGAACCCATCTCCAATATTAAATTTCTGTAGGACCTTGAATAGATAGGGCCACTCAACTTGGTCAAAGGCCTTTTCGGCGTCAAGAGATATAACGGCAAGGTCCACGTTAGGTAACCTCTGAGAATACATAATGTTGAAGAGGCGCCTGAGATTGAAGAATGAGTTTCTATTAGGGATAAAGCCGGTCTGGTCTGAATGGACCAATTTGCCAATTAAAGTGCTAAGCCTGTTAGCCAGAGTTTTTGCTAAAATCTTTTGGTCTGTATTAAGGAGGGATATTGGTCTTTATGACCCTACCTCTTCCGGATCTTTACCCTTCTTATGTATAACTGTAATAAACGCCTCATCCAAAGTAGATGGGAGAGCTGTCACGATCGTCGAACAGAGATGAGGACCAAGGCGCAGCGTTGCAGGCAAACATATTTATTGTTAGAGAGTAAACACTCGAACAAAACAACAAACGATACGTGACAGTTCACGGTCTAACATAAACAGACTTGAAACAAGATCCCACAAACACAAATGGGAAACAGACAGTTTAAATATGGCTCCCAATCAGAGACAACCAACGACAGCTGACACTCGTTGCCTCTGATTGGGAGCCACTCAGGCCAACATAGAAATACACATACTAGATAAACAAATGAAATGCACACCCTGGCTCAACATACAAGTGTCCCCAGAGCCAGGGCGTGACAGTACCCCCCCCTAAAGGCGCGGACTCCGACCGCGCCCACCAAACACCACAGGGGAGGGACCGGGTGGGCACTCCGCTTAGGCGGCGGATCCGGCTCGGGCCTGATCCCCGCTCCCTCTCCAACCCCCAAAGTACCCCTGGTCCGGTCTGGCCCCGCTGGCCGGAGCTGGACTGCACACTGGTGGAGCGGATTGCTCTAGCTCCGGCGTGAAGCATCTGACCGGTGCAGGACCAGCCACCGGTGGAACAGGCACGGGCCGTGCCGGACTGACGACGCACACCACTGGGTTGGTGTGGGGAGCAGGAGCGGCCGCGCCGGCTGACGAAACGCACCACTGACTTGGTGCGGGGAGCAGGAGCGGGCCGGACCGGGCTGACGGCGCACCACTGACTTGAGTGCGGGAGCAGGAACGGACCGTGCCGGGCTGACGGCGCACCACCGACTTGGTGCGGGGAGCAGGAACGGGCCGAGCTGGGCTGAAGAAACGCACCACTGACTTGGTGCGGGGAGCAGGAATGGGCCGGACCGGCTGACGACGCGCACCACCGACTTGGTGCGGGGAGCAGGAACGGGCCGCGCCGGGTTGACGAAACGCACCACTGACTTGGTGCGGGGAGCAGGAATGGGCCGGACCGGGCTGACGACGCGCACCACTGACTTGGTGCGGGGAGCAGGAACGGGCCGCGCCGGGACTGCAAACGCACCACTGACTTGGTGCGGGGAGCAGGTGCGGGCCGGACCGGGCTGACGCACGCGCACCACTGACTTGGTGCGGGAGCAGGAACGGACGCGTGCCGGGCTGACGGGCGCACCACTGACTTGGTGCGAGTGGCAGGAACAGGCCGGACCGTACTGGGAACACACACCACTGGCCCCTACGTGGGGATCAGGAACAGGCCGGACCGGACTGGCAACACACGCCAGTACCTCTCGCCGTGCCTCTACATCCTCCTTCCCCCTGGTGACCAGTGACTCCCCGTAACCTGGCGGCCTCCTGCTGCCCCGTCCGTCACGGCGTTAGCCCCCCCCTAAAAAATTTATGGGCTTCACTCCTACCCGTGGACCAGGTCTCCATGTCTCTAGCCAGACATTCACCCCACTGCTCCAAAGTCCAACCTTTCTGTTCTTCACTTGGCTTGGCCCAGTCGAGACTCCTACTCCACTGATCCCAAGTCCTTCCTCTCTCCTCTTCACGCTGCTTGGTCCTGTCTTGGTGGGATCTTCTGTCACGATCGTCGAACAGAGATGAGGACCAAGGCGCAGCGTTGCAGGCAAACATATTTATTGTTAGAGAGTAAACACTCGAACAAAACAACAAACGATACGTGACAGTTCACGGTCTAACATAAACAGACTTGAAACAAGACCCCACAAACACAAATGGGAAACAGACAGTTTAAATATGGCTCCCAATCAGAGACAACCAACGACAGCTGACACTCGTTGCCTCTGATTGGGAGCCACTCAGGCCAACATAGAAATACACATACTAGATAAACAAATGAAATGCACACCCTGGCTCAACATACAAGTGTCCCCAGAGCCAGGGCGTGACAAGAGCTCCATCCTCATTGGCCCGAACCAACATTTTGTGCAGGTAGGGAGATAGCATGTTGCTGAATGTTTTATAGAATTCACCAGGGTATCCATCTGGGCCCGGGGTCTTGCCACTCTTTAGAGATTTAATTGTTTCTCTAATTTCTTCAAGAGATATTTCCTTATTCAGGAAGTTAGAGTCTTCCTGGTTCAGGGCAGGAAGATTACAGTCCTCCAAAAAGTTTTGCATAATTAAGGGGTTAGGATCCGCTTTAGATGTATATAGAGTCTCATAAAACTGACGGAATCTGTCATTGATGTCTTTGGGGGAGGAGAGTAATTCCCCAGATGCAGATTTAACTTTGTGAATCATTCGGTCACTCACGTTTTTCGAAGTTGTCTGGCGAGTAATTTGTGTGGTTTGTCACCAAACTCAAAATATTTTTGCTTGGCATAGAGAAAAGATTTAGCAATTTTAGCCGAGAGGATCTGATTGTATTTAAATTTTAAAGACATAATTTGTTTATGTTTCTCCATAGATGGATGTCTAGCATTCTCCCTATCCAGTAAGTGAATTTGTCCCTCCAGTTCTACCAATTTTTTTCTGTTTTGCCTACTCCTGGCAGTCTGAAAGGAGATGATACAGCCTCTCAAATAAGCCTTCAGCGTTTCCCACAATAATGCTGGGGAAGTCTCTGTGTTGTCGTTGGTATCAAAGAAAAATGTAATTTGGTCTTTAAGATGTTCACAGAATGTTGGTTCTGTGAGGAGCTGAGGATTCAACCTCCAGACCCTCTCGTTTGGTACGATGTCACCCAATCTCAGGGAGAAGGTGAGTGGACTGTGGTCAGAGATTATAATATCATGATATCTCACATTACAGGTAGAGGGGAGTAGTTTAGCATCAACCAAAAAGTAGTCAATTCGAGTATATACATTGTGAACATGAGAGTAAAAGGAGTATTCCCTACCCGTAGGATTAGAGATCCTCCATATATCAAATAAGTTAGAATTTTTTATGTAGGTATTCAAGAATTCGCTTGAATGGGAGGTAGGGGGTTCGCCGGGTAGAGGATCTATCCAAATATTGGTCTAGTACACAGTTAAGGTCCCCTCCAATGACCAGATTAGTATGGGAGATATCTGGAATCAGGGCAAGGACTCTTTTGAAAAAGAGGGGTTATCAATGTTTGGCCCATAGATATTTAGTAGAGTTACAGAAGTAGAATGGATCTCTCCTATTACGATCACATAACGACCCTCTTTATCCACAATAGTGGTTTTATGTAGAAAGGGAATTCCTTTCCGTACCAGAATCGCTGTGCCTCTCGTTTTGGCAGAGAAGTTAGAGTGATACACTTGTCCCACCCACTTACATTTAAGTCTGTTATGAGAATAGTTTTTCAGATGGGTTTCTTGCAAAAATATAATATCAGATGAAAGTGCTTTCAAGTGGGCTAGGACCCTGCCTCTCTTAATTGGTTCGTTTAAACCCTTGACATTCCAGGAAGTGAATGTAAGTCCCGCCCTCCTCTCATTTGTAGTTCCTATGGTGGCCTGCATAACATGTAACTCACTAAAAAGGTAAGAAAGCGCACCAAACCATCACGATCAGCATATGTAGCACCTACACCCGAGCAGTATCCAACCCAACCCTCCCCCCCCGCAAGCACCTTTACTCTCCACCCTGTTCCCCTACTTTCCCCAACCTTTACCCCCCCCATCAACCCACATTTAACAGGCATACATACACACATAGGACAGAAAAAAATATGAAAATAAAAATAACAAACACATTGTCTGGCCGATGCCAAAAAAGCACGGCGCGACCTCGAACAAGAGGTAAAACACAAATAAAATCCCAACTATGCGCTCACCTCTCACTATCCTAGAACTTCTACTAACATATGAACTGAGGAGGCTCCCGCACTTAAAGTGTTCAATTAGCATCTAATAAACCTAAACAGAATAAGTTGCAACTTAAACATATTGCGCACTTAAGGTTCATCTTGGGTCAATCCCTGAGATAAGCAAGATGTATCATCACAAGATTCTATTGCTAAGCAATACCGGTCTAAACATAAACCATCAGTAACCGACATAGACAGCAGTACAGTTACATATTGTGGGTTAGGAGAAGGGAACAAGGATTTTGATCAATTGAACGTACCCCCCAATCAAAAAAAATAACAAAGTAAATAAAAATGTTAAAAAATTAAAAATGTAAAAATAATAATAATAATAATAATAAAAAATTATTTTCAAATAATTTAAAAAATAGTGATTTATATATACATATGTGCACACATACACATCCACACACACACACACACACATACATACATGTGCATACCTACATACATACACACACACACACACATACGTATATATATACGCACACACACACACATATACACACGTATACACGCACACATACATACACACACCCCCAAAAAATATACATATAAAATAAATATTCTTAAATATATACAGATACATACACACGCATACACACATACATCCATACACACACATCTACATACACAAACATGCATACCCCAGAATAATAATCTATACACATTTAAAATATACACATACATAATACTAAAATGCTAAGAGAAAATAATAATAAAGTACAAATAATTATTATTATATGTACGCACAGGAATAATGTAAGAATTGAAAAATAAATAACGAAACAAAACAAAAATGGGGGAATATAAGTATATCCATCCGAAAGTGTCAATGATCCGACCTGGAAGGCCTCCCAAACAGGCATCGCTCTAAACCCAGTCGGAATGAAAGTGAAATTAACGTTAAGTGAGAGCTCTGACCGCCCTCCATTGGTCAGCTCATCGTATTACATGTTCGGTAGCCCTTGCTGAGACCGTTTAATACGGTTTCACCCGTTATGGTATGGTATGGTATGGATTCGAGTCCGTGAGCAGACCTTAACACACAATGACAAGGCACTCTAACCTGTACAGGGGATTGGTGTATATTCCCGGACAAACTTCTCTGCGTCCAGAACCGAGGAGAGCCAGATCTTCTCCCCGGAAGGCGGGGTAATTCTTAGTCTTGCAGGGAAGAGCAAGGCTGGGCGAAGATGGAGTTTGTAGAGTTTGGTCATGACATCTCTGTAGCCAGCGCGGTGCTTTGCCACATCGGGCGCATAGTCCTCATAGACACGAAAGGGGTGCCCTTTATGTAACAGGTTGCCCCTCATTCGAGCCTCGCGCAGGATAAGATCCTTGGTCTTGTAACTGTGACAACAGATGATTACTGGGCGAGGACGCTGGCCCGGTCCAGGCACTGGGACAAGGGCGCGATGTGCACGGTCCAGTAGGGGATCCGACGCCAAAACATCCGGTCCCATTGCATCCTTCAGTAGCTTGGCGAAGAAGTCGGTGGGGCGAGAGCCCGCCTCCACCCCTTCTGCCAGACCCACAACGCGAAGGTTATGACGCCTGGATCTGCCCTCCAGGTCGACCACTTTCACAGAAAGCCTCTGCACATTATCCTGCAATGACGTGCATAGCTTCTCTAACTCGTCGATCCTACCAGCGTTGAATTCAGAAGCTTTCTCAAGGTCCACAATACTCTGGCCCTGCGAAGCGACCGTTCGAATGGTGCTCTCGATTTTAGTGTCCAGTTCAGCAATAGTAGCCTTAAGATCCTCCGCTATAGCAACACGTAGTTCTCCCAAAGCCCGGGTAAGTTCTGTAAGTGTCACGTTGTTACCTGTGCCTTCCGCCATGTTTGTCTCGTTATTTGGTGGGGAGTAGGCCTCTGATGTGGATTTATTGTCCTTTGGTCGCTTATTACTAGGCATTTTCACATAGAAAGTTACAATATTGTATTAGAAAGAAAAGATTGTTGTAACAAGTGCAATAAAGTAAGTTAGGTTAGATTATTTCGCAAAAAAGTTGCGGGAGCCTCTCACACACAGCCGTTCACTCCAACATGCTAGCTCCGCCCCCGTCTTGAAGGACTTCCCACATATGCTGAGCACTTGTTGACTGCTTTTCCTTCACTCTGCGGTCCAACTCATCCCAAACCATCTCAATTGGGTTGAGGTCGGGGGATTGTGGAGGCCAGGTCATCTGATGCAGCCCTCCATCACTCTCCTTCTTGGTCCAATAGCACTTACACAGCCTGGAGGTGTGTTGGGTCATTGTCCTGTTGAAAAACAAATGATAGTCCCACTAAGCGCAAACCAGATGGGATGGTGTATCGCTGCAGAATGCTGTGGTAGCCATGCTGGTTAAGTGTGCCTTGAATTCTAAATAAATCACTGACAGTGTCACCAGCAAAGCACCCCCACACCATCACACCTCCACCTCCATGCTTCACGGTGGGAACCACACATGCGGAGATCATCCGTTCCCCTACTCTGCGTCTCACAAAGACACGGCGGTTGGAACCAAAAATCTCAAGGACAGATTTCCACCGGTCTAATGTCCATTGCTCGTGTTTCTTGGCCCAAGCAAGTCTCTTCTTATCAGTGTCCTTTAGTAGTGGTTTCTTTGCAGCAATCGACCATGAAGGCCTGATTCACACAGTCTCCTCTGAACAGTTGATGTTGAGATGTGTCTGTTACTTGAACTCTGTGAAGCATTTATTTGGGCTGCAATTTCTGAGGCTGGTAACTCTATTGAAATTGTAACTCTGGGTCTTCCTGTGGCGGTCCTCATGAGAGGCAGAAGAGCGTCTGCTAAATGAAAAAAATAAAAATAATAATAATAATAGCTCTTGATGGTTTTTGAGACTGCACTTGAAGAAACTTTCAACGTTTTTGAAATTTTCCGGATTGATTGACCTTCATGTCTTAAAGTAATGATGGACTGTCGTTTGTCTTTGCTTATTTGAGCTGTTCTTGCCATAATATGGACTTGGTCTTTTACCAAATAGGGCTATCTTCTGTATACCACCCTTACCTTGTCACAACACAACTGGTTGGCTCAAACGCATTAAGGAAAGAAATTCCACAAATTAACTTTTAACAAGGCACACCTGTTAATTGAAATGTATTCCAGGTGACTACCTCATGAAGCTGGTTGAGAGAATGCCAAGAGTGTGCAAAGCTGTCAGCAAGGCAAATGGTGGCTACTTTGAAGAATCTCAAATATAAAATATATTTTGATTTGTTTAACACTTTTTTGATTACTACATGATTCCATATGTGTTATTTGATGTCTTCACTATTATTCTACAATGTAGAAAATAGTAAAAATAAAGAAAAACCCTTGAATGAGTAGGTGTGTCCAAACTTTTGACTGGTACTGTATTTGTGTGTGTGTGTTTGTCTGTGTTATTACAAAATTATCCCAATTGCATGTTTTGCATGTACAGTATATACAATTCACTAGGAAAGAGTCCATCATGGTGCTATCAGATATAACTAGAAGATTTTGAATATTTTGAGGTACTTTACAGTAACAGAGCATTCCAACTTCAATGATAACGCAATTGCATCCTGCTTTATCCTCTTGCTGAACTGATACAGGCCAGAGGACAGAGACATTACTAGATAAGTAACTGAGCCATCTTATTTAATCGCGTGTTTTTAATCAGTACATTTCTAGTAAATCAACCATGTGTTTTGGATTAGTGGAAATGGCGATGCCTCTGCAGTTTGGTTTTGCAAAAACTCGGGGGAAATCAGTCAACCAGTTTTTAAAAAGCGGGACGTATTGGTCCTATCATAGATTGACCATGTGGTCAAAGTAATTCCACTTAGACAGTGAAGACTTTTTTAAAGAAGAATGTAGCCCTTGCTTCTGCTGTGAGATTCCCATTGAGGACAAAGGAGAAAGCTTTTGATACACAATAGCAAGCTAGCTATAGCACATTCCATAAGGAAAATAAATGTGGATAATACAAAGACAGTTAAAGTAACATTTCACTGTGGAGGGAGGAATTTACTCTCTAGAAAAACACAGTTGTACTGTGTACAGTGGACTGTAGATAGCCAACTATATGAATCAAATGAGTCCATTGTCTGTTTTCAGCTTTTATGATTCAGTCTGATCTTTGTGTAAACACACCCATGAGTCATGGATGATAACTGAATACACACCCAGTACCAGTACGCCACACCTTGGGAGTTCTTGAGAAAGTGAGAACTGTTTTCTGTTCAGCATGCTCTGACAGGAGCTTCATCAGGCAGAGAAAAACATCTGGTGCGGGATCAGATGAGCCCTGTCCTCATCTAAACTCTGATGACTGTTTAGTGTTTAGAGTTAATGATCTCACATTGCACATACAAATCAAGGGAATTGGCACACCCTCTTTGTGTACATGCTCTGGATTTCAATACTCTAAAATCCAGGAAGAGTACTGTTTCAGCATTTTGCCTTTGAAATAAATAACAATTTAAGCTATAAGGTCCAACATAGTATTAAAAAAGCATGCAGGACAAGACCTGGACCTGGGTGAACCTATGTGAACAGGATTGCATAACTGAAGTATAATTTTCCCCCTTTTAAATGTGACTCTGAACAGTATCCACTAGATGTCAGTCTTTACTGGGAAATAATATTGTTTTGCCTTTTTCTCATGATGCTGAGGACATATGATACTTATGATCAGGTATGTTTGAATGAAGATGATAAAATGGGTTCTCACAATTGCTCCTCACAATATTTTTTTTTTGTGAAACCAGTAGTGTGTAAATATTACTATTAGGCTACTAGATGGGATTGACAGAACAAGCCAAATGATGGCAGCATCACCTACTTGGTAAAAGTATGGTAGGTCTACATAAGGAAATTCTCTCAGACGCATTTACAGTGCCTTCAGAAAGTATTCATACCCCTTGATTTATTCCTCATTTTGTTGTGCTACACCCATCTACACACAATTACCCATAATGACAAAGTGAAAACATATTTTTAGAAATGTTACGAAATGTATTGAAAATGAGATTCAGAAATATCTCATTTACATATGTATTCACAACCCTGAGTCAATACATGTTAGAATAATCTTTGGCAGATATTACAGCTTTGAGTCTTTCTGGATAAGTCTCTAAGAGCTTTGCTTTTTAAAATTCTTCAAGCTCTGTCAAGTTGGTTGTTGATCATTGCTAGGCAGCTATTTTCAAGTCTTGCCGATTTTGAAGCCGATTTAAGTCAAAACTATAACTAGGCCACTCAGGAACATTCAAAGTCGTCTTGGTAAGCAACTCCAGTGTATATTTAGCCTTGTGTTTTAGTTTATTGTCCTGCTCAAAGGTGAATGTCTCCCAGTGTCTGTTGGAAAGCAGACTGAACCAGGTTTTCCACTAGGATTTTGCCTGTGCTTAGCTCTATTCTGTTTATTTTTATCCCAAAAAAACTCCCTAGTCCATGCCGATGACAAGCATACCCATAACATGATGCAGCCACCCCCATGCTTGAAAATATGAAGAGTGGTACTCGGTGATGTGTTGTGTTGGATTTGCCCCAAACATAACGCTTTGTATTCAGGACATAAAGTTCATTTCTTTGCCACATTTTTTGCTGTTTTACTTTAGAGCCTTATTTCAAACAGGATGCATGTTTTGGAATATTTGTATTCTGTACAGGCTTCCTTCTTTTGACTCTGTCATTTAGGTTAGTATTGTGGAGTAACTATAATGTTGTTTATCCGTCCTCAGTTTTCTCTTATCACAGCCATTCAACTCTGTAACTGTTTTAAAGTCACCATTGGCCTCATGGTGAAATCCCTGAGCAGTTTCCTTTCTCTCCGGGAACTGAGTTAGAAAGGACGCCTGTATCTTTGTAGTGACTGGGTGTATTGACACATAATCAAAAGTGTAATTAATAACTTCACCATGCTCAAAGGGATATTCAATGTCTGCTTTTTTGCGAGGCATTGGAAAACCTCCCTGGTCTTTGTGGTTGAATCTGTGTTTGAAATTCCCTGCTTGACTGAGAGACCTTACAGATACTTTTATGTGTAGGGTACAGAGATGAGGTAGTCGTTCAAAAATTACATTAAACACTATTATTGCAGAGTGAGACAATGCAACTTATTATGTGACTTGTTCAGCACATTTTTACTCCTGAATTTATTTAGGCTTGCCATAACAAAGGGGTTGAATACTTATTGACTCAAGACATTTCAGCTTTTCATTTTTTATTAATTTGTAAAAATGTCAAAAAACATAATTCCACTTTTACATTATGGGGCACAAGTGACACAAAATCTCAATTTAATCCATTTTAAATTCAGTCTGTAGCACAACAAAATTAGGACAAAGTCAAGGGGTGTTAATACTTTCTGAAGGCACTGTATTTTGTTCCTTCAAAAGGTTTATCAGTTGGGTTGGGATGGTCTTTTACTGTCTAGACATAATGTCTAGACTTGAATTCCATATTAAAGTATATATTTTAAACATTAATTCACTCTGGGACCACACAGAAAATGTTTGGGAATAATGGATTATTTGATGTAACATACTCCTTTACAATTTTAATTATGCGATGGAAATCACCTAATGCTTTCATGTCATGTGTCTGTAAACTCCCCAGATGAGACACTTAAACTGGGAAATAAATTAATTTGGTAGAAAAAACTAAATAATCCCAGGTGGGTAAATCCCAAATTTTACTCTGTATGACTTGATTCATTTATATGAAGAGGCAAAGTGGAATTTCATCGAGAGAGGAAATAGAAGAGGTCTCATAAAGGTTAGCCTAGGAAGCCGACAGTGGGCGCTAGATCTGCACTATCGTCTGGGATTGATTTGCCCAGCCGGTAATACCACAGAGTTTCTAAACCCAGAGGCGCAACATCACAAGACTTCCGGGATCACTTGCGAATCAGACCAAACAACAGACCAGTCTTGGGTTTGGGGTTTGAGAAGTGAAAAAGTATTCCTTAATTGTTAATTTTCTCGAAATCTAAAGGCACAACCTAGATTCGAGCCAATTTCTTAAGTAGTTGAACATGTTATTACTCCAACCTCGTGAAAGTGACAAACTGACACGTTTTTATTTTCGTCCAAAACAACTTTATATCGATGGAGTGCCTTTGATTTGACGGCCTGCATATGCGTAGTTCGGCACGAGACCACCATTAGACCCGATAACGTGTTTCTACGCATGCGCTTAGCTAGCCAACGTCGCCATGACATCGTCTACAAGTGTGATCGGGGATTTCTATTGGAGAAGCAGTTTTAGCCTATCTTCCTACTGTACTGTCTTCGGTAATACACCATTTTCGGATTTCCGGACAATTTAGGATATTGCCAACCGTTGGCTGAACGCGGTGTGCAACATCCAAAATTGTCATAAAATCCGACCGCACACAATTAAAGCTAATTTAGAAGGAAAATGGTACCTTTGTAGTCTGAATCAAGAAGGATGCTTTATGTACGAGTCGGTCCACGGGGACACGAGTGTATACCGCACAGACTATCCATTATATTGACCAGATCATATAAATAAGAATAGAACGGCCTTGGAAGCTCTAACATTGGCAATTGACTGGTAAACTCATGAGTACACTCACAATGGCTCCCTGGTATTGTGATGCAATAATTTCCATGGTATTTTGGAATGTGCTATCAACTGATGCTGGATTGCCATGGTAATGTAGAATGTTCATTCAAATGATGCTAACTGATGTGGCTCATGCAATGGAATGTATTTTTTGTAATGTCAGTTGAGTTGTTTCAACAAATCACAGCACATATTGAAGGGAACACGTATTGCTTTTGCTTAAGAAGTGTTTCGTGAACCTGGGCCCAAAAACTTAAGAAAAAATAAGAATTTCAGAAGATAGTTCGTAAGTGGGATTCGTCAACAATATTTTAAGATGGAATTATTTTATTAAGAACTTCTCAAATATATTCTTACAAATCTTCTTAAGATGTTTGTTGCTAAGCAACCGTTTTAGCTAGCTATCTAGCTAGCAATGGCAATCATGTTAGCACATTTCTTACTGAGAGTACTGTTCTAAAATTTGGTCCAAATTCAAAGTAGACAGCCCTTGGCCCTAAACCCTCAGCCCTTGAATGACATTTTACATTGTCACATCCGAGTGTACCTTAAATGTCCCTTGACCAAGCGAAGGAGAGTGATGATCGGAGAGGCAACGTCCTTGGTGGAAATCTTGAAACAACCAACCTAAAGCTATTAATGTACCTAGCAAGCTAACGTAGCTAGTTAGCTACAGTTACCCATTACTGGCTAGCTTGTTTTATAATTTGGTCATTTATTCCAAAACATTTCAGAATTCCCCAAAATATGTTTATGACGCTAGCTAAATTTTATAGGGTCCTCACTACGAGACTAAGCCAATTTGCCAACGCTAAAATCAATGAGCATGCAGGTCAATGCACACCAAGCCTAGACGACAGTGCAGATCTAGCGTCCACTATCGGCTGCCTAGTCTAATAAAGATGGCTAGTGATGATTCTACGTGACCTCCATAATAGAACATTGATTTGGCACAATGCCTAGTTTTGCTTTCACTGGTGTAGTTGAAATTCCTACTGTGTTGAACATCCAGTTCTGACAATTTGGTATGTCTAAGTACACAACTCACAGCCGCTTTGTGTATGAAATGAGCTCAATCAACACCTTAATATGAGGATGCTGTCGTATATGATGAATGGTGGCAATTATCGCTGTCAACAAAAGAGTCCGATCTATGCTGCATCGTGTTAGAGGCTTTTATTCATACCACGAGGTTACAGCATAAATTACAGACACGCGTTGTCCGGAGAACGCCTCCTCAAGATTGCTATGGCCGTTCTGCCGTCTCATCGTTTAACCCCTATTTATAAACACTGATGCCCCCTCTTCTGGCCAATCACCAGTCTCCCCTGTCTACAACCCACCTCCTGTCTGTGGTATGTGGTATTACACCTAAAACATTCCCTCTTGATACTACCATAAACAACATTCTATTTCTTCATGAAAAACATTTAACAAAGGCATAATCTTCAGATACTATAATGCCAAGTGGCAAAGTGGCCTGAGGATAATTTAGCATGGAGTCAGCGCGCAAATGGTGATAGGCGATAGCAAGATAGTGTTTTCTAATCTGCACTGTTGCCATTTCTTTGTAGGAACATATTTGATTTTAGGACAAACAACTAAGTAAACACCCTCCATCCTCAAAATCTGATATACACCTATACCCTAATCTCATTTTTACATTTTAGTTGGTTAGCAGACGCTCTTATACAGATCGATTTACAAGGGCACATCGACAGATTTTTCACGTAGTGGTATGGGGGATTTGAACCAGCGACCCAATGCTCTTAACGGATAGGCTACCTGCTCCTCCTCTCACCCATTTCTACTCAAGGAGTTTGGCAGACTCAGAGGCATGGTGCACTTTGAGTGTCTTCTGGTTCTACAGAGGTCTATTCAGAAACGTTTTTTTCACTGGGGACAACCCCCCGAGGTGAAGATGCACAGGGTTAGCTGAGGGAGTGAGATCGGATTTACGGGATCCATCCAGCGGTTCATGTGCAGAGAATTAGTCAACTCACTGTTTTAATCTGTAGATGGACTCACATTTAAACCAACATGCAAATCACACCTGTTCCCCACTTATTTTCTCGTGCCGCATTTACATATGAGCAGCTTTTGGTTTGGCTCTTTGAAAATGTCAGTGCCGATAAGAATCAATGGGCTGACCCACGTCTGTTAATTTCGATATTTTTTTACTGAAGTGTTTTAATACTTTTAGTGTTACAGTGTACATTGTATTGTCTTTAGAATGCAACTGTTTTGAAACTATTTCCTTCTCAGTTTCAATGGGCATGATGCTCCTGTGACCCAATGACGTGCCCTAATTTCTTAGTCGTCATTTGAGGGATAGCACATTCATATTAATGTTTTTCTCTTATCAAAGCTGTTTTCTTATCATGGAAGACTTGTTACTGTTTTTCTCAATCGCGCACAAGCATTTTTTGGAACAATGTTGTCGATTTTCAAGACAGTGTACACAGGACACAGAACCCTGTGGCCTTTTGCAATAAAGTAAATGCATTTTCAAAATGTAGTTGCCATCTCAAAACATAAATATACTGAACAAAAATATAAACGCAACATGTAAAGTATTGGTCCCATGTTTCATGAGCTGAAATAAAATATCCCAAAATTTTTCCATATGCACAAAATGCTTTTTTCGCTCAAATTTTGTGCTCAAATTTGTTTACATCCCTGTTAGTGAGCATTTCTCCTTTGCCAAGATAATGCATCCACCTGACAGGTGTTGCATACCAAGAAGCTAATTAAACTGTAATGATCATTACACAGGTGCACCTTGTGCTGGGGACAATAAAAGGCCACTCTAAAATGTGCAGTTTTATCACACAGCACAATGCCACAGATGTCTCAAGTTGAGAGAGCGTGGAATTGGCATGCTGACTGCAGGAATGTCCACCAGAGCTGTTGCCAGATAATTGAATGTTCATTTCTCTACCATAAGCCACCTCCAACGTCGTTTTAGAGAATTTGGCAGTGCGGCCAACTGGCCTCACAACCGCAGACCATGTGTAACCACGCCAGCCCAGGAACTCCACATCCGGCTTCTTCACCTGTGGGATCGTCTGAGACCAGCCACCCGGACAGCTGATGAAACTGTGGGTTTGCACAACCGAAGAATTTCTGCACAAACTGTCAGAAAACCGTCTCAGGGAAGCTCATCTGCGTGCTCATCGACCTCACCAGGGTCTTGACCTTAGTGCAGTTTGGCGTCGTAACCGACTTAATTGGGAAAATGATCACCTTCGATGGCCACTGGCATGCTGGAGCAGTGTGCTCTTCACGGATGAATCCCGGTTTCAACTGTACTGGGCAGATGGCAGACAGCTTGTATGGCGTCTTGTGGGCGAGCGGTTTGCTGATGTCAACGTTGTGAACAGAGTGCCCCATGGTGGCGGTGGGGTTATGGTATGGGCAGGCATAAGATACAGACAACGAACACAAATGCATTTTATTGATGGCAATTTGAATGCACAGAAATACAGTGACAAGATCCTGAGGCCCATTGTTGTGCCATTCATCTGCGCCATCACCTCATGTTTTAGCATGAGAATGCACAGCCCCATGTCGCAAGGATCTGTACACAATTAATGGAAGCTGAAAATGTCCCAGTTCTTCCATGGCCTGCATACTCACCAGACATGTCATTGAGCATGTTTGGGAGTCCGTTGGAGAGGATCACCTCTGATCTACAAATAGTATTCCCTGCCAAATAATAGGTTTTATGCAATTTAAGATTCACAGAGCTATGCTTCCCATGGCTTAGGCAATCCCTCAACCACACGCCAGACATTGATTGATTGATTGGAGACAGCTTGTGCCAATTACAGAACATTTCCTAGGATTTCCTACCTTCAGCAACACTGGTGAATAATGCTGGAAATACCAGTGAAAGCAGTGCTTCAAAAAGTGCCCCAAAACTCCTGGCCCTAGTCATACTGTACTTCATACTCATACATGATCATGATGCAAAATGAAACTGTAAGTCTCATTTACAGCAGGTACTTAAGGTTATTCACCCCATAGGCATAGTGTACATAGTTACCATGATCACCTTGTTTGTCTTGCTTTTAGATAACACGGTCAGCGTTGGTTACACCCACTGCCGATTTGAAAAAACAGAACTCGCAGCTCCACTTCCTGAATTGAAACAGAGAGTCCTGAGCTAGAATAATTTCACATAGGCCTACCATAAACCTATGTTTTAACCCTTGACCATGTGCAACAACGGGGTAACTGCCAGGTGATAACACAGCCACCCACTTTGCATGCAAAGTTATTTTCAGATCACCACAACTGCCCACCTGCCATGTTGGCTGACCTAGGGAGAATTTCAAATGCTTTCTCCTTGCATCCTCTCCTTGCCTCCTTCTCAAAACCCATTGGAGAAGGTCAGAGGGGAGGGAGGCGAGCAGAGAGGACGCGAGGAGTATGCAATTGAGATTCTCCCCTAGTACCCACGTTAACACTATTCTTCCCTCCCACGCACTCCTGAAATGTCACCTCTGCCCAACAACAAATATCCCCTCCCTCACCCTAACCCTCCCTCAGCAGCAGTAGCTTCTGATGAAGACTTTCCTTTCAGCTGTGACTCAACTGTGAGGATTCTGAAGGGGGTTGCCTGCTTTCTAAGCACTATGGGCCAAGGCCTTGAGAGGTCAGACGTGTAGGTTTACTTTCAGAATTACTTTGCTAGAAAGAGTGAAAAAAATTACCTGAGAATTTTGTTAAAGTGAAACATGTATGTGTGTGTGAGAACTAAGATACTTTAGAAAAATAATGTGGATGGTTTAGCTAAAAATACGAGACAGTCAATGTGGTAGTGTTTAACTGCACTTTGGCAAAGGCCCATATGTCTCCACTGGAAAACACCCCACACATCTAGTAATAAAATCACTGTAAAAACAGAGAACACAGAATAACTTAATTTTTGAAAACCAATCATTGGGTAACATCCAGTCACCCAGATACGAAATGTAGAAATATGTTTTGTAGAGTTTGTTGATACGCAAGCACTCGCACACACACAGTGTTGAAATAAGCAACAAGACTGTCAGGTTTTCTTAATAAAAATAATTCATTTCAGGACAACATATAAATAAGTATTGAAACGCACAATACAGATAATATTTGATATGAATAAATACTTAACAAACAAAACAAAGCTTTTCATACAATACCCTATTATTGAAAGGTTACACAAAAATGTATCTCACAACTTTTGCATGTTTTGTTACAACTTTGCGTGTTTATGTCTAACATTGGAATGTCCCTATGCATGTCAAGGAAAGTACCATCCTAAATTCCGGAGCAGCTTATTAAGTATTGTGCAAGTAGTATGTGATGATCTGAGTTCAGACCCATAACCAAAGAGCATGCACCCCTTTGAGGTCTCGTAATGAACTGACAACTAATTGCCCTTATATTATATTATGTTTATAATCTGATTAAAGCGCAGATCTCTATCTAGGCTACCATAAATCTAATCGACAAAATACATTTTTAACAGATGTCAAATATGCATATTGAACAGACATTTTTTTTTTCAACATTGCGTTGGTTAAGAGGTCACGAGAATGCTTTGTAGATAATGGCACGTTTTTTGGCAGGAATGAAAATGTCAGTTCAAATATATAGATATAAAAGAAGAAAACACAGGAATGTCAGTTTGCTTGCGCATATCACACAGGTGTGAGTATTGGAGTGAGGCATCGTGTGAGCAGAGCAGATTTCAGCAGAGCCCCTATGATGAAGAGATACTGTACTGCAGGCCAGGTTCTACGGGTGGAGAGGTATTTTACTGCAGGCTGGAGCCTACCAGCTCATGGTAGCTAAGAGCACTGGCTGCCATGCCACAGCTACATGGTGTGAACCAAGCCAAATGGGTGTGTCGCTCTTTCCCACAGGTGTATTTGTTTACCTTCTCTTCGCCTCCCTCCCTCCTCTGACTGAGGTATTGAGCTCTACGGGGATTTCTCCTGCACTTATGTTCTCTTTCCTTTCAAACACACACTCCTTTCTTCACTGGCAATCCCCTTGGACGAGATCAACTGAACTCTGCTCTTATCTTTCTCTGTAAGTAAGTCATTAACTATGAGTCTGTGTGAAGGTAATTGCCCAGCATTAACAGAGGCCACATATAGAACATACTGTAACGCGGTACAACTCTCAGGGCAAGCGGTAACTTGTATTTCTACAGTACAGATACAAAAAGTGGTCAACAGCAAACAAGAACACAACCACAAAAGGCAACAGCATCTGTACTGCCAGCAGACATCTATGCGGCGGTGGGAGAGGTTGAATATTATTGAGTTCTAACTATTGTTTTCTCTGTCATGTCACAGAACCTCCATGTTTGATTTCTGTACAAGTAGCACCATACTTTTAAGGGTCCTGCCCACTCGCAAACGCTCAGATACTGTACATTAGCTGTCTAGGTAGGTGCAGTTTTTTGAAACTAACTACTCCTGTTTAAACCAAATTTCGACTAAACAAACTCATTTTGGCAGTGCGTGATGGCTTTGGCACAACTTTGCACTTCTCAGAACTTTGGTCGATGACGTTCTTAAACAAAAGCTGTGGTTTATCACATTATTGTGTAGGTAGCTAGCTGCTTGATAGATAATTCCTTGGCCGTATTATTAAGCAGTTTACACATTGCGCTTTTTTCAAGATACAATCAGTAGTACAGCATGATACAGTATGTACTTAGATACATACTGTACATATGTTGTCAATTTTCTAACACATATACCTCACCTCTCGTCCTGTACACGTGAGATAATATAATTGCACTAAGAGGTATTCTGCCGGCCATTTCTACTGCCCCCGCTCTTCATGAACGCATTTTAAAATGGGCTTTTGGCCGTAAGGTCACTAGTTTCAGAGATGCATTGACTAGCATCGTGGCACGGCCATTTTAATCTTCCCCAAACCTTTGGGCTCACCCCCAGTATATCTGCTTAAAGAGGTCACATTCGTTACAGTAGCCTTGCTTCTCTTGGTTAGCATAGTGGTCACAGCCTTGGGTTTTACAGCGCTGCTTTGTCTTCTCTTTAGGTGCCCCTGCCCTCTCCCTGCGACTCTCTCTCTGCCCCCGTGTGTTCCGTGTGTGGCACTCTGGACACAGGTCTGTGCAGCCGGGGGAGATGTTACTGCAGCCACTTCGCCTGCATGTCGCCTGGGTCTGGGTCTGGTTCTGTCTGGTTCTGTCTCTTTCTGGTTTAGCAGTTCGCTGCAGAGAGAGATAAAAACAGAGGAACATTGTCACTTGTGGAAGCAAATCATTATATCTGACCTAAGACTTGTATTTACACTCTGAAACACTGTAAAAAATGATCTGCAATTCAAAATGTGCTGTACAGCCACTGGGCCTTGTGTGAGAGGGAGGGAGACACTCACCATGACAAGTGGAGGGGAGTGGGCGCCTGGAGCCCTGGTAGCAGCCTGGCTAAGCCTGGAGCTCTGCTCCTTTACGTAGCACTTGTTGCAGTAGCCCTCCAGCATGGCCTTGCCCATGGCCCCACAGCCCGGGCCCCGACAGCGTGAAGCGTTCTGGAAGCCTGCCTCCGACACGTGATGACTCTGGATTGGAGCAGGGGGAGGATGAAGGGTCGCCACTGGGGGAGATAAACACAGCAAAACCACACGTCAAACTCACATATGCCCACACACAATATCAACTCATCTTGAGATTCCAGTAAATTTGCAGCTTTCTCAGTACTGTCTGGTGTAAACATGTTGTTTGTTTCATGTTGTTTGTAAGTATACTGATATAAGTAGATTCATAGTAGACATGACAGCTGTGGGTTTGATGTGGCCTGATTCCCTTTGATGAAATCTATGTTTTGCTGGGAAATTATAAGAAAAGCATTTCTTGTTAAAATGACTATGAACAAGCGGCTGATTAGACTTACGGTGGTTGGTCTGATAGTCCATGTAACAGATGGTGCAGAATCCAAGATTCTGTTGAGTCCCGAAGAACTGGCATCCCAACCTCTTACAGGGCCGGCCTGACGTGTGGCCGTTGAGAGCCGAGGTGCCTGAGCGCTCAGAGTCCCTTGGCTGGGGCTGGGTCCATAACGACCCAGAGGAGGCCTCTATCCTGGCTGCTGCTGGCGGCTGGGGATCCTCGCCCCTCTCCGTAGCAGTCCTCAGGAGGCATGGGCGGCACAGTCCGTTAAATATCCTGAAGACCTTCTGGTGGCACACATCACACCTCTCCGTCTCCTGCTCCTGTCCCGCGCCCCACTGGGGCCAGCCGAGGTGAGCAGGCAGGGGGAGGACCTGGGGGTTCCCTGCTGGGTGTCCCAAGGGGCCAGCAGCAGCAGCAGCGGGTGCATTCTGCCGGGTGTTGAAGCAGCGTTCACACAGACCATCGAGCTCCATGCTGAGGGTGAAAATGCAGTCGGGCGTCTTGCACTTCATGGCGTGGGTCCTGCTGTACTGGCTGAGGCTGGGCGCCGTGGGTGGGGGAGGGACGGAGCGCGGGCTGGAGTACACCGCCCGGCAGCCAGGGGGACTGGTCCGTACTCTACTTCTACACTCCGGCTCACAAGCCTGACCACCACCTTTCGTAGGGACTGCCTCTATCCTCCCGTTGGGCTGGCCCTGGCGTTTCTCAAAGCACTCATGGCAGTGTGGCTGGGTGTCCACGGAGACGTAGAAGGTGCATCGTGGTGTGGCACAGCGGATCTCGATAAGGGACAGCTGGGACACGGAGAAGGGGTGTGGTCTATGGGGCTGGGCGGCCCACAGTTGGTCCTTGTCCTCCTGCCAGCGCTTATACTCGTGGTTGACCAACTGGAGGTAGTCCTCCATCAGGTTCATGTCCTCAGGCAGGTTCCCTTCATCCAGCCTGGGAGAGGCAACATGGAACACACTCAAAACTTCTGATAGGCTAATCATACACCTCTTGGCCAGGTCGTCAATATTGACAATTGGTTCTCAACTGACCCACCCGATTAAATAAAGGGTAAATAAAGAAAATACAAATGAAGTACTATTATGCCACAAACATACTTTTTAAAAACTAGATTTGTAGTGGTTTTCCTGATCTCTATAGTTCCCCATGCCTCTAGTGTGCCACCCACCTGGCAGCGTTGATGATGCGTATGGTGTCGTAGCCCAGTCCGATGACAGGGATCTCAATCAGCATCAGGTAGTCCTTCAGCAGCCTCTCCTTCTGCATCTGCTCCTTCTCCATCAGGAAGTGCATCTTGAGCTCCTCGAAGCCCCCGCGGCCCGGGTTGATCAGCGGCACCGCTCGGATCTCTGGGGCACACAGCCATAATAATAATACATTAATAATACATAGGTGTTAGGTATATACCACATTTATGGGACCCAATGACGCTGTACACAAAAACAGCACAAGAAATGACTAAATTTAGTAGGATGCGGTAGATAGGTTACATTCACACTCATTCTACAAGCACTCCTCAACAGGGTAATCTATCAATGACAGTTACTGTACACACCCGGGCCACTGTCTTTGATGGTGATGAGGGGGGCAAAGTGCTGGGAGTCGTAGCCGAGCACTATGGGGTACTTGTAGCACTCCCCTGGAAGCCAGTGCAGAGGCAGGTAGATGCCCCCCACGTTGAGGGGAGAGAAGGAGGAGCAGGATTTCATGCTGCGTAGCACCTGGTCTGTAAGGATACAGCCATGAGTTAGTCACTGGACACCATACAGCACACTGACTGCTTCTACTGCTATAGTAGACAGACCTACTGAAATAGGTACAGAAACTGCATACACCAGACCAGGGTCAAAAGCATTTGTCAAACACATTCAAAAATGTGTGCTTGTGTTTGACATGTAAAATGGAACAAATAGAGATGGAGCATACTCATCTGATGTAAACAGAACTTCTGATGAAATGAGTGATGAAAGGCTCCATTGAGAAAGGCTGTACCTGCGATGACGATGATGGGCCTGCGGAGGATGTTTGAGAGGACAAAGATGTGTATGTCTTCCAGGGAGTCAAACTGCAACCCATTGCTGCTGGACACAGGCGATGCCATTTTGATGATTTTCTCCCATTCCTCCTCCCAATTCTGAAATAAAAACACTTTGAGTTAGGCTGCTTTGAACATCATGATACTACTAACAGACCTGGGTGACACTACTAATAGGTGATACTACTAACAGACCTGGGTGACACTACTAATAGGTGATACTACTAACAGACCTGGGTGACACTACTAATAGGTGATACTACTAACAGACCTGGGTCAAATACATACAATATGTCAAACACTTTCAAATAATTCAGCTGCACTTGACTTAGCTTGCCTGGTACAATGGCACCAATGGAATAGGCCCAAAAGTGCAAACTCCAAACTAAATCAAGCACGCATCTTACTATACTTTCTAAGTATCTGACATTATGCAGTTATCATTATGCACCCATGTCTGCTATAGTAACACCATCCTAGCTGTAGCGGGGCCTCCGTTCCTCACCATGGTGCTGTACCGCAGGTCAGTCTGGGTGAACCCCTGAGACTGCAGCAGCTCAGTCTGGAAACGAGCTCTGAAGTTGCCCGTGTCTGTCTCCTTTAGTACGCAGTGCAGGGCCTTCCTCAGGACCAGGTCTGTGTCCTGCACCCCCAGCATGTACTGAGAGGCAGCATGGAGAAGACAGTTCCCATCTCCTGCAACACACATATACAGCCATGAGATATGGGGGTAGATATTACATACGGCACAGGATCCCCACTAGAACACGTGTAAACAAGAATAACATGACCTAGACTAGGGTAAGGAGGATATCAGATCCTTTATTAACAACAAGCCTGTGTCAACAAATGTGTCGACTGACTTTATTATGTTGACGCATTCAAACTTTGTAGAGCTCCGTCTGGTTTGAGCCAGGCACATACAGTGGATGTTAAGTTTATCTACAGTCCTTTAATATGAATCTGTGTTTATGTGAAATACAAACTGCCCATCCTCACATCACCACAGGTAAGACTGCGAGTCATTAACGGCAAAACTATCCATCACAGAAAAATACCTGTATCGCTTGGAGAAAATAGTGTAAAAGGAGAGAGGGGATTTCCAGAGAAGCTCTTGCAGCGCTCTGTAGGCATCCATTATATCTGACCATCATTCATCACCCTACAGAAGATATATAAAAAGGCCTGAGAAAGTTTGATATCACAGACTCTATCAGCATTGTTGCTTTGTGGTGTACTTTTACTGCGTTCCATTTTTTATCCTCTTTGAGAGACCAGAGAAAAACGTTGTGCAATTACTGCAGGTACTGTGGGCTTTGACACATTAGCCTGGTCCCATACTGTATGTATCAGTCTTCTATTGTTGCCATCATGCTATACAACATGGCTAAAACAGACTGGACCACTAGGCCAAAGACACATACAGTATTGGTTTAAACTCTAACTGTAGTTTAATTAGACAGTCATATGGTCCCTTGGCACGTTAACACTGAAACAACCTAAACTAAATAAGAGAATGAAAGAACAGCCTTCAGTGATGACTGGAGAGGGTGACAGACAGGGGCTAAATGAGTAAATCAGGTAAATTACGAGTTCTGTATGCAAGTTTAAGAAATCAAAGGTAAACTGTATGGAGAAAAACAATCAGAATTTTATGTTGACTCTTATTGCAGGGCGGCGGGTCTTTTTGTCATTGTGAAACATCAGTGAGTACGGTGAGCCTAGCTCGTCTGAAATACCCTGCTGCCTGCCACACTAAAGAGAGGAATTTCCCTGAGTGTGGTTCTCTGTGACTAAGTGCCGTGAGGCTGCCATTCAACTCTTTCTTCCCTTGTCTGCTGCTCCAGAGACATCAGACCCTGGACTTTCCAGAGGGGTGGAGCTTGGCTCGGTTGGAATGCTTTCTCTTTACGAGCTTCGCCGACGATCAGTAGAGGTCTCATTTTTGCGTGGGATGATAGATTTGGATATTTACACACGCCTATTTCTTTACTTAAAAGAGGAAGTTCTGAGTACTGACATGGAACGCCTTCCTCTTTTTTGTCTTCCGCCAGGCTGAAAACACCAGTCTGGCCCTGTAGAGGTGGACCCCATGTTGAAAACACCAGTCTGACCCCGTGTTGAAAACACCAGTCTGGCCCTGTAGAGGTGGACCCCATGTTGAAAACACCAGTCTGACCCCGTGTTGAAAACACCAGTCTGGGCCTGTAGAGGTGGACCCCATGTTGAAAACACCAGTCTGACCCCGTGTTGAAAACACCAGTCTGGGCCTGTAGAGGTGGACCCCATGTTGAAAACACCAGTCTGACCCCGTGTTGAAAACACCAGTCTGGGCCTGTAGAGGTGGACCCCATGTTGAAAACACCAGTCTGACCCCGTGTTGAAAACACCAGTCTGGGCCTGTAGAGGTGGACCCCATGTTGAAAACACCAGTCTGACCCCGTGTTGAAAACACCAGTCTGACCCCGTGTTGAAAACACCAGTCTGGCCCTGTAGAGGTGGACCCCATGTTGAAAACACCAGTCTGGGCCTGTAGAGGTGGACCCCATGTTGAAAACACCAGTCTGACCCCGTGTTGAAAACACCAGTCTGGGCCTGTAGAGGTGGATCATACCTATGTAATATGTGCATCACTATCATATATTTGTAATATGTGTATTACTATGTGCACCACTATGTAATATGTACACCACTATTATAACTATGTAATATCTGCACCCCAGTCTGTAGATACCTGCTGCCAGTAGAGAAAGGACATAGGCCTAGTAGGGATAAAAGGAAAGGGGCCTAAAATTTCAAAAAGGATCATGAAAAACAGAATGTTTTTCTATTTCTATCCTTTGAATAGTTTGATGTATGAGGAGAAAGCTTTCCGTCAGTAAAGGGAACATTCCACCCGAGCAACAACAAACCTCCGCACAGAACAGGAAATCTTGATCATGTTCCATCTTAAGGTTGAATCATACTGTCCGAAAACATATTTCTGGTAAAAACACACTATGCTTGTTGTGTTTTCAGAATCCTCATATGTAAAACCTATACCTGGGGTGTATTCAGTGATGTGAAAAGTTTTGACTGTTGCAGACAGAAATGGAATGAGATCTGACACAATTGCGTATTTTAAATGATAAATGGCAATTGTATCTGTTCTGCAATGTAACATCCATGCCCCTTACATTGGATCATCTTCAAGCTTTCTCTGTTAAGATAACTTTCATCAAACTTTTTATATATCAGTATCCTTTTTCAGCGTTATGATAGCCATAACATCCATAACGGTTGTGGATGTGACGGATATGAATTTATCATATCTTAGCTTCAAAAGTATGTGCATTCACCACATTTTGTGTGCTTGTTCTGATATGTATTATTAGGCTTTTACAGAAGCAATATTGATATCTCGAACATTATGTGATATTATTTCTCATACATGGCAGTAGTGTTTTTTAGATAGAAAGATGAAAAGAGTGTTTATCCACAATCTGTGATTAGTCCTGGAGTGTTATTCAAATGAAACCCCCCAAAATATGCTTACTTCATTCAGGTTCCAGAAAAGTGGATTGGTGTTATATGTACATCTAACAGCATATTGTCTCCTTTGCATAATTTAATATAATATTTTATTAAAAAAAAGGTGTAATACCAAAAAAAATTGACATTTTTGTGTCTACATTCAGTTGGTAAAGGTTAATTTTGATATATACAGTGGAGAGAACAAGTATTTGATACACTGCCGATTTTGCAGGTTTTCCTACTTACAAAGCATGTAGAGTTCTGTAATTTGTATCATAGGTACACTTCAACTGTGAGAGACTGAAATTAAAACAAAAATCCAGAAAATCACATTGTATGATTTTTAAGTAATTAATTTGCATTTTATTGCATGACATAAGTATTTGATACATCAGAAAAGCAGAACTTAATATTTGGTACAGAAACCTTTGTTTGCAATTACAGAGATCATACGTTTCCTGTAGGTCTTGACCAGGTTTGCACACACTGCAGCAGGGATTTTGGCCCACTCCTCCATACAGAACTTCTCCAGATCCTTCAGGTTTCGGGGCTGTCGCTGGGCAATACGGACTTTCAGCTCCCTCCAAAGATTTTCTATTGGGTTCAGGTCTGGAGACTGGCTAGGCCACTCCAGGACCTTGAAATGCTTCTTACGGAGCCACTCATTAGTTGCCCTGGCTGTGTGTTTCGGGTCGTTGTCATGCTGGAAGACCCAGCCCCGACCCATCTTCAATGCTCTTACTGAGGGAAGGAGGTTGTTGGCCAAGATCTCGCGATACATGGCCCCATCCATCCTCCCCTCAATACGGTGCAGTCGTCCTGTCCCCTTTGCAGAAAAGCATCCCTAAAGAATGATGTTTCCACCTCCATGCTTCACGGTTGGGATGGTGTTCTTGGGGTTGTACTCATCCTTCTTCTTCCTCCAAACACGGCGAGTGGAGTTTAGACCAAAAAGCTCTATTTTTGTCTCATCAGACCACATGACCTTCTCCCATTCCTCCTCTGGATCATCCAGATGGTCATTGGCAAACTTCAGACATGCCTGGACATGCGCTGGCTTGAGCAGGGGGACCTTGCATGCGCTGCAGGATTTTAATCCATGATGGCGTAGTGTGTTACTAATGGTTTTCTTTGAGACTGTGGTCCCAGCTCTCTTCAGGTCATTGACCAGGTCCTGCCGTGTGGTTCTGGGCTGATCCCTCACCTTCCTCATGATCATTGATGCCCCACGAGGTGAGATCTTGCATGGAGCCCCAGACCGAGGGTGATTGACCGTCATCTTGAACTTCTTCCATTTTCTAATAATTGCGCCAACAGTTGTTGCCTTCTCACCAAGCTGCTTGCCTATTGTCCTGTAGCCCATCCAAGCCTTGTGCAGGTCTACATACATCAGTTTATCCCTGATGTCCTTACACAGCTCTCTGGTCTTGGCCATTGTGGAGAGGTTGGAGTCTGTTTGATTGAGTGTGTGGACAGGTGTCTTTTATACAGGTAACGAGTTCAAACAGGTGCAGTTAATACAGGTAATGAGTGGAGAACAGGAGGGCTTCTTAAAGAAAAACTAACAGGTCTGTGAGAGCCGCAATTCTTAATGGTTGGTAGGTGATCAAATACTTATGTCATGCAATAAAATGCAAATTAATTACTTAAAAATCATACAATGTGATTTTCTGGATTTTTGTTTTAGATTCCGTCTCTCACAGTTGAAGTGTACCTATGATCAAAATTACAGACCTCTACATGCTTTGTAAGTAGGAAAACCTGCAAAATCGGCAGTGTATCAAATACTTGTTCTCCCCACTGTATATATATATATATATATATATATATATATATATATATGGTGTAAGGCCTCAGCCTATGCACTATATTATTAAGGCTAGCTGTAATGATATAGTCCTAAGCTACTATGCCTTCTGCTGTAATCTTAGAAATGTTCCAGATGACCGAACATTTGTATGTTTATTTCAGACTCCGTAACATTCATAATGGAGGGTGTAACATCCATAATGGTAGCTATTTTTTTCTAAAGTAATTTTGGAAATGGCAATCTTTTCAAAATTATCGTTTTTGTGTTCAACCAAGCCTTTCCTTCGAAATGGCTATCCATGTTTTGACCTAAGACATACAAACTCACAGACTTTTGCTATACATGTTCAGTCTCCCCAAAAAGCTTGTCCATTTCATTTAACATCCATAATGCCACTTATTTGCTTCATTCTCCACAATGCCAATATTTAGAATTTCCGCTTTTTGGGGGTTTACACTCACTCACCCTAAGGGTTACTATAGATGCACACATCAACATTTTTATTTATATTTTGTTTGTCCATTATGTGAAACATTAAAGTTGTGATTTTTGCTGAAATCAGGATGTGGTATTCTCAGTATTCTCGGTTAGAATACTGTGAATTCTCTATCAGCAACAGAATGACCATCCATTATTTGGCAACAGTGGGAATCACACAAAAAAGAACAAACAAAACACATGACAGACATGGGATTACTATATGGGAAATACCCACGTCAGACACTCTATACTATAATCCCATTCGTAACGAAAGAGATCGGATTTTCAATTACATAGTTCAATTGCAAGTAAGCATTTTGTTGGACGATGTATACCATGCGTATCCCGTACGACTAATAAAACTTGAAACTTGTTAGTTCAAAAGTGTATGTAAACAAATTAGTAAACATTATGGAGTGCGGACACTGACTCACAATGTCCTGCTTTGCCTCTCCTGTCCTGTTCTTATTCACTGGTCACCTTACGCAATGGATTCATTCCAGTGAGTCAGCAGCCAGCCAGCAACAGACAGAGTGGTCCTCCTCAGTCTGAAAGTCCTCTGCTGAAAGTCATGGCTGCTGTGTCATTCAGAGGAGAGGCTACTGTATACGTCCATTTCCCAAATCAAGGCCTAGCTGGGCCCTCCAGAAACTTCTATGAGAAAATTCTATCCTTTCATTAGGAAGGAAATATGTATCATGTCAAAGGTTGTTTCTGGATTGGATTTCCAGGAACACAAACTTTTGCTATCACTATCATTTTACTGGAAATACTGTAGTTTCAACATGTAGGGAAAAGCCAATAGCCTATGATTCATGTTTCATGTACTGTTACTATGTTATGACAGCATTAAATTACCAAAAGTTCAAGATGTCTATTCCACAGGTGATAAGATATTACCCTCAATAAGACAATACATAAACAAGCCTAATAACCTGGTTATATCTTCTCCTGACAATAACATTCCATCTTTTCAATGATTCAATGAAATTATAGGATTGACATGGTAACACACCTACGTGTGAGTCAAGACAGGTGGGGGTGTTTGCTGTATGATTTGTGAATAAAGGTCCAACTCACTTAGCTACTTACTGAGAGAAGGGGTATACCCAAACCTCCACTGCAAGGTATGAATCTAAACAGACGGAAACTGAGCACTACAAAGTTTGAATGCGTCAACAGAATAAACTCAGTCAACATGGTCTTTAGAACAATGGAGGGGAAATGATCAGTATGACACCATAGAATTTCTGCTTTGGGATCTCCCAAATAATTACCCTAGACGTCATGATTTACAGTAGATACGCTGAACAAATACTGTAAATCTGCAGATTGATGTTAGGTACCAGTCAAACCAAGAGCTGCTAATGGTAATTCTAAAAGATAACAAATCTCACCATTGTCATTTACCATAATGTGTGAGTACCAATGTTTCCCCTATATTCATTTAGCAGCGTTGGCCCACCACTTTTAAATGGATATTTGTTGGCTCAATGACTGGAAGTCTATGTTAACAGCTAGCATGTAATTGTGCTAATGCTAGTAGCAATGCAGCCCCCTCCCCCAAGATACTGTGCCACTGCTGCTGAAAGAAATCCTAGGGGAAACACTGAGTACAGTATGAGTAACTCTTACTCTTCAGTGTCAAGGTCTTTCAAACTCCTTTGACAAATATCCCCTCCCCTACTACCAACAAGGGGAACAGAAACCCAAACCAAACTAATACATTACCATTGGTTCTCAGTGGCACCATCTTCTTGACCTCACGGCACCAGTTGAGCTTCTTCTCCTGCTCTAGGGAGCTCTGCATGGCCCTGTCCAAGATGGCCGCCTGGATGACCTGTTGGAAGGCCTGGGGGAACTGGCTCATGCGGATCATCTCAAGGGTGTAGCGGTGCATGCCCCGCAGGTGGTGCATCAGGCCTCCGCTGGCTGCCGGCTTCACCACATCGTTGGGCACCCGCTCCCGGATCTTGACCGCTTTCAGCAGGTTACTCACAAAGAGGAACTTGGGCAGGAAATTCTGTCCCTGGGACATGGTGTTCACCAGATGTAACGTGTACCAATGCAGAACTGAAGAGGAGAGAAATAAATAGTTGTTGGTTGGTTTCATTGGCAGCACGTGGTTCTGATCACTGGACTATATGGGCCACTTCTAATACTAGACAAAGTGTGGGTAATGAATAAAGAAAAACAAGAGGGCTTTTGTGTTTTTTTCCAAGTTAGAATTTCCCCACAGCCTCTGCCGCCCCAATGGGACTGAGGCACATGACAGACGCCTTCTACAA
Organism: Coregonus clupeaformis; assembly: GCF_020615455.1. Classification (NCBI taxonomy): domain Eukaryota; kingdom Metazoa; phylum Chordata; class Actinopteri; order Salmoniformes; family Salmonidae; genus Coregonus; species Coregonus clupeaformis. Next base: position 15,620,632 of record NC_059222.1, on the reverse strand, counting down.
ACTGATGGTGATTTCCAGACCCAAATCCAAAGGACAGCTCTAGGCAGTGGCTAGTAGAAATCATAAGGCCCACTCACACCCACCATCACAGAAAAGTCACGCTTCGGTAATACTGACAATGATGCATAAGAACTGAACAGGTTGGAACTATTAAAAACCCTTACAGTTCTTTTCATTAGTCAAGATGGAGGACCATTGAAACAGGAACTTGAAAGTAATGTGTTTTAACCTCAAGAATAACACATTGCTCATCAATCAACAGTCATCTCCCATCGGTAGAACAGTCTGTCAGATATCTGTACCCATTTCATATAATATGACAATAAGCTGTTAAGACCTTATGGAGAGGTACCTACCTACAATGTGATCAAATAAGATATATACTGTAACTGTATATTATGGGCACCGTATACATTTTTAGATAGAACAAAACAATTCAAGCAACAAAACAATTCAAGCATCCTTCATCAATTACAGTATAGCCTACCTTGAAGGCGCATAATGTCATTGTAGGAGAACCTCTAAATATCCATGTAATAAGGAGACTGTCGCTCTTTCGATATTGGCAGACATTGAAGCGTTGGCACAATGGTGAGCGCTGCGGTTTACAAAAACACAATAACAGGAGTCTGCTGACGTTCGATTACGTAATTCCTCTGACAGCAACGGTTGAAACATTGTAACATTGCGTCGCGAGTATTGTCATAAATATAGTTACAATGTAACATTAATAATTTATTCCACTGGGCAATGTTTTTTTAATTGCTTGTGGGTGACGTCTTCGTAAACAATGGCTGTCAGAACCATGGCGCCCATGCCAACCCGCATACCTCTGTCTGTGTCCCCAGAAACTCAATGCTACGACCAAGGCCTCTCAATGTTAGCCAATAGTAGATAGATTTCAAATGCTAAAACGAAAGTGAGTTACAATCCTTGGTAGAGAAATATATAGAATATGAATGAATATTACCTGTGTAATATGTCGGTACTAAGACTACCAACAAAGCCTAAGGATGCTCCGGGTAGTCCTCTGCCACTTCAATCAGGTTAACCGCAGCAGTCCACACAGCGCCATTCAGCCTTCTGCACAATCAATTCTATTTTGGTGTGTTCACTGTATAGACTGTCAAAGCATAGATCACGTCCCCCAACTTAATTTAGTTAATGTAGACGGAGAAAAAACCCAGACTAAAGGGGATTTCCAGTGTTAGGGACTTTCCACATATCTCTCATTCACAACCTTCAGACGTAGTTACATCTCACACACAATAGGTGGTGTCTGAGCGAAGCGCCATTAGGCTACGTTCTCCGGGTCGTGTTCGTGACGAATAGCGTACTGAAATGCATGGTCCCACCTACTGTGCACAGACGAGCGTCAGTGAGCACAGAGGGAGCATCATTTTCTGACCCTTGTGAGACAGACAGCCAGCCGTATAATAAATAATTACTTTGGAATGAGAGAAGTCATGAATCTGACCTAAACCCTGAATTAGATTCATGCGTAAAATGTAGGCTTTGGCCTGCATACCCTAGTCGTATTATGGGAGAAATGTATTTCCACAATCCTATGCATTGCCATGAATAGAATAGAATAGAATAGAATAGAATAGAATGCAATAGAATATAATTGATACTTCATAGTCCAATTGGTTAGAATGGCTGCTGGTCTGCCTCTCTATCCTCTCAACAGTGTAGGTAGGCTACACATACTGTACTCAAGGATTTGCAAACAAATGTACATGGAGATAACTGATTAATCTCAAATAATAATTCTAGGGTGAGGGGTTTACCCACAATTCATTCGAGTTTATTAGCAAATGTAATGCATATAAAAGGATATGTGTAATTACACATAACCTCATGTCTACTCTATATAGACAATTGTTTGCACCAGCTTGCATAACCAACCCTTAGTTACACAGAGCATCATACTTTAACTGCATTGTATATAAGAGTGTGTAGTGTATTAAAATTATGTCTTTGTTAAATGTTTTTCATGAAGAAATGGAAGGTTGATTATTGCTATCCAGAGGGAATGTTTTAGGTGTAATACCACATATAATAGACAGGAAGTGTATTGTAAAACTGGCCAGAAGAGGGAGCCCATCTTGTTGCATTGGTTATAAATAGGGGTACACGAAGAAGATAGGGCAGAGCAGACATTAGAATTAGAGGACACTGCTCTCCTGGTGTCATGTCACCTGTTACTCATGCTGAAGCTTGTGATCTGAATAAACCTTATGATCAACGTTCAGTATGAGCAGACTCTTTAATTGATGGTAACACCTACGATTGACGTATACTACAAGTGTTTAGGTGCTCCCCCTCTGGTGTAATGCACAGTCTGATTAAGGTATTTTGCAGCAAATGTAGAGGAAGTCAGGAAAGAGTTTACCTGGTCCTCTACCAGATAACAACTGTGCAGTGCCGAACAAAATCTATACGAATTGCAATGGCATTATTGCTTATAAAATCCATGGTCCAAAATAAAATACGTTTTAAAAAGCTTGACAGACAGCTTGATCAATTAATCTGCAACAGTATGATGTCATACGGTATACAGTACAATACTAAAGTTGAGTTTGAGTCATTACTAGCACTGTGTCAATACAGTCAAAGAGGAAGAGGCGAAGAGAGAGGTTTTACTCTGCCCAAAATCTGTCTACGAAAAAAAGCTCACGAAGTGGGGAATTTTTGTATGGAGGTCAATCAGAGTGTCGAATTTGGTCAACCAAAAAATGTAATTGCTAATTTGCTACGCGAGGCTTATTTGATCGAATAGACGTTTCGTAATGGTTAGGTTGTTACAAATGCACTGATATAAGTAGATGCACGTGGAATTTTGGCAACTTTGAAAAAAACGACTTTATATGGGAGTTGTGCCTGTTGTCATAGAGATAGATAGAGGACTCATCATGAAAATAACCCGTTTTAGCATGGACGTTGCTAGTTAGGGCTTCCACCATTTTAAAGTAGTCAACTGGGTGGGGATTCCTATGAGTTGGGAGCAATCAGCCAATAAAGTAGAAGAAAATTTACTACTTTAACATGGAGATAGCCTAAATGGCGCCGCTAATGCTGTCACAGACGCTATAATGGCACAGATACAAAGATGAGTCCTCTATCTATCTCTATGTCCTGTTGGTCACACCCGTATCTGCCCTCTCATTTGCTAGAATGGTCCCACCTGATCTTGCCTCCTGCCTGCCTTCCATCTTTGAGGACATTGTTAGAGCGGTCACTTGACTATCTTTTCAATATAATAGACAATCTTTGCTATAGTCTAGCTAGCCTAAAGCCAATGCTTTGTGACATCAAGCCTAACCAGCAGTGCCATCTATTGGATAAAGTTTTTAAAAGATTAAAGTAATTTTTTGGAAATATGCAAAAAGTAACACAAGGGGGCAGACATGTTACATGGTGCGAATGTCACAGAATAAAAGGTGGCCTATCATCCAAATTGGCATAAGCAAAGCAGATGCTCCATGTTCTGCAATGGTTTAAATACTCCATGAAAGTACAAAACACAGATGGTACCAAAATATCTTACTCAAAAACAGTTCTCAACAGCATGAACTAGAATTGGGTGCTTAGGCATGTCTTGAATTTCAATATTGATCGGTTCCCTCACCATCAAGTGGTTGAATTCACTCCACATGTAGCTAATTAATAACTACAATCTTATTGTTAAGGTTGGTTACTGCTGTGTATTAATCCATGGCATATTAATACCAAGACAAAGATGAGAGAATATTGATTGATACATGGTATACAATGAGGGTTTGGTCCATATAGAATAAGAATTCTAATTGTATGGTTTGGTTTGGTCAATGGACCTTCAATGTGCACATGAAAAATATGCAAGTTTGTTCTTGCTTAGTATTTTACATTTATTGAATTCAGTATTTAGCCAACCCCAACGTTTCATCTGCTTCCTTTCTGAAGGGAGGCTGGTGATGGTCAATGGACTTTACCAATGAGAAATGTAACCACAGTCATACACAACAAATGCTTTACTGTATTTGATCGCCTGCCCTACAGTGCCTTCAGAAAGTATTCATACCCCTTGACTTTTTACAATTTTTTTGTGTTACAGCCTGAATTTAAAATTGATTAAGTTAAGATTTTTTTGTCAGTGGCCCTACACACAACACCCCATAATGTCAAAGTGGAATTATGTTTTTCGATTTTTTTTTACAAATTAATAAAAATTAAAAGCTGAAATGTCTTGAGTCTATAAGTATTCAACCCATTTGTTGTGGGAAGCCTAAATATGTGCTTAACAAGTCACATAATATGTTACATGGACTCACTCTGTGTGCAAAAATAGTGTTTACTTTTTAAAAAATGACTACCTATTTTCTGTACCCCACATATACCAATTATCTGTAAGATCCCTCAGTCGAGCAGTGAATTTCAAATACAGATTCAACCACAAAGACCAGGTTTTCCAATGCCTCGTAAAGAAGGGCACCCATTGGTTAAAAAATCAGACATTGAATAACCCGTTGAGCATGGTGAAGTTATTAAATACACTTTGGATAGTGTATCGATACACCCAGTCACTACAAAGATACAGGCATCCTTCCTAACTCAGTTGCCGGAGAGGAAGGAAACTGTTCAGGGATTTCACAATGAGGTCAACAGTGACTAAAACGGTTACATTGTTTAATGGCTGTGATAGGAGAAAACTGAAGATGGATAAACAACGTTGTAGTTACTCCAGAATACTAACCTAATTGACAGTGAAAAGAAGGAAGCCTGTACAGAAAAGTAATACTGAAGTAATACTGCAAAAAATGTGACAAAGCAATTAACTTTTTGTCTTGAATACAAAGTTTTATGTTTGGGGCAAATCCAATACAGCACTTCCTGAGTACCACTCCATATTTTCAAGCATAGTGGTGGCTGCATCATGTTATGGGTATGCTTGTAATCGTTAAGGACTGAGGAGTTTTTCAGGATAAAAAAAGAAACGGAATGGAGCCACAGGCAAAATCCTAGAGGAAATCCTAGTTCTGTCTGCTTTCCACCAGACACTGGGAGATGAATTCACCTTTCAGTAGGACAATAACCTAAAACACAAGGCCAAATCTACAATGGAGTTGCTTACCAAGAAGACAGTGAATGTTCCTGAGTGGCCGAGTTACAGTTTTGAAATAAATCTGCTTGAAAATGTATGGCAAGACTTGAAAATGGTTGTCTAGCAATGATTAACAACCAATTTGACAGAGCCTGAAGAATTTTGAAAAGAATAATGGGCAAATATTGTACAGTCCAGGTGTGCAAAGCTCTTAGAGACTTACCCAGAAATACTCACAGCTGTAATCACTGCCAAAGGTGATTCGAACATGTATTGACTCAGTGTGTGAATACTTATGCAAATGAGATATGTATGTATTTCATTTTGAATAAATATACAAACAATTCTAAAAACATGTTTTTACTTTGTCATTATGGGGTATTGTGTGTAGATGGGTGAGAAAAAAAAATATTTAGTCCATTTTGAATTCAGGCTGTAACACAACAAAATGTGGAATAAAGTCAAGGGGTATGAATACTTTCTGATGGCACTGTATAGTGAACAGGATCAAAGTGACACTCATGGAACTCTATTATGCTATACAGGGGTCCCAGTGTTTCAGAACTTCATGAAACAAATTAAAAGTACCTTTCGTCTACTGTGAGCAATGGGAAGATAAATTGTTTGTATCATAAACATAAACCGAATGGCTGGGTGTGCTGTTATGATCACATCACTTGACATTTTGAGTTTTAAAGTGCAGTAGATGCATTTTGCACAGACAAATAACATAACCATAAAATTATATTTATGAACATCCTACAGCCTTTTGTATATTCTTGCCTGTCCTTTATCGTGGTGTAGCACCTGCTAAACTGACAGTTGTATTTTCATGATAAAACATATACTGTAAGTTGTGTGATGTACTGATTGCCTGTTGAACCTGCACCTGAGGGGTTAGAACCAAACTGCCAAGCATGGGAAATTACAGGACAAATCACTGCCATACCATTGGCCCCAGTGCCATCTTGAGTCCAAAAGGAGGTGGGCAGATTGGTCCCTCACTTTTCACAAAGACGCAAAGGCATGCTCTTTATGAAAGCTGGGGAAGTCTATAAAAATCAGCCTCTGATCTCCTCACCGGCAGTTTACCACTAAAACATTTTTATAATCAGCCTTTATTGTTCATTCCCTCCTTGTGGGAGATGCGCCCATGTTCATTTTTTAAAAGGGCAAATCAACCATAATTCAGTTTATAAACTGCTGCGGCGGGTGAGAATGCCTGGATGAATATTCATTAGCCTCCCTCAAGCTGCCACGCACTGTGATTCATTAGGCATATGTAAATATCACTCACTTTAATTGCCCCTAAACTGACTCAACATAATGTTGTCATTAGCAAATTATTACTTATTTGTGATACTAATGGTACAGTATGGTGTGCATGTTAAAAACCCCACATATATGATTGCAATTATAATCCCCTTTTTCAGGGCAGTTTGTTGTCCCATTCTCAGGGTGTTGAGGAGTCTGATGTATTATGGACAGAGTTGGGGTGATGGTAATGAGTGAGTTAGGGAGGAAGGTGGGAGCTCTCGTCTGCTCTGTTGATGTGCCAACAATTAAACAAACTGCCATTTTGATGGGTTTAGGACACCGTTGATTTTCCTCTCCCTCCTTGCCCACCCCTCACTTCCTCTCCCTGCCCTCCCCTCACTTCCTCTCCCTGCCCTCCCCTCACACACATGGCAGCAGCGCTCCTTCACCATCCCATCTATCCCTCTCATTTGCAGTGATTACCAGGATTAGTATCGCTGACTGGGAGCATTAGCAGAGAGGTGCTGTAGAGGTGAGGCTGGGGCTGCACACTGCATGGCTTGTGACTGTAGTATTGCCTGCCTCGCACAACTTTCTCCATTTGATGCAACCTATAGGAAAACCACAATATTTTGATACCTTTACATTTCTTTGACAAGCGCATCAAGATTGTAAATCTTGCAAACCAACTTTCATTTACCTCCACTTTGTCATCAATAATGATCTATTTTTCTGTTCTCTTCTTTATAATAATAATAATATGCCATTTAGCAGACGCTTTTATTCAAAGCGACTTACAGTCATGCGTGCATACATTTTTACGTATGGGTGGTCTTTAAAAGTGGAATTTGTAGAAAAATATAAATACAAACCTTAACTGATAATAGATTCTGTGCTCTATTTATTTTCTTAATTTCCCCCTATTAGAATACAATATAAATGTTTATTTCAGATGTTGATAAATGCTTCTAATGTTTTCAAACATTTATGTTTCATATTTTACTTAAAAATATAAACAGTGCCTCTATACATTGCCACATTTTGCTACATTAACAAAGAATTACATTACTTTTTTAATCAAATAAATTTCATTTTATAAACGTGGCTTTTTCAGCTTTGTTAGTTATTGCTAATGAGATCAGAATTTGTGAATTCAGTTAATTGATTTACAAAAATTAACAGCTTTAACTTCATTATTTCAGTCTTTATTTTGTAGATTCTGTAGATTATGCCCACTCCAATTCATCATTCGCAAAATGTTATCTGTACAGAGTAAACAATTTCCTTGACCTACATTTGGAACCAATTGGTGTTTCCTTTGTCAATATACTTACTGTTATAAACAAAATTATCCTCACCTATTTATTTGGACAGTCCTCAACAGACAAATTCTGGTTTAGTAACTAGGGATTTAATGATAATGAGAGTATTCATGATTAGTTGTTTTTGTTGTTGTTATAAAGACTGGTCTGAAAATGAGACTGTTTAGTAGTCCAGGCATGTATCACAAGTTCATGGTGACAAAACCGTGTTCAACCCTAACATATCCTTAACCTGAAACTGGTCCAGATTCTTGTAATTCAGTTGGGAATATATTCAGGGGGAAATAATGTAAATGTGTTTGATAAGGGTGATGCCACATAAAACATTTTTTAACTTCCACTACAACACTAATACCCCCTCCTACCCCTGTAATCAACTCCCTCAAATCCTCAACTCTGGGCATCACAAACATGCAAATTTTTTACAACCCAGCAATTAAGCTGTTTGGAGTTTTTTATGGGGCCAGTTGCACTCGGCACAACAACCATGACAAAACTGGCAAACAAAAAAAAGAAGATGGAAAGGGAGAAATGGGAGAGGGAAAGGGAGAGGGAAAAAAGCTAATAAAGTAATGTGATGGATGATCCTCTTTTCCCAAAGGGTCCAACACCATGTAAATTGGCCCAGACAATGCATTATGGATAAGGCAGTTGAGATTATAGCTTGTTAATGCGTCCCTCCCTCCCAACCCACACACAGCATCCTTCCCTCCCCACCAGCCTCTCAGCTTCTGTGCCGGTGATGACATGGTCACCTCATTGTCGGGGCATGCAGGTCTTTAGGTGCCGATGGAGAGTGGTGTCTCTGCTGCAATCTGCCAGACGTTGCTGCGGTGCGGTGGTGAGTGTGTCTAAGAGAGGGAGATGCTGAGGCAGAGTGGAGACTTGCCCAAAGCCAAGCAGTCAGCAGAGGACAGGGCTGTGGCCATATCCCCTCGTTCCTCTGGTGACCCAGTGTGGCCCACACAGCTAGGCGTCCTGTCCAGGGAGATGATCTGTTGAAGAAAGTTGGGGAGGAAGGCGCTCACTTCAAATCAAATCAAATCAAATTGTATTTGCCACATGCGCCGAATACAACAGGCGTAGACATTACAGTGAAATGCTTACTTACAAGCCCTTAACCAACAATGCAGTTTTTAAAAGAAAATTGTAAAAGAAAAAAGTGTTAATTAAGAAAAATAAAAAATAAAAGCAAATAGCTAAGAGCAGCAGTAAAATAAAATAGCAGTAGGGAGGCTATATACAGGGGGGGTACCAGTACAGAGTCAATGGCTTGGTTAGCCTAATACTGGGATTAGATTGAGGATGATTGGCCGAACTAGGGGGTTCCATGACCATGGGTAGTTCCCTGATCATTATAATGTGTCATCCCCATCATTTGGCATTTCATGGTTATGGTGAGGATTAGGGTAAGAATAGATGTCCCTGGATCAGTGCATCCATACTCGCTCAACAGGTAAAATCCAAAGTTTTGTGTAATACGTGCAGTATGTGCAGGGATGATATTCTGCATGCAGTCAATGACATATAAAAAAGTGAAACCTATCTAACAAATTTGTCACTGTTTAATTGATTTATGGTTGAAAGAATGAAGTAATTTTGTGATACAAGATGTATTTACAAAGTACAGTAACCACACAGCATTTAAATGATTTGCATCCAATTTACCACAAAAACTATTACCAGTTCCATCAGTCAACACAAACACTTTCATGGTGAAACAGCAATAACAACCAACTATAATCACCTACCTCTCAAAGAGATGTGAATTGTGGTATGATATACTAAATATCTAAAATTGTAGTCAGTACATCTAAGTAAATTGATCGTTAACAAAAGTTACACTGTGTTTACCACTAAATAGAAATGTATGGGATGAACTCCCATCTTTCTCCATCACAGAAGCTGGCAAGCAGGCATATATTAAAAGGGACACATTTAGCTGTGTTCTTCAATGTCGTAAAGAGGCTGTTTACATGATTGTTTTCAAATCCGTCTGCATCTCTTGACATGTCCAGATAATGTTGGGATTGTGTTGATTTGAAGGAATTTGTGCACCATATGCTGCCAGGGACAGACACGTCATTTAGGCGAGAGACACTGCTGCAGGTCTTAATGGCAACATCATTTTAGCTTGTTTATCTAATGCGACTGGTTCATGTAATTTATAGAGCTGTTGGCTGAGTTCATTCCACCACTGCATGCTAAGGAGACAGACATAAGATATGCTAATGCAAATGTTGGCCCAACTTTGCAGCAGTAAAACAAAGCATTTGCATTTGATATAGCACATAATAAACTGGTTATTAGCATTTTAAATACGTCAAACAAACTTGAAAAATGTGGGGTGCGCTGTTGGCTTTTGTAGCTCACAGCCACACACACAACAGCCCCATATGAAAGTCTGTGATTTAATGTTTTTGTACAATGTCACATAAAGATGCTTAACTCTGTTGACAGGCCTAAACTGTCAATTATTCAACACACAATTTGTAAAAAAAGGACAGGAACAAGTATATTACTTTAAGTAAGTCCCATTAAGATTTTGTTCAAATGTGCCTAACAGAATATGTTACAGTATCCAACTTTGACAAAACTATTGACGGCCTTTGTCCTCTTTCTTAAGCAGTTGCAAACATCGCTTACTATTTGATTAAAAACTTTAAGCTATATGATTGCTATTGAGCAAGACTATTCATCATCAGTTAAAGAGCACCTTTGTAATTCTACAGATCCAATACGTCTGATACAGTACAGATGTAGGATCTTAATTTGATCACCCTCTTGCAGGATAACTTTCCTGCAATGCAGGACATGTAAACCTTCTATTGTATTTGAGGTTTAAAAAGGCTTCTGAAGTTTGTAATTTCCACTTTGAAATTTCAGACTTGATTTTCCCTTACAATTTGTTTTATCAACCCCTACAAAAATGACCATTAATTATCATCCACGTAATAATTCACATTTCCTGTTGCTGCAGGATTATTTTCCTGCTGTAGCAAACTGGCTCAAATTAAGATCCTACACCAGTACCTTGTGACTGACAGGGGTAGACAGACTGACTGACTGACTGACTGATGTATCCAAAGGGACTGGAGGACAATTACAAGAGTACAGATGGCCCTGTTAAAAACACACATTCAAACTCAGCCCTTTTGTTTTGATATATTTGATTAGAGAAGCTGGTGTTGAATATATGTTTTGATTCACAATCTGATCAAACCAACAACAAAAGTTACATATCTTGGGATCTTCTTGGTCTGTTTTTCATGGTGTTGTCCATTTCTATTAGGAAGAAAAAGTGACAATATGAAAATGGTTGATTCTATCATTCAGCTTTTGAGATTTCACATTTCAATTGTACTTCTAGTGAACTAAATCAGTTTTAGGATCTCTGGTAGTGTGTATGTGAGTGTGTGTGTGCGTGTACATTTAACACATGCGTACATGTATCTTTAGGAGTAAGCTAGTGAATAGAACCCACATGGTTCCCAGTCATCGGCAAGGCATTCTGTCCGTGCCACTCTCACACCATTAGTATGGAAATGAGGCTGGTGTGACAGGTGGCCTCACAACCAACACAATTAACTTTCTCCATTAGCTGATGTGCTGACAAAACAGAGCGGGGCCAGGAGGAGCACAAAAACACAGGCCCTAAGAGAGAGGCACAGACAGACATGTCCCATGCTCCCTTCCATTGCCTGGGCGGGCTAGATTGACTCTCATAATATCCCCATATTATCTGTCTCTCACTGCTCCCCGCAGTCACTGAAAAGAAAGATTTGCACCATTCCTCCTTTTCTCTTCTAACCCGTATGCTCCATCATTTTGGGACATGGATAGCTTTCTCCAACAACCGCCGCTATGGTCTGTGTGACAAGTTGTCTCTCCTGCTTAGCCTCCTCTCTCTATACACCCCCCCGCACACGCACGCACACACACAATCCCTTTAAAGCTACTCTCAGAGGGATAATTTATATATGCAAATTATCTGTTTCTTTGAAAATGTCTCCTTACGCAGAGAGGACGATTCTGCTTTGACAAGAAACGGCGACAAATTAGACTAATACCCCAAATTGCTGCAGCTCCTATCACAGGCCTATTAGCTATTCATTTATGGGCGAAGAACAACCACAGCCATGAATGAATTGGTGTGGCTCAATTCGCTTGTTTCTTATTAATGTACAATTTTTTATTTGGACCATCTGAAAAGGAATTTGGGTATCCAGAAGCATATTCAAACTCATTACACCTGACAAAAATGTCTCACTCCGCGGCAGATTCATTGAAGAATGTACAAAGTGAACCGGTTCAATTGAAGCACTGAAATAGTTTGGAAATGATAACGAACTACTGTACTAAAAAGAAAATGCAATTCCAAATAGAAATAGAGAAACTAATTATGTTGGAAATACCCCACAGAAATGTTGGGATAGTGCAGCATTTATTTCCAGATCTCCCACACAAGATATTTGCTTATTTTCTATAGAGAAAATAGATACTGTAGATGTTACACTTTTCTTTTCTTTTTTCAAATCCAACTACAACTTATTGATTGGCAAGAGGAGTCCCTGTGATTGGTCAAAAGCATCTCAAATAGCTCTCAGTGCTACGGTTATGCTGGTTCAGGCTGCGACTACCTCCTGTCTGACTTGTGCCTTAATTACCTCAATTTTAGTTTAACTGTGAAGTGAGCTGGAGGCCATACTGGTACCTGACGCAGTAACGGCCCTTGACAAGTGAGTGCTAAGGTATGTTGTCTCAGTGGTGGGTCTGGTCTAGGCTCCCAGGGGACTGCTACAGGGTGAACAGGGAGGTATGTTGTCTCAGTGGTGGGTCTGGTCTAGGCTCCCAGGGGACTGCTACAGGGTGAACAGGGAGGTATGTTGTCTCAGTGGTGGGTCTGGGCTAGGCTCCCAGGGGACTGCTACAGGGTGAACAGGGAGGTATGTTGTCTCAGTGGTGGGTCTGGTCTAGGCTCCCAGGGGACTGCTACAGGGTGAACAGGGAGGTATGTTGTCTCAGTGGTGGGTCTGGTATAGGCTCCCAGGGGACTGCTACAGGGTGAACAGGGAGGTATGTTGTCTCAGTGGTGGGTCTGGTCTAGGCTCCCAGGGGACTGCTACAGGGTGAACAGGGAGGTATGTTGTCTCAGTGGTGGGTCTGGGCTAGGCTCCCAGGGGACTGCTACAGGGTGAACAGGGAGGTATGTTGTCTCAGTGGTGGGTCTGGTCTAGGCTCCCAGGGGACTGCTACAGGGTGAACAGGGAGGTATGTTGTCTCAGTGGTGGGTCTGGTCTAGGCTCCCAGGGGACTGCTACAGGGTGAACAGGGAGGTATGTTGTCTCAGTGGTGGGTCTGGTCTAGGCTCCCAGGGGACTGCTACAGGGTGAACAGGGAGGTATGTTGTCTCAGTGGTGGGTCTGGTCTAGGCTCCCAGGGGACTGCTACAGGGTGAACAGGGAGGTATGTTGTCTCAGTGGTGGGTCTGGTCTAGGCTCCCAGGGGACTGCTACAGGGTGAACAGGGAGGTATGTTGTCTCAGTGGTGGGTCTGGTCTAGGCTCCCAGGGGACTGCTACAGGGTGAACAGGGAGGTATGTTGTCTCAGTGGTGGGTCTGGTCTAGGCTCCCAGGGGACTGCTACAGGGTGAACAGGGAGGTGAAGGGGAGAGAGTGAGAGGTGTGCTCTGTTTCATGTAAGGGTTCATTAGTTCTAATGACAACATGACGACCAGCCTATAGTCATCAGGGTAGTGAGGAGGGTACCCACCCACCCTCTTAATATGAATGATTGACAGGCGGGAGGCAAGGGTCACATGTTATTTTTAAGACACATCCCACAACCTTCTCAACACAATCTCTATCAGCTTTTGGAGCATCAGCCTGACTAGATGACACTTTCATACTATTAATACTTTTTATACTATGACTATGCATAGCGAGGAAAACTTTCAATCATTCATTTCTGAGACATTTGTTGAGACAATTATGAGACAATTTTCCATGTACATGTATGTACTGTACAGTGAGATTTTATTTTATTTGCTGTATTTACAGGAAGGCTTTGCGTTTATTTTCTTGTTCCTCCGCAGCCCTTTCTCTTGCTGCTGTTTTGTTGAGACATCCCCCCGCCTGCGAGTCTTATGTTTCGGTCTGATAAAAAGAAAGAAAGAGGCAACGCAGGAAAAAAGACGGGAAAGGGCAAAGGAGAGGAACGGCCACCAACATTAAGAGTTTGTTCAGCAGTGACCCCCAGGGCTAACATCCAGCCTAGAGTTTAAAAAAAGACTGAAGACGAGAGTTTGAAAGGCTGTACATCGCTATAAAATCATTGCTGCTCATAAATGCACATTTTCAATCAGTTTCTTTGGAGAGGGTGCTGCAAGTAAGCTCCTTGAGATGAGCGGGGTAGCTCGGTCATATTGTTTTCACACAATCTTCATGGCCACAAAATACTTACCCATTCGGCCGTGATTGGGAGTCCCATAGGGCGGGGCACAATTGGCCCAGCGTCGTCCGGGTTTGGCCGGTGTAGGCCGTCATTGTAAATAAGAATTTGTTCTTAACTGACTTGGCAAGTTAAATAAAGGTAAAATAAAGAAAAAATAATAATAATAAAAAATCTGTTAAAGAATGGTACAGTGAGGGAAAAAAGTATTTGATCCCCTGCTGATTTTGTACGTTTGCCCACTGACAAAGACATGATCAGTCTATAATTTTAATGGTAGGTTTATTTGAACAGTGATAGACAGAATAACAAAACAAAAATCCAGAAAAATGCATGTAAAAAATGTTATAAATTGATTTGCATTTTAATGAGGGAAATAAGTATTTGACCCCTGTGCAAAACATGACTTAGTACTTGGTGGCAAAACCCTTGTCGGCAATCACAGAGGTCAGTCGTTTCTTGTAGTTGGCCACCAGGTTTGCACACATCTCAGGAGGGATTCTGTCCCACTCCTCTTTGCAGATCTTCTCCAAGTCATTAAGGTTTCGAGGCTGACGTTTGGCAACTCAAACCTTCAGCTCCCTCCACAGATTTTCTATGGGATTAAGGTCTGGAGACTGGCTAGGCCACTCCAGGACCTTAATGTGCTTCTTCTTGAGCCACTTTTTTGTTGCCTTGGCTGTGTGTTTTGGGTCATTGTCATGCTGGAATACCCATCCACGACCCATTTTCAATGCCCTGGCTGAGGGAAGGACGTTCTCACCCAAGATTTGACGGTACATGGCCCCGTCCATCGTCCCTTTGATGCGGTGAAGTTGTCCTGTCCCCTTAGCAGAAAAACACCCCCAAAGCATAATGTTTGCACCTCCATGTTTGACGGTGGGGATGGTGTTCTTGGGGTCATAGGCAGCATTCCTCCTCCTCCAAACACGGCGAGTTGAGTTGATGCCAAAGAGCTCCATTTTGGTCTCATCTGACCACAACACTTTCACCCAGTTCTCCTCTGAATCATTCAGATGTTCATTGGCAAACTTCAGACTGGCATGTATATGTGCTTTCTTGAGCAGGGAGACCTTGCGGGCACTGCAGGATTTCAGTCCTTCACGGTGTAGTGTGTTACCAATTGTTTTCTTGGTGACTATGGTCCCAGCTGCCTTGAGATCATTGACAAGATCCTCCCGTGTAGTTCTGGGCTGATTCCTCACCATTCTCATGATCATTGCAACTCCACGAGGTCAGATCTTGCATGGAGCCCCAGGCCGAGGGAGATTGACAGTAATTTTTTGTTTCTTCCATTTGCGAATAATCGCACCAACTGTTGTCACCTTCTCACCAAGCTGCTTGGCGATGGTCTTGTAGCCCATTCCAGCCTTTTGTAGGTCTACAATCTTGTCTCTGACATCCTTGGAGAGCTCTTTGGTCTTGGCCATGGTGGAGAGTTTGGAATCTGATTGATTGATTGCTTCTGTGGACAGGTGTCTTTTATACAGGTAACAAGCTGAGATTAGGAGCACTCCCTTTAAGAGTGTGCTCCTAATCTCAGCTCGTTACCTGTATAAAAGACACCTGGGAGCCAGAAATCTTTCTGATTGAGAGGGGGTCAAATAATTATTTCCCTCATTAAAATGCAAATCAATTTATAACATTTTTGACATGCGCTTTTCTGGATTTTTGTTGTTGTTATTCTGTCTCTCACTGTTCAAATAAACCTACCATTAAAATGATAGACTGATCATTTCTTTGTCAGTGGGCAAACGTACAAAATCAGCAGGGGATCAAATACTTTTTTCCCCTCTCTGTAAATGTTTGAAAAAATCGTAACTGCTCTTAAAGTTTAGTTAGCTTCCTCAGAGTTTTGAAAATGTATGCACTCACTACTGTAAGTCGCTCTGGATAAGAGTGTCTGCTAAATTACTAACATTTTAAATTTAAATTTAAAATAACACTGGACTTTCCTATTTGGTGAAATCTGAATTCTAACATTATTTTGCACATGAGGGCAAAATCAAGAATGACAAAAGGCTATTCAAAATACCTATGAACAGATGTAGAGTGTGTCCCCTCCCAGACTGTCTACAAGGGGTGTGCTAGTGGCCTGGAGAGGGATGGTAATGGTGACTGGGAGGAAGAAGTTCCCGTCCAACTGTAAAGCACTACAGACCATCCCTGATGGGGATCTCTTAGCTGATAAAGACTATGTTTACCCAAAGTGTTATTAGTAAACTATAGTTCTCTGGGCTGTCTTGCCTGCAGACCTATTGTGCGCTATATGTCCTGTGGCTAAGCAGCAGTGTAGGCAGGTCGTTCCACCAATTTGGTGCCTTTTGAGAAGCATAATTTGGTAGACAAATGTTAACATTCTGTCATAAAGAGCACATGTTCAACTTAATAAAAAAAACGTTTTCCCAATTCAAGATGTTAAATACAAATATGACTATAGTAAGTGCCTATTAAGTGCCAAATAAAGTAACAGGGTTGACAATTACAGTTGAAGTCGGAAGTTTACATACACTTAGGTTGGAGTCATTAAAACTCGTTTTTCAACCACTCCACAAAGTTCTTGTTAACAAACTATAGTTTTGGCAAGTCGGTTAGGACATCTACTTTGTGCATGACACAAGTATTTTTTTGAACAATTGTTTACTGACAAATTATTTCACTTATAATTCACTGTATCACAATTCCAGTGGTCAGAAGTTTACATGCACTAAGTTGACTGTGCCTTTAAACAGCTTGGAAAATTCCAGAAAATGATGTCATGGCTTTAGAAGTTTCTGATAGGCTAATTGACATCATTTGAGTCAATTGGAGATGTACTTGTGGACGTATTTCAAGGCTTACCTTCAAACTCAGTGCCTCTTTGCTTGACATCATGGGAAAATCTAAAGAAATCAGCCAAGACCTCAGAAAAAAAATGGTAGACCTCCAAAAGTCTGGTTCATCCTTGGGAGCAATTTCCAAACACCTGAAGGTACCACGTTCATCTGTACAAAAAATAGTATGCAAGTATAAACACCATGGGACCACGCAGCCGTCATACCGCTCAGGAAGGAGACGCCTTCTGTCTCCTAGAGATGAACGTACTTTGGTGCGAAAAGTGCAAATCAATCCCAGAACAACAGCAAAGGACCTTGTGAAGATGCTGGAGGAAACAGGTACAACAGTATCTATATCCACAGTAAAACAAGTCCTATATCGACATAACCTGAAAGGCCGCTCAGCAAGCAAGAAGCCACTGCTCCAAAACCTCCATAAAAAGCCAGACTACGGTTTGCAACTGCACATGGGGACAAAGATCGTTCTTTTTGGAGAAATGTCCTCTGGTCTGATGAAACAAATATTGAACTGTTTGGCCATAATGACCATCGTTATGTTTGGAGGAAAAAGGGAGACGTTTGCAAGCCGAAGAACACCATCCCAACCGTGAAGCACGGGGGTGGCAGCATCATGCTGTGGGGGTGCTTTGCTGCAGGAGGGACTGGTGCACTACACAAAATAGATGACATCATGAGGAAGGAAAATTATGTGGATATATTGGCAACATCTCAAGACATCAGTCAGGAAGTTAAAGCTTGGTCGCAAATGTGTCTTCCAAATGGACAATGACCCCAAACATACTTCCAAAGTTGTGGCAAAATGGCTTAAGGACAACAAAGTCAAGGTATTGGAGTGGCCATCACAAAGCCCTGACCTCAATCCTATAGAAAATGTGTGGGCAGAACTGAAAAAGCGTGTGCGAGCAAAGAGGCCTACAAACCTGACTCAGTTACACCAGCTCTGTCAGGAAGAATGGGCCAAAATTCACCCAACTTATTGTGGGAAGCTTGTGGAAGGGTAACCGAAACGTTTGATCCAAGTTAAACAATTTAAAGGCAATGCTAGCAAATACTAATTTAGTGTATGTAAACTTCTGACCCACTGGGAATGTGATGAAAGAAATAAAAGCTGAAATAAATAATTATCTCTACTATTATTCTGACATTTCACATTCTTAAAATAAAGTGGTGATCCTAACTGACCTAAGACTAGGATTAAATGTCAGGAATTGTGAAAAACTGAGTTTAAATGTATTTGGCTAAGGTGTATGTAAACTTCCGACTTCAACTTTTTTCAGGGGGGATGGAAGATTGTTGTTTGCGACAGAGGGTGGCAATTAAATTGCTAAAACATTTCTAGCCTGACTATCTAAACACCAGAAAATGGCCAAAAATAGTAGAACCAGCTCACTTGCTTTTACACTATGATTTGACTATTAGATGTTCAATGTTTATTTTGAAAAAAATATTTAAAAGGGAATAGTTTCACCATATTAAAATAAGAGTTCAGTTCACTTAACAAGGTTGAGCTTAAAATGAAGGACAGACCTAAATTAATCACTAATGACATGAAATAAATAATCATCTTCAGAAATCACTGTCAAAGCAACAAAATAACTATGGCTTTACAATGATGGTGAAACTTGGATACATTTTTTGGATTAAATGAGTTGAAATCTCCCTAGAAGTGACACAGGGTTGATGGAGGGGCCTGTCAAAAGGATGGATTTTAGCAAGACTTTCTTCAAATAAAAAAAATCGGATTTATCGAATTCTCCATGTGGTCTATAATGGGGCACTTCATTTAGTTAAACAGGCTTTTAAAGTGCAATATTGAGAGAGATACACAAAAGCATGCCCATGTCCTGTTCTTTCAATTTTCAAATGTTAAATTGATTACTTCATTTTTAAGCCCACGTTTTAGTATAATTATTTATGAAATGATCTATCAGGGTATTTTGTATATAAGCCCTGGATTGATGATGCTATATATTGGCCATAGAGAGGCTTTGACGCCTACGTCGGCCATATTGGCACTCCCCAGTAGGAGCAGTCCTCCATAGACTGGTTGGTTGTGGGTTGGTTGTTTAGCAACAAGACCGACATGTGCACAACTATGGGACAAAACAGACAGGGTTGTCTTAGATTGTTAATAACATGTAAACTATATTTCGTCTCCAATGTTTATTGAAAACAGAAACAGATACATTGTTACAGTTGTTGGTTAGCTAGCTAGCGAATTTTAGCCATATTAGCATTGACATGAAATCAGTCAAAATACCTCAAAACAAGACATATTATCAAGAACAAGATTAAACTTGTTGAAATGAGTCACTTATGATTCCCCACATTGCAGTTTCTTGTCATTCTTTTCAATCTTTTACCCAGATTTTAGCAGAGATGCAGAGAAGCATATGTAGTTTCTTTACAAAAAGAACCACCAGTCAGGAGGATACAGACAGCTCAAGAGGTATGCTTAGATACGCAGAAAACTACTTGGTTTAAATGTAATCTGGCACATTATGATAATATCATGATATTTGTGTATTAATTATGATACCATGATATGTGCCTGTATTGATGTGTGTTATGATCCCACGTAGTTTAATTTGGATGTAATATCCTAGGCATGTTAGTGCAGTATATTGAGATGAGTGATTTACAAGTCAGAATGACACCCTCATTAAAATGACAATTGAACAAGTAAGGTCGTATGCTTAGATAACCGATGCAGAAAAAACCCACATATATATATATATATTTTTTTTACATATAATTAGGCATAATGATTATGACTCTGGATTGCAGAAAAACACTTTTTCAGTTGTTTGAAAAATGCAAAATTCTCCAACTTCCAGAGGAGGGCGGCCTCTAAAATAAGGGGTGCATGCGCAAAAGGCACTCTTTTTGTGGAACGATCCAGGCAACGTATGGTGGTAGTCCTTCAAGACGGTACAAGGAGGACGCTGGAGGACCTGGTAATTTTATTGCTTACGAGGGGCATTGATAAGGAACAAGCAGGGCCACCATGCTCTTCAGCAGTATGGGTGGGGAGGAGAACCCCTCCCTCTCCTCCATTTTTACTGAAGACTGCAAGGTCATTTTGGTTCAAAATGCCTTTGGACAGGATCAAGGCTTTATTTCAGCCTGTTTTTTGTCACAAACACACACATCTGCATTTTCAACTCCATACCTCCCACTTTGTCGATATGTGCGAATGTGTAATTAATGAAACAACCCCTCTCAGATTGGCTCAGACAATGGACAGTGGGCTTTTCACCAGCCCCTGTTGGCGGTCAAAGCAAGGCCAGTCCTGATTCTCCTTACATGTAACCCTCTCTAGCACAATGCACCCCTCCTCTGTCCAGCGTATCTGCCAAGCTTACATATTAATCTGTTCTCTCCTACTCCCTTCTTGGGGAGCCCCCATGCAAACCTTAATTTTCTGGTCATGTGCACCCATAGGAAGGGGGCGAACCAGACACAAAGTGACATAAAAAGCAGAATAGGTGCTGCCAGGCTGAAACTGAGCCTGAAAAGAGGCATGGGAGATGAACAATTGTCCCCAGTGAAAGGGACGGTTAAAAGAAGGCGCTGAGGGGCTGGTATAGTGATGGAGTCCAAGTCTCTAGTGAGCAAGCTCTACCTGCCAGCCAGACAGAGCCATGCTAAAGCTAAACCAGGGCCTGTGGGCCATCTGGCTGCTTGACAAAAAGGCACAGAACCACAACCAGGCAGGCATACAAGCACTCAACCACTATAAGGGAGGTTTTGAGGGTGTTTGAAAACTGTGCATGTTCCTCCTGACACCTCTGACCTCACATCTCGACCAGTAATACCACTCTATCATCGTATCCCTCCAAAATCAACAGGTCATCACTTACATGTCTCAACATTAATGCCCATCCTGTCAATGGATGGAAAAGATTGAGATGAGTGGGAACAGACTTCGACATACTATAGGCTTCCTCTTGTAAAAATAATATTGTAAATGCATTTACAATATTATTTTTCAAAGCTCTAAATGTAATCATCAAGACATGACTTACTTCAGAGTTTTCAAAGTGTTTTCAACTAGATCAAGTGCTTGCTTCAATATTTCAACGCCTTTAAAAAGGAACAGTGCTAATGGCCTGGGTAGGGAGTTTTGATTGAGTGAGTATTAAGTAAGTTACAGCTTTGTGAACTAAATACCCCTGAATGCCTCAAACAGCTTAAGAGAGTTTTGTTTCTGAACTTTTCAATTCAACAAAGAACATGAAAGAGCATATTTAGCACTGAAATGTAAATGTCTTCTCAGAACAAAACAACCCTCCAAATATTAATTAGAACCTAAATATTAATGGTGAAGCTCCTTGTGAGCCATTTAATTAGGGAGATTTTATCGTTTGATCGTAATGTTAATTAGATATTTCTAATTTGAAGATTTGTTTACTTGTCATATAACAGAATACAGAATCAAGGAACATAAAGTGTTATTGATATATCGTATTTCACTTAGCAACACCATGGCACAGTATCTGGATTGGAAAAGTCTTAAAGCTAGAATCCTTAATTGAAACAATAACAAATTGGCCGACCCGCCTCTATTTTGGTGAAAAGCTGAGGGATGGGCCTGGAGAAATGTAAACACTCTCAAATTCATAGACAGAGCTATGGAGGCAAGGACTGACCATCCTTGATATCAAAATTATAGTTTTAACCATGTTTTGAGGCTATACAGTGTTTGTTTACATTTACATTGTTTACAAACATTGGAGTAAAACAAGCTTATATTATGGGTTCTGATAGGGTATGACAGTTGAACTAAGTTCATGAGGCATTTATAAGTTATATTCTTCAAGAATCAATGGGTATATATAATTAACTTAGATGTCCAAAAATGGATGTAGCAATTAAGGATTCTAGCTTTAAAAGTTATTCAGATATTAGGATTTTACAAAGTAATACATTTCTTAACATACATT
Organism: Coregonus clupeaformis; assembly: GCF_020615455.1. Lineage (NCBI taxonomy): Eukaryota > Metazoa > Chordata > Actinopteri > Salmoniformes > Salmonidae > Coregonus > Coregonus clupeaformis. Next base: position 15,598,737 of record NC_059222.1, on the reverse strand, counting down.
TCTTTTGAACATTTTCTCTGCATTTTCATGTCGAGTAGCCTAATGGACTCAACTTTGTTATAGCTCTAGTCTAGAGAAAAGAGCGATAGCTTGTTGATGTTTAATTTCTAAATGGTAACATTTTTAACAACAAAATAAAAATGAAAAGAATAGCGATTTAATTACATTTGTCTTGTGCAACACTATCAAACCAACTCCTTCAACATTCAGCAAAACATTGACGGCCTCCATGACATGGCTCTGACCTTGACCCCTCGCTCAGACTTATAGTGGCAGGCTGTTTCCCACCAAGACCAAGGCTTTTCAAACCAGGGATGTTGAACTCATTCTGTCTGGTTTCAATGATGATGGTTGCGTACAATGGCTGCCACTCACTTTACATGCTGACTATTGCTGATTCATTCACACTTTACTACTGTTGGGCCCTCGTGGGTTATTGGACCATTACTGGGCTGTGAGCCCTAGAGCAGCTGAAAAAGGTGGTTTGTTGTGCTGCTAATTATATTGTGTCTCTGCTGAATGGGTCCTCTTAAAGGACTTATGTGCTGAGACCAGGGTCTGTTCAGGAGTGTTCCAAAGTAACAGGCCGTTCAGATAGAAATATGTCATGTAAAATAGACATGTAGACTACAGTAAGGAATATTCAGTATGTTGCACACTCCTGAACGCAACCCTGAACCTGGTCATGTGTACATTCTGTGTTCAGGATGCATTGCTGAATATAGTTACTGTTTCAATCTGAATACACTCATATTCGAATGGCTGCAAAGTAATACAAAAACCAGTTACAAGGACTTTCATTAAAAATGTTGATCAGGTGTTGTATCTGTTCTTCTATTGTCCGTTCTGACTGATTCAACTTAATAGCGAAACTTTATGAACAGAAGATAGTTGAAGCATGTTTTATAACAGTACGGCCCAAAGTATTTCAAAGACTCAAAGAAACCTATTTTTGTCCCTGCATCATGGTGTTACTCACTTCACCCACAGCGTAAGCAGTAAATCAGTTCTATGTCAAACAAGTGTAATACAGGCCGGAGGATTGTGCTGGTCCTCAGACACCAACCTATTATCACAGATTATTGTGAAATAGACACAAATTACTTATTCTAAATTCGTGAAAGGCACACGTAAAAGTCCACTTTTTCGTGTACAGTACATGATTTTGTATACAGTGCATTTCAATCCAACCCAGACACTGTGGAGAGCTGGAGGGCTGTTCAGCTTCCTCAGCCATGCAGGGCTGACAATATGGTCCATCAAGAGGTTTCTGTCTGTCCACAATAAAAGTACAGTCGATGCCAATTCTGGGCATGGTGACAAAAGCCCTGTTTATACCTGCCGTTAACATGCGTCCTTCATCCTGATCTTGTCCTGAGCTTGTCCTGATCTTGATCTGATCTGATCTTGTCTGTTTACACTTATAAGATCAGACCATAATCAGATCACAATGCGTCTTTGAATTGTCTACACTTGTCTAAAAATGTGGGCTCAATCAGAATGTGGACAAGATCAGGACAAAGGCTGCATGTTAGAACCAGGTATAAACGGGACTTTAGAGAGCACTGAGCATCTAAACTCCGACAAAACACAGGAAATGAAATGTGGTGTGTATTATATGTTGTTATGTGATGATGACACAATACTGCACTTTTTATATTCACTCTTTTTTGATCGGTTGGAAGATTTTTACGGATGATTTTGATTGGACAGAAGATATTTGAAAGTTGAAGAACAACTTTGAAGTATCTAGCATGAATTGTATATGAACAGGTAAAACATATGGCTACACACAATGAAGCTTTTTCAGACAGCACTTGTTATGTCCAAAAACCAGACTCTTTTGAAGGAGTTGTTTTCTCTGCCAGCATTCCAAGCTGACCAACAGGGTTGTATGACTAAATGGCATCAGGTCTGTTTTGGGAGAAGCCGCCGAGAGCGTGGGGAAGAGAGAAAGCGTGGGATGGGGTGAATAATGAAAAAGTGGAGGGGCTTAAGAAATGAATTGAGGCACATTAGAGGCAACCTGCTGGGACTGTACCGCTAAGTAAGGGGGATTTTTGTTTTTTTATCCTCAATTTAGGCCAATGTCCTGGTCCTTGGTGCAGGGTAAGCAGCGTGGGCCCAGTGCAATGGTGGGAGGGTGGGAGGGGCCTCACTCATTCTGCTGATTGGTGTTCCCCTCCCCTGGGGCAGTTGTGAGTAGGTGAGCCCCATCCACCCCCCCCACTCCACAGCCCCAAAAACCACCATGACACCTTCCTTTCACCTCCCTGCGCCTCGGAGCAGTTCCCTCTCCCCCTGGCTCTCTCTCATTGAGACATTTCTCCACATTGCCTGGATTAGGAACACTTTCACTTAGATCTATGTGGTTGCCCCACAGACAAAGAAACACTTGGGGACAGGATTAGTAGGATTAAAAGGGATTCACATATGTCCAGTTCAAGGAATTGGTATTCAAAGCTTTAAACTTTCAAATGCCACCAAGAGAGAGCAAAGAAGTCCAGCGCTTTTCTTTGCATTGCAGCACCTTTATGAGGGATGCTTTCTTTTCTATTCCAACAATGACATGGTGGGGGATTTTATTGCTGTGGAACACCAAGTAGAATATGAGATTGAGTTGTTTTTTTTGTAGCTGGCACTATTGGATGGATGATGCTTGTACCCCTCCAATTACTGTGCATTCAATTATTATTCTCCTCCATGACAAAGGAGTATACCCCTTTGAAGATAGGAACTATCTAGTGTTTTCTTAAACTTCAGTCATATTGTTCCCAGTATCTCCCATGTGTCTTATGATACTGCATCACAGAGCTGGTTACATTTCTATCGAATTCTATCGAGATGGTTTAATTTCTGTCTAGTTATCTTATAGATTTCAGTCATCCTTCCAATGGTTGTATACATTTGTGTCCAATATAATGCAGATGAAATCACAAATTAAGTGATAATGAGTGGTTTTTGTAAATGTGGTCATTTTCTAGACATTTGGACACAAGTTTTCATCAACAAGTTCTAAAGTTCTACATAAATATTTCTACAGGATAAGATTCACTGATGTGCATGCACTGCCATACATTCTGTTTCTAGGTTAAATGTATTTATTTTAAGGATGAACATTATTAACAACAATTATGACATAATTTATGACTAGAGGATTGGGGGTGTTATTATTATTGTTATTATTATTATTATCATTATTACTTGTATTATTACTTTTATAAGAATTATTATTATGCTGTTGAACATTTTCCTATTTACTTTTTAAATATCTTATTCAGTTAATGTTTTATGTTTTATGTATTGACTCAAGTTTATCACAATATTGCTGATACTCACCACCAATTAAATGAGACTTTAATATAAGGAGACATTATATTCCTCTTATAAAAGGACTGGAATTCCTATGTAGGCTAATGTAAATTGCATACTTGAAAAAAGTAAGTAAATAATCAGCCTATTAGCCTATAGCTAGGCCAATAAAAAGTTTTGCATTTTCTGTATGAATTGAACAGATATTTAATTTAAACTATACGCAATTCAAAGTTCAGAATGGTGGCATAATACGCTATAAAGGCCTACCACATGTACCACATGAGCAATATATTTAGGCCTAATGTAATATCAGTAGGCTATGCAGGCGTAGAGTATATGCCTACTAAAACCAACCACCTTAGAAAAAACGGGTTGCGTTGCTACATTTGGACATTTCATCTTCAAACCGACCTTTAGTTTTACCTCCAAATTTAGTAAGGCCCTTAATGAAATGTTTAGGGGTAAAAGGTAGGCCTATTACGTCTGTATTTTTACACACCGTATGTAGCAACAGGAATGACAACAGTAACAACATACCAACGATATAACATTGTTATTAATATAGACATAATAATAATAATGATAATATTTGTTGTTGTGGTTGTTGTTGTCATAATCAATTCAAAAATATTTTCTACATAATACTAAATCCTCTATTTAATAAGCAATGACACAGTATATGTGTGTGAATCATTTGTATAACTAAATGAAAACCACATGGAAGTTGAGTAGCCTGCCTACTCTGTTGCAGTGGTGCATCAAGCGTCCTGGCCCATTCCATTTCCAGCTTGGCCTCTGATCGGGATAACTATTTTTTGGGCTGTCATACATGGCCTATAATTGTGATGGTAGAATACATTAAAATCCTATCTAAATGTCATGTTATGGCAGGTGTATACGTAGGGCGGAAGGACATGTCACTTATAACAAATACAATCATGAGAGTCAAATAACATATAGGCAATGTTATGTGGATTCCTGCATGGCTGAAAATAGTAAGTAAGAGACGCAAGATTGGTCAAATCAGGTCAAACAGATGCATTTTCATACAGGATCTGAAAATGAATTCATGAACAAATAAAGTACACATTATAGCACGTTATAATGATAGCATATCATGAATTAGTCCAATTGATGTACGGGGAACGTGTGAGATAGGCTACCTTATTTGCTTTTATCAAATTCTAAATCAATATCTTATCCGTTTTCGCGAAGTTCCCTGGTTAACTGCTGATTAAGCTGAAACGTCATGAGGCTGAATAGACTTAGAATCGATTTGCTTATCAGGCTATTAATGTGGCATATGGGAATATATCATATTCTGTTGCTCGTGCGCAAAAATCACGATGGTTGTGCGTCGGTCATTGACAGTCTATCCTAAATGGCAGCGAAAACTCATCAATGTTATTCATTCTCTCTCGACAGCACGACAAAGTTAGATTGTGCATACTGCAAATCAACATATTTTCTAGCGATTTAGAGAATATAGTAGCCGATCCCAAACACACAATCAATAAAACACGATGCATGACTAGGCTCCACCACATGTCAAGTTTTCCCGAATTTGAGTGATACACAGTTGTAATAAAATCATTTAAAAAATGCATTACAAACAAAGTGAAGCTGATCAAACAATACTTTCAAACTAACCCGTTATTATTTCTAGAGAGCCGCAGAGAGTTTTCAAGTTGTCTTGGTTTCAGATGATCCAGGACTGAAGTGTTCCCCCCACGGTGGCATTACAATGAATAGGAATAGATGTCCCTTTGGTCAATGGGACAGTCAAAGGACACCGCCCTGTATAATAATGGGGACGTCATCCTAACAAGACCATTATGAAATGAATAGGAGGGCTCCTTTTGTTTCCCTTCGCTCAAGCAGCACTATAAATACTCCGAGCGCTCTTTTACTTCACCACAGAGCAAGAGGTGCACCCGCGAGATACGATTAAGCGCAGCTATCCGGCCAACAAGCCCACTGTGTCGACTCCTTCGTTGTTACCTACACCTCCTTCCCAAAAAGAGGACGGAACTCAAACGACAGAATCAGGTGATCGAGTGTGACTTAAACACAGGGCAGAGATAGAGAGGGAAGCAGCGACCTCCTACCCAAACCGAGCTAATAAAATGCATTCTGACTCCAGCTCGAGCAGATCTTCCTCACCAGACATGGATGGGATGTATCTCAGAGACCACCTCAATTCAGTGTCCTCGACGCAGAACGAACTCCTCCAGAAGATGACGAGCGAGCACCTTTCCAGGCACGGGGAAAAGTCACCTGGTGGGAGCAAGTACAAACTCAAGAAGCAGGTGTCCGAGCAAGAGATTCAGCATCTGCGGCTGAAAATCAACGGACGGGAGCGCAAGAGAATGCACGACTTGAACCTGGCGATGGACGGCCTCCGGGAAGTTATGCCGTATGCACACGGTCCGTCCGTGAGAAAGCTGTCGAAAATTGCCACTCTCCTGCTCGCCAGAAACTACATCCTGATGCTCAACAGCTCCCTGGACGAGATGAAAAGGCTGGTTGGAGAAATCTACGGCGGACATCATTCTACGTTCCACTGCGGGACAGTGAGCGGGCACTCTGGCAACCCGGCGCATCAGGTGCATCCGCTGCTCGGGAGCGCGCTGTCCTCGTCCACATCCTCCACCCTCACCACCACTTTACCGGGACTAACCTCCATCCGAGCACCTCATTCCCTAATGAAGAGTGCCCCTGCACCCCCGCTTCAACTCGGCAGCGGTTTCCAGCACTGGTCAGGTTTACCTTGCCCGTGCCCCATATGTCAAGTACCTCCACCCCCTCATATTCCTATCAGTTCAGCGGGACTGACGAGACTTACAAGTGAAAACAAGGACTTGATGAAGTAATTTGGGACATCCGATACAGAATGGTGTCAACGTGTACAGTAAATTGTGAATTGGACATGAAGAATTGACCTCAATGCATGCATTGTTTGTCTGTTTATTTGTTTTGCGTATGAGATACCCTAAATATCCTCCTTGTAACAAAGACCTTGTGAAAATACTTTTTTCAAGGTAAAACTTTTGCCGGTTATTTGGTGTCACCAGAGATGCATTCACACAGTGTACATATGTTTCTTTGTGAAAAAAACGTTCTAAAACATTAAGCTGGAGATGTCTGAATGTAACCTTAACGTTTCGAGCGCTGAAGGTGATCGTAGCACAACATACTTGCTGATCCGAAAGGGTGAAGAAAGTTGCATGCAGATGTAATATTTTAGTTTTTGACATCATTTGTGAAAGTGAAGAATGTCATTTCCTTGTAACAAGGATGGTGAAATCGCATTCTACAGTGTATGAAAATTGTATGATTATATATTTAGTTCGAAAAAGGTTGAAATTATATGGATCTTGATGACTCCATAGAATTCTGAAAATACGTTTAGCTTTTGTGTCGTTATTCTGTGTCCATTTGTATGTAGAACTTATTTAGCATGGCTTCAGAACAACTAAAGCATGATTGTTTTGCTGGAAAAAATGTGTTATGCCCATAGACCTTGCATCTTTATTTTTGTACATTCTTGATGATTGATGAAATATTTATTATTGCCCAGTGTTCCTGGATGAAATTTCAATAAAACTGATATAATGAACCATATATGTTGCTTTGTCTGTCCATGCCATGCCATAATTGATCTAATACGGCCTCAATTAAGGACATTTATTCCTGTGGATTATTTATTAATGGTTTTAAAGCCATTTCTAAATATACGTTTGGTCTAGTAGCCTACTATGGATGCCTTGAGTGATTGGAATCATGCAGTCTGCCAACAATGTCTGAATTTTAATATCACTTTTTAATAATTATGTAGACTGTGGCCTAACATAGCTATAGACTGTATACAACGTTTTTATACAGTCTATAGATAGGCTATGTTAGGTCTACATAAGAGGTAGGCCTAATGATTGCTTAACGTAGGGTACTTGCTAACTTTTATGTGTTTCTGTTAATTCATTGTGGTGTAGTGAGAGCAAATTATTTGTTTTGCAGGCTGGCAATAAAATTATCTAGTGCAGTTGGCAATGTTTACAAGTGGGCCTAATACAATCTGTGGTATGAACGTCCACTAGATTTCGCAAGTGCAGAAATAGAAGAGGAAGGAGTTCTGAATACACATTACACCCATGGGGGTTGGAAGAGTTTTGATGGAGTTCTGAATACACATTACACCCATGGGGGTTAGAAGAGTTTTGTTGTAGCAACTAACACCAGTAGAAACGTTGCTTAAACATCTGGAAGCATCTGCAGAAAAGTGTGGGCATTCTCCTTGATTGCCTTTGGATTTTTGACCCAATATTCCCTTTCTCCAGAAGACATTTGCCATTTACCACAAATGAACCACAAATGAACTTTCCCAGTATTTATCCTCATACTGAAAATAATCTTTATTAGGCTAATCTTTATCAGTAGGCTAGAAAATAAATATACTCTACATATATCTAAAATGTTATACTTATCAACATAATTATTAGACCATAATTTTATTGATCACATCTGAATGCACATTTGAACCATCATGTACATTGATCGATCTATACTGTATGTAGCCTACCTAGATAAACACATTTTCTGTCCAGAATTATACAAAATCCTAATGTTTGCATTATTGTGATGACAGAAATGCTTAGAGAGAGTAGGCCTATCGATCTAAACACCCGAGAATGAATGGTGATGCACAATACATTTTAGGCTTAACTTTCTCAAAACATTATTACGTACTTTCATTGTTAACTCCAATTTCATGATATTTTAATAACATCATGATATTTATCATAATTGCACATCCCAACACCACCCCCACTTCTAACTGTTGATATTAGGCCTACTTCTTATAACAATAACTCAACCATTTGAATAGGCCTACAGTAGCCTTACTAAGAATCTATAAATAATCAATGTAAATATAATGAAATGTCCGATATGCCTAGGCCTATATTTTAAACAAATAATTTACTAATACGACATATTTCTGATCATACAATGTGCTCAAATTATTTCATAATTAGATGCGCGTTATGGAACTGTTGATTCCTTAAATTATACATGAGCCTCCATGGGATCAGAAAGCGCTTTGGCATGTCCCCGGAGTCCTTTCACTGGCGTATCGCAGATCAGATAGGCAGCAACAGAATGTATGTTTGTGGAGATTACAAGTTAATTGTTCATGGGGGAATGTGGATCGAAACACATCAGAAGACTTCGTTGGGATTACAGGATCCTAAATGCAAAAGATTATGCATTCAGTAGCCATTCTTCGAGCATGTAAATGAGCCAGTAAGCCTTTTGTAACTTTGTCGTTGGAAAGCTCAAGTTCTTTCCTCGTAGTAACTGATGTAGGTTGGGAGAATAAAAGGGGGAGTTCATCTTACACTTTGTTTGACGGATACAAACAGTTACGGTTAGACTGTCCATGCCAGATGGTGTTTATATAGACGTGTTGCAATGCCCCATCAAAACGAAGCTTTTAAATATTTTGTTCTCAAGATGGTGCCAGAGAAGGATTCTGCCTGGCAGTAATCTTATAATCATGAGATATGGTAAAAAACTAAAAAAAAACAATTTAGTTTATCAGTTCAGATTTATCATGCAGTAAAGAACATTTACAATCCAGTGGCGTGAGAAAAATGTGCCAGCAGTTATTTAATAGCTTAATCTGTTGCTCTGCGAAGTAGTCTTAAAATTATGATATTGCTAATATTCATTGATACTTGCTTGCTAGGCATACTTTATGATAAAGTATAAAGTATGCCTAGCAAGCAAGTATCAATGGATATTAGCAATATCATACATGCGTGTGAATATTATTATGTGCAGTTCTACCATCACTACTGCAACATAAGTAGTAACATTGACCTTAATCCAAATTGGGAGTTCACGTGCATACAATTTTGTAAATGTTTCCAGAAAATATATTGGACTCATATGGATAATCTGACCTTTGTATATAATAATGAATGTATATCATGAATACATTTCAAACATGTTGTGTGATTACCCTTGAGAGTCTGGACAAAAAGGGACACAACTCTCACTCAGACACAGATGTTATGATGTTTAACCCTCACTCCTCCAACATATTTTACAGACATGGATTACCAACAAGAAGAAACTATTGGAAAAAGCAACAATAATAGCAACATATTAACTTATTTCTTATCATAAAGGCCCAATGCAGTCAAAAACGTAATTTTCCTGTGTTTTATTTATATTTTTACACTATGAGGTTGGAATAATACTGTGAAAATTGTGAAAATGATAATAATGCCATTTTAGTGTAAGAGCTGTTTAGTGGGATGGTTTTGGCCTGCCAGGTGACATCACCAGGTGGTAAATTAGTTAATAGACAAATAAGAAAGAGAGTTCCAAACTTCTCTGCCAATAACAGTTAGTTTTAATTTTCCCTTCCCCACTCAGTCCACTCACAGACAGTCCTAGCAAAATTCTTGCTTGAAAAATGTGTCTTTGCTAAGAAGCTATTTTTGTTTATTTTGACCATTTAAACTGAAAACAATCACAGTAAAGTACTTAATTGTTACCCAGAAATGATTTTATATTGAGATAAAAACGGCTGCATTGGACCTTTAACATCATTGGACATGTAAACAATGTTATCTGAAATAAAATATAACCAAAAACAGACAGTTATTTTAGCAAAATTACAGTTAATTAGCATATTATGTAAAACAAACATATACATTTTCCCTTATAATGTGTCGCTTCTTTCAGAAGTACAACCCACATTAGTACTAAAACACTGATTTACTATCATTTGATTATAGTATCATCTATTTTTCAGAATTTTGAAGAAAATATAGACTTTGTCATATTTATTTGGTAAAAACGACTGCTATATAATGGGGCAGTACACCAAAATATATGTAATTATATGGGTAAAAAGTTAGTAATCCATTGATCCTGAGAGATAGTGACAAAAAATATGTCTTAGTTTTCTTTACTTACTTACCCCACAGAAGCTTTAGCATCGCTTTTAGCAAACCAATGGGAGTGTTAGGGGCTAATGAGCTATGGCAGCATTCTTCAAAAAACATGCCCAAATCCTCAATGTCACTTCAAACCAAATGTTATAGCAACCAAAATGTAATTACAAGGATATTATAGGAATTCTCAATAGAATAACAGTTTGTAGCAGAATACACACCAATACAGCACTATGTGTACATTCAGAGAATAGCTGGATTCTGTATTGCATTTCTATCAAGTATTCATACCTCTTACATATTTTTTCATGAGCTGTTTGGACAGCAACTAAGCTTACATTTAAGGTCATTTTGAGTTTCTATACAGTCACATCTGCTATAGAACAGGTATAACCATATGTATGTACATAAGGGGCTCCAGCTCTGCAGGTGATCTGTCTATCTGGTCAAAATCACTGATACAGATCCCCCTCCACCCTCTGAGGGTATGGATAACTTGGTATTATGTCTCCAGAAAACCTAACTCAAATAAAGGTCTTATTGTTAAAAATACTATAGGTGGAAATAGGCGATACAGAAACAAATTGATACAGAAACACAAAAAAAGAATTTAAATTGAATAAGAAAAAGTGGCTTGACAGTCATGGAAAATTGGAAGGATTGAATAAAACACCTTTGAGACACAGTATGATCAAAAATATGCCTCTGGGGTCAAAATGACCCCAGTCAGTTGCTTGAGGGTTAAGATATGAGTACTCTTCTAATTTTTTGAGAGTTTGTTTGAGAGTCTGTTTGAATTTCTTTGTTTTGCCATTTATTCAGACATTATCTCTGTGAGATTGTGGAGGAAAACTCTAGGTAATTACATCGGCCTAATAACCTATTTGGTTGCTATGAATTAGATGTTACTTAGTAGTTTTCTCTCCATGTAACTGCCTTTGTTTTCTTTAATTACAGTTTTGCAGCTAATAAAATCCCTCCCTGCAGGAGATTCATCAGATATGCTGATTGTCATGATGATAACACCTCTGTGAACAAAAGTAGTTTTGTTTATAGCAAGTGCTGCTGTGGTAGAACAGTGATGCATGGGAAGTTCTACTTTAAAAAGCAATGCTCGTGAGGGAGGTGAAGATTCACAGTTTTCCCATACAAAAAATAATGAATGTACTTTGATTATTTGTTTTTGATTTAGACAATGCAGGTTGGACAACTTTTATTAACTGTAAAAAAAATAACACAAGGGCTGTATATGAAGCCAGTAGATATTATTTTCTTACTTCTTAGTTGTTCAGGTTTACAATTATTTGGCTGAAAGAGTGAGACAGATAGAGATTCACTGAACCACACTAGCTATTCTATTGGTGCTTATTCAGAACCAGCCAGATTGGGAGCCTAAAAAGCCTTAAAACCACATAAGGGTCACTAAAGAACCAATGAGGAGGACTTTCATGCTCCCAAGTAATTTCTTGAAGGCTTTAACTGAAAAGACGACCGTGCTAACTATTCCCATTCTTTTCAGCAGTGACAAATGGCCAGTCATCTTCAGTGGACACACCTGTTACTGGAAACACTCCACATTATACACTTTGAGAGTGGCCTTGTTAAGATCAGATTCCCCTCAAAGGTTCCGCACAATAGATATGCATGCTAACAATGCTGCTGGCCCAGAGCTAAAAGCTCTGCGTCAAAGCAGGGCTTGTGCCGGGCAACACTGGGGGCTGCAATTGAAAATACATTTCAGTTGAATAAGGGGCATTGGCTGCATCAGAGGAGCTGCTGCCCCCTCAGAACAAAAGCAGTTGTGGGGATAAGTTATTGACTCCAGTGACAGGGTGAATGCAGTTCATTATGTCTGCCAGTTCTTGTGCACTCTGAGTCTGTCTGGGGTCTGAATTAGGTGGCAGGTGCAGCAGCTATTGCCTCTCGGCCCCAGGGGAATGCCTGTCATCAGCTGATTTCATAGACAAATAATTATCCCATATAGCCAAAACAGAAAGCATATTTCCATCATAAGCACATTTTGACACAGCCATTAGTGTCGGAGCTCATTTGCATGTTAATTGTGCAGTTAGAGAGGTAATGTTGACGTTTCCCTTTTTCAAGGTTTGATTGGAGGGAAAATGGAACTAGGAAATGTGTTCTATGCTTGTTCAATTGTTGGGTTGGTCATAAGATCTTGTTTACTCAATTTAGAGGATTGGTGGATTTGTGAAAGGATCATAATTAATAATTCCCCCAGAGCCTGTCAGCATCACAAAAAATCTAACAGTGATGCATAGTCATATTTAGAAATGTCAATGCTTTCTGACAGTAATGTAACTCAAATATAAACTACTGCCATATTTACATTTACATTGCACAAGCTAATGTAGCGAGAGCATGGGACTATAAGGTTCTATCTGCAAAAAGATGATTCTGAGATAATTGGGTTTAAAGTACCGAACCCTCATTGGTTTGAATGGTGTCAGCAATTTTGATCTTCTATTCTTTAGAACTTAACAACATTAATTGGGATATATAGGTAGAGAACATGGAACAGAACAAGGCTATGTAAATAACTATATTTTGACAAAAATGCTGATATAACCTTATAGTCCCAAGCTCTCGATAGGGCCTAATATAGGACCTAGCAATTCTGGGTGACTCATAACTGGCATTTATGTGATTTATGGAGAATTATGTTTATGATAGATATTATTGATACATTGATACCTTTACAGTCAAATAACGGATTCTGCCAGACTTCTGAGGCATTTTCACTGCAAAATGGGGGTGATCATCTCACTCAAGTCCATGGAACCAGTCAACCAGACACATGCTAGAATAGCAGGCTGTTTACACACTTCCAACAAAACATCCAAGTCGGCTTTGGTGTCAGTTTTGTGTAAATACAGAAGAGAGAGAAATCAAGCTACCGTTTCTGTGAGCAGTAATGTCCTCCCACAGTGTCTGACAGATGGCGTTCACTAGTTGGCCATAAATGGCTGTCACAGAGTGTTTGTCTGTCTGCCAGTAGCCTATGGTTAAGGGACTCCCTGGGAGAATGTTACTGTCCTGACACCGCTGAAAACGAACTGTCCTTGATTGTCAACCACAGACAACCATGGCCCTCGCGCCACCCCAACCTTCTGGCCAGAAAGGCTAGGTTGGGGGAGCAGGTGCAGAGAGGAGAGATATATCTATTTAAATCATAGGCCACCACATGCTTAAAATCTGCCCTGAATAAAGCCACTCTGCATGATGATATTGGGGACATGTTCAACATAAAACAAGATTTTTGTACTGTCTGTGTTCAATAAAGGTAATCAACGGGAGAGTCTTTGCTGAGTGATTATCCGTAATTTCCCAAGGTTTATTACCCGGAATAAAAATATAGATTTTCCTCTTATCCTTTTCAGCAAAGGATCATCATTGTAAGGTAGCGGGGCTCATTTCCAATTATCATAGGACACAACACGACTCATGATCACCTGAGTATCTGATGACTATATCAATACAGACAATCAAAAGAGTGTATTCATGTACATCAAACAGAACTTTGTTTGTTGAAAGCATTTCCTCATTATCACAGCCTTGGACATTAGTGAGACAGAGCGTTTAGTCTCAGTGATCCATCATGTGTGTGTAGGGTGAATCAGAGTAGACAGAAGGTGGAGGGACATTCCCCAGAGAGGGGAGAGGAGGGAGAAGGGGTAAGGGGGTAGAGGGGGTGCCCGTGGGCAGTGGTCTGTGTGCCAGCTCCTAGCCTGGCAGAGGGCACCGTGGCTTGGCCCCACTCAGCAGGAAGTTGCTGTGTGACAAAGTGAAACATGGACGTGTGAGGAGCAAGCCATCACTGTGTCCAAGAACACAGAAGTTAAACGGGCACGGCAGATACAAAGAAGTCCATACATTTTATATATGGAGAAAATAGATTGAATAAATTAATTTGAACTGATGAGACTAAAATGAATCAGAACTTTTGAATCAATTATGTTTTTAACCTTTTGAGGGTCTCCTACTAGATCTAGGGTCCACCATCTCCAAAATCTTAAATCTAAGCTTACTTACAGCACTGGAAGACTGGGGAGTATGACATGCTCAGTAATCCCTCAAATCTCCTACGCAAGTCATTGGGGCCGGGGACCACAGGTACCCTTAAGATACAGAAAAAATTGAGATGATTTCCGATTAGGGAAGCGTATGGATTTTATCCCTAGAGGGGATATGATTTCAAAATACATCAGATTGAACAGAATTGATACAGTGAATAGTTAATCACACACACACACACACAAAGGCTAGTCTGGACCACTAATTAGGGGCCGAATGGCAGGGTCCTCTTGTAGCTCCTTCAGCTGACACATCTCATTGGCTTCTATAATGAGGAAGCTGTTTAGCAGGGAGACGGCTGATGCGCTGACAGCTTGGCAAAATGTGCTTGCCTTAGCGCCACATGATGCTTATGGAAATGAGGCGGATGCAGATGGGACCGTGAGGGCCCGTGATCAAACCACATTGACTTGATGGGAGTTTACCGTGTGTGGACAGTTAAGGTATGGTGAGATTCAGGTAAGGGAGAGAGCGCTGTCGGCTCAGTCGTGGCTCTATCAAACAGGCAGAGCTTATTTAATAGCAGCCATGCGCCAACACCACAGTCCCTCCTTACCCTCATCTCACTTAACTCCATCTCACGTCTCTTGGCAGAGCGGCAGTTGGCAAGCCTCACCAAAGTAATCATGTGCCAAAGTGAGTCCGTCACAGTTGGTGATTTTGATCAATTTCAACTTAAACAACGGACAGACAGCTTGCTGCAACAAACAAACATGTAAATATATGTCAACACATTTGTATGAGTTGGAAAGGCTGCTTTTAAAGGGGAAGACACTAGATTGATACCAACAGCCACTTTATCAGATGATAACTATGATCTGAATGACAGTGTATTGATTATAAAGTGATTCCGCTTTCATCCAGAGTGCACACTGTTGGGAGAGAGGGACCACACAGCCCATGCATCATTATAAATCCTAAATGTTGAATGGAGAGCTAGGAGCAGTGAACAGAGCTAATTATAGGCAGGAATTAACAGTGGTATGAAAACAGAAGCGACAGCACCAGTGGTCTGCATGCAGCATAGCAACGAGAGCCCTGACGTCTGGATGGGCCAGTCATCATATGGACAAATCACAACTGATCTGGGGATGTAATGGCTGCCAGATGTTAGCGCTTTGTACCAAATGGCTCTCCTGGGAGCTCACCTAATCTGTGAGGAGACATCACATGGGGGGGATGTAGCGTATGTTTGTGTGTGTGTGTTTGTGTGAGAGAGAGAGAGAGAGAGAGAGAGAGAGAGAGAGAGAGAGAGAGAGAGAGAGAGAGAGAGAGAGAGCGAGAGAGAGAGAGCGAGAGAGAGAGAGAGAGAGAGAAAGAAAGATGAAAAATGAAAGCTATGGAGTAAGTGGAGTTAAGAGTGCTAGAAGCCTACTTATCAAATATGAAATCGATCCCACACTTACTTTTACTTTAAAAAAAGTAAAACCTTTACTAGACATTCTCTAATTTGAATTAACAATCAAGAGTTAAAAAATAAAGACATGGATGTTTACCAGTCGTCAAGCCCCGCTATGTTCCCAAGCTGTGGTTTGGTTTATTGAGCCCTGTGGACGGGTAGTACAGCAGTCAGTATGGTTGCAGCATGGCACTCTCATTGTCTTCCCTCTCACAGCAATGAGAGATGTTATAGTATGGGTGGAATTAGCTTGATGCCTCTATCTAACCTGCTATGGTAAAGGTAGCAGATGTTGGCTGATAGGTGTTGGATGCTGTGATGGAATCCAGCAGCTGGTCAACATGACACTGCCAATCAGGGAGGATAGTGACACACTGCTATAAAAAGGCCCTGATCCAAGAATTTGGCATGTAAAGTGTCACGTTATTTGTAGGTGGACATGCATTATGCCTACATAAACTCTTTGTAATGCCCACATTACCATCCGACTCAATTATGAGTACTAGTCTGGTAGCTTAGTGGTTAAGAGCGTTGTGCCAGTAACCGAAAGGTTGCTGGTTCTAATCCCTGAGCCGACTAGGTGAAAAATCTGTCGATGTGCCCTTGAGCAAGACACTTAACCCTAATTGCTCCTGTAAGTCGCTCTGGATAAGAGCGTCTGCTAAATGACTAAAATGTAAATGTAGTCTATAAAATCTAGAAGATGTTTCCTCAAGTTGTTTTGACCTGCAAGAGTGACTACAAAACACATCCATCATGGCCCAGCCTAGTTTGGATAGGAAGTCATCAGTAACTGGAGAGAGGGTATTCATCGACACACTTGCATTTCAACTTGGTTGTTTTGGTCCTCCTCTCAGGCCTGGTGAGAGGGCTCACCAGTGGTGGAAAAAGTACTCAATTGTCATATTTGAGTAAAAGTACTGATACCTTAATAGAAAATGACTCAAGTAAAAGTGAAAGTTACCCAGTAAAATAGTACTTGAGTAAAAGTTTAAAATATACTTAAGTATCAAAAGTAAATGGAATTGCTAAAATATTCTTATATTTCAAAAGTAAAAGTATAAATCATTTCAAAATCCTTATATTAAGCAAACCAGATGGCACAATTCTAAGTATTTTTTTTTACATTTACAGATAGCCAGAGGCACACTCCAACACAATTTACAAACGAAGCATTTGTGTTTAGTGAGTCCACCAGATCAGAGGCAGTAGGGATAACCAGGGATGTTCTCTTGATAAGTGCATGAATTTGACTATTTTCCTGTCAAAATGTAATGTGTACTTTTCAGTTCCAGGGAAAATGTATGGAGTAAAAAGTATATTATTTCTTTAGGAATGTAGTGAAGTAAAAGTAAAAGTTGGCAAAAATATAAATAGTAAAGTAAAGTACAGACACCCCAAAAAACGACTGAAGTAGTACTTTAAAGTGTTTTTACTTAAGTACTTTACACCACTGGGGCTCACCATGGAGCACCCTCTCTCCACAAGCAGAGGATATGCGACAAGGTGTCCACTGTCACTTTCTGACAGGGGGGACTCCAAGCTTCAAATGTCCTGCGATGCCTCATCACTCAAACCTCTCATCCGTTCTGAGCCATTGGTCTGTCAGAAAGGGACTCCCCCATCTGTCGCTATCCCTGTCACTCAGGGGGCAGGACACAGCCTGATTATCCCATTAGAAAGCCATTAAGTGGCCTTAAATGTAAAACACCATCTCCACTGGATCCTAATGTTATTGGAAGCTGCATGTGAATACATGCTCCAGACCCCATGGTGTTGCAGGCTCAGCCTGAGGAAGCTCTGTGCAGTTCTGTCACCACTCCAGACAATGAGCCAAAATGGCACACTTCTCTCTTGTGTTGTTGGTCTGCTGAGGTTTAATACCACTTCACACATCTGCCACACAGGACACTACAGCATGTCACTTCCTTTTTAACAGCCAGGCTCAGTAGATGGACTCAATGAGCAGATACAGATGTAGGATCCTAATTTGAGCCAGTTTGCTACAGCAGGAAAAAAATCCTGCAGCAACAGGAAATTATAATTATTATGTGGATTATAATAAAATGACATTTTTGTAGGGGTTGATACATTTTTTGTAAAGGGAAAATCAAGTCTGAAATTTCAAAGCAGAAATTACAAACTTTAGAAGCCTTTTTAAACCTCAAATACCCTACAAGTTCTCCTGCAAAATGGTGATCAAATTAAGATCCTATATCTGTAGAGATGTTTGCAGTATGCCCAGGTATTCAAAGGAGCTGGGCAGCTATGTGTTTAAAGATTTTGCTTTAACAAGTTTTCTTCTTTTCAGAAAAGTTCTACATTTATGAGCCTGTTTCATTTACTTGTTTCCATGGCAGTGCATTTTAAACTGCCACTTTATAATTATACATACTCAGACAATTCTATCTAAATCTCAAAATATACACTACCGTTTAAATGTTTGGGGTCACTTAGAAATGTCCTTGTTTTCCATGAAAACATACATGAAATGAGTTTGAATAGGAAATATAGCAAAATGAATAGGAAATGTAGTCATTGACAAGGTTTAAAATAATGATTTTTAATTGAAATAATAATTGTTTCCTTCAAACTTTGCTTTTGTCAAAGAATCCTCCATTTGCAGCAATTACAGCCTTGCAGACCTTTGGCATTCTAGTTGTCAATTTGTTGAGGTAATCTGAAAAGATTTCACCCCATGCTTCCTGAAGCACCTCCCACAAGTTGGATTGGCTTGATGGGCACTTCTTACGTACCATACGGTCAAGCTGCTCCCACAACAGCTCAATAGGGTTGAGATCCGGTGACTGTGCTGGCCACTCCATTATAGACAGAATAACAGCTGACTGCTTCTTCCCTAAATAGTTCTTGCATAGTTTGGAGCTGTGCTTTGGGTCATTGTCCTGTTGTAGGAGGAAATTGGCTCCAATCAAACGCCGTCCACAGAGTATGGCATGACGTTGCAAAATGGAGTGATAGCCTTCCTTCTTCAAGATCCCTTTTACCCTGTACAAATCTCCCACTTTACCACCACCAAAGCACCCCCAGACCATCACATTGCCTCCACCATGCTTGACAGATGGCATCAAGCACTCCTCCAGCATCTTTTCATTTGGTCTGCGTCTCACAAATGTACTCTTTGTGATCCGAACACCTCAAACTTCGATTTGTCTGTCCATGACACTTTTTTCCAACCTTCCTCTGTCCAGTGTGTGTGTTCTTTTGCCCATCTTAAACTTTTCTTTTTATTGGCCAGTCTGAGATATGGCTTTTTCTTTGTAACTCTGCCTAGAAGGTCAGCATCCCGGAATCACCTCTTCACTGTTGACGTTTAGACTGGTGTTTTGCGGGTACTATTTAATGAAGCTGCCAGTTGAGGACCTGTGCGGCGTCTGTTTCTCAAACTAGACACTGTAATGTATTTGTCCTCTTGCTCTGTTGTGCACCGAGGCCTCCCACTCCTCTTTCTATTCTGGTTAGAGCCAGTTTGCGCTGTTCTGTGAAGGGAGTAGTACACAGCGTTGTACAAGATTTTTGAGCCTGTAATCGAACCCACAATTGCTGATGCTCCAGATACTCAACTAGTCCCAAGAAGGCCAGTTTTATTGCTTCTTTAATCAGCACAACAGTTTTCAGCTCTGCTAACATAAATAAAAAAAAAAAGGGTTTTCTAATGATCAATTAGCCTTTTCAAATCATAAACTTGGATTAGCAAACACAACGTGCCATTGGAACACAGGACTGATGGTTGCTGATAATGGGCCTCTGTACGCCTATGTAGATATTCCATAAAAAATCAGCCGTTTCCACCTACAATAGCCATTTACAACATTAACAATGTCTACACTGTATTTCTGATCAATTTGATGTTATTTTAATGGACAAAAAAATTGCTTTTCTTTTCGAAAACAAGGAAATGTCTAAGTGACCCCAAACTTTTGAACGGTAGTGTACATCTACATAGTGCCTGTATTAATTTATTGTGTCAGTCTGTCCGGACACAATACAGTAAGAAGCAACACAAAGTGACTGACAATGACAGTTTACCAATAATACACACAGATGATACAACATGGGATGAGCCTGGCTGGGGCATAAGGCAACAGCTTGGGACATCTCCCAAAAACAGGAAGGCTAGGTGACACGAGGCACCACTGTCACTTTCTGACAGTGAAGACCAGCAGCCATCTAAAGGACTGTCATGATTCACCTCCTCACATCCAACCTGATCAATCAGTCAATCAGCGAGAGAGACCAATTCCATTCTCTCCATCGGTCTTTATCCAGGCAGAGAAAAGAACATGATCTCCCTATTAGCAGCTCATTAAAGGTAGGGATACAGTCTCCACTCTCTCCAGATCACATTGTTAAGAGGGCCATTTGAATACCTGTGTGGGTCTTTGTTCATGAGCCCTGGCCCAGGGAGCTCCTATGTTATGCACAGGGCTGCTGTGGTCTTAGATGGGGTTGATCCAGGGTCATCCATCACCTACTGTCAATGTTGTCACCTCCTAGAGAGATCAGTGCCCCTCCCAGAGACTACACACACACACACACACACACACACACATACGACTGTCAGTAGTTTTAATCCGATGGAGAGGGGGCTATGAGGACAGGCCTGCTGCCACACCCTCCCGCCCCCCATTGCTGTCTTGAAACATTCATGGATGAATTGTTCACACTTTTATAACTGTGTGGCGATGTGAACTCTGCTGCACCATCCCCACGTCGAAGTCGCTACTCAAATGCCTTCTCCACCGCGCCAAACACAAATGGAACTCAACAAACTGTGTCATGTTTGTAGCGCTTGCTTATGAGTGCACACATACATTTCTGCTACTACTGTAGTTACATTGCTAAGACAACTTATTGATAAAACATTTTAACCGTCTATTGATTCATGTTCAAGTATCATTGCTATTCCAACCTGTGTTTGTTGTTCGCCATCTCCTGTTGTGTTGTTCATTATGTTGTGTTTTGACTTTTGTGTCTCATATCCTTTTTATATCTAGACAAAACCTGTAACCTTTACCATACAGCCTTCTCTTTATACCGCCTTCTTTATACCACCTTCTCTATACCGCCTTCTCTTTATACCGCCTTCTTTATACCGCCTTCTCTTTATCGCCTTCTTTATACCAGCTTCTCTTTATACCGCCTTCTCTTTATACCGCCGTCTCTATACCGCCTTCTCTTTATACCGCCTTCTCTTTATACCGCCTTCTCTTTATACTGCCTTCTCTTTATACCGCCTTCTTTATACCGGCTTCTCTTTATACCGCCTTCTCTATACCGCCTTCTCTTTATACCGCCTTCTCTATACCGGCTTCTCTTTATACCGCCTTCTCTATACCGGCTTCTCTTTATACCGCCTTCTCTATACCGCCTTCTCTTTATACCGCCTTCTTTATACCGTCTTCTCTATACCGCCTTCTTTATACCGCCTTCTCTTTATACCGCCTTCTCTTTATACCGCCTTCTTTATACAGCCTACTTCATACAGTCTACTTTATACCGCCTTCTCTGTATACCGCCTTCTTTATACCGCCTTCTCTCTATACTGCCTTCTTTATACCGCCTTCTCTTTATACCCCCTACTTCATACAGTCTACTTTATACCGCCTTCTCTTTATACCACCTTCTCTCTATACCACCTTCTTTATACCGCCTTCTCTTTATACCGCCTTCTTTATACTGCCTACTTCATACAGTATACTTTATACCGCCTTCTCTTTATACCATCTTCTCTCTATACCACCTTCTCTATACCGCCTTCTTTATACCGCCTTCTCTTTATACCACCTTCTGTTTATACCGCCTACACACAGTCTACTTTATACTGCCTTCTCTTTATACCTCCTTCTTTATACCGCCTACTTCATACAGTCTACTTCATACAGCCTTCTCTTTATACCACCTTCTCTTTAAACCGCCTTCTCTTTATACCACTTTCTTTCTACCGACTACTTCATACAGTCTACTTTATACCGCCTTCTCTTTATACCGCCTTCTCTATACCGCCTTCTTTATACCGGCTTCTCTTTATACCGCCTTCTCTATACCGCCTTCTCTTTATACCGCCTTCTCCATATACCGCCTTCTCTTTATACCGCCTTCTCTTTATACCGCCTTCTCTTTATACCGCCTTCTCTTTATACTGCCTTCTCTTTATATGGCCTTTTCTTTATACCGCCTTCTCTATACTGCCTTCTTTATACCGGCTTCTCTTTATACCGCCTTCTCTATACCGCATTCTCTTTATACCGCCTTCTCTTTATACCGCCTTCTTTATACCACCTACTTCATACAGTCTACTTTATACTGCCTTCTCTTTATACCACCTTATTTATACCACCTTATTTATACCGCCTTATTTATACCGCCTTCTCCTTATACCGCATTATCTATACCGCCTTCTCTTTATACCACCTTCTCTTTATACCGCCTTCTTTATGCCGCCTACTTCATACAGTCTACTTTATACCGCCTTCTCTTTATACCGCCTTCTTTATACCGCCTTCTCTCTATACCGCCTTCTTTATACCGCCTTCTCTTTATACCGCCTACTTCATACAGTCTACTTTATACCGACTTCTCTTTATACCACCTTCTCTCTATACCGTCTTCTTTATACCGCCTTCTCTTTATACCGCCTTCTTTATACCGCCTACTTTATACCGCCTTCTCTTTAAACGACCTTCTCTCTATACCACCTTCTCTATACTGCCTTCTTCATACCGCCTTCTCTTTATACCGCCTTCTTTATACCACCTACTTCATACAGTCTACTTTATACTGCCTTCTCTTTATACCACCTTCTTTATACCACCTTATTTATACCGCCTTCTTTATACCGCCTTCTCCTTATACCGCATTAGCTATACCGCCTTCTCTTTATACCACCTTCTCTTTATACCACCTTCTTTATGCCGCCTACTTCATACAGTCTACTTTATACCGACTTCTCTTTATACCACCTTCTCTCTATACCGTCTTCTTTATACCGCCTTCTCTTTATACCGCCTTCTTTATACCGCCTACTTTATACCGCCTTCTCTTTAAACCACCTTCTCTCTATACCACCTTCTCTATACCGCCTTCTTCATACCGCCTTCTCTTTATCAATCAATCAATTTTATTTTATATAGCCCTTCTTACATCAGCTAATATCTCGAAGTGCTGTACAGAAACCCAGCCTAAAACCCCAAACAGCTAGTAATGCAGGTGTAGAAGCACGGTGGCTAGGAAAAACTCCCTAGAAAGGCCAAAACCTAGGAAGAACCCTAGAGAGGAACCAGGCTATGAGGGGTGGCCAGTCCTCTTCTGGCTGTGCCGGGTGGAGATTATAACAGAACCATGCCAAGATGTTCAAAAATTTTCATAAGTGACAAGCATGGTCAAATAATAATCAGGAATAAATCTCAGTTGGCTTTTCATAGCCGATCATTAAGAGTTGAAAACAGCAGGTCTGGGACAGGTAGGGGTTCCATAACCGCAGGCAGAACAGTTGAAACTGGAATAGCAGCAAGGCCAGGCGGACTGGGGACAGCAAGGAGTCACCACGGCCGGTAGTCCCGACGTATGGTCCTAGGGCTCAGGTCTCTCAGTTGGCTTTTCATAGCCGATCATTAAGAGTTGAAAACAGCAGGTCTGGGACAGGTAGGGGTTTCGTAACCGCAGGCAGAACAGTTGAAACTGGAATAGCAGCAAGGCCAGGCGGACTGGGGACAGCAAGGTGTCAGCATGCCCGGTAGTCCTGACGTATGGTCCTAGGGCTCAGGTTCTCAGAGAGAAAGAGAGAACGAGAGAATTAGAGAGAGCATACTTAAATTCACACAGGACACTGGATAAGACAGGAGAAGTACTCCAGGTATAACCAACTAACCCCAGCCCCCGACACATAAACTACTGCAGCATAAATACTGGAGGCTGAGACAGGAGCGGTCCGGAGACACTGTGGCCCCATCCGAAGAAACCCCGGACAGGGCCAAACAGGAAGGATATAACCCCACCCACTCTGCCAAAGCACAGCCCCCGCACCACCAGAGGGATATCCTCAACCACCAACTTACAATCCTGAGACAAGGCCGAGTATAGCCCACAGAGGTCTCCACCACAGCACAAACCAAGGGGGCGCCAACCCAGACAGGAAGATCACGTCAGTAACTCAACCCACTCAAGTGACGCACCCCTCCTAGGGACGGCATGAAAGAGCACCAGCAAGCCAGTGACTCAGCCCCTGTAACAGGGTTAGAGGCAGAGAACCCCAGTGGAGAGAGGGGAACCGGCCTGGCAGAGACAGCAAGGGCTGTTCGTTGCTCCAGAGCCTTTCCGTTCACCTTCACACTCCTGGGCCAGACTACACTCAATCATATGACCTACTGAAGAGATAAGTCTTCAGTAAAGACTTAAAGGTTGAGACCGAGTCTGCGTCTCTCACATGGGTAGGCAAACTGTTCCATAAAAATGGAGATCTATAGGAGAAAGCCCTGCCTCCCGCTGTTTGCTTAGAAATTCTAGGGACAATTAGGAGGCCTGCGTCTTGTGACCGTAGCGTACGTATTGGTATGTACGGCAGGACCAACTCGGAAAGATAGGTAGGAGCAAGCCCATGTAACGCTTTATAGGTTAACAGTAAAACCTTGAAATCAGCCCTTGCCTTAACAGGAAGCCAGTGTAGGGAAGCTAGCACTGGAGTAATATGATCAAATTTCTTGGTTCTAGTCAGGATTCTAGCAGCCGTATTTAGCACTAACTGAAGTTTATTTAGTGCTTTATCCGGGTAGCCGGAAAGTAGAGCATTGCAGTAGTCCAACCTAGAAGTAACAAATGCATGGATTAATTTTTCTGCATCATTTTTGGACAGAAGATTTCTGATTTTTGCAATGTTACTTAGATGGAAAAAAGCTGTCCTTGAAACAGTCTTGATATGTTCGTCAAAAGAGAGATCAGGGTCAAGAGTAACGCCGAGGTCCTTCACAGTTTTATTTGAGACGACTTTACAACCATCAAGATGAATTGTCAGATTTAACAGAAGATCTCTTTGTTTCTTGGGACCTAGAACAAGCATCTCTGTTTTGTCCGAGTTTAAAAGTAGAAAGTTTTCAGCCATCCACTTCCTTATGTCTGAAACACAGGCTTCTAGCGAGGGCAATTTTGGGGCTTCACCATGTTTCATTGAAATGTACAGCTGTGTGTCATCCGCATAGCAGTGAAAGTTAACATTATGTTTTCGAATAACATCCCCAAGAGGTAAAATATATAGTGAAAACAATAGTGGTCCTAAAACGGAACCTTGAGGAACACCGAAATGTACAGTTGATTTGTCGGAGGACAGACCATTCACAGAGACAAACTGATATCTTTCCGACAGGTAAAGTCTTTATACCGCCTTCTTTATACCGCCTACTTCATACAGTCTACTTTATACGGCCTTCTCTTTATACCGTCTTCTTTATACCACCTTCTTTATACCTGAAAGGTGTAGGGGGTAAGAAACGCAATGTAGTTAATTTAAAGTGGGCAGCATAACCCTTTTGCCACCCTTTCAATAGCATTACATTTTCTTAGGAATTATTTCTGAAAGAACATTACAGTAAAGGCCTTTATAGGGTTTATAAATGCTCATTCAGCCTTAAGAGTTACAGTTGGTTTAAAGTAGGACCGAGTATTTTGAGAAAAGTGATACTTTGCCCTCACTTTCACTGGCATGCTCTTGACCAGTGTCCAGGCCATCTGTTGTGTTGTCTGAGCTGAGACGTGTGTTAGCAGTGCTTGGTTTGTCACATTACTGGACTGACCACAAAGTCATGTTTGCAGATGGTAAATAAATACTGATTATGAATTTATTGTCACAGTAACAGTGGGAAAAGATCACACAATCTGGCAGATCAAAATAAACACATTTATATGGGAGCGCAATCATCTGGAGAACATAGAAACCCTGAGTAGGAATGGAATATCATCGACATCTGTCTAAATGAATGTGTGTGATGAATACAAGTCCTCTGAGGCTTTGTGTGTGTGTGTGTGTCTTTTATTCAGTATTGTTTTCAGTAAAGCAATTTTGAGCAATGCTGGAATATTGGAGAATATTTTTGTTGTATCAATATTGACAATTGCTTGTCAGAGTTAATTTCAAGTTGTCAAAAACGCACGGAAGACATTTGGACACAGATAAAGAAAAGACATACAACTAATTAAAAGCACCTTTTCGTTTCAATGTCACACATCTAACACAAAACATACTGCACACAACCTGAGTCAAAACATACTGCACACAACCTGAGTCAAAACATACTGCACACAACCTGAGTCAAAAGGGAAAGTTTTAAAAAGTACTGTAACATATTTCTATGATTTATGAATAAAGAATAACCATTGTGTAGCAATGATAACAAGCCTGGGGGCCAGAATAAAGAGGAGGACACCTTCTTCCTTTTTCCTCTGGACCCATGTTGTGCTGCGGCTGCACAGCCATTGTGTGCCACTCAGCAGTGTCATGAGACAATCATCAAAGCCCTGCAGCGGCCCATCGCCCTGCCTGCTCCTCTCTCTCAGGCTGGCCTCCAGGCTGCAGGCGCCAGCCCCGGCTCACCACTGAAAGCTCCCACCCCAAATTCTGAAGGGTGTGAAATCAGCATGATTAATAATTACAATTATTTGCAAATGTGCCAGCTGCTCTTGAGCAGTGGGTACCTTTGATTTATGGTGGCGTAAACGCTTCTATCCATTGTGTTCCGGAGGATGGAAGGGGAAGGAGGAGAGGGAGGGGGGATTTCTTGGACGTCCGCCCTGAAAATATGATTTTATCTTCCGTACCCCCTTCCTGTCCCCCCTCCACCCCACCCGTCCCACACCCCTTACCTATTCCAAAGTCCAGAGTGGATTTCCTTCAGATCTCAGAGGACAAAACCTCTTCCTCATGGGGCCTCAGGCGACTGGGGCCAGGAGCACTGTTATCATTGTCTGCAGGGCTCTTTGATCCAGATCTGCCTGCCGCCCAACAATGACAGCTTCTTTATGCTTCAGAACCAGTTTCAATATGAAGCAAAACACTTTTCTAAAATAATATTGCTTAAAGAGACTGTATGACGCAGATGTAGAGTCCAGAGTAAGAGGGTAAAAATACATTTTAGGTGACATTTTAACTACTGTATATCCACATTGTTGATATACATCAGGGCTGGGAATTGCCAGGGACCTGACGATATGATATTATCACGTTACGTAGGTGCCGATACAATATGTATTGTGATTCTTACTATTCTCACGATTCTACATGTATTGCGATTTGATATTGTGATTTTATTGAGATTCGAGGTTCCAAACATATTGCTCACCATATGTCTGCTGCAGAGGAACAAGAGAGACATAAGAGAAAACACGCTTTGATCAGTCGTGGAAATAAAAGTACTGAAAACAAAGGAAAAAGCTATGAAGGAAAAATACTGGAGTTTTGGTGCAGGTACAGCCAACTAGAGCAAAAATAATATTGCGATATTGTCAAAACGATACGATATATCGTCAAAAATTATATCCAATATGTAACTGCATCGATTTTTCCCCCCTTCATCACTAATAAACATGTCTGTGTTTGAGAGCAGGTTCCCATCACAATTCGTCATAACCGTAGTGGCCACTGAACCGATGCCAGTTTTCCCATGCAGCATTAGCTCAGTAAGCCTGTTTGGCTCCTGACCCAGAGGAAATCAGGCTGCACTCTGGCAGGCCAAGAGGGCCCGGTGATGTGTCCATCAGTGGAGGGACGATGCACTGGATTAACACACTCATTAATCACCATCAACACAGCATTAGTCCTGTTCATCTCCAAGAAGAGAGAACCTGACAGCGAGTGGCCACGAACCTGTCCAAAACCTAATTCGATTACTGTCCCACCAGCATCTGGGCCTTTTCGAGGGGGTTCGGTTGTGATTAAATGAAAAAGACAAGCCATTCATGCGTATAATAGACATCTAAATAATCTTCATGCAGAGACACTTGTGCCGGGTCGACAGGAGCTGCATGGTCACAAAGTTTTAGCAGATTTTGGATTAGGTGCCGAAAATCATCATTGGGTTAAATAATCTTGAATCTGTAAATCATTGTGATATATTTAGGGTTTGCGGGAGTGTGTAGTGGAGATTGCTTTATCAGTGACTAGAGTACCAGACAGAATCAGCACAGCCCCTATGAGCATCCTACAGTATGTACAACACCTATAGGCAGCCAGGCAGTGACAGGTCATAGCCAGCAGAAGCCGCTGCCCAGAAGGCACTTAAGACCTTGCTGTAGCCGCGCTGTAGCAGCCTGAGGCAAGGGGAGGCTGCCAGTCAAACAGCTCCGACTTGCAAGCGGCCCTATTCTACCTGACATCCCTCTGCAGATGGACCAGTCCCCCAGGTAGAGGCCTGCTAAACACGCCATTAATCATTGCATAAACCCGGCCCAGAGGGAGGACCTCAGGTTAGCCATCATTTGGAAATAAATTGGGTGAAAAATAGCTCTGGCAGTCTGAGGACTGTGTGGTGGTCCCTGGAGGGACCCTGCTAAGTGTGGAAACAGCCTTATCCAAGTCACTAAGTAATCTGTCAGTTAGTTAAAGACATCATCATTCATTTGGCCTAATAGGGCTGCAAGTCATGACAATAGCGTCTGTTTGCTTTCAGCTTTTGAAATTAATCTTCTTTATTTGCCTGCTACGTGCCTCTGATTAAATGCTTTAGGATGCTACTTGCCTCTGATGAAATGCTTTAGGATGCTACTTGCCTCTGATGAAATGCTTTAGGATGCTACATGCCTCTGATGAAATGTTTTAGGATGCTAACTTCCTCTGATGAAATACTTTACATTTACATTTACGTCATTTAGCAGACGCTCTTATCCAGAGCGACTTACAAATTGGTGCATTCAACTTATGATAGGCAGTGGGACAACCACCCAATTAGAATGCTACGTTCCTCTGATGAAAGGCTTTAGGATGCTAGGTTCCTCAGATGAAATGCTTTAGGATGCTACGTTCCTCTGATAAAATGCTTTAGGATGCTATGTGCCTCGGATGAAATGCTTTAGGATGCTACGTGCCTCAGATAAAATGCTTTAGGATGCTACGTGCCTCGGATGAAATGCTTTAGGATGCTTTGAGGATCATCTGGATACGAGGACAGAAGGAGAGGGAATTTTCAAATCCATGTGCTGTCAGAAAAAGGTTTGGCAAAGGTCAATATGCAACTAAACAATTATACTAGAACTACACTGGTAAATGTATTAAATAATTTTGAGTCAAACCATAGCCTCAAATGATTAAAAAACAAACATGGACTATGTTTTTTAGTGAGGGGAGGAAATCTTATAAACACATGAACACATCGAGTGACAGGGTAACAGAGTCTGTTGATGCTGAAATGAACATACTGGTACTTCATTTATAATTCCGAACATAATGTCATAATAACATCAGTGCAAATACAGTATTTCTGAAATGGTCTTTTGATTCGGTGTATCTAGCCTTAAGGCCAGTCCAGTCAGACCAGCCATGATTGTACACATTGTCACCTTCATGGTCACCTCTGGGATGACGGCAGCGAGCGTTCCCGTCTGTTCTCCATGCAACGGATTAGAGGAGCATGTAGCAGAGCTGTCTACTACAAGATGATTTATGACTGCTGGGACTCTGCCTTCCACTGACAGCTTCTGCTGTATTGACACTATAGTTATTGTCAGCAGTGACAGTCCACAAAGCCTCAGGCCAGGGCAGGAGTACACGGTCATATCAGAACCTCTGACGATACAGTACATTTAATATTAGTCCATTTGAAACCAAGCAGGTTCATGCATGGAACTGCTTGGGTAAAATATGTAATGAAACGTAATCACGATTCCAAGTCTTTGATTTTTTTTTGCCTTTGATATTATACTGTGGACTATGGCCCCAA
Organism: Coregonus clupeaformis; assembly: GCF_020615455.1. NCBI lineage: Eukaryota > Metazoa > Chordata > Actinopteri > Salmoniformes > Salmonidae > Coregonus > Coregonus clupeaformis. The sequence goes on along the minus strand of NC_059222.1, from coordinate 15,569,029 downwards.
TTCATGAGAGGAACAGCTTGTGGGGGTGTGCATTTAACACTTCTGATACAGTATTAACATTCTTAGTGAGCCCCTCTGCAATTTATTTAATTGTGGACTAAGTTTCTACTGAGGCAAAGAGACAGATTCAATCAAACTTGCTATAGCTCCTCTTGCTCTTAAGGGTGACTGATAGCCTAGCGATTAAAGCATTGGGCCATGAACTGAAAGGTTGCTGGTTTGAATACATTTACATTTTAGTCATTTAGCAGACACTCTGTTGATGTGTCCTTAAGCACATCAACAGAAGGTGCTGTACTGCTATGTCTGACCCTGTAAAACAACACATTTCACTGCACCTATCTGGTTGGTGGATGTGATTTAAAAGAAAAATCACACTAATCACAATCCAGACTCCCAACCAGTACTGTTCCCACAAAGATGTCACGGAGTGGCCTTAATATCTAGATGCCTCTTCCCGACAGCTAAACAACTGAACCTTCTGCGCATGTGAGGGATTCCCTTCTTTACGCACAATTTGGCTGCAAATTCAGGAAGTTTGGCTGCCCATAGGTGGAACAAGCTACTCTGGCAAATTTTAATAATGTGCTGTTTATGAAATTGTGCTGTGTTGCATGATCATTTAGAAGCTAAATAACAGTTGTAGCCTATGTTACTTGTGGTTAAAATACAGAATGTCTTGCCCCATTTGGAAGTGTAGACTGCATCCTGCTTGTTTGTGTTGCAATATTTATTTTTATTTTATTTTATATTCCACCTTTATTTAACCAGGTAAGCCAGTTGAGAACAAGTTGTCATTTACAACTGCGACCTGGCCAAGATAAAGCAAAGCAGTGCGATAAAAACAACAAACACAGAGTTACATATGGAATAAACAAAACGTAGTCAATAACACAATAGAAAATCTATATACAGTGTGTGCAAATGTAGTAAGTTATGGAGGTAAGGCAATAAATAGGCCATAGTGCAAAATAATTACAATTTAGTATTAACACTGGAGTGATAGATGTGCAGAAGATGATGTGCAAATAGAGATACTGGGGTGCAAATGAGCAAAATAAATAACAATGTAAATAACAATATGGGGATGAGGTAGTTGGGTGGGCTAATTACAGATGGGCTGTGTACAGGTGCAGTGATCGGTAAGCTGCTCTGACAACTGATACTTAAAGATAGTGAGGGAGATAAGTGTCTCCAGCTTCAGAGATTTTTGAAGTTCGTTCCAGTATCCTTAGTTACAACAGATAGATAAGGTTGTGGCAGGGGCCATAGTTATTCAACTGGCGGCCCAGATCCGGCCCCTTTATTATACTGAACAAAAATATAAATGCAACATGTAAAGTGTTGGTCCCATGTTTCATGAGCTGAAATAAAAGATCCCAGAAATGTTCCATATGCACAAAAAACGTATTTCTCTCATATATTGTGCACAAATGTGTTTATATCCCTGTTAATGAGCATTTCTCCTTAGCCAAAATAATCAATCCACCTGATAGGTGTGGCATGTCAAGAAGCTGATTAAACAGCATGATCATTACACAGGTGCACCTTGTGCTGGGGACAATAAAAGGCCACTCTACAATGTGCAGTTTTGTCACACAACACAATGCCACAGATGTCTCAAGTTTACTCAACTTACTCTTGAAAGTTGTAATAGTAGAATGCACAAGGTGCAATTTCGAAATTGGGTAGCGCATCATCAGTTTTCCTCTTGTAACCGGATCCAGCAACCCACACCCCAGCACCCAGAGGGATCCATATATCCTGACCACGGGATTTCAACGGGACAGCTGCTCTCTGCCAGGGATTCCTCTTCCAACTGGAGCTCTACTACTCCAGCATCAGCCCGGCCCCATCGGAGCGGGAGAAGGTATCCGCCCTCGTCTCCTGCCTCTTGGGGAAAGCCCTGGAGTGGACCAACACGGTCTGGAATGAAGGAGGAGCCACGTTGGACAACTACGGGGAGTTCGCTCGCCTCTTTCGGGCTGTCTTCGATCACCCGCCCGAGCGTCGAGAGGCGAGCGAGCGGCTGGTCCACCTGAGGCAGGGGACGAGGACCGCGCAGGACTTCGCCCTGGAGTTCCGGACTCTAGCAGCTGGGTCCGGGTGGAACGAGCGGGCCCTCATCGACCACTTCCGGTGCCATCTGTGGGAGGACTTCCGAAGGGAGCTAGCCTGCCGGGACACCATGTTGTCCTTCACTCAACTGGTGGACATGGCCATCCGCTTGGACAACCTGCTGGCAGCCAGAGGACGTCCTGGAGGGGGGCTGCCCGTTCCAACCCTGCCCGACTCGGATCACGAGCTGATGGAGCTGGGTGGAGCGGCGATCCGAGAGAGTGGAGGACGACAGCGCCAGTGTCACTCTGGTGGCACGAGAGGACATTTCACCGCACAATGTCGTCAGCGTTCTTTTGGGTCTGGAGGTGGCAGGCAGGGCACTCTCGCGTCACCCCAGGTATTGAACACCCACACTCGTTCAGAGCCCTCTGCTGCGCACTGTACCCTACCCATCCACTTTCCTGATTACATTGTAGTTCCCCAGTGTAAGGCGCTAGTCGATTCAGGTGCAGCTGGGAACTTTATGGACAGGTCATTTTCACACAGTCTAGGCATTTCATTGGTTCCCCTATCCATTCCACTCGCCATCAGAGCACTTGACAGCCGACCATTAGGGTCCGGGTTTGTTAGAGAAGTTACAGCACCAGTCACTATGGTTACCCACGAGACTCATCACGAGCAAGACACTGTATTTATTATTGAGTCTCCTGCTTTAACTGTTGTATTAGGTATTCCTTGGTTAGCAGAGGGTTCTCACGGGGTGGTCGCGAGAGTGTCAGGGTAGGTGTCTCGGTGTTTCCATTATTGCAACCATGGTGGAAAATCCAGACAGTACCTACACCGTGCGCATTCTCCCCGAATACCTCGATTTGGGGCACGCGTTTTCCAAAACGCAGGCGACCAAGTTACCACCTCATCGGGCGGGGGATTGCGCGAAAACCTCCGGGTAGACACTGTGCCCCTGTCACAGGCTGAAACGGAGGCTATGGAGACATACAGTTGAAGTCGGAAGTTTACATACACTTAGGTTGGTGTCATTAAAACTCATTTTTCAACCACTCTTGTTAACAAACTATAGTTTTGGCAAGTCGGTTAAGACATCTACTTTGTGCATGACACAAGTAATTTTTCCAACAATTGTTTACAGACAGATTATTTCACTTAAAATGTCACTGTATCACAATTCCAGTGGGTCAGAAGTTTACATATACTAAGTTGACTGTGCCTTTAAACAGCTTGGAAAATTCCAGGAAATGATATCATGGCTTCAGAAGCTTCTGATAGGCTAATTGACATCAATTGAGTCAATTGGAGGTGTACCTGTGGATGTATTTCAAGGCCTACTTTCAAACTCAGTGCCTCTTTGCTTGACATCATGGGAAAATCAAAAGAAATCAGCCAAGACCTCAGAAAAATAATTGTAGACCTCCACAAGTCTGGTTCATCCTTGGGAGCAATTTCCAAACGCCTGAAGGTACCACGTTCATCTGTACAAACAATAGTACGCAACTATAAACACCATGGGACCACGCAGCCATCATACCGCTCAGGAAGGAGATGCGTTCTGTCTTCTAGAGATGAACGTACTTTGGTGCGAAAAGTGCAAATCAATCCCAGAACAACAGCAAAGGACCTTGTGAAGATGCTGGAGGAAACAGGTACAAAAGTATCTATATCCACAGTAAAACGAGTCCTCAGCAAGGAAAGGCCGCTCAGCAAGGAAGAAGCCACCGCTCCAAAACCGCCATAAAAAAGCCAGACTACGGTTTGCAACTGCACATGGGGACAAAGATCGTACTTTTTGGAGAAATGTCCTCTGGTCTGATGAAAAACAAATAGACCTGTTTGGCCATAATGACCATCGTTATGTTTGGAGGAAAAAGGGGGTACCTTGCAAGCCGAAGAACACCGGTAAGCACGGGGGTGGCAGCATCATGCTGTGGGGGTGCTTTGCTGCAGGAGGGACTGGTGCACTTCACAAAATAGATGGCATCATGAGGAAAGAAAATGATGTGGACATATTGAAGCAACATCTCAAGACATCAGTCAGGAAGTTAAAGCTTGGTCTCAAATGGGTCTTCCAAATGGACAATGACCCCAAGCATACTTCCAAAGTTGTGGCAAAATGGCTTAAGGACAACCAAGTCAAGGTATTGGAGTGGCCATAACAAAGCCCTGACCTCAATCCTATAGAAAATATGTGGGCAGAACTGAAAAAGCGTGTGCGAGCAAGGAGGCCTACAAATCTGACTCCGTTACACCAGCTCTGTCTGGAGGAATGGGCCAAAATTCACCCAACTTATTGTGGGACGCTTGTGGAAGGCTACCCGAAACGTTTGACCCAAGTTAAACAATTTAAAGGCAATGCTACCAAATACTAATTGAGTGTATGTAAACTTCTGACCCACTGGGAATGTGATGAAATAAATAAAAGCTTAAATAAATTACTCTCTCTATTATTATTCTGACATTTCACATTCTTAAAATAAAGTGGTGATCCTAACTGACCTAAAACAGGGAATTTTACTAGGATTAAATGTCAGGAATTGTGAAAAACTGAGTTTAAATGTATTTGGCTAAGGTGTATGTAAACTTCCGACTTCAACTGTACGTCACCGAGTCCCTGCGCCAGGGGTTTATACGTCCCTCCACTTCGCCCGCCTCCTCGAGTTTCTTTTTTGTGAAGAAGAAAGATGGCGGTCTGAGCCCTTGCACTGATTATTGATCACTGAACAAGGGGACGATACGATTTAGTTATCCTCTCCCCCTCATTCCTTCGGTGATCGAGTCAATACATGGGGCGCGCTTCTTCACCAAATTAGATCTCCAGAGTGCATACAACCTGGTGCGTGTCCGAGAGGGGGACGAGTGGAAGACAGCATTCAGCACAACCACGGTGCATTATGAATACCTGGTGATGCCTTACGGTTTGATGAATGCTCCATCCGTCTTCCAGTCCTTTGTGAACGAGGTGTTGCTTGGTCGCGGTCGGGACATGCTTGGTCGCGGTGTAGTGGTCTACATCGATGACATTCTGGTGTATTCCGCTATGTGCGCAGAGCATGTGTCCCTGGTTCGCAAAGTGCTGGCCCGACTGTTGGAAAATTGCCTTTATGCCAAGGCAGAAAAGTGTCTGTTTTTCCAACAGCCCGTCTCCTTCCTCAGATACCGCATTACCACCTCAGCTGTGGAGATGGAGGGAGATCATATTTCAGCCGTGCGTAATTGGCCGACTCCAACCACGGTAAAGGAGGTGCAACGCTTTATTGGCTTTGCCAACTACTATTGGATGTTTATCCGGGGCTTTGGCAAGGTCGCAGCTCCCATCACATCTCTGTTGAAGGGTGGGCCGTCCCGGCTCCGCTGGTCTGCTGAGACTGACAGGGCCTTCAGTAACCTGGGTCTGTTCACCTCAGTCCCCGGTACTGGCCCACCCCGATCCATCACTGCCGTTCGTAGTGGAGATGGATGTGTCCGAGGTAGGGATAGGCGCTGTCCTATCTCAACGCTCGGGCACACCACCCAAGCTCCGCCCCTGTGCCTTCTTCTCTAAGAAGCTCAGCCCGGTGGAGCAGAAGAACGACGCTGGTGATCGGGAGCTGTTGGCTGTTGTCCGAGCCCTGACCGTGTGGAGGCACTGGCTCGAAGGGGCGAAACACCCTTTCCTCGTCTGAACGGACCACCGTAATCTGGAGTACATCCGGCAACGAGGAGGCTGAACCCTCGCCAGGCCAGGAGGGCCCTATTCTTCACCCGGTTTGATTTTACTCTATCATACATCCTTGGTACGAAGAACGTGAAGGCAGACGCACTGTCACGGCTGTACGACACAGAGGAGAGGCCCAGAGACAACACATGCTCCCGGCCTCCTGCATTGTGGCGTCGGTAGTATGGGTGATGGACGCGGATATAGAGCAGGCGTTACACACAGAGCCATCTCCACCTCAGTGAAAATCTGGGCTGCAGTACGTGCCTGCTCTTGTCCGTGACCGTCTGATCTACTGGGCACACAAGTCCCCCTCTTCTGGTCACCCAGGTGTCGGTCGCACAGTGCGCTGCCTGACCGGAAAGTACTGGTGGCCTACCTTGGCTAAGGACGTGAGGGTGTATGTCTCCTCCTGCTCGGTGTGCGCCCAGAGTAAGGCACCTAGGCACATCCCAGCGGGTAAGTTACAGCCTTTACCAGTTCCACAATGGCCATGGTCTCACTTAAGTGTTAATCTTCCCCTCTCTCAAGGTAACACCACCATCCTGGTCGTTGTGGACTGCTTTTCCAAGGCCTGCCACCTCCTTCCTCTGCCCGGTCTCCCCACGGCCCTGCAGACTGCGGAGGCCCTGTTTACACACGTCTTCCGGCACTACGGGGTACCAGAGGACATAGTGTCTGACCGGGGTCCCCAGTTCACATCCAAGGTCTGGAAAGCGTTCATGGAACGTCTGGGGGTCTCGTTCAGCCTGACCTCTGGTTTCCACCCCGAGTCTAATGTGCAGGTGGAAGGTGGAACGGGTAAATCAGGATGTGGGTACATTCCTGCGGTCCTACTGCCAAGACCGGCCAGGGGAGTGGTCGGTGTTCTTGCCATGGGCCGAATATGCCCAGAACTCGCTCCGTCACTCCTCCACTAACATAACGCCATTCCAATGTGTTTTAGGTTACCAACCTATTCTGGAACTGTGGCACCAGAGCCAGACCGAGGCTCCTGCGGTGGATGACTGGATTCGGCGTGTGGAGGAGATGTGGAACGCTGCTCACGTCCACCTCCAACGTGCCGTGCGTCGTCAGAAGGCCAACGCTGACCGCCACCGCAGTGAGGCCCCGGTCTTCGTACCGGGTGATCGGGTCTGGCTCTCAACCCGAAATCTGTCCCTCCGCCTGCCCTGCCGGTTTGGTGGGCCGTTCAAAGTCCTGAGGAGGATAAACGAGGTTACCTATAGGTTATTACTCCCACATGATTATCGTATTAACCCCTCGTTCCATGTGTCTCTCCTCAGGCCAGGGGTGGCTGGTCTGCTCCGGGAGTCTGAGGTGCGGGAGGTCCCTCCGCCTCCTCTGGACATCGAGGGGGCCCCGGCGTACTCCGTCCGTTCCATCCTGGAATCGAGGCATTGGGTGGGGGGCCTTCAGTACCTTGTGGAGTGGGAGGGGTACCGTCCGGAGGAATGGTGCTGGGTCCCGGTGAGGGATATCCTTGATCCCTTCCTGTTGCGGGATTTCCACTATCGCCATTCGGCTCGCCCTGCTCTGCGTCCTCCTGGCCGTCCCCGAGGCCGGTGTCGGCGCCTCCTCTCCTTGTTCGGGCAGGCTTCGGCATTCGTCGTCACCGGCCTTCTAGCCACTGCCGCATCACATCTCATCATTCCATTTGTTTTGTCTTGTCTATTACACACACCTGGTTCATATCCCCTCATTAGTACGTGTATAAGTGTTCCCTCTGCCCCCTTGTCCTTGTGGGTGATTGTTTAATGTGAGGAGAGTGTAGCTCGGTTGAGCTCCATGTATTTTGTATTGCCGGGGTATATTTTCCCTGTGTGCATGTTTGGTTCCAGTTGCGGCTGTTTTGCGCACTGGACTGTTTGACGCAATTCTGCGTAACTCTGTATTCCGGAATAAACTCTGTATTCTGTGATTTACCCTCCTGCGCCTGACTCCTTCAAATCACCCATCACAGCTAACACTTTTTAGCTAGGTTTTTTTAGCCCATAGATTGTTGTAATGTTTGAGTCACTCAGATATCACATGAATAAACATTAGAAATGGCTAAATGTATAGAAATGCAAGAAAATTAGCTTTAAAACTGCTAAATTGTCTCTGCACCCCATGACAAAATGTGTAGAACTGCAGGAAATAATTAGATTTTTTGTTTTATTAGGATCCCCATTAGCCGACGCCAATGGCGACAGCTAGTCTTACTGGGGTCTGACACATAACGGAAAAGACATTACAGACAAAATACTTTTTACATAGATTTTAAAACATTGACATGTATTGTGTGTGCATCAGTTACACATACATGTCAGCACATACACACAACAAGTAGGTCACGTTGTACCGTGTCACGGATGCCGCCGAGGCTGCTCCTCCTCCTTGCTCGGGCAGGCTTTGGCGTTCGTCGTCCCCGGAGTACTAGCTACTACCGTTTGATGTTTTCGATGTTTGTTTTGTCATGTCTAGTTAGTGCACCTGTTTCGTATTCTGTATTGATTATGTCACCTATAAGTTCCCCTATGTTATGTTTGTATCTTGTGTGTTATTGTTCCACCTGTCGTGTATGGATAGGTTCGGTGCCTTGGCTCTACGTTGTTGTTTTACGCACTCCGCGTATTTTGACTCTTCGTGTTGTTTTACGCACTCCGCGTATTTGTTCGCCTCCAGTGTTTTGAGGCCGTTTATTTTGTGTACTATTTCAAGTGTTAGTAAAGTCGTCTTGACTTATCCTCTGTGTCCTGCGCTTGACTCCACCACCGCATCCACATCAGCACACTCTGACAGAATAACACACCACCTATGGAGTCAGCAGGAGCAGCGGCGGTAGCCGAGTCACTGGAGGATCGGGTCAGCAGCCAGGACGCCATGATCCATCGACTCCGCCATGCAAGGCGTCATGGACACTCTGCGCCGATGGGAAAGAGAAGGCCTGCCCACACCTCCTCCTACCTTACCACCACCATCGGCCAGCCCCATCATACCAGCTCCGGAGTCCAGTGGGATTCGGCTCTCGCTCCCGAGGGCATATGATGGCACCGCAGCCGGGTGTCAGGGGTTCCTCCTTCAGGTGGAACTCTACCTGGCAACCATACACCCGGCGCCCTCGGGATACGAGAGCGTTTCCGCCCTCATCTCCTGTCTCTCCGGCAAGGCCTTGGAGTGGGCCAATGCCGAATGGAGGGGAATAGATGCCGCCACCATCAGCTACGCGGAGTTCTCCCGCCGCTTCAGGGCTGTGTTCGATCACCCCCCAGAGGGTAAAGCGGCGGGAGAGCGTCTGTTCCACCTCCGACAGGGGAAGAGGAGCGCACAGGAGTTCGCCCTGGACTTCCGGACTCTAGCGGCGGATGCGGGGTGGAATGAGAGGGCCCTCATCGACCACTATCGGTGCAGCCTGCGAGAGGACGTTCGACGAGAGTTGGCCTGCAGGGACACCAATCTAACCTTCGACCAGTTGGTGGACATGTCAATCCGTCTGGATACCCTGCTGGCCACCCGCGGACGTCCGGAGTTGGGGCCGTCCATTCCATCCCCCAGCACCTCCGAGCCGAGCTCTATGGAGCTCGGAGGTGCTGGCGCTAAAGAGAAGAGGAGAGAGATCCGGAGGGAGGTCGTCCCCTGCACCAACTGTGGCCGTAGAGGACACACTGCGGTTCGGTGCTGGGGAGGGCCTCCAGGGGATCGAGGCAACAGGGCACGCACTGGGGAGTCATACCAGGTGAGTAGGCGCCCAACTCACCCAGAGCTCTCTGTTGTTCATTTGTGTATACCTGTAGTATTTCCCCAGGTTGCATCTCATTCCCAGCATAAGGCGCTAGTCGATTCAGGCGCAGCTGGGAATTTTATTGATCGGAATTTTTGTGTTAAGTTAGGGATTCCCCTCCTACCCGTAGATGTGCCTTTCCCTATTCATGCCCTAGATAGCCGTCCGTTGGGATCTGGTTTGATTAGGGAGGTCACAGCACCACTAAAGATGAAGGCGCAGGGGGGTCATGAAGAGATCATTCAGTTATATCTGATCGACTCTCCTGCGTATCCCGTGGTGTGGGGCTTCCTTGGTTAATCACCCATGACCCCACCATTTCGTGGCAACAGAGGGCTCTCAAGGAGTGGTCTGACTAGTGTGTTGGGCGATGTCTAGGTGTTTCCGTAGGGGCGACCACGGTGGAAAGTCCGAACCAATTGCCCGCATTGCACATTCCTCCTGAGTATGAGGATTTGGCACTCGTGTTCAGCAAGACTAGGGCGACGCGATTGCCACCTCATAGACAGGGGGATTGTGCGATAGACCTCCAGGCAGGCGCTGCACTTCCACGGAGTCATGTGTATCCTCTGTCTCAAGAGGAGAAGGCGGCTATGGAGACATACATAGCCGAGTCTCTGAGACAGGGATACATACGGCCCTCCACTTCCCCTGCATCCTCAAGTTTCTTTTTTGTGAAGAAGAAGGATGGAGGGTTGCGCCCGTGTATTGATTACCGTAGTCTCAATCAGATCACAGTGAAATACAGTTATCCACTCCCTCTGATTGCGAGTATGACGGAATCATTACACGGAGCGCGTTTCTTCACAAAACTGGATCTCAGGAGCGCCTACAACTTGGTGCGCATCAGGGAGGGAGATGAATGGAAGACAGCATTTAGTACCACCTCGGGTCACTATGAGTATCTCGTCATGCCATACGGGTTAATGAATGCTCCTTCAGTCTTCCAATCCTTTGTGGACGAGATCTTCCGGGATTTGCATGGGCAGGGTGTAGTAGTGTATATTGACAACATACTAGTTTACTCGTCTACACGAGCCGAGCATGTAGCCCTGGTGCGTCGAGTGTTGGGTAGGCTGTTGGAGCATGACTTGTATGTCAAGGCAGAGAAATGTCTGTTTTTCCAGGAGTCCATCTCCTTCCTGGGCCATCGATTGTCCGCGTCAGGGGTGGAGATGGAGATTGACCGCGTTTCAGCCGTGCGTAATTGGCAGACTCCAACCACGGTAAAGGAAGTGCAGCGGTTTTTGGGTTTTGCCAATTACTACCGGAGGTTTATCCGGGGTTTTGGACAGGTAGCAGCTCCCATCACCTCCTTGCTGAAGGGGGGCCCGGTGCGTTTGCAGTGGTCAGCTGAGGCGGACAGGGCGTTTGGTAAACTGAAGGACCTGTTCACCTCTGCTCCGGTGCTGGAGCATCCGGATCCCACTTTAGTGTTCCAGGTGGAGGTGGACGCGTCAGAGGCCGGTATTGGGGCTGTACTGTCTCAACGTTCAGGCACGCCCCCTAAACTCCGGCCCTGCGCTTTTTACTCTAAGAAGCTTAGCCCGGCGGAGCGTAATTATGACGTGGGGGACAGGGAGCTGCTAGCCGTGGTTCAAGCCCTAAAGGTGTGGAGGCATTGGCTTGAGGGGGCTCAACACCCTTTTCTCATTCTGACTGACCATCGTAACCTGGAGTACATCCGGGCAGCTAGGAGACTGAACCCTCGTCAGGCTAGGTGGACCATGTTTCTGGCCCGGTTTGTGTTTAAGCTCACTTACATCCCAGGGTCCCAGAACGGTAAGGCAGACGCCCTGTCCCGGCGATATGACACAGAGGAGAGGTCCATTGAGCCCACTCCCATACTGCCGGAGTCTTGTCTGGTGGCGCCGGTGGTGTGGGAGGTCGATACGGAAATCGAGCGGGCGTTACGTACCAACCCTACTCCTCCAGAGTGTCCAGTGGGGCGGACGTACGTTCCGCTCGAGATTCGGGATCGTCTCATATATTGGGCTCATACGTCACCCTCCTCTGGACATCCTGGTATTGGCCGGACTGTGCACTGTCTTAGCGAAAAGTACTGGTGGCCAACATTGGCTAAGGACGTGAGGGTTTATGTCTCCTCCTGCTCGGTGTGCGCTCAGTGTAAGGCTCCTAGACACCTGCCCAGGAGGAAGTTACAACCCCTTCCCGTTCCACAACGGCCGTGGTCTCACCTCTCGGTAGACTTTGTCACGGACCTTCCCCCCTCCCAGCGGAATACCACCATTCTGGTCGTTGTGGATCGGTTCTCTAAAGCCTGTCGTCTCATCCCAATGCCGGGTCTCCCTACTGCCCTACAGACTGCTGAGGCTTTGTTTACCCACGTCTTCCGGCACTACGGGGTACCCGAGGATATAGTGTCTGATCGGGGTCCCCAATTCACCTCTAGAGTCTGGAGGGCGTTCATGGAACGCTTGGGGGTCTTGGTTAGCCTTACCTCGGGTTTCCACCCTGAGAGTAATGGGCAGGTGGAGAGAGTGAACCAGGATGTGGGTAGGTTTCTGAGATCATATTGCCAGGACCGGCAGGAGGAGTGGTCGGGGTATATCCCCTGGGCGGAGATTGCCCAGAATTCTCTTCGCCATTCCTCTACTAATCTGACCCCTTTCCAGTGTGTGTTGGGGTATCAGCCGGTTCTGGCACCATGGCATCAGAGCCAGATCGAGGCTCCTGTGGTGGATGAGTGGTTTCGGCGCTCGGAGGAGACATGGAACGCTGCGCATGTACATCTGCAGCGGGCTACTCCAGGACAATGAGATACGGGAGACTCCTCCGCCCCCACTGGACATCAAGGGGGCTCCGGCGTACTCAGTCCGGTCCATCGTGGATTCGAGACGTCGGATGGGGGGTCTGCAGTATCTCGTGGAGTGGGAGGGGTACGGCCCGGAGGAACGGTGCTGGGTGCCTAGGAGGGACATTTTAGATCCCTCCCTCCTGACGGAGTTCCACCGGAGTCATCCCACGCGCCCTGCTCCGCGTCCTCCTGGCCGTCCCCGAGGCCGGGGTCGGCGCACGGCTGGAGCCGCACGTCAGGGTACTGTCACGGATGCCGCCGAGGCTGCTCCTCCTCCTTGCTCGGGCAGGCTTCGGCTTTCGTCGTCCCCGGAGCACTAGCTACTACCGTTTGATGTTTTCGATGTTTGTTTTGTCATGTCTAGTTAGTGCACCTGTTTCGTATTCTGTATTGATTATGTCACCTATAAGTTCCCCTATGTTATGTTTGTATCTTGTGTGTTATTGTTCCATCTGTCGTGTATGGATAGGTTCGGTGCCTTGGCTCTACGTTGTTGTTTTACGCACTCCGCGTATTTTGACCCTTCGTGTTGTTTTACGCACTCCGCGTATTTGTTCGCCTCCAGTGTTTTGAGGCCGTTTATTTTGTGTACTATTTCAAGTGTTAGTAAAGTCGTCTTGACTTATCCTCTGTGTCCTGCGCTTGACTCCACCACCGCATCCACATCAGCACACTCTGACATACCGTGAGGTTTAGATTTTTTTTTAAACCAGGTTTGCTGTTCACTTGTGCTATATAAGATGGAAGGGAGTTCCATGCACTCATGGCCCTGTATAATACTGTATGTTTCCTTGAATTTGTTCTGGACCTGGGGACTGTGAAAAGACCCCTGGTGGCATGTCTGGTGGGGGAAGTGTGTGTGTCAGTGCTGTGTGTAAGTTGACTATGCAAACAATTTGGAATTTCCAACACATTAATGTTTCTTATAAAAACAAGAAGTGACGCAGTCTAGCATGCATAGTATTAATATTAATATTAGCCCTCTGATTACAATGAAGAGCAAGATGTACCGCTCTGGTCTGGGCCAGCTGCAGCTTAACTAGGTCATTCTTTTGCAGCACTTGACCATATGACTGGACAATAATCAAGATAAGATAAAACTAGAGCCTGCAGGACTTGCTGTGTGGAGTGTGGTGTCAAAAAACCAGAGCATCTCTTTATTAAGGACAGACCTCTCCCCATCTTTACAACCATTGAATCTATTTGTTTTGACCATGACAGTTTACAATCTAAGGTAACACCAAGTAATTTAGTATTTTCAACTTCTTCAATAGCCACAACATTCATTACCATATTCAGCTGAGGTCTATAACTTAGGGAATGATTTGCACCAAATACAATGCTCTTAGTTTTAGAGAGGTTCAGGACCAGTTTATTACTGGCCACCCATACCAAAACAGACTGCAACTCTTTGTTAAGGGTTTCAGTGACTTCATTAGCTGTGGTTGCTGATGCGTATATGGTTGAATTATCAGCATACATGGACACACATGCTTTGTTAAATGCCAGGGGCAGGTAATTGGTAAAAATAGAAAAGAGTAGAGGGTCTAGAGAGCTGCCCTGCGGTACACCACACATGTTTGACATTAGAGAAGCTTCCATTAAAGAAAACCCTCTGAGTTCTATTAGATACATTTGAAGTCGGAAGTTTACATACACTTAGGTTGGAGTCATTAAAACTCGTTTTTCAACCCCTCCACACATTTCTTGGTAACAAACTATAGTTTGGTCAAGTCGGTTAGGACATCTACTTTCTGCATGACAAGTAATTTTTCCAACAATTGTTTACATTTCACTTATAATTCACTGTATCACAATTCCAGTGGGTCAGAAGTTTACATACACTAAGTTGACTGTGCCTTTAAACAGCTTGGTAAATTCCAAAAAATGATGTCATGGCTTTAGAAGCTTCTGATAGGCTAATTGACATCATTTGAGTCAATTGGATGTGTACCTGTGGATGTATTTCAAGGCCTACCTTCAAACTCAGTGCCTCTTTGCTTGACATCATGGGAAAATCAAAATAAATCAGCCAAGAACTCAGATTTTTTTTTTGTAGACCTCCACAAGTCTGGTTCATCCTTGGGAGCAATTTCCAAACGCCTGAAGGTACCACGTTCATCTGTACAAACAATAGCACGCAAGTATAAACACCATGGGACCACGCAGCCGTCATACCGCTCAGGAAGGAGACACGTTCTGTCTCCTAGAGATGAACGTACTTTGGTGCGAAAAGTGCAAATCAATCCCAGAACAACAGCAAAGGACCTTGTTAAGATGCTGGAGGAAACAGGTACAAAAGTATCTACAGTGGGGAAAAAAATTATTTAGTCAGCCACCAATTGTGCAAGTTCTCCCACTTAAAAAGATGAGAGAGGCCTGTAATTTTCATCATAGGTACACGTCAACTATGACAGACAAAATGAGAATTTCTTTTTCAGAAAATCACATTGTAGGATTTTTAATGAATTTATTTGCAAATTATGGTGGAAAATAAGTATTTGGTCAATAACAAAAGTTTCTCAATACTTTGTTATATACCCTTTGTTGGCAATGACACAGGTCAAACGTTTTCTGTAAGTCTTCACAAGGTTTTCACACACTGTTGCTGGTATTTTGGCCCATTCCTCCATGCAGATCTCCTCTAGAGCGGTG
Organism: Coregonus clupeaformis; assembly: GCF_020615455.1. NCBI lineage: Eukaryota > Metazoa > Chordata > Actinopteri > Salmoniformes > Salmonidae > Coregonus > Coregonus clupeaformis. Next base: position 15,554,026 of record NC_059222.1, on the reverse strand, counting down.
ATGTTTTGGGGCTGTCGCTGGGCAACACAGACTTTCAACTCCCTCCAAAGATTTTATATGGGGTTGAGATCTGGAGACTGGCTAGGCCACTCCAGGACCTTGAAATGCTTCTTACGAAGCCACTCCTTCGTTGCCCGGGCGGTGTGTTTGGGATCATTGTCATGCTGAAAGACCCAGCCATGTTTCATCTTCAATGCCCTTGCTGATGGCAGGAGGTTTTCACTCAAAATCTCACGATACATGGCCCCATTCATTCTTTCCTTTACACGGATCAGTCGTCCTGGTCCCTTTGCAGAAAAACAGCCCCAAAGCATGATGTTTCCACCCCCATACTTCACAGTAGGTATGGTGTTCTTTGGATGCAACTTAGCATTCTTTGTCCTCCAAACACGACGAGTTGAGTTTTTACCAAAAAGTTCTATTTTGGTTTCATCTGACCATATGACATTCTCCCAATCCTCTTCTGGATCATCCAAATGCACTCTAGCAAACTTCAGACGGGCTTGGACATGTACTGGCTTAAGCAGGGGGACACGTCTGGCACTGCAGGATTTGAGTCCCTGGCGGCGTAGTGTGTTACTGATGGTAGGCTTTGTTACTTTGGTCCCAGCTCTCTGCAGGTCATTCACTAGGTCCCCCCGTGTGGTTCTGGGATTTTTGCTCACCGTTCTTGTGATCATTTTGACCCCACGGGGTGAGATCTTGCGTGGAGCCCCAGATCGAGGGAGATTATCAGTGGTCTTGTATGTCTTCCATTTCCTAATAATTGCTCCCACAGTTGATTTCTTCAAACCAAGCTGCATACCTATTGCAGACTCAGTCTTCCCAGCCTGGTGCAGGTCTACAATTTTGTTTCTGGTGTCCTTTGACAGCTCTTTGGTCTTGGCCATAGTGGAGTTTGGAGTGTGACTGTTTGAGGTTGTGGACAGGTGTATTTTATACTGATAACAAGTTCAAACAGTTGCCATTAATACAGGTAACGAGTGGAGGACAGAGGAGCCTCTTAAAGAAGAAGTTACAGGTCTGTGAGAGCCATAAATCTTGCTTGTTTGTAGGTGACCAAATACTTATTTTCCACCATTATTTGCAAATAAATTCATTAAAAATCCTACAATGTGATTTTCTGGATTTTTTCCCCCTCAATTTGTCTGTCATAGTTGACGTGTACCTATGATGAAAATTACAGGCCTCTCTCATCTTTTTAAGTGGGAGAACTTGCACAATTGGTGGCTGACTAAATACTTTCTTTCCCCACTGTATATCCACAGTAAAACGAGTCCTATATCAACCTAACCTGAAAGGCGGCTCAGCAAGGAAGAAGCCACTGCTCCAAAACCGCCATAAAAAAGCCAGACTACAGTTTGCAACTGCACATGGGGACAAAGATCGTACTTTTTGGAGAAATGTCCTCTGGTCTGATGAAACAAAAATAGAACTGTTTGGCCTTAATGACCATCGTTATGTTTGGAGGAAAAAGAGGGTGGGCTTGCAAGCCGAAGAACCGTGAAGCACGGGGTTGGCAGCATCATGCTCTGGGGGTGCTTTGCTGCAGGAGGGACTGGTGCACTTCACAAAATAGATGGCATCATGAGGAAGGAAAATTATGTGGATATACTGAAGCAACATCTCAAGACATCAGTCAGGAAGTTAAAGCTTGGTCGCAAATGGGTCTTCCAAATGGACAATGACCCCAAGCATACTTCCAAAGTTGTGGCAAAAAGGACAACAAAGTCAAGGTATTGGAGTGGCCATCACAAAGCCCTGACCTCAATCCTATAGAAAATGTGTGGGCAGAACTGAAAACGCGTGTGCGAGCAAGGAGGCCTACAAACCTGATTCAGTTACACCAGCTCTGTCTGGAGGAATGGGCCAAAATTCCCCCAACTTATTGTTGGAAGTTTGTGGAAGGCTACCCGAAACGTTTGACCCAGGTTAAACAATTTAAAGGCAATGCTACCAAATACTAATTGAGTGTATGTAAACTTCTGACCCACTGGGAATGTGATGAAAGAAATAAAAGCTTGAAATAAATCATTCTCTATACTATTTTTCTGACATTTCACAATCTTAAAATAAAGTGGTGATCCTAACTGACCTAAGACAGGGAATTTTTATTAGGATTAAATGTCAGGAATTGTGAAAAACTGAGTTTAAATGTATTTGGCTAAGGTGTATGTAAACTTCCGACTTCAACTCTAGCTCTGAATCCACAAAATGGCAGAGGTTGAAAAGCTTTCTCAACAAAAGTTTATGGCCAATAATATCAAAGGCTGCACTGAAATATAACAGTGCAGCTCCCACAATCTTCGTATTATCACTTCCTTTCAACCAATCATCAGTCATTTGTGTCAGTGCAGTACATGTTGAGTGCCATTCTCTATAAGCATGCTGAAAGTCTGTTAAAATCAAATCAAATCAAATGTTATTTGTCACATGCGCCGAATACAACAGGTGTAGACCTTACAGTGAAATGCTTACTTACAAGCCCTTAACTAACAATGCAGTTAAAATTTTTAAAATAAAATAAAAATAACAAATAATTAAAGAGCAACAATAAAATAACAGTAACGAGGCTATATACAGGGGGTACTGGTACAGAGTCAATGGTTAGTCAAGGTAATTGAGAGAATATGTTTTACCAGTCAAAAGTTTGGACACACCTACTCATTCAAGGGTTTTTCTTTATTTTTTAAAACTATTTTCTACATTGTAGAATAATAGTGAAGAGATAAGGAATCATGTAGTTAACAAAAAACTGTTAAACAAATCAAAATATATTTTATATTTGAGATTCTTCGAAGTAGCCACCTGTCACGCCCTGACATAGAGTTGGCTTGTTGGTGAGTCAGGGTGTGAATATTATGTGTGGGAATTTCTATGTGGACATTCTAGTATTTGTATTTCTATGTTTGGCCGGGTGTGATTCCCAATCAGAGGCAGCTGTCGCTCGTTGTCTCTGATTGGGGATCATACTTAAGTAGCCTGGTTGCCTACCTTAGTTGTGGGATCTTGTTTGTGTTTCGGTGTGTTTGGCTTGTTTGTGTATAGCCTTCCGACGTCACGTTTCGTTGCCTTTTGTTGTTTTGTCAGTGTTTATTGTTTTAATAAACATGTATGCATTCCACGCTGCGCCTTGGTCTAATCCGTCTCTCAACGATCGTGACACCACCCTTTGCCTTAATGACAGCTTTGCACACTCTTGGCATTCTCTCAACCAGCTTCATGCAGTAGTCACCTGGAATGCATTTCAATTAACAGGTGTGCCTGGCTAAAAGTTAATTTGTGGAATTTCTTTCCTTCTTAATGTGTTTGAGCCAATCAGCTGTGTTGTGACAATGTAGGGTAGTATACAGAAGATAGCCCTATTTGGTAAAAGACCAAGTCCATATTATGGCAAGAACAGCTCAAATAAGCAAAGAGAAACAACAATCCATCATTATTTTAAGACATGAAGGTCCGTCAATACGGAACATTTCAAGAACTTTGAAAGTTTCTTCAAGTGCAGTCGCAAAAAACATCAAGTGCCATGATGAAACTGGCTCTCATGAGGACCGCCACAGGAAAGGAAGACCCAGAGTTACCTCTGCTGCAGAGGATACGTTTATTAGAGTTAACTGCACCTCAGATTGCAGCCCAAATAAATGCTTCACAGAGTTCAAGTAACAGACACATCTGAACATCAACTGTTCGGAGGAGACTGCGTGAATCAGGCCTTCATGGTCGAATTGCTGCAAAGAAACCACGACTAAAGGACACCAATAAGAAGAAGAGACTCGCTTGGGCCAAGAAACACAATGGACATTAGGCGGGTGGATTTCTGTCCTTTGGTCTGACGAGTCCAAATTTGAGATTTTTGGTTCCAACAGCCGTGTCTTTGTGAGACGCAGAGTAGGTGAACGGATGATCTCCGCATGTGTGGTTCCAACCGTGAAGCATGGAGGAGGAGGTGTGATGGTGCTTTGCTGGTGACACTGTCAGTGATTCATTTAGAATTCAAGGCACACTTACCAGCATGGCTACCACAGCATTCTGCAGCGATACTCCATCCCATCTGGTGTGCGCTTAGTGGGACTATCATTTGTTTTTCAACAGGACAATGACCAAAAACACACCTTCAGGCTGTTTAAGGGCTATTTGACCAAGGAGAGTGATGGAGTGCTGCATCAGATGACCTGGCCTCCACAATCACCCGACCTCAACCCAATTGAGATGGTTTGGGATGAGTTGGACTGCAGAGTGAAGGAAGCAGCCAACAAGTTCTCAGCATATGTGGGAACTCCTTCAAGACAGTTGGAAAAGCATTCCTCATGAAGCTGGTTGAGAGAATGCCAAGAGTGTGCAATGCTGTCATCTAGGCAAAGCGTGGCTACTTTGAATAATCTCAAATATAAAATATATTTTGATTTGTTTAACACTTTTTTGGTTACTACATAATTCCGTATGTGTTATTTCATAGTTTTGATGTTTTCACTATTATTCTACAGTGTAGAAAATAGTACAAAAATAAAGAAAAACCCCTGAGTAGGTGTTTCCAAACTTTTGAGTGGTGCTGTACATGTAGGTACATCGGGTGGTCCTCTGTAGCTCAGCTGGTAGAGCACGGCGCTTGTAACGCCAAGGTAGTGGGTTCGATCCCCGGGACCACCCATACACAAAAATGTATGCACGCATGACTGTAAGTCGCTTTGGATAAAAGCGTCTGCTAAATGGCATATTATATTATTATATTATAGGTAGAGGTAAAGTGACTATGCATAGATAATAAACAGAGCGTAGCAGCAGCATAAAAATGATGGTGGGGGGGGGGGGGTCAATGCAAATAGTCCGGGTAGCCATTTGATTAGCTTTTCAGGAGTCTTATAGCTTGGGGGTAGAAGCTGTTAAGAAGCCATTTGGACCTAGATTTGGCGTTCCGGTACCGCTTGCCGTGCAGTAGCAGAGAGAACAGTCTATGACAAGGGTGGCTGGAGTCTTTGACAATTTTTAGGGCCTTCCTCTGACACCGCCTGGTGTAGAGGTCCTGGATGGCAGGAAGCTTGGCCTCAGTGATGTACTGGGTCGTACGCATTAACCTCTGTAGTGCCTTGCGGTCGGAGGCCGAGCAGTTGCCATACCAGGCGGTGATGTTACCAGTCAGGATGCTCTCAATGGTGAAGCTGTATAACTTTTTGAGGATCTGAGGACACATGCCAAATCTTTTCAGTCTCCTGAGGGGGAATAGCCGTTGTCATGCCCTCTTCACGACTGTCTTGTTGTGTTTGGACCATGATAGTTTGTTGGTGATGTGTACACCAAGGAACTTTAAGCTCTCAACCTGTTCCACTACAGCCCTGTCGATGAGAATGGGGGCGTGCTCGGCCCTCCTCTTCCTGTAGTCCAAGATCATCTCCTTTGTCTTGATCACGTTGAGGGAGAGGTTGTTATCCTGGCACCACACTGCCAGATCTCTGACCTCCTCCCTATAGGCTGTTTCATCGTTGTCGGTGATCAGGCCTACCACTGTGTGTCGTCGGCAAACTTAATGATGGTGTTGGAGTCGTGCTTGGCCATGCAGTCGTGGGTTAACAGGGAGTACAGGAGGGGACTGAGCAGGCACCCCTGAGGGGCCCCCATGTTGAGGATCAGTGTGAAGGTGATCAGTGTAAAGGTGGTCTAGATTTTTTTTCCTTTGGGTGCACATGTAACAGGTAAAACGGATTTAAGTTTCCCTGCATTAAAGTCTCCGGCCACTAGGAGGGGCGCCACCTCTGGATGAGCATTTTCTTGTTTGCTTATGGCCTTATACAGCTCGTTGAGCGTGATCTTAGTGCCAGCATCGGTTTGTGGTGGTAAATAGACAGCTACGAATAATATAGATGAAAACTATCTTGGTAAATAGTGTGGTCTACAGCTTATCATGAGATACTCTACCTCAGGCGAGCAAAACCTTGAGACCTCCTTAATATTAGATTTCGTGCACCAGCTGATATTGACAAATAGACACAGACCGCCACCCCTTGTCTTACCGGAGGCAGCTGTTCTATCTTGCCAATGCACGGAAAACCCAGCCAGCTGTATGTTATCCATGTCGTCGTTCAGCCACGACTCATGAAACATAAGATATTTCAATTTTCAATGTCCCGTTGGTAGGATAGTCTTGATCGGAGCTCATCCAGTTTATTATCCTATGATTGCACATTAGCTAATAGTATGGAAAGTAGAGGCAGATTACCCACTCGCTGTCGGATTCTTACAAGGCACCCTGACCTACGTCCCCTATATCTCTTCTTCATGCGAATGACTGGGATTTGGGCCTTGGCTGGTGTCTGAAGTAAATCCTTCACGTCCGACTCGTTAAAGAAAAAATCTTCGTCCAGTACGAGGTGAGTAATCGCTGTTCTGATATCCAGAAGCTCTTTTCGGTCATAAGAGATGGTGGCAGAAACATTATGTGCAAAATAAGTTACAAATAACGCAAAAAAACACACACACAATTGCACAATTGGTTATGAGCCTTTAAAATGGCAGCCATCTCCTCAGGTGCCATTAGTTAATTAGTTCATCATTAGTTAATTTGTTCACAAAGAAATAACATTGTATTTGGTCAAACTCCATTTTTTCCAGCAGTTTGCTAAGAGCTGGCAGCAAGCTAATTGATCTGCTGTTAGAACCAGTAAAGGCCGCTTTACCATTCTTGGGTAGTGGAATTACTTTGGCTTCCCTCCAGGCCTGAGGACAAAGACTTTCCTGTAGGCTCAGATTAAATTAGAGTCAGGTACCATCCTCAGTAGCTTTCCATCTAAGTTGTCAATGCCAGGAGGTTTGTCATTATTGATCAACAACAATAACACTAACTTTACAACATTCAAACTTACTATGCTTTTCTATCTGTCACACCCTGGCTCTGGGGACTCTAATATGTTGAGCCAGGGTGTGTAGAGTCTATGTGTTTTTGTTCTATGTCGTATTTCTAGTATTGTGTTTCTATGTTGGCCAGTGTGGTTCTCAATCAGAGGCAACGAGTATCAGCTGTTGCTTGTTGTCTCTGATTGGGAACCAGACTTAAGCAGCCAGTTTTCCCACAGTGTTTGTGGGATCTTGTTCCGTGTGGTTTGTGTTAGACCGTGGACGTCACGTTATCGTTTGTTGTTTTTGTTCGTGTTATCATAATTAATAAAGAAGTATGTTTGCCTTCAACGCTGCGCCTTGGTCCTCCTCCTCCGACGATCGTGACAGAAGATCCCACCAAACCAGGACCAAGCAGCGTGACCAGGAGCAGGCAGCCTGGACATGGGAGGAGATATTGGACGGGAAAGGGTCCTGGACTTGGGAGGAGATCCAGGCCGGGATGGATCGGCGTCCGTGGGAAGAGACGGTGGAGGCGCGCCGTAGAGAGGAGCAAAGGCGCCAACAGTGCCGTCGTCAGACAGGCGTGAGGCAACCCCAATAAATTTTTAGGGGGGGCACACGGCATGGATGACGGGGAAGCAGGAGGCAGCTACAGGGCGTATCGGGAGAATAGGAGAGGAGGCCACCAGGTTAAGGGGGCTATTGGTCCAGAGGGAGCAGGAGTTAGTGGTTCAGAGGGAGGAGCTACTGGAGGTGATAAGGGAGAAGGAGAGAGTAGAGGCACGGCGAGAGGAACTGTGTAGGCAGCTGAGAAGCGGAGGGTTATGAAGAAACCCAGTCCCGCTCCTCACACCAAGCAAGTGGTGTGTGTCACCAGTCCGGTCCGGCCCGTTCCTGCTCCCCGCACTAAGTTAGTGGTGCGTGTTCCCAGTCCGGCCCGACCTGTTCCTGCTCCCCGCACCAAGCCAATGGTGCGCGTCGCCAGCCCGGCCCGGCCTGTTCCTGCTCCCCGCACCAAGCTAATGGTGCGCGTCGCCAGCCCGGCCCGGCCTGTTCCTGCTCCCCGCACCAAGCCAATGGTGCGCGTCGCCAGCCCGGCCCGGCCTGTTCCTGCTCCCCGCACCAAGCCTATGGTGCGCGTCGCCAGCCCGGCCCGGCCTGTTCCTGCTCCCCGCACCAAGCCTATGGTGCGCGTTGCCGGCCCGGCCCGGCCTGTTCCTGCTCCCCGCACCAAGCCAATGGTGCGCGTCGCCAGCCCGGCCCGGCCTGTTCCTGCTCCCCGCACCAAGCCAATGGTGCGCGTCGCCAGCCCGGCCCGGCCTGTTCCTGCCCCTCGCACCAAGCCTACGGTGCGCGTCGCCAGCCCGGCCCAGCCTGTTCCTGATCCCGGCACCAAGCCAATGGTGCGCGTTGCCAGCCCGGCCCGGCCTGTTCCTGCTCCCCGCACCAAGCCAATGGTGCGCGTTGCCAGCCCGGCCCGGCCTGTTCCTGCTCCCCGCACCAAGCCAATGGTGCGCGTTGCCAGCCCGGCCCGGCCTGTTCCTGCTCCCCGCACCAAGCCAATGGTGCGCGTCGCCAGCCCGGCCCGGCCTGTTCCTGCCCCTCGCACCAAGCCTACGGTGTGCGTCGCCAGCCCGGCCGGCCTGTTCCTGCTCCCCGCACCAAGCCAATGGTGCGCGTTGCTAGCCCGGCCCGACCTGTTCCTGCTCCCCGCACCAAGCCAATGGTGCGCGTCGTCAGCCCGGCCCGGCCTGTTCCTGCTCCCCGCACCAAGCCAATGGTGCGCGTCGCCAGCCCGGCCCGGCCTGTTCCTGCTCCCCGCACCAGCTAATGGTGCGCGTCGCCAGCCCGGCCCGGCCTGTTCCTGCCCCTCGCACCAAGCCTACGGTGTCGTCGCCAGCCCAGCCCGGCCTGTTCCTGCTCCCGCACCAAGCCAATGGTGCGCGTTGCTAACCGGCCCGGCCTGTTCCTGCCCCGCACCAAGCCAATGGTGCGCGTCGTCAGCCGGCCCGGCCTGTTCCTGCTCCCGCACCAAGCCAATGGTGCGCGTCGCCCAGCCGGCCCGGCCTGTTCCTGCTCCCGCACCAAGCCAGTGGTGCGCGTCGTCAGCCCAGTCCGGCCCGTTCTGCTCCCCGCACCAGCCAGGGTGCGCATCGTCAGCCGGTCCGGCCCGTTCCTGCTCCACGCACCAAGCCAGGGGTGCGAGTCGTCAGCCCAGTCCGGCCCGTTCCTGCTCCACGCACCAAGCCAGGGGTGCGCGTCGTCAGTCCGGCACAACCCGTGCCTGGGTCAGCTGCTCCACATCGGAGCCTAAGCAATCCGCTCCACCGATGTCCAGTCCAGCTCCAGCCAGCAGGGCCAGACCGGACCAGGGGCACTACGGGGGGATTGTTGGAGGGTGGTGGTCAAGCCCGGATCCGGCTCCGGGCGTGACCACCACCCTCTAATAACCCCCCCGTAGTGCCCCTGGTCTGGTCCCGCTGGCTGGAGCTGGACTGGACATCGGTGGAGCGGATTGCTTAGGCTCCGGTGTGGAGCAGCTGACCGGTACCTGACCAGGCACCGGTGAACCGGGCACGGGCTGTGCCGGACTGACGACACGCACCCCTAGGCTTGGTGCGGGAGCAGGAATGGGCCGGACCGGGTGACGACGCCGCACCCTGGCTTGGTGCGGGAGCAGGAACAGGCCGGGCCGGTTGGCGACGCGCACCATTGGCTTGGTGCGGGAGCAGGAACAGGCCGGGCCGGCCGGCAACGCCGCACCATAGGCTTGGTGCGGGAGCAGGAACAGGCCGGGCCGGCTGGCGACGCCGCACCATAGGCTTGGTGCGGGGAGCAGGAACAGGCCGGGCCGGCTGGCGACGCGCACCATTGGCTTGGTGCGGGAGCAGGAACAGGCCGGGCAGGGCTGGCGACGCGCACCATAGGCTTGGTGCGGGAGCAGGAACAGGCCGGGCCGGGCTGGCGACGCGCACCATAGGCTTGGTGCGGGGAGCAGGAACAGGCCGGGCCGGGCTGGCAACGCGCACCATTGGCTTGGTGCGAGGGGCAGGAACAGGCCGGGTCGGGCTGGCGACGCGCACCATAGGCTTGGTGCGAGGGGCAGGAACAGGCCTGACCGGGCTGGCGACGCGCATCACAGGCTTGGTGCGAGGGACAGGAACAGGCCGGACCGCACTGGGAACACACACCACTGGCCATATACGGGGATCAGGAACGGGCCGGACCGGACTGGTAACACACTTCAGTACCTCTCGCCGTGCCTCTACACTTTCCCTCCCTCTAATCACCAATGGCTCCCGTAACCCGGTGGCCTTCTCTCCTCGTCCACAAACTCGCCCCTTATCTGCCTCCAGCAGCCCCGTCGTCCATGCCATGTGCCCCCCCCTAAAAATGTATTGGGGTTGCCTCTCGCCTGTCCGACTTTAACCTTTGCCCATGGTCCTCTGCCCTCGAACATGTCCTCCCAGGACCACCATTGGCCCACCTGGGCCATCGCCAACTTCTCCATCTCCTTACCCGGCGTTAGCTCCGAAATACGCTGCTTGGTCCAGTATTGGTGGGATCTTCTGTCACGATCGTTATGACAAGCGGACCAAGGCGCAGCGTGATAAGCGTACATACTTTATTTACTGTACACACGAACAAAAACAACAAGCCAAACGATACGTGAAGTCCTAGGTTAATACAAAGCAAACCTTACGGAACAAGATCCCACAAAACACTGTGCCAAACAGGCTGCCTAAGTATGGTTCCCAATCAGAGACAACAAGCAACAGCTGATTCTCGTTGCCTCTGATTGAGAACCACCCCGGCCAACATAGATACACATGAACTAGATCCTAACATAGAAACACAAACACATAGAATCTACACACCCTGGCTCAACATATAAGAGTCCCAGAGCCAGGGCGTGACACAGACTTATTAGCCACTCCTTTTGGCCCATCTCTTTCAACCATACAGTTTTTCAATTCCTCATCAATCCATGGAGCCTTAACAGTTCTAACTGACAGTTTCTTAACAGGTGCATGTTTATCAATAATTGGAAGAAGCAATTTCATAAATTCATCAAGTGCAGCATCTGGATGCTCCTTATTAATCACATCAGACCAACAAATATTTTTAACATCATCCACATAAGACCCACAGCACTATACACTATTTTAGGCCCAGCTTTTGGAACTTTGGCTTTCCTGGATATAGCCACTGCATCCAATGGGTACGGATACAGCTTTAGAACAAAGTTCTACAGTATTGGTAAAAATGTGATCAATATATGTGGATGATCTTGTTCCTGTAGTGTTTGTAAACACCCTGGTAGGTTGATTAATAACCTGAACCAGATTATAGGCACTGGTTACAGTGAGAAGCTTCCTCTTGAGCGGACAGCTTGATGAAAACCAGTCAATATTCAGGACCCCAAGAAAGTAGACCTCTCTATTTACATCACATACACTATCAAGCATTTCACACATATTATTTAGATACCGACTGTTAGCACTTGGTGGCCTATAGCAACACCCCAAAAGAAAAAGCTTTAGATGTGCCAGGTGAAACTGTAACCACAACACTTTAATAACACTTGACATAAGATCTTCTCTAAGCATTACAGGGATATAGCTCTGAATATTTACAGCAACACCTCCCGCATAAGCATTCCTGTCTCTTCTACAGATATTATATAATTGTATTGCTACTGCTGTATCATCAAATTAATTATCTAAGTGAGTCACAGAAATGGCTAATATATGAATGTTATCTGATGTTAGCAAGTTATTGAGTTCATGAACCTTATTTCTAAGGCTACATATTTTAATATTTTCAGCCCTTTCCTGGGTAGTGTATCAGAGATAGACATAATAAAAATAAAAAATAACATTCAGCAGTCAATTAATCAGTTGGTGTGTGTACGTGTGTGTGTGTGTGTGTGTGTGTGTGCGTGCTGCGGGGTTGAAGCTACGAACCCATAGGCTTGGCTCTCTCATTCCTTCCAGACTTTTGGGAGGGAGGGTGTACAATGAGCCTGTCATAGCGGATGTAAGCAATGTTCCCACGCACTCTGGCAGCTTTCATGACTGGGATAAGTTATTTCCTCTTCTGGTGCACAGCTTCAGGATAGTCCTCGTTGAGGAAGATATACATTCTTCTCAAGTTCTTGGCTCTTTCCAGAACAGCGACCTTGTCCTTGAACCTCAGGAACGTGACCACTATCAGCCTGGGCCTGTCACCTGGGCCGGCGGTGGGTTTTCCAGTCCTGTGGGCGCCCTCCACCTTAATCTTCCTGTGGTCCATCTTCAGTTTCTCCGATATCATTTCCCTCACTTTGTCCTCAGACTCTGTCCAGGTCTCATGTGGAGATTCTGCAATTCCGTCCACAACCATGTTGTTCCGCCTTGATTGTCCCTCGAGATAATCTGATTTCTCTGTCATTGTTATCATGGATTCACACACAGAACTGATGTCCTCTCTCAATGACTTACAGATTGCTGTCATCTTGCCGTTCTCCTGTTTAAACTCATCGAGGTGACCCTGGGAGAACTGCAAACTGTTCTTCAGGTCCTGGACCTCTCTGGTCAGGTCGTCCATTCTTTTATTAGTTGACTCCACCAGTATTTGGACAAAACACTTGAAGTTATTTTGTTGTTGTAACAACTGCTTGTAGAGCTCTTTTTGTTCATTTAAAAGATCCTTCACCTGTGATAGAGAGACACCACTGTCCTCAACGGTACTCCCGCCGGCTTTGGTCTTTGTCATTGTAGTGTTGTGGAAATTCTTACTCAGGGACACTCAAAGTCAATCTTAAATGAATCATTGTTTGATTGTCAGCACGCTGGAGAGGTTCCAACAAACTTAATGCACCATAGTGAACGTCTGTCAGAAGCTCTAACGGGGCAGTCCCGTTAGTTCTCTTATGTACTGCAGACAAGTCATATTTGCATGATTTAGCTTATTCATAATTCATTCATAATTAACGTTTGCTTCATTCATGTGACCGACCAATACTGGGTCATGCATGTGACAGACCAACACCTCAATAGGCTTCTTCTCTAAGCTGAGACCTTGAAACTGAGATATCAAAACAAGGGTCTGGGCGTACTGCCAAATTGAAGATACTTATAGTGAGGGTTCATTTAATCAGTCACTTGCATGAACACAGAAATTGGTTCATAGAAAAGCACAAACATAGAACATAGAAATTGGTAAATAGAAATGCACCAACATTACATTTTCCAGCACAGTAGCAACGTAGGTTACATTGTTACTCCTCGCAGTTCCAGACAAGGCAGGTCACAGGGAAGATTGAAAACAAAAACAACAAACAGCAGGGATCTAGACACGGGATGTTCCCCAATGCTGGAAGGGGGGCCTGAGTGAAAAAGTTTGGGAAGCCCTGGTCTATAGTGTGGTTTCTAGCGTTTTTAGCGCCTATGTGGCATGTTAATAATTTTATCTTCACATGAACTTGGCTTTAGCGTTTGAACGGTTTAAGCTACAAAATATTATGACCCCATTACTGAAAGCTACGATTCTCAGGAACATGTACATACCGTACTCGTTAGAAGGGAGTGTGACAAAAAATGCACCTAATGACTAAGGAAAATGAATTCAAAGCGTACTTCCTTCAGACTGGAATTTGGCATTGCCTGATTTGACATATCTTTGGTGTTACTTATTGAGATGCTTAGTTTTCAGATGATTTTAAAATGACCTAATTACTTTTAAGAAGCTTTTAATAGTTCAAAAATTCTAAATAAATGGTGAGTGAGCATTGCGCCTTTTCCTTTTCAATGATGACCACGTTTTCTGGTTGCACCTCGACTCACGTTGGTTGAGCGCCCTTCTCTTCTTTCCTAATTACTTTTAGCAACATTGAATTTGAAGAAAATAGCTTTATTGGTGTGTGTGCATTGCTTTTTCTATGCAGTTCTTCCAAAGAATAATCGCATGTGGAAAATGTCCAGCCCCCCTGCAATTAACCTTAAGAATATAATTGAATAGCCCTGTTCTACATCCTAAATTAGCCTACAAAATATAGCCTACATATTTTTGGAATGTTCATTCAAATCGGTGCTGGGTTTTTATTTCAGCTGTTCAGAAATATGTGGCAGAGATGTTGGCTACATGGTAGGTAAAGTAATACATGCCCAGAGCGTGATTCAGTTGTTTAGCTCTGGTAAACAGGCATCCAGGCGGAGGGGGCGGGGGCGGAACTGGGCGGTTCGATTCGGTCACGCAGCCTCAGCCAAGATATCATGTAGTTGACTAGTCTAGTAGTATTCCAACCACTTGAGATGGTGCTTCAAACCCACAAAAGAGTAAATATGAATGTCCAGGTTACGATCCGTAAGACAAGTAGCCATCAGTAGGCTTCCACGGGCACACTATGTAACCATAGGACTTAAAGGGAGAAGGCTTACACATTCCCTCTGATCTGCAGATATCCATTGTGGACTGGACTTTTTAATTAATAGGCTGCGGAGGAAGAGCATGGCCTTTGTTTGTCCCCTATCTGTTTGTTCCCATTCCCACACAGTCAAGGGCACAACATGGGAGCTCATCAGTCACAGGAGTATCACTCTACCTGCCTGGCTTTGATGGCAACCTAAAAGAGGATTGGCCCAAGTCAATTGATCAACTTTGGCATGTGCTGACCCAACCTGGCTGTGTTTCAGTGAAGCCACAGTCCTTTCCCCATGAGGCGCAAATAATTATTAATCCACTGTGATTGTCCAGCAAGTTTTTAGTCATTTAGGGTCATCAGCGAAAGGTCATCTGAGGGCGACACAGTGGGGATGAAACAACGTGGTGGTTTTTGGGGGAGAAAGTGTGGGCTTGGATGCCTCCCATCAACAGCTTTAGGCTGTCAACAAATGCTGGGTCAACAAATGCCAGTTTTCAGTCTGCTACCACCCGGGGACCAGTGTGTGTATATAATTGGCTCTCTATAAAATATTGTTCACCTCATGTACATTTTTGATTGAGTTTGGTTGCCCCCCCCCAACACTTTTCAGTTTTAGTGTTTAAAGTAAAACAATTGCCAACTGCTTTATTGTGTCAACTTTTCGTGATAGAACTCCATCAATATCATCATGAATATCTTCTTTACAAAATGTATGCTTCAGAGAATGCCTAGAATATTTTTATCAGAACAATAATATTTATATGCCAAAAAATTGTGGTAAAATAAGGTGTACCATCTATGTACCAATATTTTTGTCACTAGTTTTATGGTCACAAAAAGTTTGAAATTCATTGCAAACACTAACCAGGTTTCCATCCAACCTTTCTATCTGAGTAAAGTACATGTCGGATAATTTTTTTAATGACAGGCCTGATGTCCACAATATCCACAAATCAAAATACGCTAGACAAGGTGGGATCCTTTTGTGTCAGTAAAATGTATTATACAAGAAATGTCGGTGGAAACGAGTTTATGCTCAAATATTTATATAATAACCATCATATCAAAGTGAACTTGGAGTCACGTGATGACATGTTGTGTTGTCCTCCCACTACTACTCGTCAGGAAAATAATAATCTCATCATATAGGCTATATGTGCGCTCTAGCCAAAAGCCTGCAGATGTATCTGCACTCTGTTAGCTAGAGCGCACATGCCAATACCGGGTGGGCACACTAGCTACTGTATATACATTTATTTGTGAGAAAACCATCAGTAGAGATGGATGGAAACCCATTTAACTTGCATTTTGTTATTCGGTAGATGGGAATTTAACCGCAAAAGGTATTTTGATGTGCACTATGTCATCATGCACAGCCTTTTATCTGCAACAAGTCAATTTGATGGAAACACATCTCTGGTGGGAAAATGCACATATTGTTTCTATGCAGATTCTAGAATATTCGCATGAAAATCTATCACCAATTGGATGGAAACCTAGCTTGTGACATCAAAGTCCCTTTTAAAGCTAACGTTTCCACAAGTTTCCCAAGGTCTGATAAACAAGTGTAGAGAGACTGACGGAGAGGCCCTCAGAGGGACTTAACCTGGGAACCACAGGGATTTAGTATGTGGGAGCTTCCATATAAAACCTTCTACCTCAAATACAAGGCAATTTATGATGCACTCTCATTGTGGCCTAAGGAGGCTTTGTCTGGAACCATACAACACATATTCTAAAGATGTTTGGGTTCTGTAGTTCATAAATCTCCACCTCGCCTTTGCAGTGCCGTCTGAGAGCATGCTCTATATCATATTCAGTTAGGTCTCGGTGCCGCTTGTGAATGGTCAGTCTGAGACTCAGACACTGGCGGGTGGTCTGCCACATGAGGGTTAAATATGGTTCCGTCCAAAGAGCTCTCAGTACCCGCGGTTGTTAAAAAAATTAAGTTATGTGGGCTTTATATCTTTGGCAGTCAGAAAATTGACATTACTGGCGTAGTAACACATTGCTGCCCTAAGGATGAACTTCATGCTTGAACAACATTGGTTCCAAGAAATGAATTGACTGATCATCAAAGCAAGGTACGAATCTTCTATATTTAAATTCATTGCATTCCTTTTCATCTAAGAATAGGGAAAAACATAAAAAGTTCTCTAAACTTCACTAAAAAGGCTAAGATTCTAAATGTAACTGGTCAGTAAAACATTAAGGGCTTTGAATAACCCTCAAACATCCAAGCAATTCACATTATTCAAATGACTACCAATCAAATAGCATTTTAAGTGAAGGGAACACACTGCCTGAATCTTTGGCTTAGCCCCTGATCAAGAATGAGGCCAATATCAACCGAATACAGTATTATATGATAGTGGAACCTGTCAGCTTCCTGCCTCCTGTTTGTCTCCGGGCCTCTAGAGGTCATCTGTGTTCCCCTCTGCCTTAGTTCTTCCTCGTGTGTGTCAGCTTCCTGCCTCCTGTTTGTCTCCGGGCCTCTAGAGGTAATCTGTGTTCCCCTCTGCCTTAGTTCTTCCTCATGTGTCCTAATTAGCTTGATCCAGGTCACCTGTGCCTTGTTTCCCCTTGTGTATTTTAGCTGTGTGTTTTCCCCTTGTTTCTCACTTGGTTATTGCGTCCTGACTATGTGTCTCCTGCTTTGTCCCACCGTGTCTGTCCTAGTAAGTTGTTCAAAGTTATCTTTAGTTTGTTTTTCTCCCCTCGTGGAGTTGTTTTGTTTTGCCTCCTGTTTTGGAACATTAAATCTACTTGCCTGGAGTATTGCCTTGGGTGTTTCATTTGGGTCCTACAACACCTCCTCTGTGGCTAAGGGGTAGTACCCCCAGCTCTCCACATCTGAGACCGGAGTTTCTAGCCCGGCTTGTGACAGGAACCTAGCAGTGGATTTGTGAAGTAACTGTCTCTACTGAGCTGATCGTATGCCATCTTCGAAATCAATGGTTCTGGACTTCCTGACGGGCTTCCCCCAGGTGGTGAGGGTAAGCAACAACAAATCCGCTATGCTGACCCTCAACACGGGGGCCCCTCAGGGTTGTGTGCTTAGTCCCCCATGATTCTCTTGCACACTCACTGGACTCTACCCACACACTCACACATACTACACTGATACTCCAACACACACACACACACTACATATGCTCACACACACACACACATGCATATCGACGCCACCACACACACACACACACACACACACACACTGCTGCTACTCTGGTTATTATATATCCTGATTGCCTAGTCACTTTTACCCCTACATACATGTACGTATTACCTCAATTACTTCAATTACCTCGTACCCCTGCACATTGACTCAGTACCGGTACTCCTTGTATATAGTCTCGTAATTTTTATTTTATTGTGTTACCATTTCTTTTTTTGCTAATTGTTCTTACTTTTTAACTCTGCATTGTTGGGAAAGGGCTCGTAAGTAAGCATTTCACATTAAAGTCTACACCTGTTGTATTCGGCGCATGTGACAAATACAATTTGATTTGATTCTCTACAGTTAAAAATATCAAAGAAAGAAGACTTTTGTGAGTCTGTGCTTGGGCAACAGTTTCTATGTGTTGAGGAAGTAAAAAACTAACTGAAAATAGTCCCACATAAAATAATACTGTACCTTGGCAACATGTACTGTCCAAGAATACAATCCAATTATGCTAAACATGTTGAGGTGAATTTCCCACATAAACACTATGATGTCTGTGGTGGACTCTGCTACATCTCCAGAGCTGAGTGAGAGCTGAGACTGGAGACATGAAGACACGTCACTCAGAGCCTGACTGGAAGTTCCCCTCCTCTGCGCATGGGTCCATTGTTCAGCTGCCACAGAGGGCACCATCCCCATTCATCACAATGACAAAGTGTCCTTTGGGCCATTCCCACACAAACAATATACACTTAAAGCCACAGCAGCCAGGTACATCACCATGGAGACCAGGGGAGAGTTGGGAATGGGCCCAGCTAAACCGAGGGGTGGTGTTAGTTCCACGGCTACACTATAGGCTGGCGCTCACCTTTGACATGGCCCGCTGAATGGGAGTTTGTTTTCTGATTTCCACGGTTAATCTTCACATGGTGGAAAACAAACACCAGTAAACAGGGCGGCTGGAGGTTCAAAGCGGGCTGGAAGGCCAGGGTCCTCGCTTCAGCTGTGTTCACATGAGAATCAATCTGTTTCAAGTTTTTTAAGTGAAAGAGGAATAAAAAAGATTATGGGGGTCAGATTTCAAAAGGAATGAGGATCAAAGAACTTGCAGTGGACAACACTGTACCTCTCGATCAGCGCCTACCCAACAAGTCTCTAAATGTCTAACTCACACCAGGATCTCAGATTATCATGTAAATAAATTTTAAAAAAACAACGGGGGCAAAATCCTATCATGATTGCAGAAATAATCAGACCTTAAATCAGGAATTTAAAGTACATTATATACACAAAAATAACTTGCCTATGTAACTATTGTTCAGGCCCCTAATGCTCAATGTCATATCAACTGCATGGATAGACTAACTAAGCAATTTAATTTATTGTGATAAAACGAATTGTGAATTTTCTATTTTTCTTGTTCATGCTATTTCATCATACAGTGTAAATGATTTTTTAAACACCAACAATCTCATTAGATTGGAATTCCTAATGAGAGAGTGGTGAATAAAGCAGAGGACTTCCTATATCACTCTGCATACTGTTGTCAGGCAGTTAATTCTGACAGGAAGGAATGTTGTTTTATTTGTATTCCCTTTCGCAGAAACCAAGATTTCTGTCAAGAGACAGCACAGGGACAATGCGAGGGGGAGAGGGATGCTTCTGGCTCTTTCTTTTTGATTTCAGCACAAACATGATCAGACATCGCTCGGCTTTCAGGTAATTAAGCTGTTTTAAAGAGAGCTGGTCTAACACTGACATCTTGGTAGGGAATCATGGAGTCAATGGGGCGATACTGAAGGAGAGACATTTATGAGGTGGCTTTTGCCATTGTTTCCCCCACAAGGATATTTTCTACTTGGCCGCCTCTGCCGCGGTGACCTGTACAAGGAGAAGAATGCAAATCCTAACCTCGTCGTTCCCCACAAAAGGGACAATCGCAGAATAAGAATTTCACGGTGCTGTGCTGCAGCTCTCCCCTGCCAAGATTCCAGGGATTTTTTGTCAGTTCTTCAGGGATTGTAATTCACTCTCTTTAGAGCAACACAGTATGGCAAAGATCTGGGGCATTCTATAACACAGATGGGCCATACTGGACATCATGGGTTAGGCCTGCTATTTCCTTTGGGCCACATATGTATTGTTGTAAGAGTATTATCATAAACCTTTGGGCATTTCAAGCCATTGAAGAGGTGATTGTTACAAAATATATTTATTCTTCGCAATGCAGGGTTAATAACAACACTGGAGAGACCATAGGATAATTAAGCAATAAGGCCCGAGGAGGTGTGGTATATGGCCAATATACCACGGCTATGGGCTGTTCTAAAGCACGACGCAATGTGGAGTGCCTGGACACAGCCCTTAGCCGTGGTATATTGGTGTCACGATCGTTGAGAGACGGGTCAGACCAAGGTGCAGCGTGGTATGCGTACATGTTTATTAAGACGAATAAACACTTGACAAAATAACAAAACAACGAAAACGTGAAGTCCTATGGGCTATACACACAACAAGCCTAACAGGAACACAAACAAGATCCCACAACTAAGGTAGGCAACATGGCTGCCTAAGTATGATCCCCAATCAGAGACAACGACCGACAGCTGCCTCTGATTGGGAATCACACCCGGCCAAACATAGAAATATCAAACTAGATCTAAACATAGATATACAATGACATAGATCTCAACTGAAACTCACACCCTGACCCAACCAACAAGAGTTCTCTAGATCAGGGCGTGACAATTGGCCATATATCACAAACCCCCGAGGTGCCTTATTGCTATTATAAACTGGTTACCAACGTAATTAGAGCAGTAAAAATAAATGTTTTGTCATACCCATGGTATACAGTCTGATATTAAAAATATGAAAATATAAAACAAAACAAAATTGTCACAATAAAAGCAGAGGAATGGATAATTCAACTGACTGGGTAGCCAAATGTTTCAGTAAATTATTGTCTTCAAGAAGGGAAAACAGTTGTTTCTGCCACCTGTTCCTCCTTTAATGAGTGTTTCTCAACCTCTTAGATTAAAAAGGTATGATGAATGGAAAGGAATGGACAGCTTTGAGAATATCCACTGGTTAATCTACAGAGGCTACAAAGCCCCCTTCTGTGTCAGCTAGCTATATTTGATACCTATCCAACTTGTTTTGTCTGTACAAACCCAGGCTTATCGCTAATAGCAATGCGGACCCTTCCCTCTGTCAGACGGCAACACTGACGTTGGGCTCAAGACTTCTATTATCTGTGGTCACCATAACTTTTTCAAACAAAATTGTCAACACCACCTGCTACTTTTCATCACTTTGCCAGTTTTGGTCTCTTTTGCTAGAGCCATGTGTTGTCATAATGTAGGGCCATTACACAAAGTGTTTAGCGTAGTTTTAGCAGAGCCAGCACATGATAAACAAAGCGCACCAATTATAGAGTCATTTATGTGTTTGTTGAGGCTTCAAATTGGTCCAGCTTTCTCTGGGTGACCATATTGCCGGGGTCACAATGAACATCTGAAATGCTGTTTTATTACCGAACACGTGATCCCTCTCTTTTTTTAATGCTCAAGAAAAAATACTTTGTTCCTTGTAACAATTTGGCTCCAAGTCTCCACACATTGCTCCTGCGTCTGTACCAGCATGTGTTTCTAGGATTGTTCTGGAAGGGAAAATGCCGAAACAGCAGGGAGCAGAAGATAAACAGGCAATTCGTGACTCATTAAAAAAGGCAATGGTGGCCAACATTGTAGAGGGTGTAAGGACCCTCGTTCCAACTGGGCTATAAACTTTTTCTCCACCAGCTGGACCAAGCATCTGTCAGCCCGCGCAAGGAGAGATAATCTGTTACAAATGATATTGAAGCGCCGCTTTTAAAAGATCTGACAACTTACATAACTGTGCTGATTGAGAACCCAGGGAATGGTTTGAGCAATGACACAGCTTAATGTCATCAAGTTATGGCCGCCGCGGCTGCCGTGCAGGGTGTCTGGGTGTGGCAACCTTCTCTGAACCCTAGCTGTGGCAAAGCCAGGTCTTACAGACTCACGTTTGTTCTAGTTTCACAAAGCAAATACCCTATTATGGTCTGGCTGGCTGACTGGAAGGACAGGGTTTAGTCCTACTTGGGTTGGTCTCACCTATCCTGAGAGAGAGCGAGAGAGAGAGAGAGAGAGAGAGAGAGAGTTACATTATGAAGGCTTTGCTCCATGGGCCATGGTACATTGTATACAGTAGGCTATGATATGGATTCTTTATCAATACAATGCCTTCCCCTAAAGCAGGACAATTCAATTCTGCTCCTGGAGGGCCAAAACACTTCTGGTTTTCATTCTTGCCTTCTAATCAGGGATTCAGGCCTGGGAAACCAGGTGAGTTGAATAGCTCTAGCCCTGCTCTAAAATAAACTGTGAGGAGAAGATGGCATAGTCAACAGAGACTAATGTTACACTAGCTTACGGCACCTTGAATGCAAGGTCATCAAAACTCCTCAACATCTAAAAAGTGTATATCAGCATAACTTTAGCATGAGGCAAATTCTCTCCTTCCATGGGATTTATAACTATGTTTACTACCTAATTAAAGTACAAGTGCAGATAAAGGCATGAAAAATAGATAAGCTGGGACAATGCCACATCCAATTCCCTTCCAAATGAGAAATGTCTTCCACTGCATCAGGGTATAATTCAGAGTTTAAGAAACTTTATGAGTCCCTCAACTAATATTTCTGGAATATGAAAACATCAGCATATGGCTGAGAACAGCACAGGGCTACAAAGTCAATTTCCCTGATGTCACATTGGGACAGGGGTGACATTCATATTAATACTATCCCCTTGGCCCTGTGCTCTATTTTACTTGGGACGAGACATGAGAGAGACATGGATTATTTGGTACCGCCAGGTTGCCTGAAGAATCGAAGGCAAATGTTTAGCGTCGCCACCAGAGCGACAGAAGCTGCATGGTATTCAGCTGCCAAAGGTTGAGGCTCTCACCATTCTCAAAGCAGCATTAAAAACCTGCTGTTTCATGCCTATGAATTACAATATTTATGGCGTTTGTTGAAATGGCCCTGTTCTTGTGCAGGGTTGTGCCCACACTGAGTCCACTCGGCAGATGGAATGCAATATGGCCCGTTTCTGCCTGGACAGATGTGGCGCCCAGCATCACACGGCCCTGAGGGGGATCTGCACCAAACCAACATCTGGAGCTGTAGGCACCTTCACCCTCTGCCAACAAGCTAACTTCCCCTTGGTGGTGAGCTGTGTTGCCAGATCAGCAGTGAGGCTCACACATCTCCTAGCAGTACCTCCAATCAGGAAGTAGCAACATGCTTCCACGTAGGGGTCTCTTTGGCTTAGGACAGCGGCTGAGTGAAGAGGGACCCCTACAGTTCAGAGGGGTCGTGCTCTGGTCTGGATGAACGCATCCTGCTCAACACCTATCAAGTGTTACAGTTAAGGGTCTGTACCCTTTGAGTTAGGCATGAAGTGAAAGGGTGTCAATTATCCTGGCTGCTGAGGGGTCCAGTGTTGAGGAGTAGTGAACTAAATCCAAATCTAGGTAGTGTTTTCAGTAGATAATTACTTTTTTTGCCATGCAGTGGTGTAGATAACTACTGGAACTAAACCATACTTTTTTTTGCAAAAAGAAAAGAAAATATGAGTGAAGTAGGCAACAATTGTCTTTGTTTTGTCAGCATTAGACATGCTTGTTGTTGTGTTAAATATCCTATTAACTATTGCTGTACATACAGTTGAAGTCGGAAGTTTACATACACTTAGGTTGGAGTCATTAAAACTCGTTTTTCAACCACTCCACAAATTTCTTGTTAACAAACTATAGTTTTGGCAAGTCGGTTAGGACATCTACTTTGTGCATGACACAAGTCATTTTTCCAACAATTGTTTACAGACAGATTATTTCACTGTATCACAATTCCAGTGGGTCAGAAGTTTACATACACTAAGTTGACTGTCCCTTTAAACAGCTTGGAAAATTCCAGAAAATGATGTCATGGCTTTAGAAGCTTCTGATAGGCTAATTGACATCATTTGAGCCAATTGGATGTGTACCTGTGGATGTATTTCAAGGCCTACCTTCAACCTCAGTGCCTCTTTGCTTGACATCATGGGAAAATCAAAATAAATCAGCCAAGACCTCAGAAAAAAAATTGTAGACCTCCACAAGTCTGGTTCATCCTTGGGTGCAATTTCCAAACGCCTGAAGGTACCACGTTCATCTGCACAAACAATAGTACGCAATTATAAACACCATTGTACCACGCAGCCGTCATACCGCTCAGGATGGAGATGCGTTCTGTCTCCTAGAGAACCTGACTCAGTTAAACCAGCTCTGTCAGGAGGAATGGGCCAAAATTCACCCAACTTATTGTGGGAAGTTTGTGGAAGGCTACCCGAAACGTTTGACCCAAGTTAAACAATTTAAAGGCAATGCTACAAAATACTAATTGAGTGTATGTAAACTTCTGACCCACTAGGCATGTGATGAAAGAAATAAAAGCTGAAATAAATCATTCTCTCTACTATTATTCTGACATTTCACATTCTTAAAATAAAGTGGTGATCCTAACTGACCTAAGACAGGGAATTTTTATTAGGATTAAATGTCAGGAATAGTGAAAAACTGAGTTGAAATGTATTTGGCTAAGGTGTATGTAAACTTTGGACTTCAACTGTACCACGGCTAAGGGCTGTTCTTATGCACGACGCAACACGGAGTGCCTGGACACAGCCCTTAGTCATGGTATATTGGCCATATATCACAAACCCCCGAGGTGCCTTATTGCTATTATAAACTGGTTACCAACGTAATTAGAGCAGTAAAATTAAATGTTTTGTTATACCTGTGGTTACGGTCTGATATTCCACGGCTGTCAGCCAATCAGCATTCAGGGCTAGAACCACCTAGTTTATAAATATATTTATACTCCGGACTCCGACATTGCTCGTCTTAATATTTCTAAATTTCTTAATTCCATTATTTTACTTTTTAGATTTGTGTATGGTTGTGTATTGTTAGATATTCTGCACTGTTGGAGCTAGGAACACAAGCATTTCGCTACACCCGCAATAACATCTGCAAATATGTGTATGAGACCAATACAATTTGATTTGATTTGAAATAGGCTAAATTGCACATTCTGGTAGCATATGATCCCAAAGTGATCTCTCTTGCAATGTGTAGTCTATGACTTTTAAGATTTACTGTACATATGATACTTTTTCACGAAGTAGTTTGGATGTAGTGAACTACTTTTTCAAAGTAACTTTAGTTAAGTAAACTATATTTTCCTTAAGGGTAGCTTTAGTGTAGATTAACCTCTTCCAGTGTGAAGTAATTGGTAGCTTGGTAAACTACATTTTCAGAGTAGCTTCCCCAACACTGGAGTGGTTTGATGCAGTCTGGCTCAACATGGGCCTGTCATGGGCTGATGGACCAGTGGATTGTCCGACCTCATAGGGGGTCAGGCTGGGGCTGCCAGGGCAAAGCCTTACACAGATAGCAGATTTACACAGTTCACTTTCACGCAAGGGCAAAATGTGAACTTATTCTCTGTGAATTGTACAGATGTTGTGAGAAAAACTTCAACAACAAAAAAAAGGTCAGAAATACACAGATAAGACAAAAGTTCCCACAAAGAATGTAATAACAAATCTATTTCAGTTGTCTTAGAAATGTTTTGCATTAGGTACAAATAATAATAGACAAGGTTTGGAGCCCAATTACATAATCTTAGAACAATTTCACACTACAACAGGCAGCAAGCAATTATCCAACTTACTGATGCAATAAAGGCCTTTAATTTAGCTTATTTTACATGGCGGCATACTAAGCTGTGATATATCAGTAATGCAAGCTGCTCACAAAGTTAAAACACACAGTGCCCTCTTAAGGGTAAATCTACTGGGCAGTAATTAAAATCCATGCAAATACAAATAGTATCATATTAATGAGATATTAAACACACTCCAAGAGTCAAAATCAGATAAGTAACATCATCTTAATATCCGCATCCACCAAATGTTCTATTGTGGTGAGTGGACTGTTTACCATCACCACTAATTAAATAACAATTACTCTCAATTTATACTCAGTGGCCAGTTTATTAGGTAAATGGTTCACTCCTACAGAAAGTGGGTCATGTGGCCGTGGCTTGCTATATAAAGCAGGCAGACAAGCATCAAGGCATTCAGTTACTATTTTATTAAACGTTAGAATCGGCAAAATGAGTGACCTAAGCGACGGCCGGCCTCCTGGGCTTTTCACGCATGACAGTGTCTAGTGTTTACCGAGAATGGTGCGACAAACAAAAAACAAAAAACAGCTTGTTGATGAGAGGTCGAAGGAGAATGGCAAGAATCGTGTAAGCTAACAGGTAGGCCACAAAACAGGCAAATAACAGTGC
Source organism: Coregonus clupeaformis (assembly GCF_020615455.1). Taxonomy (NCBI): domain Eukaryota; kingdom Metazoa; phylum Chordata; class Actinopteri; order Salmoniformes; family Salmonidae; genus Coregonus; species Coregonus clupeaformis. The sequence continues at coordinate 15,528,199 of NC_059222.1, read as the reverse complement.
AGTACAACAGTGGTGTGCAGAACGGCATCTCGGAACGCACAACTCGTCGGTCCTTGTCACGGATCGGCTTTTGCAGCAGACAACCACACCGGGTTCCACTCCTATCAGCTAAAAACAAGAAGAAGCGGCTCCAGTTGGCACGCAATCACCAGCACTGGACAATTGAGGAGTGGAAAAACATTGCCTGGTTCGACGAATCTCAGTTCCTGTTGCGTCATGCTGATGGCAGAGTCAGGACACAGCATGAGCCCATGGCCCCATCCTGCTTGGTGTGAACGGTACAGGCTGGTGGCGGTGGTGTAATGGTGTGGGGAATGTTTTCCTGACACACGTTAGGTCCCTTAATACCAATTGAGTAACGTTTCAATGTCCCGAAGAATTCAGGCTGTTCTGCAGGCAAAGGGCTTCCAACCCGGTACTAGATGGGTGCACCTTATAAACTGGCCACTGAGTGTAAGCAGCAATTTCTAAGTAAATGAGTGTTTTGAAATAGTGTGTCCAGCATTTACGGTGTTGCAGGGAATTTTCCCATGGGAATACAAGATACTTAAAATGATGTTGTCGTATTGGCCCAGGTGTTCACTAAGATGTATAGCAAGACCAATATGGACCGAATTTATCCTCTGATGACTGACCTCACATTTCACATTCACATTTCAACTTTCATGATGTGAAAAACATTGCAAATATGACACGTATGGTGCCTTCAGAAAGTATTCGCACCGCTTGACCTTTTCCACATTTAGTTGTCTTAATCTCTGTCATTTTTTGGTCAACGATTTACACAAAATACTAATGTAAGGTAACATCAAAGTGGAAGGAAAATTCTAACATTTGTAAAAAATACAAATACAAAAAAAAAGAAAAATAACCCACTAATTAGTATTCAACTCCTGGGTCAATACATGTTAGAATCACCTTTGGCACTGTCACGCCCTGGCTCTGGGGACTCTTTAATGTTGAGCCAGGGTGTGTAGTGTCTATGTTGTATTTTCTATGTTTCGTTCTAGTTCGTGTTTTCTATGTTGGCCAGGGTGGTTCCCAATCAGAGGCAGCTGATTCTCGTTGTCTCTGATTGGGAACCATACTTAGGCAGCCGGTTGGCACTAGTTTATTGTGGGATCTTGTTCTGTATAGGTTTGTGTTGGTGAACCTGTAGACACGTACGTTTGTTGTTTTGTTATTTTGTGTAAAGTACTCATTAAAAGATGTACGCATATCACGCTGCGCCTTGGTCCGGTTCTTACAACGATCGTGACAGGCACCAATTACAGCTGTAAATCTTTCTGGGTAAGTCTCTGAGAGCTTTGCACACCTGGATTGTACAATATTTGCCATTATTCTTTTTTAAACTATTCAAACACTGTCAAGTTGGTTGTTGGTCATTGCTGGACAGCCATTTTCAAGTCTAGCCATAGATTTTCAAGCGGATTTAAGTCAAAACTGTAACTAGACCACTCAGGAACATTTAATGTCGTCTTGGTCGTTAACTCCAGTGTATATTTGGCCTTGTGTTTTAGGTTATTGTCCTGCTGAAAGGTGAATGTCTCCCAGTGTCTGTTGGAAAGCAGACTGAACCAGGTTTTTCTCTAGGATTTTGCCTGTGCTTAACTCTATTCCATTTATTTTTATCATACAAAAACTCCTTAGTCCTTGCCAATGACAAGCATACCCATAACATGATGCAGCCACCACCATGCTTGAAAATATGATGAGTAGTACTTAGTGACCTGTTGTGCTGGATTGGCCCCAAACATAATGCTTTGTATTCAGGACATGAAGTTAATTTCTTTGCCATATTTCTTGCAGTTTTACTTTAAAACAGGATACATGTTTTGGAATATTTTTATTCTATAGTGGCTACCTTCTGTTCACTCTGCCAATTAGATTAGTATTGTGGAGTAACTACAATGTTGTTGAGACATCCTAAGTTTTCTCCTGTAACTGTTTTAAAGTCACCATTGGCCACATGGTGAAATCCCAGAGCGGTTTCCTTCCTCTCCGGCAACTGAGTTAGGAAGGATGCATGTATCTTTGTAGTGACTGGGTATATTGATACACCATCCAAAGTATAATTCATAATTTCACCGTGCTGAAAGATATATTCAATGTCTGTTTGTTTTTTACCTGTCTACCAATAGGTCAACTTCTTTGCTAGGCATTGGAAAACCTCCCTGATCTCTGTGGTTCAATCCATGTTTAAAATGTACTGCTCGACTGAGGGAATTTACAGATAATTGAATGTGTGGGGTACAGAGATGAGGTAGTCATTCAAAAAGCATGTTAAACACTATTATTGCACACACAGAGTCCATGCAACTTATTATGTGACTTGTTAAGCACATTTTTACTCTTGAACTTATTTAGGCTTGCCATAAAAGGGTTGAATACTGAGACTCAAGACATTTCAGCTTACCATTTTTCATGAATTTGTAAAAATGTCAAAAAACATCATTTCACTTTGATTGTGTGTAGGCCAGTGACAAAAAAATCTCAATTTAATCCATGTTAAATTCAGGCTGTAACACAACAAAATGTGTAAAAAGTCAAGGGGTGTGAATACTTTCTGAAGGCACTATAAATCGGAATGGTCTTTTTAATGCGTCCCAAATAGAATCCCAGGCTCAGAGGTACAAAGCTGTGACAGAATAGGGACCTTGGATGCCACCTCTGTTCAGTTCCCTTTCTATGAATAATTAGTGATGTGTGTCAATATTGCGCCCCATAGTAACCATATGGTTAGTCCGGGCAGACAGGCGATTGTTTGGTGCTGTGAAATATTGTGTTGCCCTGTGAGTGCTGGAGCCAGTGGACGCAGGAACTGTTGTTCAGACTGACAGTTACATTGTGTGAGTGAATGGGAAAACTTCTGAGGCAGAGATGTGAGTGGACCCAGACAGAATGTCCTGACCCTGGATAGAAAGGCCAATTTGACATGGTATAGGCTCTTCCTTCATCTCCCCAGACTAGCCATTAGGCAGACCAAAAGGAAGCCCACTTAACTTATGGATGCCTTTCAAATTGGAAATAAAAAAATGAATATATTCATGTCAGACATGTTGTGGGAAAAGCCTTTCTCCTCCACTTTGATTTAGTTAAACTGGTTTCTTAACAGTAGTAGCGTACTGGTTGGCTTTCTTCTTTTAAAAAAAATACAGTTCATACTATGACACCAGAATACAAATATTTTGTAAGATCTAACAGAAAGATTGTCTCTATAAATGGTAATATTTCAGTGACTGTCTTGGTATTTGGATGTCAGCCATCCACACATTTTCATTATTTTATTTGTCAGGGACCATATGCAACTTTATTGCAGTCAAATGCAGTCTTTTGATGCATTGCACCAGATTTTCGCAATTTGATTTCCATATGCAGACCTTAGTTGCTACATCCCACAGTAAATTCAGTGTGTATGTGAATCAGAAATGTATTTATGGCAGCTAGGTACAGCGTAATTGACTTTTTGTTTGCTTGTTTATAAGTTTTTATGTTTATAAAGTAACAAATTCAAATTAATTGTGGCTAAACTTTCTCACTCTATAATTATGTTTTGGGATTACTTAGTTATCTCCATTGGGAGTTTATTTTACATACGTAAATATAGAAATAGTACTCAGAGCCAAACAAAACTATACTATGTATATGTACAGTAGGCTATCGCTTCCAAAAATGTGTAATAGGAGAGTTTAGGCATCTCAGAATTAAAGTTGTTGCAATAAGGCAGCTTTCTACCACCATAATATGCTTCTCAACATAATTTAAAGGTCCAACGCAGCTGTTTTTATCTCAATATCAATTCATTTCTGGGTAACAATGAAGTACCTTACTGTGATTATTTTAAAATAAAATGGTAAAAAAAGAAACAAACATAGCGTCTTAGCAAAGAGCAATTTCTCAAGCAAGAATTCTGCTAGGACTGTCTGAGTGGGCATGCCAAAACTCCATCCCACCAAAACAGGCTGAAATTTCAGGCGGTCTTTTCAAACGACTCTTACACTAAAATGGCATTTTCACAATATTATTCCAACTTCATAGTGTGTAAATATATACAAAACACAGGAAAATCTGGTTTTTAACTGCACTGGGCCTTTAACAAATGTACAGGCCATTTGATATAGACCATGTGCATAGCAACTTTGTTAAATCAATTAATTTAAAAAATGATAATATTAAAGTTGTTGTTGCTTTTTCGGTTCTTCCAACAAACATGTAATATGACCATGTTATTCGTGATACAGTACATTGCAGAATAGCTGTGCTTAAGTCTGAGACAATGAGAGCAAGTGCTTATATTGTATGTGCAACCTGATCAAAACCCATATCTCCTCTGATGCAGTAATCCACATCTCTTTCATCATCCCTCTGCCAATTAGCATTCCGTTAGCCCATTCTGCTTTGTTCTCTAATAAAGACAGGCTAAGTTGATGCCCCGTCTGCCTTTATCTTAAAAATAAAGCTGAACAATTAAGGCCCATGTCTCTTTGCACAGCTTTTGATCCTTCACAAAGCTTTCCCACTTGCTGCTTTTGGGGATGTAATGTGAAGCGCCCTGGTGGACCTCAAGCGAGGCAGTAACAAGCATGGGACGGCTCCCTTGTTTTTGCTCAATCAGGGGCATTGAGCGGCAACGTTTAAACTATCAGTATGATTTATTTGTCTACATTGACCTGCAGACACTGCTTAATTACCCTGGGATAATATCAGGGAGCGCCCCCTGACACCCACAGAAAGGCCAGCCACTCGGGCTCTGTGGACCAACTGTTGACCTGATGGTCGGCCTGACAGGCAGGGGTTATAGGTCAGGCTCGCACTGACCACTCCACCACTGCTTCTCTGTGGAGGCCGGAGCCGAAGCCCATGCCCATGTAGTCAGGCCCACGAAGCTGCTGGGTAAATTATTCTCATTCCCCCTATCAAGGCGTTAAAATAGGACGATGGACCGGACAGGCCCCAGTAACGTCAAGAGATGGCACTTAACCAGTCAGTCTGGCCCAGAGTGATAAATCATTGACCAAATGCACTACTCCTTTGCAAAGGCTAAGCTCATAATTGTCATGTCCAACACCCTCCTCATTAAATATTCAGTGTTGTCCTGCTTTAGGTTGATTACCTAAGAAAACAGTGATGTTGGTGAATTGAACTTTTCACTTTCTTTAGAAGTTCATAATACATGACGGAAAGGAAAAGTAATTTTGCACTTTTAAATGTGAAATAAAATGTTATCTTTGCAACAGTCAAGGTAATGAAAAAGGATATAGAATGGCTTGAAGTGAATTAAGGCAAAGTTAATTACAAGGCAAAGTGATGTCTGGAAAACAAACGTTTAAAAAACACAGCTTGATACCAAAGAAACATTTAACATGGTCCCTCTTTGTTTATTCAATTGTGTTTTCTATATGCTTTGACACCAGGGGGTAAGCTTTTTGATATAAATTTGAACAGTCAATGAAAGTAAATGAGAAGGTATGAGAAAATCATGAGACAGAAAGTCATTAAAATCCATACTGAATCACAAAGTATTTTACCAAACAAAGTGCTGCCTTGTCATTGCAGAAAACTGAAAAGGAAGTTGTACCCTGTCATTAGATGGTTTTTCTTTGTCGCCTTGATAGAGTATGATAACTTGTTGTAAGTCAACACATTATCAAAACAACATGAAATGTCTCTGATTGTGAAAGAATATCAATCATGATCAATACAGTATGTCTGCAAGGGTTTGACTATGCAGCTACAGTAGAACTTTGATCTCTCCTTGGCAGTTCTCAGCTACAGTAGACCATTTTCTTTCTCATTATTTATTATCAAATTGACTTTTCATTTCATGACTAATCAAAGTTTTTCTTTAGGTGGTACATTTGCAAATGGAATTTCACAAATTAAAAGTGTTAAACCCTTCCATCAAGGCATCAATAAGGCAACATATGATCAAGGGACATAAATACCTTATGTGCAAAGACAAACAAAGTTCCCTTAAAGTCGTTGCCTCCTATGTTTGACTGATGTTGGGGGTGCCAGATAAAAGTAAGGTAGCCTGATTCTTCTGGTGTGAACAAAAGCCAGTCTCTGCGGGCCTCAGCCATGCTCCCCACTGATTCCAGTTACCTGGGAGCCTGGAGTCTGAGTAATGCTCCCCACACAAAGAGCATGACAGCAAAAGTGTGGAGAGAGTGATGAGGCGCCCCACTGTCCCTGCCTCTACGCCTCTTCTCTGGTTCTCTTTCAGCCCCGTCTGCGCCCTAGTGCCAGAGGAGAGTAAACACTGTGTTCACACCAATAGCCTCTTTTCTCGTGCCGCCATTGGGGCCCGCCAGCAACGTGGCCTGAGGGGCTAGTGAAAGCCAAGATCTACTACAAACAACATCATTTGTGATTCAAATTGAAAGGGAGTTGTTTGATAGACATGTCAAATTATTCTTACCCTCAAAACTTCCTACTTAAGTTAAACAAATGATCCAAATTACATTTGGTGTAATACTAAAATAAATTATAGCAAAAGAACAGATCGCCATCCGACAAAACAGACTGTTAAACAAATCCTAAAATATTGATATTGCTGATATTGATGTACTAATGCATGTTAAATTGGACATTGATTTGTAACCAAAACACAAGGAATTAATAATAATATATTGAAACTAAAATGACTCAATGCATATAGCCTGATGCAAAATCGCTGCTTAACGACTGGACCCTCTCTCATATCTTATCACCCACCCCATGCCATAAACTCCCTCCTCCCTCCATCCCCCTCCTCCCACAGCCATAAGTGTCCCACAGGGCAGAAGCGCCAATCTCTCTCCAGGGTGAGGCAGCCCTCTCTCTACTCAGGGCCCCATTGTCACGCAACCCACATCCCCTGGCCTTGGGAACTGACTCGCAACAGTTTGCAAGTCTATGTGCTTGGCTCAGAGCCTGCAGATATCTTTGTCTCCACCAGGCAGGGGAGCTGATAGGGAAGTTGGAACGTGTCATCATAGGGCACCCCAAGTCTGCAGAGCAGTCACATGGCTCCTGTGCCTCCCAGCCACCATATCCAACAAGGACATTCAAAGCACTGGCCATTCGTTAAACAGAGACTGGGACCCGGTCCCCATGCTCTTCCTGGTCTCATCGCTGTGGCAACAAACAGTAGAGTATGGATTTGTAAAGGCTAGACGGAGCCCTGAAGTACCGTTTCTAAAGGGTCGATCTTAAGCCCTCCTTAAGCTCTCGCTGAACAAGCCTAAGAGGCTTTTGGTTGGTTGGGGGGTATTGTCCCATTGCATCAATGCAATAATATCGACAGTGCCTTCAGAAAGTATTCATACCCCTTGACTTATTCCACACATTTTGTTGTGTTACAGCCTGAATTCAAAATTGATTAAATGTATTTTCTTTACCCATCTACACACAATAACAAATTATGATAAAGTGAAACATGTTTTTAGAAATGTCTGCAAATGTATTGAAATATCTCATTTACATAAGTATTCACACCCCTGAGGAAATACTTTGTAGAAGCACCTTTGGCAGCGATTACAGCTGTGAGTCTTTCTGGGTAAGTCTCTAAGAGATTTCCACACCTGGATTGTGGAACATTTGCACATTATTATTTTCAAAATTCTTTAAGCTCTTTCATTGCTAAACAACCATTTTTAGGTCTTTCCATAGATTTTCAAGTAGATTTAAGTCATAAATGTAACTCAGCCACTCAGGAACATTCACTGTCTTCTTGGTAAGCAACTCCAGTGTAGATTTGGCCTTGTGTTTTGTGTTATTGTCCTGCTGAAAGGTGAATTCATCTCCCAGTGTCTGGTGGAAAGCAGATTGAACCAGGTTTTCCTCTAGGATTTTGCCTATGCTTAGCTCTTTTTTTATCCTAAAAAACTCCCCAGTCCTTAACGATTAAAAGCATACCCATAACATGACGCAGCCACCACTATGCTTGAAAATATGGAGTGGTACTCAGTAATGTGTTGTATTGGATTTGCCCCAAACATAGCCCTTTATATACACTTTGTATGCCTTGTAGCAAACAGGATGCATGTTTTGGAATATTTTCATTCTGTACAGGCTTCCTTCTTTTCACTCTGTCAATTAGGTTAGTATTGTGGAGTAACTACAATGTTGTTGTTCCATCCTCAGTTTTCTCCTATCACAGCCATTAAACTCTGTAACTGTGTTAAAGTCACCATTGTCCTCATGTTGAAATCCCTGAGCGGTTACTTTTCTCTCTGGCTACTGAGTTAGGAAGGATGCCTGTATCTTTGTAGTGACTGGGTGTATTGATACACCATCCAAAGTGTAATTAATAACTCAAAGGGATATTTAATGTCTGCTTTTCTTTTACTTTTACCCATCTACCAATAGGTGCCCTTCTTTGCGAGGCATTGGAAAACCTCCCTGGTCTTTGTGGTTGAATCTACATATGTTTGAAATTGACTGCTCAGCTGAGGGACCTTACAGATAATTGTATGTGTGGGTTACAGAGATTCAGTAGTCATAAAACAAATAATGTTAAACACTAGTATTGCACACAGAGTGAGTCCATGCAACTTATGTGACTTGGTAAGCAATTTTTTTACTCCTGAACTTATTTAGGCTTGCCATAACAAAGGTGTTTGTATTGTATTTGTATTTATTATGGATCCCCATTAGCCGCTGCCAAGGCAGCAGCTACTCTTCCTGGGGTCTGGCAAAATTAAGGCAGTTATACAATTTAAAAAACATTACAATACATTCATTACAGAATTCACAACACACTAAGTGTGTGCACTCAGGCCCATACTCCATTACCACATATCTACAACACAAAATCCATGTGTACGTGTGTGTATAGTGCGTATGTTATAATGTGTGTGTATGCATGTGTCTGTGCCTATGTTTGTGTTGCTTCACAGTCCCCGCTGTTCCATAAGGTGTATTTTTATCTGTTTTTAAATCTGATTCTACTGCTTACATGTGGAATAGAGTTCCATGTAGTCATGGCTCTATGAATACTGATTTTTGTATTTTCTATATTTATTTATTTTTGGGGTGGGGGGGGGGGTTGTAGATCAGCTTTAATATTGAAGATAGATTGTAACTTCCATCAATGTAATTGTCTGAATCACTTCCAATCCCCCATGGTTTTTTTCACGCAAATATATATATATATAGCTCTGGAAAAAATTAAGAGACTACTGCAAATTTTTCTTAAATCAGCATCTCTACATGTATGACAGCTATTCCATTCCAGTGTCTGTTGAATTCCAACACAGGCACACCTCATTCTACTGAATTAGGTACTGATTAGGTGATCACCTGAACCAAATCTTATTTAATGAGGAAAAGTATAAAAACCACTGCTGTGGGCATCACTATCCTCTTGCAATAGGACCAGCTGGATGGCAAAAACAGTGCTAATAGTACCTCAAAAGTAATATTAATCAAAAAATAACTATTGACCATGCCAAAATAGTTGAAATGGAAAGTTTTGAGTGAGGAAAAGAAGGGTTCAATTCTGGCTTTACTGGCAGAGGGATACAGTGAGCGTCAGGTTGCTTCCATTCTTAAAATTTCAAAGACGGCGGTTCATAAGAACAAGGTCAAGCAGCAGACATTGGGGACAACAAAGCTACAGACCGGCAGAGGGAGAAAACTACTCTCTACTGACCGGGATGAACGCCAACTCATTCGAATGTCACTCAACAACAGTAGGATGACATCAAGTGACCTACAAGAAGAATGGCAAACGGTAGCTGGGGTGAAGTGCACGGCGAGGATGGTTCGAAACAGGCTCCTAGGGGCAGGGCTGAAGTCGTGCAAAGCTAGAAAAAAGCCCTTCATCAATGAGAAGCAGAGAAGAGCCAGGCTGAGGTTTGCAAAAGACCATAAGGATTGGACCATAGAGGACTGGAGTAAGGTCATCTTCTCTGATGAGTCCAATTTTCAGCTTTGCCCAACACCTGGTCGTCTAATGGTTAGACGGAGACCTGGAGAGGCCTACAAGCCACAGTGTCTCGCACCCACTGTGATATTTGGTGGAGGATCAGTGATGATCTGGGGGTGCTTCAGCAAGGCTGGAATCAGGCAGATTTGTCTTTGTGAAGGACGCATGAATCAAGCCACGTACAAGGTTGTCCTGGAAGAAAACTTGCTTCCTTTTGCTCTGACATTGTACCCCAACTCTGAGGATTGGTTTTTCCAGCAGGACAATGCGCCATGCCACACACCCAGGTCAATCAAGGTGTGGATGGAGGACCACCAGATCAAGACCCTGTCATGGCCAGCCCAATCTCCAGACCTGAACCCCATTGAAAACTTCTGGAATGTGATCAAGAGGAAGATGGATGGTCACAAGCCATCAAACAAAGCCGAGCTGCTTGAATTTTTGCACCAGGAATGGCATAAAGTCACCCAACATCAATGTGAAAGACTGGTGGAGAGCATGCCAAGACGCATGAAAGCTGTGATTGAAAATCAGGGTTATTCCACCAAATATTGATTTCTGAACTCTTCCTAAGTTAAAACATTAATATTGTTTTGTTTAAAAATGAACATGAACTTATTTTCTTTGCATTATTCGAGGTCTGAAAACACTGCATCTTTTTTGTTGTTTTGACCAGTTGTCATTTTCTGCAAATAAATGTTCTAAATGACAATATTTTTATTTGGAATTTGGGAGAAATGTTGTCAGTAGTTTATAGAATAAAACAAAAATGTTATTTTCACCCAAACACTTACCAATAAATAGTAAAACCAGAGAAAATTATATTTTTGCAGTGGTCTCTTAATTTTTTCCAGAGCTGTATTTATACAGTTGAAGTCAGAAGTTTGCATACACTTAGGTTGCTGTCATTAAAACTAGTTTTTCAACCACTCCACACATTTCTTGTTTACAAACTATAGTTTTTGCAAGTCGGTGCATGACACAAGTAATTTTTCCAACAATTGTTTACAGACAGATTATTTAACTTATAATTCACTGTATCACAATTCCAGTGGGTCAGAAGTTTACATACACTAAGTTGACTGTGCCTATAAACAGCTTGGAAAATTCCAGAAAATGATGTCATGGCTTTAGAAGCTTCTGATAGGCTAATTTACATCATTTGAGTCAATTGGAGGTGTACCTGTGGATGTATTTCAAGGCCTACCTTAAAACTGCCTCTTTGCTTGACATCATGAGAAAATCAGCCAAGACCTCAGAAAACAGTTGTTGACCTCCACAAGTCTGGTTCATCCTTGGGAGCAATTTCCAAACGCCTGAAGGTACCACGTTCATCTGTACAAACAATAGTATGCAAGTATAAACACCATGGGATCACGCAGCCGTCATACCGCTCAGGAAGGAGACACGTTCTGTCTCCTAGAGATGAACGTACTTTGGTGCGAAAAGTGCAAATCAATCCCAGAACAACTGTAAAGGACCTTGTGAAGATGCTGGAGGAAACAGGTACAAAAGTATCTATATCCACAGTAAAACGAGTCCTATATCGACATAACCTGAGAGTCCGCTCAGCAAGGAAGAAGCCACTGCTCCAAAACCGCCATAAAAAAGCCAGACTACGGTTTGCAACTGCACATGGGGACAAAGATCGTACCTTTTGGAGAAATGTCCTCTAGTCTGATGAAACAAAAATATAACTGTTTTGCCATAATGACCATCGTTATGTTTGGAGGAAAAAGAGGGTGGCTTGCAAGCCGAAGAACACCATCCCAACCGTGAAGCACGGGGGTGGCAGCATCATGCTGTGGGGGTGCTTTGCTGCAGGAGGGACTGGTGCACTTCACAAAATAGATGGCATCATGAGGACGGAAAATTATGAGGATATATTGAAGCAACATCTCAAGACATCAGTCAGGAAGTTAAAGCTGGGTCACAAATGGGTCTTCCAAATGGACAATGACCCCAAGCATACTTCCAAAGTAGTGGCAAAATGGCTTAAGGACAACAAAGTCAAGGTATTGGAATGGCCATCACAAAGCCCTGACCTCAATCCTATAGAAAATGTGTGGGCAGACCTGAAAAAGCGCGTGTGAGCAAGGAGGCCTACAAACCTGACTCAGTTACACCAGCTCTGTCAGGAGGAATGGGCCAAAATTCACCCAACTTATTGTGGGAAGCTTGTGGAAGGCTACCCGAAACGTTTGACCCAAGTTAAACAATTTAAAGGCAATGCTACCAAATACTAATTGAGTGTACGTAAACTTCTGACCCTCTGGAAATGTGATGAAATAAATAAAAGCTTAAATAAATAATTCTCTCTACTATTATTCTGACATTTCACATTCTTAAAATAAAGTGGTGATCCTAACTGACCTAAGACAGGGAATGTTTACTAGGATTAAATGTCAGGAATTGTGAAAAACTGAGTTTAAATGTATTTGGCTAAGATGTATGTAAACTTCTGACTTCAACTGTGTATATAAATACATACACATACATGAACAGTTATGGGTGAATAGTTATGCACGCTCAAGTTTTCATTTTTTTGTCTTATTTCTTGTTTGTTTCACAAAAAAATTTATTTTGCATCTTCAAAGTGGTAGGCATGTTGTGTAAATTAAATGATACAAACTCCCAAAAAATCTATTTTAATTCCAGGTTGTAAGGCAACAAAATAGTTTGTATCAAAATAGGGGGTGAATACTTTCGCAAGCCACTGTATATACTTATTATGGACACAGCATGCCCTACATTAGTTATCTTGCTGTTATTAGTTGTTGTTAGTTGTTATTAGACCCATCCTTCAGCTCCATTCAACACCTCCCATCTATCGCTTAACATCATCCATATTGAATTTCTATTTGCCATATATTTTTCAACTGTACTGTGATGTTTCAGAAACATTCTGAACCCTTCTATTCTCATTGTTTCTACAGATTGTAAATTGAAAATAAACATTTTTGCTAAAAGTGTTATTATATTATTGATCGATTGACTATGACTTTTCAGATCACCCAGTAGTGCTATCTGCAAGGTTAGCTCCAGGTAAATATTGCAATCCTTCAGCCATTCCTGGACCTGTGACCAAAAACAAGCCACAAATGAACAGTGCCAAAACAAATTATCTAATGATTCTGTCTCTTCGCAGCAAAATCTGCAGAGCTGGGAAGATTGTATCCCCCATATAAATAACATTCTACCTGTGGCAAGAATTTTGTATAATAATTTAAATTGAATTTTTTTTGAATCTGCGTCGTTTTGCGTATCAGTTCATAAACCATTTGCCATGGAATCGGTAAGTCAAAAATCTCTTCCCAACTATTTTGCAATCTATATGGGACGGCTGTCAATCCTTTGGTCCTTAAATGAAACTGATATACTTTTTTATTTATCACAATTTTCTTTAACCAATTATGTTCTTTAATGCAGGGATAACAGACAAGTTCCTTACTTTTTCCCCCTTCCACTTTCCTCTTCCATTTTTGCGGTAATGCTGCAATTATTTGGTTGTAATTTTGGGTAGAGCAGACATTTCCATATGTTTTTGTTAGCTACATGTGTGGCATAACTCCACCAGTCCTACCTATGATATCATTTACGAAGATTATGCCTTTTTTAAACATTTTTTCAAAAAATACTGGCTTTTTAATCAATTAGTATATTTGAGTCTAACCACAATATTTGTTGCATTATTTGTTCTGGCGTTTCTGGAGGATTAAATTGAAATTGCAACCAACTTTCTATATCTTGTTTTAGAAATAGTGATATTTGGGAGATGATTTCCTTTTCAAATAACTGAAAGTGAGAGGTTGTAATCTGAATAAAGGGAAAAAGGCTATTCTTGAACATGGGGTAAGACAATCTTACTAATTTGCTAGAGAACCAGTTCGGATTTAAGTATAACTTTTGTATGACTGAAGCTTTTAGTGATAGGTCTAATGCTTTAATATTTAATAATATTCATTATATAAATAGGCCCGTTTAATTTTGTCTGGCTTGCCGTTCCAAATAAAATGGAATATTTTTTTCTCATATAATTTAAAAAACTGTTCACTAGGCGTAGGCAAGACCATAAGCAAATAGATAAACTGGGATAATACTAAAGAGTTAATCAGGGTGATTTTTACACATCACCATCAGACCATTTTATTGGTAAACTACATGGTCATGTACATTTGTGTATTTTTATACGTAATATTTGTGATCTTTTGTGATCTTATACGTAATATAGTACACGTATCATAATTTGGTTGTAATCCAGAGGGGTTAGAAAATGTATCTAGATCCTCTATGAGGCTGTGGAGGGATTCAAGTTGTGGATTTATAAGAAAACATGAATCATCAGCGTACAATGACACCTTTGTTTTTAAGCCCTGGATTTCTAATCCCTTGATATTATTGTTGGATCTGATTTTAAAAGCTAACATTTCGATGGCCATAATAAATAGATATACCGAGAGTGGACAATCTTGTTTTACTCCTCTTGACAGTTTAAAACTTTCAGAGAAATAGCCATTATTTACTATTTTACACCTAGGGTTACTATACATGATTTTAACCCATTTTATAAGAGGTTCTCCAAAATTGAAATGCTCCAGGCATTTATATATAAACCCCAGTCGAACTCTATCAAATGCCTTTTCAAAGCCTGCTATGAATAGCAGGCCTGGTTTCCCAGATTGTTCATAGTGTTCTCTTGTTTCCATCACTTGCCTTATATTATCTACAATGTATCGTCCATGTAAAAAAACTTTCTGATCAGAATGAATAATGTCCGACAATGCCTTTTTAATTCTATGCGCTATATATTTTGCTAGAATTTTTGCATCACAACACTGAAGTGTAAGGGGCCTCCAATTTTTATATTTCCCAATTGTATCCTGTTTCAGTAATAATGAAATCAGACCTTCTTCTGAGTGTCTGATAATCTACCATTTAGGAGTGGTTAAAACATGCTAATGTGCCATTAAACCCCTACAACTCATCCAGAATGCCGCAGCCCGTCTGGTGTTCAACCTTCCCAAGTTCTCTCACGTCACCCCACTCCTCCGCACACTCCACTGGCTTCCAGTTGAAGCTCGCATCTGCTACAAGACCATGGTGCTTGCCTACGGAGCTGTGAGGGGAACGGCACCTCCGTACCTTCAGGCTCTGATCAGTCCCTACACCCAAACGAGGGCATTGCGTTCATCCACCTCTGGCCTGCTGGCTCCCTACCTCTGCGGAAGCATAGTTCCCGCTCAGCCCAGTCAAAACTGTTCGCTGCTCTGGCACCCCAATGGTGGAACAAGCTCCCTCACGACGCCAGGACAGCGGAGTCACTCACCACCTTCCGGAGACATTTGAAACCCCCACCTCTTTAAGGAATACCTGGGATAGGATAAAGTAATCCTTCTACCCCCCTTACCCCCCAAAAAAAAAAATAGTAAAGTGGTTATCCCACTGGCTATAAGGTGCATAATGCACCTATTTGTAAGTCGCTCAGGATAAGAGCGTCTGCTAAATGACGTAAATGTAAATGTAATAACAGTCCTCTGAGTATATCAAAAAAGGTTTAGTACAGTTGAAGTCGGAAGTTTACATACACCTTAGCCAAATACATTTAAACTCAGTTTTTCACAATTCCTGACATTTAATCCAAGTAAAAATGCCCTGTCTTAGGTCAGTTACGATCACCACTTTATTTTAAGAATGTGAAATGTCAGAATAATAGTAGAGAGAATTATTTATTTCAGCTTTTATTTATTTCCTCAAATTCCCAGTGGGTCAGAAGTTTACATACACTCAATTAGTATTTGGTAGCATTGCCTTTAAATTGTTTAACTTGGGTCAAACGTTTCGGGTAGCCTTCCACAAGCGTCCCACAATAAGTTGGGTGAATTTTGGCCCATTCCTCCTGACAGAGCTGGTGTAACTGAATCAGGTTTGTAGGCCTCCTTGCTCGCACACGCTTTTTCAGTTCTGCCTACACATTTTCTAGAGGATTGAAGTCAGGGCTTTGTGATGGCCACTCCAATACCTTGACTTTGTTGTCCTTAAGCCATTTTGCCACAACCTTGGAAGTATGCTTGGGGTCATTGTCCATTTGGAAGACCCATTTGCGACCAAGCTTTAACTTCCTGACTGATTTCTTGAGATGTTGCTTCAATCTATCCACATAATTTTCCTTCCTCATGATGCCATCTATTTTGTGAAGTGCACCAGTCCCTCCTGCAGCAAAGCACCCCCACAGCATGATGCTGCCACCCCGTGCTTCACGATTTGGATGGTGTTCTTCGGCTTGCAAGAATCCCCTTTTTCCTCCAAACATAACGATGGTCATTATGGCCAAACAGTTCTATTTTTGTTTCATCAGACCAGAGGACATTTCTCCAAAAAGTACAATCTTTGTCCTCATGTGCAGTTGCAAACCGTAGTCTGTCTTTTTTATGGCGGTTTTGGAGCAGTGGCTTCTTCCTTGCTGAGTGGCCTTTCAGGTTATGTCGATATAGGACTCGTTTTACTGTGGATATAGATACTTTTGTACCTGTTTCCGCCAGCATCTTCACAAGGTCCTTTGCAGTTGTTCTGGGATTGATTTGCACTTTTCGCACCGAAGTACGTTAATCTCTAGGAGACAGAACGCGTCTCCTTCTTGAGCGGTATGACGGCTGGTGTTTATACTTGCGTAGTGGTACCTTCAGGCATTTGGAAATTGCTCCCAAGGATGAACCAGACTTGTGGAGGTCTACAATTACTTTTCTGAGGTCTTGGCTGATTTCTTTTGATTTTCCCATGATATCAAGCAAAGAGGCACTGAGTTTGAAGGTAGGCCTTGAAATACATCCACAGGTACACGAGTTTTAATGACTCCAACCTAAGTGTATGTAAACTTCCGACTTCAACTGTATACCTCGACTGGTATGCCATCCAACCCTGGAGTTTTCCCAATCTTAAAGTCTTTAATTGCATCCAGAAGTTCCTTCTCTGTAATTTCACCTTCACATGAGTCTTTCTGTATGGCTATTAATTTTACATTATCAATAGAAAACAAATTCCTACAATTAGCTTCAGTTAGAGTAGATGGAAGCGACTGAAACGAAAACATATGCTTAATGTACTTTGCTTCCTCCTTCAAAATATCATTTGGTGAATCATGGGTGACTCCATCCTTTTGTAACCAGTTTCAGTAAATTATTTTTTGGCAGCATTTCTATGTTGAAGATAAAAAAATAATTTGGTGCATGTTTCCCCATATTCCATCTAGTTTGCTTTATTTTTATAATATATTACACTTGATCTTTCTTGAATAAGTTTCTCAATTTCTTTTTGTTTTTCCTCTAATTTATTCTGAGCCTCTATGTTACAGTTTTTATTGCTATCTATCTGTTCTGTTAGACCTTCTATTTCCTTTGTTAGTATGGACTCTTTTGACCTAAATTGCTTTTGATTTCGAGATGAGTACTGAATTGCATGGCCTCTAAAGGCACATTTAAAGTGTCCCATACAATAAGGGGATTTGCTGTACCTACGTTATGTTGGAAAAAATGAGTAAAAAATTCCTCTGTCCTAGTTAAAAACAAGTTATCATCCAATAGGCTTTGATTAAATTTCCAATATCCTCGCCCACGTGGAAAATCAATAAGAGTAATATATATGCCAATTATATGATGGTCCGACCGCATTCTGTCCCCTATCAACATGAATACTTATTGACTCAACACATTTCAGATTTTCATTTTTAATTAATTTGTTATATGTACAGTACCAGTCAAAAGTTTGGACACAACTACTCATTGAAGGGTTTTTCCTTGTTTTTACTATTTTCTACATTGTAGAATAATAGCGAAGACATCAAAACGATGAAATAACACATATTGAATCATGTAGTAACGAAAAAAGTGTTAAACAAATCAAAATATATTTTATATTCTTCAAAGTAGCCACCCTTTGCCTTGATGACAGCTTTGCACACTCTTGGCATTCTCTCAACCAGCTTCACCTGGAAGGCTTTTCCAACAGTCTTGAAAGAGTTCCCACACATGCCGAGCACTTATTGGCTGCTTTTCCTTCACTCTGTAGTCCGACTCATCCCAAAAAATTGGGTTGAGGTCGGGTGATTGTGGAGGCCAGGTGATCTGATGCAGCACTCCATTACTCTCTTTCTTGGTCAAATAGCCCTTACACAGCCTTAAGGTGTGTTTTGGGTAATTGTCCTGTTGAAAAACAAATGATAGTCCCACTAAGAGCAAACCAGATGGGATGGTGTATCGCTGCAGAATGCTGTGATAGCCATGTGTCACGATCGTCGAAGGAGGAGGACCAAGGCGCAGCGTTGAATGCAAACATACTTATTTATTCAATGATTACACGAACAAAACAACAAACGATAACGTGACGTCCTCGGTCTAACACAAACCACACTGGAACAAGATCCCACAACCACTGTGGGAAAACAGCCTGTCTAAATATGGTTCCCAATCAGAGGCAACCAGCAACAGCTGACACTCGTTGCCTCTGATTGAGAACCACTCTGGCCAACATAGAAATACAACAACTAGCATACACAAAGGAAACTCACACCCTGGCTCAACATACAAGTGTCCCCAGAGCCAGGGCGTGACACCATGCTGGTAAATGTGCCTTGAATTCTAAATAAATCACTGACAGTGTCACCAGCAAAGCACCCCTCACCATCACACCTCCTCGTCCATGCTTTACAGTGGGAACCACACATGCGGAGATCATCCATTCACCTACTCTGCGTCTCACAAAGACACGGTGGTTGGAACAGATTTAAACCGGTCTAATGTCCATTGCTTGTGTTTCTTGGCCCAAGCAAGTCTCTTCTTATTATTGGTGTCCTTTAGTAGTGGTTTCTTTGCAGCAATTCGACCACGAAGGCCTGATTCACACAGTCTCCTCTGAACAGTTGATGTTGAGATATGTCTGTTACTTGAACTCTGTGAAGCATTTATTTGGGCTGCAATCTGAGGTGCAGTTAACTCTAATGAACTTATCCTCTGCAGCACAGGTAACTCTGGGTCTTCCTTTCCTGTGGCGGTCCTCATGAGTGCCAGTTTTGAGATGATATTTGCGACTGCACTTGAAGAAACGATAAAAGTTCTTTATTAAATTTATAAATTTTCCGTAATGACTGACCTTCATGTCTTAAAGTAATGATGGACTGTCGTTTCTCTTTGCTTATTTGAGCTGTTCTTGCCATAATATGGACTTGGTCTTATACCAAATAGGGCTATCTTCTGTTTACCACTCCTACCTTGTTACAACATAACTGATTGGCTCAAACGCATTAAGAAGGAAAGAAATTCCACAAATTAACAAGACACACCTGTTAATTGAAATGCATTCCAGGTGACTACCTCATGAAGCTGGTTGAGAGAATGCCAAGAGTGTGCAAAGCTGTCATCGAGGCAAAGGGTGGCTACTTTGAAGAATCTCAAATATAAAATATAGTTTGATTTGTTTAACACTTTTTTGGTTACTACATGATTCCATATGTGTTATTTCATAGTTTCGATGTCTTCACTATTATTCTACAATGTAGAAAATAGTAAAAATAAAGAAAAGCCCTTGAATGAGTAGGTGTTCTAAAACTTTTGACTGGTACCGTTCAAAAGTTTGGGGTCACTTAAAAATGTCCTTGTTTTCCAAGAAAACATACATGAAATGAGTTTCAATAGGAAATATACCAAAATGAATAGGAAATGTAGTCATTGACAAGGTTAGAAATAATTATTTTTAATTGAAATAATAATTGTGTCCTTCAAACTTTGCTTTCGTCAAAGAATCCTCCATTTGCAGCAATTACAGCCTTGCAGACCTTTGGCATTCGAGTTGTCAATTTGTTGAGGTAATCTGAAGAGATTTCACCCCATGCTTCCTGAAGCACCTCCCACAAGTTGGATTGGCTTGATGGGCACTTCTTACGTACCATACGGTCAAGCTGCTCCCACAACAGCTCAATAGGGTTGAGATCCAGTGACTGAGCTGGCCACTCCATTATAGACAGAATACCAGCTGACTGCTTCTTCCCTAAATAGTTATTGCATAGTTTGGAGCTGTGCTTTGGGTCATTGTCCTGTTGTAGGAGGAAATTGGCTCCAATCAAGCGCCATCCACAGGGTATGCAATGGTGTTGCAAAATGGAGTGATAGCCTTCCTTCTTCAAGATCCCTTTTACCCTGTACAAATCTCCCACTTTACCACCACCAAAGCACCCCCAGACCATCACAATGCCTCCACCATGCTTGACAGATGGCATCAAGCACTCCTCCAGCATCTTTTCATTTGGTCTGCGTCTCACAAATGTTATTCTTTGTGATTCGAACACCTCAAACTTCGATTTGTCTGTCCATAACACTTTTTTCCAAGCTTCCTCTGTCCAGTGTCTGTGTTCTTTTGCCCATCTTAATCTATTTTTTTATTGGCCAGTCTGAGATATGGCTTTTTCTTTGCAACTCTGCCTAGGAGGTCAGCATCCCAGAGTCGCCTCTTCACTGTTGATGTTGAGACTGGTGTTTTGCGGGTACTATTTAATGAAGCTGCCAGTTAAGGACCTGTGAGGCGTCTGTTTCTCAAACTAGACACTCTAATATATTTGTCCTCTTGCTCAGTTGTGCACCGGGGCCTCCTACTCCTCTTTCTATTCTGGTTAGAGCCAGTTTGCGCTGTTCTGTGAAGGGAGTAGTACACAGCGTTTTACGAGATCTTCAGTTTCTTGGCAATTTCTCACATGGAATAGCCTTAATTTCTCAGAACAAGAATAGGTTGATGAGTTTCAGAAGAAAGTTATTTGTTTCTGGCCATTTTGAGCCTGTAATCGAACCCACAATTGCTGATGCTCCAGATACTCAACTAGTCTCAAGAAGGACAGTTTTATTGCTTCTTTAATCAACACAACAGTTTTCAGCTGTGCTAACATAATTTCGAAAGGGTTTTCTAACGATCAATTAGCCTTTTAAAATGATAAACTTTGATTGGCAAACACAACGTGCCATTGGAACACAGGACTGATGGTTGCTGATAATGGGCCTCTGTACGCCTATGTAGATATTCCATAAAAAATCAGCAGTTTCCAGCTACAGTAGCCATTTACAACATTAACAATGTCTACACAGTATTTCTGATCAATTTGATGTTATTTTAATAGGCAAAAAAATTGCTTTTCTTTCAAAAACAAGGACATTTCTAAGTGACCCCAAACTTTTGAATGGTAGTATATATATATATATATGTGTGTGTACAGTGAGGGAAAAAAGTATTTGATCCCCTGCTGATTTTGTACGTTTGCCCACTAACAAAGAAATGATGTTAGGTTTATTTTAACAGTGAGAGACAGAATAACAACCAAAGAATCCAGAAAAACGCATGTCATAAATGTTATAAATTGATTTGCATTTTAATGAAGGAAATATGTATTTGACCCCCTCTCAATCAGAGAGATTTCTGGCTCCCAGGTGTCTTTTATACAGGTAACGAGCTGAGATTAGGAGCACACTCTTAAAGGGAGTGCTCCTAATCTCAGCTTGTTACCTGTATAAAAGACACCTGTCCACAGAAGCAATCAATCAATCAGATTCCAAACTCTCCACCATGGCCAAGACCAAAGAGCTCTCCAAGGATGTCAGGGACAAGATTGTAGACCTACACAAGGCTGGAATGGGCTACAAGACCATCGCCAAGCAGCTTGGTGAGAAGGTGACAACAGTTGGTGCGATTATTCGCAAATGGAAGAAACACAAAAGAACTGTCAATCTCCCTCGGCCTGGGGCTCCATGCAAGATCTCACCTTGTGGAGTTGCAATGATCATGAGAACGGTGAGGAATCAGCCCAGAACTACACAGGAGGATCTTGTCAATGATCTCAAGGCAGCTGGGACCATAGTCACCAAGAAAACAACTGGTAACACACTACGCCGTGAAGTACTGAAATCCTGCAGCGCCGCAAGGTCCCCCTGCTCAAGAATCCACATATACATGCCCGTCCGAAGTTTGCCACTGAACATCTGAATGATTCAGAGGAGAACTGGGTGAAAGTGTTGTGGTCAGATGAAACCAAAATCGAGCTCTTTGGCATCAACTCAACTCGCTGTGTTTGGAGGAGGAGGAATGCTGCCTATGACCCCAAGAACACCATCCCCACCGTCAAACATGGAGGTGGAAACATTATGCTTTGGGGGTGTTTTTCTGCTAAGGGGACAGGACAACTTCACCGCATCAAAGGGACGATGGACGGGGCCATGTACCGTCAAATCTCGGGTGAGAACCTCCTTCCCTCACCCAAGGCATTGAAAATGGGTCATGGATGGGTATTCCAGCATGACAATGACCCAAAACACACGGCCAAGGCAACAAAGGAGTGGCTCAAGAAGAAGCACATTAAGGTCCTGGAGTGGCCTAGCCATCCCGTAGAAAATCTGTGGAGGGAGCTGAAGGTTCGAGTTGCCAAACGTCAGCCTCGAAACCTTAATGACTTGGAGAAGATCTGCAAAGAGGAGTGGGACAAAATCCCTCCTGAGATGTGTGCAAACCTGGTGGCCAACTACAAGAAACGTCTGACCTCTGTGATTGCCAACAAGGGTTTTGCCACCAAGTACTAAGTCATGCTTTGCAGAGGGGTCAAATACTTATTTCCCTCATTAAAATGCAAATCAATTTATAACATTTTTGACATGCGTTTTTCTGGATTTTTTTGTTGTTATTCTGTCTCTCACTGTTCAAATAAGCCTACCATTAAAATTATAGACTGATCATGTCTTTGTCAGTGGGCAAACGTACAAAATCAGCAGGGGATCAAATACTTTTTTCCCTCACTGTATATATAGACACACATACACATACATAATTATACTTTTACATTATGGGGTATTGTGTATAGGCCAGTGACAAAAAACATCTACATTTAAGCAATTTTAAATTCAGGCTGTAAGACAACAAAATGTGGAAAAAGTCAAGGGGTGTGAATACTTTCTCAAGGTACTGTAGATGCATAACATACAATTGCTTATCTTTCAGAGCAGGTGAGGATGTGACATCTTGAATATCAATTGACAAAACAGTTGGGGCAGGATTGCAGGATTAAGGAAACATTTTAATTTTGTATTAGCAATTGCATGCTGGAAAAGAGGTTTGTACTGCAAGTAAATGGGGATTCATCATTATCAACAATTATTGATTTATAGTGGCAATGACATAAGATATTTGGTCCTATTTGCCACTAAAATACTGATATTGTTCACATATAATTTGGTGATATGTCAATAACATAATGGAATTACATATGAAAAGAAACTTACGGTCACCATACAGCTAGACCTTTAAAAGAGGGTTGTATCAAGAATACCTTCCCAGAGAGTGAGGCAACGGCAAGGGCAGGGGACGTAGTCAAGCAGTTAAAGAGTGACATGGGATGAATTGTTTCTGCCTCTGCCTATTTCCCAGCCCCCGGTTGCCACAGTAAATGTCACAATGACCATGGGATCAGTTCACAGCCCAGCAGGGAGTGTCAATGTAATGTTATGTGTGACATGATATTCAACAATTCCCGTCCTTAGCAACAACACAAGAATGCTGCTGAGCCAGGCGCTCAACAAAAATCTATGAAATTGCATTAATATCAACAATATTTCCATGTCTTTGTGGAGGAAACCTCTGAATGGAGAGGTGTCAGGATCAAAGGACTGCTGTTGGAGACATTGATGGGTTGAATATGCTGCATGAAAGGGCAGGGCAGCCTAAATGATTTTAGATATTACTGAGAAGACTTTATATAAATATTATAAACACACAATACACTGAAAATAACTTGATTAAAAATAAATTTTAAAAAAGCCCAAATAGAGACTAGAGATTTTTTACAGTTTGATTTTCAACTTTAAACCTATATTTAAAAAAAATCCATGATATACCATTATATAGCTACAGGTATAACAGTTATTACACTATTTTCTACCCCCAAAATGTTTATCCAATTCAACCAAGTGTTGTTTGTGCAACTAAACCTAATATTAAGTGTGACATGAAATTCAAACGTGGAAAAAAACTGTATCCCTATTTGAATGGTTACTCTCCAGGCAAATAACCTAACTTACAGAAACATCAAGTGGTCAATAAACTCAGTTGAGTCAACCAAAATGCAAGAGACTAGAGGGGCATGCACAGGAGCACTGGGACGTGTGCTCTCCCTGGTGGAACAGAATGCCTGTGTCCCTGAATCAACTAACTAGGACAAGTGTCTGCCAACACTGACTGGCCTCGTAGTTCAGATGAGTCTACACTGCCCCTAAGTGGTTATTTTTTGCAACCCCTTACTCTCTTTCAAACAATGATAGCACACAATCCTGTTGAAAGTTGAGGAAGATTATCATTTTTATTTTATTTGACCGTTATTTAAGCAGGGAGTCAGATTGAGACCATGGTCTCTTTTGCAAGGGAGCTGTGCATGTGTCATTATTCATACAAAAACAATCAGGTTGTGTTCTCTGTCATAAAGCCATAAAGCTAATGGCAAGAGAAAACAGGCATGTCCTGCCCACATCCAGTGTAGAGAACTCAAAGATGTTATGCTTCTGATTCATCATACACACAAGCATGTAATTTACACAAATCACATTTTGAGTTTCTATGGCGATTGACTAAAGATATTTCCCTTTTCTTTGTTTATTAATAGTATTACTATCAATGGGCCCTGATTTATATTGCTTAATTTTGGGGTTTGTTCACAATTGGTAAACATTGTCATCAACCACATTTATTGTTCATATTACTTACATATGTGCTTGCACTGTGCACCCAGCAGGCACATGTTTTTGATTGCTTACAAAACAACTCGCCAAACAGAGATGGTGGCAATTTGCAGAGCCTTTAATTATGAAGTGTCATGCAGAAAGAAACAGGAGCAGGCTGCATGCATGTCTCCCATGGGGGGAACAGGACTTTTGGCACCAGTGGAAAGCAGGGGCCATTTATGGCAGTGAGCCAGTGTTGGACAACTCAGTCCTCCCATCTGTACCCTTCAAGTCTGTTGATGTTTAGGGAAAGAACAGCAGAACATGTACTTTCTTTAAAGAAATGGCACTATCTGTGCAGAGCCGTGTTGTAGTGGTAACACTCCCCGGAACAAGTCGCATATAAGACTCCCCATCGGAGACCAGGGTTCAATCCCCGTCTCCACCCTTCCCACTGTTTCTCCCACCTGCCGGTCTCCCCCTCTGATTTCCTTACTGTCTAAATGAAGTGAAAATATCTCAAATATATATTTTAAAAAGTAATGGCACCATCTGAGACATGCTGCTATGCAAATCGAACCCACTCCTAAAAGTGAAGAGTAAAAATATACCATCTGCATTTATTGAATCCTGACCTCATTATACTGAAATGACCACAAGGAGTAATATTCTGTTTGGTCAACAGTGATTATGAAGATTGTAGTCACAGACATAGGTAGTGGCACATCGGCAATGTTAGCATAGAAAAAAGGAATCTGCATTAGTACAGTATATAAAAGTTACAAATATACAGGAAGTCTCTGGTAGCTTGACTTTAGACAAGAGATATGAAAAAGTGAGGATTCCATTGCTGTCTATATTGGTTTGAACAGAATAGGCCTTCACATTGGATTCTCCCAGCCGCACTGAGCTGTGGATCCCTAGCCTGGCCTCTTCATAGTAAGGTGCACAGTATGATGTCATGTGTCTGGCCAGACTGCCTTAAGGGGTACGACACAGTCAGCCTCTTCAGATGCTGTACTGGGAAAGAGCCCAAAGAGGCTTGCTTGCTTCCTACAGAGTTGCACTTGATCAGCGTGAGATGCCACATCTCCGAGTTGTTCAGCAGGAGGGCCACGTTGAGTGGGGACGTGTACCAGATGGTCAGGTGTTTTATTTGCACCGAGCTGGAGCTGTCTGACCGGTGCAGCAAAGAGAGTGAGTGGTCCTTACAGGTATACTCTCTGGGGCTGATGACGCCACAGGCCACCAGCTCATGGACACAAATGTGGGCCAGTTTGAACTCTGGCCACCATCCAACAGAGCCTGACCAAGGTGCCTGAGGGCCGACATCTCCAACGAGGCCCTCACACAGTACGGCAACCGTGATTAGGACTCATTTGTGTGTGTGGGAGAGAGAAACAGACCACACAGTCCATTTAGACAGAGAGGCACACCTCATTGAAGTCAGGCCAAGATGGTGCCTCTGATCCCTTTATGAAATGGATCCTGTTCCCCAGCCAGAGACTGACGGAAACTTTGGACCTAACTATGCAGCTTTTGGACGATGAAGAGAGAATGTCCAATCACAGACTGTCTTTTCTATCTGTTTGTGGCTCTGTCCAGGTTGAGCTGCTCCATGGGCTGTTTGAGGCTGTCCTGACCAGCTGGAAAGGAGGATATTGGCTCAGGAGCCATGTTAGCACAGGGTCACATCTGTAAACAACAGAATGAACAGTAAATACATACAGTTCATCCTGGACCTCACTCAAAGATGACTCCCACAGTACATCTATCAAGTCATTAGATGTCTAACATGATTTTAATCTATATACTTGTAGCATTCCTGTGTCTTTCCACATAGGTTTGTTTTTTTCAGTGTGTGATTAAGTGACATATTGGCAGATATTAGCCTCATCCCTGCTGTAATTGCCTGATTGTTTGGAGGTGTTATGCAAAACCACAAGAGGGCCTTGGATCGAAAAACAGATTAGTTAGAAGTGTTTTTAGAGACAAGCTATTGCTTAGCAGTTCATTTGTAGTATGTTCCAGGGATTCTGAGAACATCTATTAAAGATGTGAGATGTGTGCTAGTAACTAGAGTGTTCTATTACGCTCTATTAACTCCCTCCCTGAGAGATGAGTGTGTCCCTTTGCTTCAACTCTGGAGGGTCATTGGATACTATGTGCAGTTCCTTATGGAATCACACTCACGTGGATACACACACATTCTTGTTGTTTAATAGTGCAGAACACAAATGTCATTATGGACAGGATTGCACAAAGGCTGTTGTTTATATGTATTGGCTTGATAAAAAGGGTGATACAATTCATAGTTTGTTCAAGTTAGCCTTTCTTAAAAATGTCCGGATACATATTTTTGCAGCAAAGAATGAACTGAGTAAGGAGGTCAAATTTTAACTCATCAGCCAATCAACTTAACAATTTTTGTGTTTTGATGAAGACTCCCTCATGACTGGTTCAGTTACAAAACAAATCAAGAGGGTCTTTCTCCCCATAGAGCCAGAGCTTTGTTTTGGTCTCACTATAGAACCAGAGCTTTGTTTTGGTCTCACTATAGAACCAGAGCTTTGTTTTGGTCTCCCCATAGAACCAGAGCTTTGTTTTGGTCTCACCATAGAACCAGAGCTTTGTTTTGGTCTCACCATAGAACCAGATCTTTGTTTTGGTCTCCCCATAGAACCAGAGCTTTGTTTTGGTCTCCCCATAGAACCAGAGCTTTGTTTTAGTCTCCCCATAGAACCAGAGCTTTGTTTTGGTCTCCCCATAGAACCAGAGCTTTGTTTTGGTCTCCCCATAGAACCAGAGCTTTGTTTTGCAGAGGCAGTTGAGCCCCAATAGAGACAGATAAATCATCCCAGACTGCCAAGACCATTCAGACCCAGACTCTTTCCTCAGCATCTTGCTATGCGAGACAGGCTAAGCCAAGCAAAATAATGTAAACTACAGCTGCTACCAATGTGAGATCAGTGATATTAATGATGTCATTGTCAATGACTGAAAACAGACACAGTATCCTACACTAGTAAATTTGAATATGGCTATTCTGATCAAGGACAGGATTTAATGCTGCTGAACTCAAGCTTTCCTGTGATTCACTATGATGCGGTCAAATACTTACAAATAAGGCTATGTGCAGAAATACATTAACTCTTCCTGAGAAAATGTATTGTGAGTCACAGTTTCCTCCTAGCTCTTGAGAATCCAAGGGGCTATATCCAGCCCTCTTGGGTTCTCATTCGAACCATGGACCACAGCGTGGCCAATGTGTACAACAATCCCAATGCTCTGTTAACTGTTAATAATCTTAGGAAGTCTACTTTTATATCACCCAAAAATGATTTTACAAATACAAAAGAAACACTTACTGTGTGCCATTCTAACACAGATTCCCACAGAGGTGTTGTGCGTTGCACGTTTACCTGAACTAGGACACTTCCTGAGCTATTTGCTTGAAGCTGTGTTACACAAAAACAGCTTACAGTAAGTGTATCTTTTGTATTGGTAAAGTAATTTTTGGATGATAATTAAAAGGTGCAATATGCAATACGCTCCGTCATTTCCTGGTTGCTAAAATTCTAAATTCGCCAAATTTCAGTTCATGTGACAAAAGTGTAGAGACTCATTATACCATCTAAACCGCTGTGAAATATATTTTCAATAACCAACAATATTGTACACTATATATACAAAAGTATGTGGACACCCCTTCAAATGAGTGGATTCAGCTATTTCAGCCACACCCATTGCTAACAGGTGTATAATATTGAGCACACAGCCATGCAATCTCCATAGAAAAACATTGGCAGTAGAATGGCCTTATTGAAGAGCTCAGCGACGTTCAACGTGGCACCGTCATAGGATGCCACCTTTCCAACAAGTCAGTTCGTCAGATTTCTGCCCTGCTAGAGCTGCTCCGGTCAACTGTAAGTGCTCTTATTGTGAAGTGGAAATGTCTAGGAGCAACAACGGCTCAGACGCGAAGTGGTAGGCCACACAAGCTCACAGAATGGGACCGCTGAAGTGCGTAGCGCGTAAAAATCGTCTGTCCTCGGTTGCAACACTCACTACCGAGTTCCAAACTGCCTCTGGAAGCAACGTCAGCACAAGAACTGTTCGTAGGGAGCGTCATGAAATGGGTTTCCATGGCCGAGCAGCCGCACACAAGCCTAAGATTACCATGTGCAATGCCACGGGTCGGCTGGAGTGGTGTAAAGCTCGCAACCATTGGACTCTGGAGCAATAGAAACGCGATCTCTGGAGTGATTAATCACGCTTTACCATCTGGCAGTCCGACGGACGATTCAGGGTTGGGCGGATGCCAGGAGAACGCTACCTGCCCAAATTTATAGTGCCAACTGTAAAGTTTGGTGGAGGAGGAATAATGTTGTCATTCTAGAAAGTTATCATTGATGAGAATGAATCAAAAAATCAGTTGACATTTTAAAATGACTTTGTTTAGATATCCAGCCTGTATTGTAGTTGCATGACCAGAGACAAATCTTCAAAGGCACAGTATTTATTTATTTGGAGTGGATGTAGCATTCACACAGTCTTGATTTATAGGATCCTTCCCACTATATGATTGATACAGTGGGGAAAAAAAGTATTTAGTCAGCCACCAATTGTGCAAGTTCTACCACATAAAAAGATGAGAGACGCCTGTAATTTTCATCATAGGTACACGTCAACTATGACAGACAAAATGAGAAAAAAAATCCAGAAAATCACATTGTAGGATTTTTAATGAATTTATTTGCAAGTTATGGTGGAAAATAAGTATTTGGTCAATAACAAAAGTTTCTCAATACTTTGTTATATACCCTTTGTTGGCAATGACACAGGTCAAACGTTTTCTGTAAGTCTTCACAAGGTTTTCACACACTGTTGCTGGTATTTTGGCCCATTCCTCCATGCAGATCTCCTCTAGAGCAGTGATGTTTTGGGGCTGTCGCTGGGCAACACGGACTTTCAACTCCCTCCAAAGATTTTCTATGGGGTTGAGATCTGGAGACTGGCTAGGCCACTCCAGGACCTTGAAATGCTTCTTACGAAGCCACTCCTTCGTTGCCCGGGCGGTGTGTTTGGGATCATTGTCATGCTGAAAGACCCAGCCACGTTTCATCTTCAATGCCCTTGCTGATGGAAGGAGGTTTTCACTCAAAATCTCACGATACATGGCCCCATTCATTCTTTCCTTTACACGGATCAGTCGTCCTGGTCCCTTTGCAGAAAAACAGCCCCAAAGCATGATGTTTCCACCCCCCATGCTTCACAGTAGGTATGGTGTTCTTTGGATGCAACTCAGCATTCTTTGTCCTCCAAACACGACGAGTTGAGTTTGTACCAAAAAGTTCTATTTTGGTTTCATCTGACCATATGACATTCTCCCAATCCTCTTCTGGATCATCCAAATGCACTCTAGCAAACTTCAGACGGGCCTGGACATGTACTGGCTTAAGCAGGGGGACACGTCTGGCACTGCAGGATTTGAGTCCCTGGCGGCGTAGTGTGTTACTGATGGTAGGCTTTGTTACTTTGGTCCCAGCTCTCTGCAGGTCATTCACTAGGTCCCCCCGTGTGGTTCTGGGATTTTTGCTCAACGTTCTTGTGATCATTTTGACCCCACGGGGTGAGATCTTGTGTGGAGCCCCAGATCGAGGGAGATTATCAGTGGTATGTCTTCCATTTCCTAATAATTGCTCCCACAGTTGATTTCTTCAAACCAAGCTGCTTACCTATTGCAGATTCAGTCTTCCCAGCCTGGTGCAGGTCTACAATTTTGTTTCTGGTGTCCTTTGACAGCTCTTTGGTCTTGGCCATAGTGGAGTTTGGAGTGTGACTGTTTGAGGTTGTGGACAGGTGTCTTTTATACTGATAACAAGTTCAAACAGGTGCCATTAATACAGGTAACGAGTGGAGGACAGAGGAGCCTCTTAAAGAAGAAGTTACAGGTCTGTGAGAGCCAGAAATCTTGCTTGTTTGTAGGTGACCAAATACTTATTTTCCACCATAATTTGCAAATAAATTCATAAAAAATCATACAATGTGATTTTCTGGAGAAAAAAATTCTCAATTTGTCTGTCATAGTTGACGTGTACCTATGATGAAAATTACAGGCCTCTCATCTTTTTAAGTGGGTTGGTGGCTGACTAAATACTTTTTTTCCCCACTGTATGTCAAGTGATAAAATCCCAAGTTATCAATTAAACGTTTTTGGAAAATCTGCACTTGTCCTCGTGAAAATTACAGTTTATTAAATATTCTACAGTTGTAATGTCATCAATCAAAATCAAACTTTATTTATATAGCACATTTCTTACAACAAATGCCTTTCAATGCATGACTTTGAACACCTTGAAGTGCATGTGGCACTTAAGTGCATGTGGTCCTCTGTAGCTCAGCTGGTAGAGCACGGCGCTTGTAATGCCAAGGTAGTGGGTTCGATCCCCGGGACCACACATACACGAAAATGTATGCACGCATGACTGTAAGTCGCTTTGGATAAAAGCGTCTGCTAAATGGCTTATTATTATATTATTATTAACATCCTTCCTCTTAGCAGGTCTCAATAGGTGACCAGGGGATTCTCTCTACCACATGTGAATGCCTCCGTGTAGCCATGAAGCCTATTTTGGCAGTTCACAATATCGGACGTACTGATGTGGAATGCAGGTGGGGGAAGCCGGCCGTGCCCAACCAGGTGCAGTCAGCGGAGGACCTGTACCCGGCTGAAGACTACAACCCTCTGTCCCGAGAGCCCATAGAGGAGGATCTTCACTGCCTAACCGTCTCAGGGGCAGGTTCAGTGGACTGGCATGTCTCCCTGAACCTGAGCCAGAACAACCGCTACACTCCCTGTCAGTACCGGACATTGTTAAAAAATAAGGGCCCCTGGGGCATGCAGGCATCCCGGCTGGCATGGCGTTGTCGGTGGAGCAGCAGGAGACTATACGGCAGGCAACAGTTGGACAGCGCACCAACCTCAACTGGCACACCATGAGGAGAGGGAGGTTGACGGCCAGCAATTATGGAGCTGTGGTTAGGGCCAAGCGTGTTACTCCGTCGCTGCTAAAAAAAGGTCCTCAGATCAGTCGTTGGATGGGGTGTTGTCTGTAAAGTGGGGCACAGATAACAAAGAGGAGGGCATCAAGGCATTCAAAATTGCTACAGGTGCCCCTATGGACCTTACCATTGAAGAGGCAGTGAAGTCAAAGGCTTTCTATATCAAGGAGGGAGGGTCTTACCGCCTCCATGAAGACCATCCTTACTGGCACCAGGTCCAAGGTCTGCCTCCATCACCCTGCCCATCCAGCGTGACGACCTCTGACGGACTCATATTGTGTCGTAGAAATATTTAACTCAAAAATATCTCTCAAGAATCAGACCTTTATTATCTAATAACAAATGCCGAGATGTTCCATGGAACAACTGTCTCTCTTTGGCTTAGACATCCCTTTTATACACACACACAAATACACAAACATGCGTACATGGCATATACAGTCACCCACTTATGGCAAATTCTTAACTTATTTTAGTTCTGCACCATCCTTCTTTTTCAACGTCCAGCTGTCACACAATGTCCACTCCAAAAGGTCATGAATGCTTTTTTCTATATGAAGCCTCTCATTCTATCATTCTATTGGCTGCGTGGCTTAGGCCCCTTCTTAAAAAATAACTAATGTAATGCATACTGTTGAGAGCTTTTGTGAAAGAACACATACATTCATTTAAAACACAGCATATACTACATGTCTATATTCCTTATTTAAGCATGTATCTGGATTATAAAATATCAAACATGTTTATTATATTTTACCTTGGCATCTCCCTACATGTGCCATAATGATACATATAATACTCCTATAATTGCTCCTCCTGTTTTCCGGGAAGCCAATGGTCCAAACAAATTCAGCATAGTTCATACACACACACACACTAGGCTTCCAGAATAGGTTATATTACATACAAGTTTTGCTCAAAGCAGTCAACTAAAGTAATGTAGTTAACTTTATCATGGGCACAGTGGGAATTTATATCTGTGATATTCAAATGATTTATTACCCCGTGTGTCTTACTTGCTGAAGGCCCAGTCATCCCTGCCTGTACCTGACATTGTTGAAAAACAAGTGAACAATGAGTAAAGATCATACACAAACAATAGGCTCCTAAACTGAAAGACAAAAACATAGTTACTTTTACTAGTTAGCTGTTGATTACTAAAATGGTAACATCTATATTAAAATACCATAACCCACAGACTTGACTATAGTAATGGTAAAATAGACTGGGCTTTGGTCCATCTGCACATCTAAAATCATACTATGTGGATGGGACATTTCTGCTGGGATGGAGAATTTATCTGGAACGCTCAACTAGCTGATTAGGACAGTCTAGGGTACTATTTGCCCAAAGAGGTGAAGTATTGATGAGCTATCCGAATTGTACTGTACACTCAAAAATGCAGAAAGGATTGGGAATCAAACCCTGAATTCAAAGGCTGGTTGAAGCTGTTTATTGGAGATGATACTCGGGCATACTGCCTGTATTGTAAGGCTGATTTCTACGCCAAACTTGACAACTAAAAAACATACTCAAAAGGCAAAGCCTTATAACAGTTCCACCCAAAACAAGCTGCCATTTATGGTTAAAAAAATTGACTCTGCAAAAAAGGCTGAGGCCACCATGGCATTAGCTATCGCTGAACACTGTTCCATGCTAGCATGTGATCACATTGGAGAAGCATGTAGAGCTGCTTTCTCAGACTCAACTGCTGCTACCCACTTCAAAATGCACAGGACAAAGTGCACAGAAATGATAAATGGTGTTCTAGCACCATACTTTCTGAAAAAGTTGGTTGCAGATGTGGGTGACCAACGTTTCAGCCTCCTCCTCGATGAGTCCACGGATGTAAGTATTTCTAAGTACCTGGGGGTTGTGATAAGGTACTTTAGTGACACCAAGCAGACAATTGTATCAACATTTCTGGGGCTTGTTGAGTTGGAGGGAGGAGATATCAAATCTATAGCCCG
Source organism: Coregonus clupeaformis (assembly GCF_020615455.1). Lineage (NCBI taxonomy): Eukaryota > Metazoa > Chordata > Actinopteri > Salmoniformes > Salmonidae > Coregonus > Coregonus clupeaformis. Next base: position 15,494,522 of record NC_059222.1, on the reverse strand, counting down.
TGCTGTTGTGGCTTTCCTCGAGGTGTTTTAAAAAAGAGAAACTCCTGGGGATATGGACTGACAATGCCTCTTATGACGGGGATTAACAATGGGGTCCATAAAGTGCTGAAGGAGGAGTATGGCCTCAAAGATCTGGTTCTTATTCTCTGTGTGTGCCACTCTGCAGCTTGCTGTAAGTCATGCTTCCAATGACACCATCCCCCGAAGTGTGGAGTACTTGGTAACAGAGACTTATAACTGGTTTTCAGTGTCTCCAAAGCGCAGGGAGGCCTACAAGGCCATATATGAGACCATCAACTGTGGGGAGAAACCTTTACAGATAGCCAAGGTGTGTGCCACATGTTGGCTCTCCATTGAACCCGCGGTTTCAGACATTTTGGACCAGCGGGAGGAGCTTAGGCTGCACTTCGCAGTCACCAAGTCCAGTGAACACTGCTACATGGCTGAGGTTTTATACTCCAGTGATCCTCAAAACATATTGTATCTGACTTTTTTGAAGTCAGTGCTGGGTGAGGTACAGTTGGCCATCAAGGCTTTTGAGGCTCCCACAGTTGATTTCTTCAAACCAAGCTGCTTACCTATTGCAGATTCAGTCTTCCCAGCCTGGTGCAGGTCTACAATTTTGTTTCTGGTGTCCTTTGACAGCTCTTTGGTCTTGGCCATAGTGGAGTTTGGAGTGTGACTGTTTGAGGTTGTGGACAGGTGTCTTTTATACTGATAACAAGTTCAAACAGGTGCCATTAATACAGGTAACGAGTGGAGGACAGAGGAGCCTCTTAAAGAAGAAGTTACAGGTCTGTGAGAGCCAGAAATCTTGCTTGTTTGTAGGTGACCAAATACTTATTTTCCACCATAATTTGCAAATAAATTCATAAAAAATCCTACAATGTGATTTTCTGGATTTTTTTCTCTCTCAATTTGTCTGTCATAGTTGACGTGTACCTATGATGAAAATTACAGGCCTCTCTCATCTTTTTAAGTGGGAGAACTTGCACAATTGGTGGCTGACTAAATACTTTTTTCCCCCACTGTATCAGTATTTTTGCCTCTGCCTTGCTCATTGAAACTTCAACGTCAACATCCCCACTACTAAGTGCTTGTTTAGCCAGTACATCTACTGCCTCGTTCCCCTCCACTCACACATGGGCTGGGACCCAAGTAAATCTTATCTGTATACCCATCTTTTTAATCCTGCCATGGGTTTGTAGCACCTCATAAAGCAGGTCCTGTCTGCTTCGTGAGCTAAAGGACTGGAGACTCATTAACACTGCACATGAAATCAGAGCAAATAACTACTCTGTCGTTTGACTTCCTCCACCCACTGCAAGGCCAACAGTATGGCCATCAGCTCCGCCGTATATACAGCCAGATGATCTGTAATACGTTTCCTGACTTCCACCCCACACTCCTGCACTACAAATGCTGACCCAGTACGTCCTGTCCTTGGATCTTTTGAACCACCTGTGTAAATGGCCACAAATTCCTGATACACAGTATCCAGACGTCTCTTAAACAAATCAGATGGATCAACACTCTCCCTATCTTTCTGTAGTCTCTCCAACACTTCTAGATCAACTACTGGAGGCGGAAGTAGCCATGGTGGATATACAGAAATAGCTACCGTTGGGCTAAACTCCCTTCCATACAGTCCCATCTCCTTCGCCTGGGTATTACCCACCCACCCAAAGCTCGTATTCTGTCTTCGCTCATGTTCCCAGCACACCTGTAAAATCCCTTTTGCAGGATGAGACACCCCATGTCCTTGTAGGTTGACCCAATAATACATTGCCAGCTGCTGTCTCCTAATCTGCAATGGCATATCCCCCATCTCCACCTGTAATGTAGCCACTGGGGATGTCCGAAACGCCCCACTACATATTCTGAGTCCTTGCCCCTGTATGACATCTAGCCTTTCCAATGAGGTCCGGGCTGCCGAACCATATGCTATACTGCCATAGTCTATTACAGATCGGATCAATGCAACATACATGGTCTTCAATGAGGAACGCCCAGCCCCCCACTCCTTCCCCGTCAGACAGCGCATCACATTTAGCGCCTTCTTACACTTTCCCACCACTCTCTCAATGTGAAGGCCCCCACCCTCTCCAAGTTTCTCCCATATAACCTCAAGCACACCTCATCTCCCACCTTCCTCCTGGTAAAGAACACTGTTTGAGTTTGAGAACCTGAATCCCCACATTAATGCCCACTACTCTACCTCATCAATTGCTTCCTGTACCTTCCTGACTATGTATGGCACATTTCTTCCCCTCTTCCATAAGGCACCATCATCTGCAAATAACGACCTCCCTATATCCAGCTGTACCTGAGAGTAAACATCATTGATCATGATTGAGAACAACAGAGGACTAATTACGAGCCCCTGTGGTGTACCGTTATCCACCAGGTAGCTGCCTGATAAAGACTTCCCCACCCTCACCTGGATAGACCTTCCAAACAGGAAATCCTTTATCCAGTTGTACGTTCTTCCTCCTACCCCCATAATATCAAGCTTGATTATCAACTCCTCCTTCTACATCATATCATACGCCTTCTCCACAGCAAAAAAGACAGCTACAACAGTCTCCTTGTTCACTTGAGCCTTCCTACACCTCTGCTTCTAAGCAGAGCATTGGATCCATAGTTCCCCTACCCTTCCTGAACCCACACTGATGTGGCAATACTAGCCCTCTGCTCTCCAGGAAGTAAGTTAGCCTCTCCGTAATCATACGTTCCATAATCTTACATACATGTGATGTTAAAGCTATTGGCCAATAGCTTGTTGGCCTCGTTGGATCCTTCCTGGCCTTCCGGATTGGTACCACTACTGCCTCCTTCCAACTGCCTGGTAGTTTCCCCTCCTCCCACACTCTGTTGTACAACACCAATACCTTATCAAGTGCCTCATCACTAAGATGGGCCAACATATCATAGCACACCTCATCTTTCCTAGGTGAAGTTAACCCAGCCTTACCTATTGCTCTTTTCACCTCTGCCATGGTAAATGGTGCATTCAATGCATCACTTACATCCTCCCTCATATCCAGCACTCCAGGATGCTCCTCGCTCGTGTTCTCTCTCCCCCACTGCCCCTCCTCTGACAAATTTTTGGAGCTATGCACTTGAACAAATGCTTTGGCCATCATCTCTGCCTTCTCCTCGTCTGTTACTGCCACACCCTCCCCACTCGTCAACACTGGATAATCCCACTCCCTTCTGATCCCACTCATCCTCTTAATCATCCCCCACACTTCTCCCACAGGTGTCGCCCTTCCAATGATGTCACAGAATCGATGCCAACATGATCTCTTTGCCTGACGGATAGTTCTCCTCACCATGGCCTGGGCCTGCTTATACTGAATCAGATGTTAGAAGTTATGCGTCCTTTTCAGTACTCTAAATGCCCTGTTCCTACTCCTCACCATTGCCCCACATTCCTCCGTCCACCATGGGACTGCTTTCCTCCTCCTCCTCCTCCTCCCTGAACTCTTAGGTATAGCCTCAGTAGCTGCCCCCACTAACGCTGTTCTCACCCAGTTATTCATACTATCCACATCTCCTCTCATATCCACCCGAGCCATCACCTGCTCACTTAGCTCCTGAAACTGATCCCACTTTGCCCTTCCAAACACCCACCTGCCTACTCCATCCACTAACACCTCCTCCTACCTCCGGCCTACTGTACATACAATGGGGTAATGATCACTCCCTACTGTCGACTCCTCCCATACATCCCACTCACATATTCCTGCCATCGCACTAGATACCCGAGTGAGGTCCAAGGCAGACTCTTTCCCTGTGGCTACATCAATCCTGGTCCCTTGGCCTTCATTCAGGCACACCAGATCTTTATTTTCTATCAGATTTTCCATCACTTGTCCATTCCCTGTGGACAAGTCCATCATCCTGTAGGGAATTCCTTGATTTATGAAGGTGGCACATCCCCCCCACAGTTGCAGCACTTTGGTTGTACACCATCCACTTCCCATGCTCCCCTCCACACCTGGCACATCTCTTTTTCTCTTTACAGACTGTTGCCACATGCCCAAACCTCTGGCATTTATAACATCTTAAAGGCTTCGGTACATAAGCCCTCACGTAATAACTCATATATCCTATTGTTACTTTATTTGGCAGTACCCGGTCCTTAAAATGTAACAGAATAGACGTGCTATCTACCCTAACTCCACCCCTTGTTGCTTGCAATCTTTGAACATTCACTAGAACGCCTCCTCTCAAATTGTCACTTATCTCTTTAGTGCTAACACTCACAGGCACTCCTGTTGTCACCCCTTTAATCCACTGCTTCCCTGCTTGATCAGTCCAGCTGCCCGACACCACCTTACACTTCCCTATTTGCTTCACTCAGAGCTTTTTCCCTCGGCGCCATGTCCTTATAGAATACCAACAAGCTCCAATCTCTTAACTAGCATTGACAACTTCCCCAATCAACTATTTTATCACAGCCGTCAACCTTATCGCACTCATCGCCCCAACTCCCCCTTCCTCCCCCATCCTCCCTAAAGTTCAGAATCACTTTATGCTCCTCCTCACCTCCATGCTCCCCTCGCGTCTTTTCTTGCCCTTCCTCGGCACTTTCTACATCCGAACTTCCGCTAGCGTTGGAAGCTAGGTTGCTCTCCTCAAACTTATTTTTCTGCCTCCTCTCTGCCTCCATAGAACTCTCGACTCCCCTTCAAACCCCTACTCCCTTTCTCTCCCGCTTTCTTTTTCTCTTTCTTACTCCCTCCTTTATTTGTACCACTATGTTCCATACTTGCTTCTCCATCACTATCTCCTACCATCTCTGACCCATTCACAGCACGGCCGTGCCGAACCGCCGCCACACCGTGTAAAGTTAGTTTGTTTTTCAACAATTTATCCCACCTACTCCTCTAACCTTCTTAGTCCGCCCCGGTTGTCACTAGTTACTACCCAAGTTGGGCCTCTCTCTTCCTCTCTGCCTACACACATCGCATTTGAATCAAATTCAATCAAATTGTATTTATAAAGCCCTTTTTACATCAGCAGATGTCACAAAGTGCTATACAGAAACCCAGCCTAAAACCCCAAATAGCAAGCAATGCAGATGTAGAAGCTCGGTGGCTAAGAAAAACTCCCTAAAAAGGCAAAAACCTAGGAAGTAACCTAGAGAGGAACCAGGCTCTGAGGGGTGGCCAGTCCTCTTCTGGCTGTGCCGGGTGGAGATTATAACAGTACATTACATGGACATTAAGGCCAGATTTTCTCCAAGATGTTCAAACGTTCATAGATGACCAGCAGGGTCAAATAATAATCACAGTGGTTGAAGAGGTTGCAACAGGTCAGTACATCAGGAGTAAATATCACTTGGCTTTTCATAGCCGGGCATTTAGAGGTTGAAATAGCAGGTGCGGTAGAGAGAGAGAGTTGAAAACAGCAGGTCTGGGACAAGGTAGCACGTCCGGTGAACAGGTCAGGGTTCCATAGCCGCAGGCAGAAGAGTGGAAACTGGAGCAGCAGCACGACCAGGTGGACTGGGGACAGCAAGGAGTCATCAGGCCAGGTAGTCCTGAGGCATGGTCCTAGGGCTCAGGTCCTCCGGGGAGGGGAGGGAGAGAGGGAGATAGAGAGAATTAGAGGGAGCATAGTTCAATTCACACATGACACCGGATAAGACAGGAGAATAACACCAGGTATAACAGACTGACCCTAGCCCCCCGGCACATAGACTATTGCAGGATAGATACTGGAGGCTGAGATGGGGGGGGGGGCCACACTGTGGCCCGTCCGACGATACCCCCGGACAGGGCCAACCAGGCAGGATATAACTCCACCCACTTTGCCAAAGCACAGCCCCCTCACCACCAGAGGGATATCAACAGACCACCAACCTACTACCCTGAGACAAGGCTGAGTATAGCCCACGAAGATCACCTCCACTGCACGAGCCCGAGGGGGCGACAAACTGGACAGGAAGATCACGTCAGTGACTCAACCCACTCAACCCACTAAGTGGCGCACCCCTCCTAGGGACGGCATGGAAAGCACCAGTAACCCGTGACTCAGCCCCCGTAATAGGGCAGAGGCAGAGAATCCCAATGGAGAGACAGGAACCGGCCAGGCAGAGACAGCAAGGGCAGTTTGTCGCTCCAGTGTCTTTCCGTTCACCTTCGCACCCCTGGGCCAGACTACACTCAATCATAGGACCTACTGAAGAGATGAGTCTTCAGTAAAGACGTAAAGGTCGAGACCGAGTCTGCGTCTATCACATAGATAGGCAGACCATTCCATAAAAATGTAGCTCTATAGGAGATAGCCCTGCCTCCAGCTGTTTGCTTAGAAATTCTAGGGACAATAAGGAGGCCTGCGTCTTGTGACTGTAGCGTACGTGTAGGTATGTACGGCAGGACCAAATCGGAGAGATAGGTAGGAGCAAGCCCATGTAATGCTTTGTAGGTTAGCAGTAAAACCTTGAAATCAGCCCTAGCCTTAACAGGAAGCCAGAGGCTAGCACTGGAGTAATATGATCAAATTGGTTGGTTCTAGTCAAGATTCTAGCAGCCGTGTTTAGCACTAACTGAAGTTTATTTAGTGCTTTATCCAGGTAGCCGGAGAGTAGAGCATTGCAGTAGTCTAATCTAGAAGTGATTAGGTGCGCTTGATTTAGCTTGCCCAGTGCGCCAGTAGACAGGTCCACGCAAGGCACAGGGCAGGCAAGCTACACATTCAGCAAACGGTCCAAACCCTCTGTCAAACCGAACAAAACCGAAGTAATATAAATAAATAAACTCTACAAATGCCATGTTCAAAACAACTAGGAACACAAAAAGAAACGAGCTCTGATTGGAAAAAAAGTCATTTTGAACGGTCATCAAACTTGGAATTCCAACTCGGGAACTCTGGCATCTTTCTAAAGCTTAGACTTTCTGTCCTGAAGATCACTGACGTCATGATTTGACCTCGTATTTTTCCAGAGTTCCCAGTTGTTTTGAACGCGGCATCAGTCAAAGCGTGGCCTTTTGGGATAAGTAGTTCCCAAGTCCTGACGTCAGGAAAAGCACTTTTTCCCCAAATTATTTTCTAGTCCTTTAAGCGGTGTCTAGCGGTGGTGGCAAGCCGGGGAATCACTTCTGGTAAGTTCTCATTTAAAATATAAAAATGTGTGAATGTAATGGATAGATACGTTTCCCCGTTAATAGGCTAACAGCCTACTCAACTTAAATTAGGCTACCTTGTCCATGTGGGGAAAAACAGAGTGCATTTTCCAGTTTATGTTTTGTAGCCCTATCAGTAGCACTGCTTTGCTCTAGGCCTAATACATTTTGAAATTTCAGTTGAAATTATGATTTTACCATCTTTTACAGGGAGGAAACTCGCACTTGGTCAAAGCGTGAAATACTCTATGTAAAAACTATTTATTCTTGTTTGCATATGATTTTGTAAACCTTCAACACTCAACTTAAATCTGCAATATGTAACTTTTTGGGCGACCCAATCAAATTCATATAGAAATGTGAGTTATAGATCTGTCATTGAAAGCAAGTCTAAGAAGCAGAAGATCCATTCTATGTGCGCTATTTCTATGCTTCCCATCCTTAAGTTTCTTTCTTCATCTTTTACTTTTGGTTTTGTACACCAGCTTCAAACAGCTGAAAATACAATATTTTTGGTTATTGAAAATATCTCTCACAGCGGTTTAGATGGTACAATGATTCTCTACATGTTTTTCTTGTTTTGCCACATAAACTGAAATTAGGCTAACTTAGAATTTTAGCAACCATGAAATGGCGGAGCGATTTCTGTATATTACACCTTTGAATTATTATCCCAAAATAACTTTAGCAATACTTTTTTTATTATTTTTTATTTCACCTTTATTTAACCAGGTAAGCCAGTTGAGAACAGGTTCTCATTTACAACTGCGACCTGGCCAAGATAAAGCAAAGCAGTGCAATAAAAACAACACAGAGTTACATATGGGGTAAAAAACATAAAGTCAAAAATACAACAGAAAATATATATACAGTGTGTGCAAATGTAGCAAGTTATGGAGGTAAGGCAATAAATAGGCTATAGTGCAGAATAATTACAATAGTATTAACACTGGAATGCTAGATGTGCAAGAGATTATGTGCAAATAGAGATACTGGGGTGCAAAAGAGCAAAATAAATAACAATATAGGGATGAGGTAGTTGGGTGGGCTAATTTCAGATGGGCTGTGTACAGGTGCAGTGATCGGTAAGGTGCTCTGACAACTGATGCTTAAAGTTATTGAGGGAGATAAGAGTCTCCAGCTTCAGAGATTTTGCAATTCGTTCCAGTCATTGGCAGCAGAGAACTGGAAGGAATGGCGGCCAAAGGAGGTGTTGGCTTTGGGAATGACCAGTGAGATATACCTGCTGGAGCGCAGACTACGGGTGGGTGCTGCTATGGTGATCAATGAGCTAAGATAAGGCGGGGATTTGCCTAGCAGTGATTTATAGATGGCCTGGAGCCAGTGGGTTTGACGACGAACATGTAGTGAGGACCAGCCAACAAGAGCGTACAGGTCACAGTGGTGGGTAGTGTATGGGGCTTTGGAGACAAAACGGATGGCACTGTGATAGACTACATCCAATTTGCTGAGTAGAGTGTTGGAGGCTATTTTGTAAATGACATCGCCGAAGTCAAGGATCGGTAGGATAGTCAGTTTTACGAGGGCATGTTTGGCAGCATGAGTGAAGGAGGCTTTGTTGCGAAATAGGAAGCCGATTCTAGATTTAACTTTGGATTGGAGATTCTTTATGTGAGTCTGGAAGTTGAGTTTACAGTCTAACCAGACACCTAGGTATTTGTAGTTGTCCACATACTCTAGGTCAGACCCGTCGAGAGTGGTGATTCTAGTCGGGTGCCAGCAGCGTTCGATTGAAAAGCATGCATTTAGTTTTACTAGTGTTTAAGAGCAGTTGGAGGCTACTGAAGGATTGTTGTATGGCATTGAAGCTCGTTTGGAGGTTTGTTAACACAGTGTCCAATGAAGGGCCAGATGTATACAAAATGGTGTCGTCTGCGTAGAGGTGGATCTGAGAGTCACCAGCAGCAAGAGCGACATCATTGATATACACGGAGAAAAGTGTCGGCCCAAGAATTGAACCCTGTGGCACCCCGATTTGACACACTGAACTCTATTTGAGAAGTAGTTGGTGAACCAGGCAAGGCAGTCATTTGAGAAACCAAGGCTATTTAGTCTGCCAATAAGAATGCGGTGGTTGACAGAGTCGAAAGCCTTGGCCAGGTCGATGAAGACGGCTGCACAGTACTGTCTATTATCAATCGCGGTTATAATATCGTTTAGGACCTTGAGCGTGGCTGAAGTGCACCCATGACCAGCTCGGAAACCGGATTGCATGGCTGTAGCTCGTTGACTCCTGAACAGCTAATCATGGCTACCCGGACTATTTGCACTGCCCCCCCACCCCATCCTTTTTACGCTGCTGCTACTCTGTTAAGTATTTATGCATAGTCACTTTAACTCTACCCACATGTACATATTACCTCAACTACCTCAACTAGCCGGTGCCCCCGCACATTGACTCTGCAACGGTACCCCCCTGTATATATAGCCTCCCTACTGTCACTTTACTTTTACTTCTGCTCTTTTTTTCTCAACACTTTTTTTGTTGTTGTTTTATTCTTACTTTTTTTGTTTAAAATAAATGCACTGTTGGTTAAGGGCTGTAAGTAAGCATTTCACTGTAATGTCTGCACCTGTTGTATTCGGCGCATGTGACCAATAAAATTTGATTTGATTTTATTTGATTCGAAATGGTCGGTGATCTGTTTGTTAACTTGGCTTTCAAATACTTTCGAAAGGCAGGGCAGGATGGATATAGGTCTGTAGCAGTTTGGATCTAGAGTGTCACCCCCTTTGAAGAGGGGGATGACCGCGGCAGCTTTCCAATCTCTGGGGATCTCAGACGTTATGAAAGAGAGGTTGAACAGACTAGTAATAGGGGTTGCGACAATTTCGGCGGCTAGTTTTAGAAAGAAAGGGTCCAGATTGTCTAGCCCAGCTGATTTGTAGGGGTCCAGATTTTGCAGCGCTTTCAAAACATCAGCTGTCTGAATTTGTGTGAAGGAGAAGCGGGGGGGGCATGGGCAAGTTGCAGCAGAGGGTGCAGAGTTGGTGGCCGGGTTAGTGGTAGCCAGATGGAAAGCATGGCCAGCTGTAGCAAAATGCTTGTTGAAATTCTCGATTATTGTAGATTTATCAGTGGTGATAGTGTTTCCTAGCCTCAGTGCAGTGGGCAGCTGGGAGGAAGTGCTCTTATTCTCCATGGACTTTACAGTGTCCCAAAACTTTTTGGAGTTAGTGCTACAGGATGCAAATTTCTGTTTGAAAAAAGTTAGCCTTTGCTTTCCTGACTGCTTGTGTATATTGGTTCCTAACTTCCCTGAAAAGTTGCATATCGCGGGGGCTATTTGATGCTAATGCTGTACGCCACAGGATGTTTTTGTGCTGGTCAAGGGCAGTCAAGTCTGAGGAGAACCAGGGGCTATATCGGTTCTTAGTTCTGTATTTTTGAATGGGGCATGTTTATTTAAGATTGAGAGGAAATTACTTTTAAGGAACAACCAGGCATCCTCTACTGACGGAATGAGATCTATATCCATCCAGGATACCTGGGCCAGGTCAATTAGGAAGGCCTGCTCGCTAAAGTGTTTTAGGGAGCGTTTGACAGTGATGAGGGGTGGTCGTTTGACCGCGGACCCGTTACGGACGCAGGCAATAAGGCAGTGATCGCTGAGATCCTGGTTGAAGACAGCTGAGGTGTATTTAGAGGGTATGTTAGTCAGGATGATATCTATGAGGGTACCCATGTTTACGGATTTAGGGTTGTACCTGGTAGGTTCGTTGATAATTTGCGTGAGGTTGAGGGCATCTAGCTTGGATTGTAGGATGGCTGGGGTATTAAGCATATCCCAATTTAGGTCACCAAGCAGTACAAACTCTGAGGATAAATGGGGGCAATCAATTCACATATGGTGTCCAGGGCACAGCTGGGGGCTGAGGGGGTCTGTAGCAAGCGGCAACAGTGAGAGACTTATTTCTGGAAAGGTGGATTTTTAGAAGTAGAAGCTCAAACTGTTTGGGCACAGACCTGGATAGTATGATAGAGCTCTGCAGGCTATCTCTACAGTAGATTGCAACTCCACCCCCTTTGGCAGTTCTATCTAGACGGAAAATGTTATAGTTGGGGATGGAAATTTCAGAATTTTTGGTGGCCTTCCTGAGCCAGGATTCAGACACTGCTAGAACATCAGGGTTGGCAGAGTGTGCTAACGCAGTGAATAACTCAAACTTAGGAAGTAGACTTCTGATATTTATGTGCAAGAAACCAAGACTTTTGCGATTACAGAAGTCAGCAAATGATAGCGCCTGGGGAGTAGGAGTGATACTGAGGGCTGCAGGGCCTGGGTTAGCCTCTACATCACCAGAGGAACAGAGGAGGACTAGAATAAGGATACGGCTAAAGGCTTTAAGAACTGGTCTTCTAGTGCGTTGGGTACATAGAATAAAGGGGGCAGATTTCCGGGTGTTATAGAAAAGATTCAGGGCATTATGTACAGACAAGGATATGGAAGGATATGAGTAAAGTGGAGGTAAACCTAAGCGTTGGGTAACAATGAAAGAGATAGCATCGCTGGAGGCATCAATTGAGTCGGTCTCCGCGTGTATAGGGGAGGGGCAAAGGAGCTATCTAAGGCAGGTTTAGCTAGGCTGGGGGGTCTACAGTGATATAGTACAATTATAAATAACCGAAACAACAATAAACTAACCATGTTTGGGCTGAGGCTAAACATAAACAGGATGTAGTACCGTAAAAAGGAACAGTCCAGCAGACATCAGCTGTATAGCTGAGTTATCATAAGGTCCGGTGGTAAAGCACTAGTGAGTAAGAGGCCACGGCTAGCGTGTGCTAGCGGGCCGGGGCTAGCAGATGGATGGAATCTTCGTGGTTAACGTCGTAACCACATCAGACGATTTCGTCGGCAGACCAGTCCTGTAGGATCGGCGGGGCTCCGTGTCAACACTAGGTGGTCCCGTCCGGTTGACAGAGAGGTAGATAGCCGGGAGATGGGCCTAGCTCAGGATGATTAGCCAGACCACAGCGTCCGTTTTGTTGTAGCTAGCTGGTAGCGATGAATCCGGAGTTAAAGGTCCAGTGATTCAGTGATTCCGGCGGAAAAACTGATATGTTCTGGGTCGATAACGCGCTGTGCAGACTGGCCGAATATCCGGTGATTAATGTCCAGTGATTAAAATTAATCCCGCAGAAAAAAAATCCAATGTTCTGGGTGAAATACCGCTAGCTGTGGCTAATAGCAAGAAAACATACACTCACTGTAAGCTGTTTTTGTGTAACACAGTGTCACGCCCTGGCACTGGGGACTCTCGTATGTTGAGCCAGGGTGTTTATTTCTAGGTTTTGTTTATCTATGTTAGCCAGGGTGGCTCCCAATCAGAGACGGCTGTAGCTCGTTGTCTCTGATTGGGAGCCATACTTAGGTAGCCGTTTTGGCATTCATTTGGTGTGGTTTCTTGTTCCGTATTGGTTTTGTGTAGTGTAACCAAGGACGTCACGTTATCGTTTGTTGTTTTGTTCGTGTGGTGACTCAAATAAATAAGTATGTTCACATTCCACGCTGCGCATTGGTCCTCTCTTCCCGACGAGCGTGACGGAAGAAACCACCATAACAGGACCAAGCAGCGTGAAGAAGAGAGAGGATGGACTTGGGAGCAGTGGAGTAAGAGTCTCGACTGGGCCAAGCCAAGTGAAGAGGAGAGAGGTTGGACTTTGGAGCAGTGGGGTGAGAGTCTGGCGAGAGACATGGAGGCCTGGTCCACGGGGAGAGACGGCCAGAATTTTTTTAGGGGGGGGCTCACGCCGTGGACGACGGGGAAGCAGGAGGCCGCGATAGAGCGGTCCAGCGGGTTAGCAGAGGAGGCCGCCAGGTTACGGGGGCCACTGGTCACAAAGGGGAGGGAAAGTGTAGAGGCACGGCGAGAGGTACTGGGGTGTGTTACCAGTCCGGTCCGGCCCGTTCCTGATCCCCGCGTAGGGCCAGTGGTGTGTGTCCCCAGTACGGTCCGGCCTGTTCCTGTTCCTCGCATCGAGCCTGTGATGCGCGTCGCCAGACCGGTCCGGCCTGTTCCTGCTCCCCGCATCGAGCCTGTGGTGCGCGTCGCCAGCCCAGTCCGGCCTGTTCCTGCCCCTCGCACCAAGTCAGTGGTGCGCGTCGCCAGCCCGGTCCGGCCCGTTCCTGCTCCCCGCACCAAGCCAGTGGTGTGCGTCGTCAGCCTGTGCGTCGTCAGCCCGGTTCGTCCCGCTCCTGCTCCCCGCACCAAGCCAGTGGTGCGCGTCGTCAGCCCGGTTCGGCCCGTCCCTGCTCCCCGCACCAAGCCAGTGGTGTGCGTCGTCAGCCCGGTTCGTCCCGCTCCTGCTCCCCGCACCAAGCCAGTGGTGCGGCGTCGTCAGCCCGGTTCGGCCGTCCCTGCTCCCCGCACCAAGCCAGTGGTGCGTGTCGTCAGTCCGGTTCGTCCCGTTCCTGCTCCCCGCACCAAGCCAGTGGTGCGCGTCGTCAGTTCGGCACAGCCCGTACCTGTTCCACCGATGCCTGGTCCGGCACCGGTCAGCTGCTCCACTCCGGAGCTAGAGCAATCCGCTCCACCAGTGTTCAGTCCAGCTCCGGCCAGCAGGGCCAGACCGGACCAGGGGCGCTTTGGGGGGTTAGAGAGGGAGTGGGGGTCATGTCCGGAGCCGGATCCGCCGCCGAGGCGGAGTGCCCACCCGGTCCCTCCCCTGTTGTGTGTGGTTGGCGCGGTCGGAGTCCGCGCCTTTGGGGGGTACTGTCACGCCCTGGCTCTGGGGACTCTCGTATGTTGAGCCAGGGTGTTTATTTCTAGGTTTTGTATATCTATGTTAGCCAGGGTGGCTCCCAATCAGAGACGGCTCTAGCTCGTTGTCTCTGATTGGGAGCCATACTTAGGTAGCCGTTTGGCATTCATTTGGTGTGGTTTCTTGTTCCGTATTGGTTTTGTGTAGTGTAACCAAGGACGTCACGTTATCGTTTGTTGTTTTGTTCGTGTGGTGACTCAAATAAATAAGTATGTTCACATTCCACGCTGCGCATTGGTCCTCACTTCCCGACGAGCGTGACACACAGCTTAAAGCCATGTTTTTGTATATTTTTTGGTCCCGAGTTTACATTAGCTTAGGAAGTGTCCTACTTCAGGTAAATTTGCAACACAAAACACCTCTGTGGGAATGTGTTAGAACGGCGCACAGTAAGTGTATATTTTGTAGTTGTAAAATAATTTTGGGGTGATATAAAAGTAGAATTCCTAAGCTTTCCAAAACTGTATCGCAAGCAAGGATTATTAATTGTTAGACAGAACATTGGGACTGTTGTACACATTGGCCATGCTGTGGTCCATGGTTCGAATGAGAACCCAAGAGGGCTGGACATGGCCCCTTGGGAGGAAGGATAGAGTCTGGGTCTGCATGGTCTTGGCAGTCTGGAATACATTTCTCTGTCTCTCTTGGGGCTCAACTGCCTCTGTAAAACTCTGGCTCTATGGGGAGACCAAAACAAAGCTCTGGTTCTATAGTGAGACCAAAACAAAGCCCTGGTTCTATGGGGAGTCCAAAACAAAGCTCTGGTTCTATGTGGAGACCAAAGCAAAGCTATGGCTCTATGGGGAGACCAAAACAAAACTCTGGCTCTATGGGGAGACCAAAACAAAGCTCTGGTTCTATAGTGAGACCAAAACAAAGCTCTGGTTCTATGGTGAGACCAAAACAAAGCTCTGGTTCTATGGTGAAACCAAAACAAAGCGCTGGTTCTATGGTGAGACCAAAACAAAACTCTGGTTCTATGGTGAGACCAAAACAAAGCTCTAGCTCTATGGTGAGACCAAAACAAAGCTCTGGTTCTATGGTGAGACCAAAGCAAAGCTCTGGTTCTATGGTGAGACCAAAACAAAGCTCTGGCTATATGGTGATACCAAAATAAAGCTCTGGATCTATGGGGAGACCCGTGATAGATAGGAAGCCCCTCTTGATTTTTTTTGTAACTGAACCAGTCATGAGGGAGTCTTCATCAAAAACACAAAAACGGTTAAGTTAAAAAATTAATAAAAATAAAAATATTAGGGGTGTAACGATCCATCTACTACATCGATGTATCGATTTATATTCCTATGGTCCAACTACATCGATCTGTGCTCGGCGAGTTGGCCTTTTGGACAACATATATCGATCTAACATCGTTTTAAAATGTAATAAATCGATTGTATCGATACTAGGAAATAACCCATTGGATTTAAGCACGTCATACTTTATATGGATGTTTTTTCTTAGCACTTTTAATGATAAAGGCTTTAAACATTACTCGATTCAGTCTGCCTATCCGTGACGTCATCGCGCCAGCAGCAGCGCAAAGCGCCAAGACAACAAAACATAGCATGGCGGACGACAGAGGAGAAGCCGACGAGCGAGAAATTATCAAGCCACCATTGCGGTCCTTACAAGAAACAGGAATCTAGGAAACTTCACCTGCACTGTCCAGTATCCAGGTATTTATTTCAGTCACACTGGTTGAATTTTTGGCTAAAAGGTTACTGAATCGATTTGAAGTCACTGAATCGTTTCGGATCGTATCGTTCTAAATGAACCAATATCGTCCTTGAATCGTATCGACAACCACGAATCGTGATACAAATCGAATCGTTGTTAAAACGAATCGTTACACCCCTAAAAAATATGTATCCGGACATTTTGAACAAAGGCTAACTTGAACAAACTATGAATTGTATCACCCTTTTTATCAAGCCAATACATATAAACAACAGCCTTTGTGCAATCCTGTCCATAATAAATAAATAAAAATCTGCACTATTAAACAACGTGGTCCTCTGTAGCTCAGCTGGTAGAGCACGGCGCTTGTAACGCCAAGGTAGTGGGTTCGATCCCCGGGACCACCCATACACAAAAAAAAATATGTATGCACGCATGACTGTAAGTCGCTTTGGATAAAAGCGTCTGCTAAATGGCATATTATATTATATTATATTAAGAATGTGTGTGTATCCACGTGAGTGTGATTCCATAAGGAACTGCACATAGTATCCAATGACCCTCCAGAGTTGAAGCAAAGGGACACACTCATCTCTCAGGGAGGGAGTTAATAGAGCACAGCTGGATGTGTCCTGCGTTCCTGATCACAACCAACAAACACTAGTTACTAGCACACATCTCACATCTTTAATAGATGTTCTCAGAATCCCTGGAACATACTACAAATGAACTGCTAAGCAATAGCTTGTCTCTAAAAACACTGCTAACTAATCTGTTTTTCGATCCAAGGCCCTCTTGTGGTTTTGCATAACACCTCCAAACAATCAGGTAATTACAACAGGTATGAGGCTAATATCTGCCAATATGTCACTTAATCACACACGTTGGCCTGAAAAAATATATATATGTGGAAAGACAAGTATATAGATTAAAATCATGTTAGACGTCTAATGACTTGATAGATGTACTGTGGGAGTCATCTTTGAGTGAGGTCCAGGATGAACTGTATGTATTTACTGTTCATTCTGTTGTTTACAGATGTGACCCTGTGCTAACAAGGCTCCTGAGCCAATATCCTCAATTCCAGCTGATCAGGACAGCCTCAAACAGCCCATGGAGCAGCTCAGCCTGGACGGAGCTACAAACAGACAAAAAAGATAGTACGTGATTGGACGTTCTCTCCATCATCCAAAAGCTACAGTGGGGGAAAAAAGTATTTAGTCAGCCACCAATTGTGCAAGTTCTCCCACTTAAAAAGATGAGAGAGGCCTGTAATTTTCATCATAGGTACACGTCAACTATGACAGACAAATTGAGAGAGAAAAGTAATCCAGAAAATCACATTGTAGGATTTTTTATGAATTTATTTGCAAATTATGGTGGAAAATAAGTATTTGGTCACCTACAAACAAGCAAGATTTCTGGCTCTCACAGACCTGTAACTTCTTCTTTAAGAGGCTCCTCTGTCCTCCACTCGTTACCTGTATTAATGGCACCTGCTTGAACTTGTTATCAGTATAAAAGACACCTGTCCACAACCTCAAACAGTCACACTCCAAACTCCACTATGGCCAAGACCAAAGAGCTGTCAAAGGACACCAGAAACAAAATTGTAGACCTGCACCAGGCTGGGAAGACTGAATCTGCAATAGGTAAGCAGCTTGGTTTGAAGAAATCAACTGTGGGAGCAATTATTAGGAAATGGAAGACATACAAGACCACTGATAATCTCCCTCGATCTGGGGCTCCACGCAAGATCTCACCCCGTGGGGTCAAAATGATCACAAGAACGGTGAGCAAAAATCCCAGAACCACATGGGGGACCTAGTGAATGACCTGCAGAGAGCTGGGACCAAAGTAACAAAGCCTACCATCAGTAACACACTACGCTGCCAGGGACTCAAATCCTGCAGTGCCAGACGTGTCCCCCTGCTTAAGTCAGTACATGTCCAGGCCCGTCTGAAGTTTGCTAGAGTGCATTTGGATGATCCAGAAGAGGATTGGGAGAATGTCATATGGTCAGATGAAACCAAAATAGAACTTTTTGGTACAAACTCAACTCGTCGTGTTTGGAGGACAAAGAATGCTGAGTTGCATCCAAAGAACACCATACCTACTGTGAAGCATGGGGGTGGAAACATCATGCTTTGGGGCTGTTTTTCTGCAAAGGGACCAGGACGACTGATCCGTGTAAAGGAAAGAATGAATGGGGCCATGTATCGTGAGATTTTGAGTGAAAACCTCCTTCCATCAGCAAGGGCATTGAAGATGAAACGTGGTTGGGTCTTTCAGCATGACAATGATCCCAAACACACCGCCCGGGCAACGAAGGAGTGGCTTCGTAAGAAGCATTTCAAGGTCCTGGAGTGGCCTAGCCAGTCTCCAGATCTCAACCCCATAGAAAATCTTTGGAGGGAGTTGAAAGTCTGTGTTGCCCAGCGACAGCCCCAAAACATCACTGCTCTAGAGGAGATCTGCATGGAGGAATGGGCCAAAATACCAGCAACAGTGTGTGAAAACCTTGTGAAGACTTACAGAAAACGTTTGACCTGTGTCATTGCCAACAAAGGGTATATAACAAAGTATTGAGAAACGTTTGTTATTGACCAAATACTTATTTTCCACCATAATTTGCAAATAAATTCATAAAAAATCCTACAATGTGATTTTCTGGATTTTTTTTCTTCTAATTTTGTCTGTCATAGTTGACGTGTACCTATGATGAAAATACAGGCCTCTCTCATCTTTTTAAGTGGGAGAACTTGCACAATTGGTGGCTGACTAAATACTTTTTTCCCCCCACTGTACTTAGTTAGGTCTGAAGATTTCCTCAGTCTCTGGCTGGGGAACAGGATCCATCACCAACTTGGCCTGACTTCAATGAGGTGTGCCTCTCTGTCTCAACGGACTGTGTGGTCTGCTTCTCTCTCCCACACACACAGATGAGTCCTAATTACATTTACGTCATTTAGCAGACGCTCTTATCTAGAGCGACTTACGGTTAGTGAGTGCATACATACATTTTTTATTTTTTCATACTAGCCCCCCGTGGGAATCGAACCCACAACCCTGGCGTTGCAAACGCCATGCTCTACCAACTGAGCTACATCCCTGCCGGCTATTCCCTCCCCTACCCTGGACGACGCTTGGCCAATTGTGCGCCACCCCATGGGTCTCCCGGTCGCGGCCGGCTACGACAGAGCCTGGATTCGAACCAGGATCTCTAGTGGCACAGCTAGCACTGCGATGCAGTGCCTTAGAGCCCTGCCACTCGGGAGTACAATCACGGTTGCTGTGCTGTGTGAGGGCCTCGTTGGAGACGTCGGCCCTCAGGCACCTTGGTCAGGCTCTGTTATCCTGCTTGATATTGATGGCGGTTTCCGGCCTCCTCAGGCCAGAGTTCAAACTGGCCCACGTGACTGACCACAGCCTGTTATACTGTGCTTGTGTCCATGAGCTGGTGGCCTGTGGCGTCATCAGCCCCAGAGAGTATACCTGTAAGGACCACTCACTCTCTTTGCTGCACCGGTCAGACAGCTCCAGCTCGGTGCAAATAAGACGCCTGACCATCTGGTACACGTCCCCAACTCAACGTGTCCCTCCTGCTGAACAACTCGGAGGTGTGGCATCTCACGCTGATCAAGTGCAACTCTGTAGGAAGCAAGCAAGCCTCTTTGGGCTCTTTCACAGTACAGCATCTGCAGAGGCTGACTGTGTCGTACCCCTTAAGGCGGTCTGGCCAGACACATGGCATCATACCGGGGAGGGACATGTGTGCACCTTACTATGAAGAGGCCAGGCTTGGGATCATCCACAGCTCAGTGCTGCTGGGAGAATCGAATGTGAAGGCCTATACCGTTCAAACAAATATAGACCGCAACGGAATCCTCTCTTCTTGTCTAAAGTGAAGCTACCAGAGACTTTTATATACTAATGCAGATTCCTTTTTTCTATGCTAACATTGCCAATGTACCACTACCTATGTCTGTGACTGCAATCTTCATGTTCACAATCTTCATGCTCATTTCAATATAATAAGGTCAGGATTCAATCATGTATTTTCACACTTCACTTTTAGGAGTGGGTTTCATTTGCACAGCAGCATGTTTCAGATGGTGCCATTACTTTTTGTTTCAAATATATATATTTGTTGTATTTTCTGTTTATTTAGACAGTAAGGAAATCAGAGGGGGAGACAGGCAAGTTGGAGAAACAGTGGGAAGGGTGGACACGGGAATTGAACCCTGGTCTCCAATGGGGAGTCTTATATGCGACCTGTGCAAACATAGACATCCAACAGTTCGTACTTATTTAGTAGTACCTTTTTGAGGAAGCATTTCAATAACAGCAGTTAGGCTCTTTCCTTTTAAGGTCTGCTTCAATATTCATCAATACAATACCTGTTGTTTGGCTTTGCTGAAATATGTACTTCCCTTCCTCTATGGTAGAATTTCATTGACATGAAAATGTCCTTCAGTCTACCATGCAAGGATAACAATTTGTTTGCTCTTTCAAATCTGCATTTATTAACATAGTAATTACAAGAATCCATATAATTAGCTTTTATTGTATAGTATGCAAAGAAAATACAAAAAAACAAATATAAGGGAAATTATAGGGGAAACGTGATTTTAAAACAAACTCAGCAAAAAAATAAACGTCCCTTTTTCAGGACCCTGTCTTTCAAAGATAATTCGTAAAAATCCAAATAACTTCACAAATCTTCATTGTAAAGGGTTTAAACACTGTTTCCCATGCTTGTTCAATTAACCATAAACAATTAATGAACATGCACCTGTGGAACAGTCGTTAAGACACTAACAGCTTACAGACGGTAGGCAATTAAGGTCACAGTTATGAAAACTTAGGACACTAAAGAGGCCTTTCTACTGACTCTGAAAAACACCAAAAGAAAGATGCCCAGGGTCCCTGCTCATCTGCGTGAACGTGCCTTAGGCATGCTGCAAGGAGGCATGAGGACTGCAGATGTGGCCATGGCAATAAATTGCCATGTCCGTAATGTGAGACGCCTAAGACAGCGCTACAGAGAGACAGGACGGACAGCTGATCGTCCTCGCAGTAGCAGACCACGTGTAACAACACCTGCACAGGATCGGTACATCCGAACATCACACCTGCGGGACAGGTACAGGATGGTAACAACAACTGCCCGAGTTACAACAGGAACGCACAATCCCTCCATCAGTGCTCAGACTGTCCGCAATAGGCTGAGAGAGGCTGGACTGAGGGCTTGTAGGCCTGTTGTAAGGCAGGTCCTCACCAGACATCACCGGCAACAACGTCGCCTATGGGCACAAACCCACATTCGCTGGACCAGACAGGACTGGCAAAAAGTGCTCTTCACTGACGAGTCGCGGTTTTATCTCATCAGGGGTGATGGTCGGATTCGTGTTTATCGTCAAAGGAATGAGCGTTACACCAAGGCCTGTACTCTGCAGCGGGATCAATTTAGAGGTGGAGGGTCCGTCATGGTCTGGGGCGGTGTGTCACAGCATCATCGGACTGAGCTTGTTGTCATTGCAGGCAATCTCAACGCTGTGCGTTACAGGGAAGACATCCTCCTCCCTCATGTGGTACCCTTCCTGCAGGCTTATCCTGACATGACCCTCCAGCATGACAATGCCACCAGCTATACTACTAGTTCTGTGTGTGATTTCCTGCAAGACAGGAATGTCAGTGTTCTGCCATGGCCAGCGAAGAGCCCGGATCTCAATCCCATTGAGCATGTCTGGGACCTGTTGGATCGGAGGGTGAGGGCTAAGGCCCTTCCCCCCAGAAATGTCAGGGAACTTGCAGGTGCCTTGATGGAAGAGTGGGGTAACATCTCAATGCAAGAACTGGCAAATCTGGTGCAGTCCATGAGGAGGAGATGCACTGCAGTACTTAATGCAGCTGGTGGCCACACCAGATACTGACTGTTACTTTTGTTCAGGGACACGTTATTCCATTTCTATTAGTCACATGTCTGTGGAACTTGTTCAGCTTATGTCTCAGTTGTTGAATCTTGTTCATACAAATATTAACACATGTTAAGTCTGCTGAAAATACACGCAGTTGACAGTGAGAGGACGTTTCTTTTTTTTGCTGAGTTTAAATTAAAAACAACCAAATTTTTTGCACACAAAATAGAGAAAGCCTTATCATTAATCATTAAAAGAAAAATATGTTGCTGTATGATATCAAAATTGTGCACAATCAAAAACTAAATGATTAGGTACAGGGCAAACAGCAAGGCACCGATAACAACAGAAATTATCACCACATCCCCTTGCATTGGTTTAACTTGTTCATCTGAATATAATAGGACATGTTCCTAGTAATATTTTGGAACATTGTACATAAATGACACCCATGTAAAAACTGCAAATACAACAAATATACACAGCACAAGACAAAAGACAATAACCTAATGAATATATTCATTCTGCTCTCCCAACCCACTTAAGAAGGCACAGTAAAATAATGGACAAGAGGAACTATATAGATTTTCTTGTACAAAGATGCTATAGGAAATGTCTTAATTTGGCCTAATGAAATTCAACATTACAATGGGGCAGGCCAAGAATGAGGACATGTATTTTTTACACTAGTTCCCAGAATGCAATACCACTTGGTTTTCACTATCCCAGGTTACCCCTCTGATTATCCTCTCCATCTCCACCATAGACTGCCCATTGAAATGTGAAAGGAACAGGAAAATGGTTGGTTGTACTCCAGGCTGTGGGCCTAGAACAACCAATCAAAGACTAAACTGATACCCTGCTCTCCCCCAAACAGATTTGGGTACAGTCAAGGGGATGCCCAAGCTGAGGATATGCAAATACAATTTTTTATTTTATTTTTCACCTTTATTTAACCAGGTAAGCCAGTTGAGAACAAGTTCTCATTTACAACTGCGACCTGGTCAAGATAAAGCAAAACATGACCATCTCTTGACAGAAACTCAGATCTCAGATCTTGTATCCCGTAACAGTGTCCCCAGGACTCATCTCCTCTATCACAGGTCTATGGGGGCAGTCATAGTCCGACAGCTCAGAGAAGTCCCTCTTTACCTCCAGTCCCAACCCTCTCGTTACCTCCAGTGAAGAGCCTGACCCCTCGTTGGGCAACATGACGTCCCCACCGCTCCACTCCTGGTCCTTCAGTCCAATGGGGAGGCGGAGGACCTCTTCCTGGGGGGTACTGGTGACTGTGAGGGTCTCATCTGGCAAAAAATCCACAGGGGTCTGCAGGAGGGGGGAGCCACCTGTTTGTACCTCACTCAGAATGGCTCTCTCAGGGTGCATAAGGGACACACCTGAACCCATATGTGACAGCATGGAAGCCTACCAGAGAAGGAGAATATTCAACATTCAGTGAAACATTCTGTGGGTGAAATATGTTTTTAATGTACTATTGTTTTGACAGTGTTTGCAGGAAGTAGCATATCAATAGTTTAATAACTCCAACAGGAACATGACACTCATCATTTCTACAATGTACCAACAAGTGCTCTCCTGAAACCATCTCTACATGACTATAATCTAGTCTATATGGAGTAGCTTTATGAATAAATCCACTGCAGTGCAGGCCAAACAGTTGAAAGGCTGAACACACCAAAGACTTTGTTTGAGGGAATGAGCCAGTTGTCAGTTTACTGTATATCAGCCACACGATGAACACAATCACAACCATGACAACGATAGGGATCACAATGTAGAGGGCAGTGTAGCTAGGACCTACAGGGGACAAATCCAGCAGTTAGACTGACAGTCAAACTGATTTCACATACAAAACTGTACAGCATCCTAATTGAGCATTTGATGACAAAATCAGTCATAGTATGACAATAGACAGGTATAACTTTCAAAGCACGTATCAGATATTAGCAGATGTGGTTTATCAAATGATTACAGACAATGTTTACTAAACGATAACAGACCTACTGAGACCTAATGTCACTTTGACATTTCCATCATGTGAGAAATTAAAAGTCTTACCAGAATCCCCATGCTTCTCCTCAATGCATATGTTCTGGTGAGCTGAAACAGGAACATTCTTCATTTTTCCTTTTATCTTGATGCAGTGCCTGTCCATCTCTCCATCAACTGGTATTTCAGCCTCACACACATGGTGTTGCTTGTAAGAGCAGGTAAAATTAAACCCTTCCTGGGGAAATAAAAAAAGGAATATATTTAGCCTATATTCCAACAAAACTGAAAAACGTGTTTTATATAATGTTCATAAAAATATATGAATGTGTTCCCTTTCGAAAAATAAAGCTGCTTTGCTTGCAAGTGAAAACTATTTGCAGCGGGTATACACATGAGAAAAATCAAAATCTCTCGAAACCATCAAATAGTAATTCCTAAGTCATGATTTTCTGTCAGTTCTTACCAAGTGATATTCTGTGATAACCATGTAATCAAATTCCTTATGATCCAGTCTTTCATCTTTGATGATGGCATGTTTGTAGATGTCAAACGGATGATTGAATTGAACTTTTATCATTTTATCAAATACAACTGAGATGTTGACAGGTGGGAAATCCAATGAGCCTAAAAAAAACACACAAAAGACCATTACTTTGTGCAAATCTGAGGTCAGAAAATATGTGCAAAATCTCCCACCTCTGAGCATTGTGTGGTCAGATCAACAAAGAAATGCTACATGTGCTGCAGTGCATACAGTGTATTTACAAACCCTTTCAAGATACTACCCCAATTCTATTTGTCAATCGCTACATACTGTATAACATTGTTCCCATAATTCGCCTTTTGGTTAGGTCAGTGTGAGAACTTACACTGTACATCCACCAGGTCTGATTTCACAATATCGTCGTAGGTGAATGAAATTTCAGAGGAATTTGTATTCTGTCCAACAACAGCAGTTAATATGAAACGGTAGCCCTCTTCAATTACTTTGGTAAATGAGGAGACATCGCAATGGTAGAGTGAAGTGTTTGAACAAACCAAGGCAGCACTGAAAGATAGAGGAAAACAATTGTTGTGGGTTAGTGGCAACCTCTGATTTGGACTGAAATGTTAGTTCACAATTACAATGGAGAAGCTAACAAAGAACTGTTGACAGGACTTTACATTTCTATGGGTCTGACAGTGCATGTACATTTTCCAATTTCTACTTGAAATTGTGGCAATTGTGGTATTGTGGCAAGAAACATTTAATATTCACTAGCTATATACGCTACACTGGATAGCCTAGGCCCTATTTGGTGAAAAATATAAACGTGAGCGATTAAGCAACCAATATGCTGCAGCACCTACCCAGAATGTATTCTTCTCATTTCCACATTGAACTGTGGCTGTAGAGATGGTTCACTGTAGTTCCAATAGATCACATTGTGGAAATTGTGGCAGATCAGGCTCACGTTGACAGGAGGAGGAACTGTAGGATAAAATAGTAGAAAGTCAGTCCGAATCAAAAAGCTCAGTCAAGACAGATTTATATTTACCATATAATGACTGTGTTTCTAAAACTATGCTATATCTATAACAGCATAACATACTAGCAATTAAATATATCATAGTGATGTTGCAACAATAACCAGTATACCAGGGTTCCCCAATTAGTCAGCCATGGGCCAATATTTTCTTGAGCGGATGTTAAGGGGACCAGAACATAGTTATAAATCATTTGTACGCTGCAAATTGAGCGCAGGAATCCGAAAAACAGATATATTATTTGACAAAAAGATCATCATGATTCAAACCTTGATTACATTGGGATACGATCACACATGCCTCTCTATTTATGCATGGGAATACTAGGGAACAGATTTACTAAATTGGTGATTTTACAGTCTTATGTCCAACAACAAAACATTTGTATTATTATCATCATCATCATTCAATTATAATATTTTTTGTGCACGAAAACCGAATTTGGCCTGCATGCCGCCTATTGGGGAACCCTGCTGTTAGAGTATCTGAGGAATACAGATGAGTCATTCCACCTCAAAAAGCACAAGAGGATTTCGACATCCACTATTGCAGATTGTCCTGAAATCCTTTCTGTAGCTAGAAACAGATAAGATTAGCATTCCTGAAACATTATTTTGTTGAAATATACTTGGTCTCTGAGAAAACAAGCTAATTGATTGCACTCAAATTGGCCATTTTCATTTATAGAACTCAAGACATGAAGAATCCAATAAACTGATCAAAAGCCACCCACGGACACTACACGCCAAACAACTAGTATACAGTATCGGTTCTCTATGTTTGACAAGCAGTATGGAGCTGCTGTTTGGAGTATTGCTTCTTCATCCGGTGATGTTTTTTTTCCTTCTCCCCTGTTCAGAGAAATTAGCCATTAAAGTCGCTTGCATTATTTACCATAAATTAGTGTGCAAGTACCAAGTTTTTCCCACTAGATGCCGCTGTTCTCACTACTGCCGCCACACTTTTATCCATGTGGCTGGTCTCTTGTGTTTATTAAATGAATCACAACCTTTTCTTTGGAAAGATTTTTGGGTAGAAAACCAATAGCTTTTGCTCATGATGAAAATAGATTGTATGGTGATCCTCACAAGTTATAACGTGAAAAAACACACATAATAGCAGTAGTCCACGATCAGCTCCTTTGTTTTGTTGACGTTGAGTGAGAGGTTATTTTCCTGGCATCACACTCCCAGACCCCTCATCTCCTCCCTGTAGGCTGTCTCGTCATTGTTGGTAATCAAGCCTACTATTGGGGATCTATTGGGGCGGTAAGCAAATTGAAGTGGGTCTAGGGTGGCAGGTAAGGTAGAGGTGATATGATCCTTGACTAGTCTCTCAATGCACTTCATGATGACAGAAGTGAGTGCTATGGGGCGATAGTCATTTAGTTCAGTTACCTTTGCTTTCTTGGGTACAGGGACAATGGTGGCCATCTTGAAGCATGTGGGGACAGCAGACTGGGATAGGGAGAGATTGAATATGTCCGTAAACACACCAGCCAGCTGGTCTGCGCATGATCTGAGGACACGGCTAGGGATGCCATCTGGGCCAGCAGCCTTGCGAGGGTTAACACGCTTAAATGTCTTACTCACGTTGGCCACAGAGAAGGAGAGCCCTCAGAGAGCTGCAATTTGTTGGACTATTCAAAGAGAGTTCGGTTGAAGAATTAGGTTGTGGAGAAGGACAAACTGAATTGCTTTCATGGAGGATTGGCTTGACCACACAATTTTTTTTCATCATGAGCAAAGGTTATTGGTTTTCTACCCAAAGTTGCAAAGAAAATGTTGTGATTCATTTAATAAACCAGCTAAATGGATAAAAGGGTATGGTGGCAGTAGCAAGAACAGCAGCATCTAGTGGGCAAAACCTGGTACTTTCACACCAATTTATGGTAAATAATGCCAACTACTTGGAAGGCTAATTTCTCTAAACAGTGGGGAAAAACATCACCAGATTCACAGGGAATACATTACAAATGGTGAAGAAGCAATACTCCAAGCCGCAGCTCCATACTACTTGTCAAACATAGAGAACTGATACTGTATACTGGTTGCTGGGGTGGGATTGGAGTTGGGTGTGGGGAGTCCGTGAGTGGGTTTTGACCATTTTATTGGATTTCTTATGTCTTGCTCAATTGTAGGAAGAAGTTTGGTCCAAATCGGATGTTGAGTACTATAATTTGTTGAATATTTTGTGAATCATATCATTTAAAATTGCAGATTTGGGTGCAATCAATTAGATTAATAAAATTTCAGGGATGATAATCTTATCCGTTTCTAAAAGAAGAAACAATTTCAGAACAATCTGAGATGGTGAGTGTCATGGCTTGCTGAAATGACATGGAATGACCCAGATGCCATGTTTTCTAATGTTTTCCTGATAGTTTTGTCCGGAAGCCATGTATTTTGAGAGTTGGGCCCATAGAATTAGGAATTAAAATACTTGAATGGATTTTAACCTTCTTATGATGGGATATGTCTGGTCTGACATTTTGGTCAGGAAGTTGGTCAACCATATCTTGTCAGTGCTGTGATAAGATATTGTGTAAAACAATGAATTTGAATAATTTATTTGCACTGTATGTTTGTTAGCTAGCTAGCTAGTCAGACAGTTTTAGAGGAATGATCCCATTAATAATTCAGATTAACTGCCAATTTACCAACATTCCATTCAAACAATGCAGTCAATCCACAGCCATACGCTGGCTGAAATCAGTTGATGATAAGGGTTAGACAAGTAGTAAATGCAACAACTACTGATATTGTATCATACAATAGCACTCACAGCTTTCCTAGAAAACAAAAAAGAAATTTTATGGTCTGTTTACATATATTTTAGAGGCTATTTATACAGAAAATGTGTATAAAATACGTATAAACTGTATTTACCATTGTTCCTGTACCCAAGAAAGCAAAGGTAACTGAACTAAATGACTATCGCCCCGTAGCACTCACTTCTGTCATGATAAAGTGCTTTGAGAGGCTAGTTAAGGATCATATCACCTCCACCTTATCTGACACCCTAGACCCACTTCAATTTGCTTACCGCCCTAATAGATCCACAGATGATGCAATCGCCATCACACTGCCCTATCCCATCTGGACAAGAGGAATACCTACATCAGAATGCTGTTCATTGACTATAGCTCAGCCTTCAACACCATAGTACCCTCCAAGCTCATCATTAAGCTCGGGGCCCTGGGTCTGAACCCCGCCCTGTGCAACTGGGTCCTGGACTTCCTGACAGGCCGCCCCCAGGTGGTGAAGGTAGGAAACAACAACTCCACTTCGCTGATCCTCAACGCTGGGGCCCCACAAGGGTGCGTGCTCTGCCCCCTCCTGTTCACCCATGACTGCTTGGCCACGCACGCCTCCAACTCAATCATCAAGTTTACAGATGACACAACAGTAGTAGGCCTGATTACCAACAATGACGAGACAGCCTACAGGGAGGAGGTGAGGGCCCTGGCAAAGTGGTGCCAGGAAAATAACCTCTCCCTCAATGTCAACAAAACAAAGGAGCTGATCGTGGACTTCAGGAAACAGCAGAGGGAGCACGCCTCTATCCACATCGACGAGACCGAAATAGAGAAGGTGGAAAGCTTAAAGTTCCTTGGCGTACATATCACTTACCATCTGAAATTATCCACCCACACAGACAGTGTGGTGAAGAAGGCGCAACAGCACCTCTTCAACCTCAGGAGGCAGAAGAAATTTGTCTTGGCCCCTAAGACCCTCAGAAACTTTTACAGATGCACAATTGAGAGCATCCTGCCGGGCTGTATCACCGCCTGGTACAGCAACTGCACCACCCGCAACCGCAAGGCTCTCCAGAGGGTGGCACGGTCTGCCCAACGCATCACTGGGGGCACACTTCCTGCCCTCCAGGACACCTACAGCACCCGATGTCATAGGAAGGCCAAAAAGATCATCAAGGTCATCAACCACCTAAGCCACGGCCTGTTCACCCCGTATCATCCAAAAGGCGAGGTCAGTACAGGTGCATCGAAGCTGGAACCGAGAGACTGAAAAACAGCTTATATCTCAAGGCCATCAGACTGTTAAATAGCCATCACTAGCCGGCTACCACCCGGCTACTCAACCCTGCACCTTAGAGGCTGCTGCCCTATATACATAGATATGGAATCCCTAGTCACTTTAATAATGTTTACATACTGCTTTACTCATCTCATATGTACAGTGGGGGAAAAAAGTATTTAGTCAGCCACCAATTGTGCAAGTTCTCCCACTTAAAAAGATGAGAGAGGCCTGTACTTTTCATCATAGGTACACGTCAACTATGACAGACAAAATGAGAAAAAAAATTCCAGAAAATCACATTGTAGGATTTTTTATGAATTTATTTGCAAATTATGGTGGAAAATAAGTATTTGGTCAATAACAAAAGTTTCTCAATACTTTGTTAAATACCCTTTGTTGGCAATGACACAGGTCAAACTTTTTCTGTAAGTCTTCACAAGGTTTTCACACACTGTTGATGGTATTTTGGCCCATTCCTCCATGCAGATCTCCTCTAGAGCAGTGATGTTTTGGGGCTGTCGCTGGGCAACACGGACTTTCAACTCCCTCCAAAGATTTTCAATGGGGTTGAGATCTGGAGACTGGCTAGGCCACTCCAGGACCTTGAAATGCTTCTTACGAAGCCACTCCTTCGTTGCCCGGGCGGTGTGTTTGGGATCATTGTCATGCTGAAAGACCCAGCCACGTTTCATCTTCAATGCCCTTGCTGATGGAAGGAGGTTTTCACTCAAAATCTCACGATACATGGCCCCATTCATTCTTTCCTTTACACGGATCAGTCGTCCTGGTCCCTTTGCAGAAAAACAGCCCCAAAGCATGATGTTTCCACCCCCATGCTTCACAGTAGGTATGGTGTTCTTTGGATGCAACTCAGCATTCTTTGTCCTCCAAACACGACGAGTTGAAAAAAAAAAAAAAAGTTCTATTTTGGTTTCATCTGACCATATGACATTCTCCCAATCCTCTTCTGGATCATCCAAATGCACTCTAGCAAACTTCAGACGGGCCTGGACATGTACTGGCTTAAGCAAGGGGACACGTCTGGCACTGCAGGATTTGAGTCCCTGGCGGCGTAGTGTGTTACTGATGGTAGGCTTTGTTACTTTGGTCCCAGCTCTCTGCAGGTCATTTACTAGGTCCACCCGTGTGGTTCTGGGATTTTTGCTCACCGTTCTTGTGATCATTTTGACCCCACGGGGTGAGATCTTGCGTGGAGCCCCAGATCGAGGGAGATTATCAGTGGTCTTGTATGTCTTCCATTTCCTAATAATTGCTCCCACAGTTGATTTCTTCAAACCAAGCTGCTTACCTATTGCAGATTCAGTCTTCCCAGCCTGTTGCAGGTCTACAATTTTGTTTCTGGTGTCCTTTGACAGCTCTTTGGTCTTGGCCATAGTGGAGTTTGGAGTGTGACTGTTTGAGGTTGTGGACAGGTGTCTTTTATACTGATAACAAGTTCAAACAGGTGCCATTAATACAGGTAACGAGAGGAGGACAGAGGAGCCTCTTAAAGAAGAAGTTACAGGTCTGTGAGAGCCAGAAATCTTGCTTGTTTGTAGGTGACCAAATACTTATTTTCCACCATAATTTGCAAATAAATTCTATTTACATCCTACAATGTGATTTTCTGGATTTTATTTTCTCAATTTGTCTGTCATAGTTGACGTGTACCTATGATGAAAATTACAGGCCTCTCTCATCTTTTTAAGTGGGAGAACTTGCACAATTGATGGCTGACTAAGTAGTTTTTTTCCCCACTGTATATACTGTATTCTATTCTACTGTATCTTAGTCAATGCCACTCCGACATTGCTCATCCTAATATTTATATATTTCTTTATTCCATTCTTTTACTTTTAGATTTGTGTCTTGTTGTGAATTGCTAGATACTACTACACTGTTGGAGCTAGGAACACAAGCATTTTGCTACACCCGCAATAACATCTGCTAAATATGCGTATGTGACCAATAAAGTGTGATTTGATTTGATTCATAATTATGACAATATTTTAGGTTGACATTCATTCTATTACAACATTTCTGATATATCACGCATTACTTTTATTTTCCTGCATAAATAAAATCAGCAATATGCCTCTACTGCCATTCATTCCAATTGACTCTTTACCATCCCCGCCCCAGAATATTGGGCAACCAATTGCAGTGCTCCGTTGGATAGCAACCGTCTCTAACCAAGCTCTCCTTTCAAAAGCATGGAAGCTAATGGCAAAAACAGAGTTTTCTTAAAAAAAGAAAAATAATTTATGTCTAAATAATTGAACAGTGCACCAGGAGTACTTGCGACTGTGATTCCTGAAATTGAGTATTTTTTTATTCCGAAATTATACTTTTGTTGGATTGTTTGCTAGCTCTCAGTCTCATTGGCCACCATTGAAAACGCTGCTAACGCTAGCTAGCTAGCTAGCCAGTTAATATAACTTGTTTTCTCTAAATGTATGTTAGCTAGCTAAGTGAGCTTGGTAATGAATATAACTATCACCTGCAGTCAACATCAAAATACAATTTGAGAGCACTAGTTAGCTCCAAAAGTGTTTTGTAGCTTCAACTGCAAGCTGGCAGTGCATAATCAGAGCCATCCATGCTAGCCATGCTACAAACTTGATCATACCAGGTCCCCGTGTTTAATTTCATTGTTGAGTAAAAACACAATTTCTGATTATTGTGAGGGATTTTCTCCAGTGGTCTGAATGGGGAATTTGGCTTCCTGGGAAAAAGTTGGCTATGGTTGTAAAAGTAACCAAGGGGACGTGGCTTAGCGAAGGGTCAATTAGACTGGTTTGGATTTCTCCCTGTCAAATATGACTGCCATTTTTCAATTTTAAAGTATATAGAATTTTTACTGAAACCACCCGCGGGCCGGATTGGACCCACTCACGGGCCGGATCAGGGCCGTATGTTTGGCACCCCTGGTCTAAGTGTCACGGTCGTTTAAGGACGGGTCAGACCAAGGCGCAGCGTGAAATGCATCCATGTTTATTTCAACGATAAACACACGAACAAAACAACAAAACGTGAAGTCCTCAGGCTAAACACAATACAAGCCTCTAACACGGAACAAGATCCCACAACTAACGATTGCCAATAGGCTAATAAAGTATGATCCCCAATCAGAGACAACGAGCGACAGCTGCCTCTGATTGGGAATCACACCCGGCCAAACATAGAAACACAAACCTAGAATGAAAACATAGAAATACTAACATAGATATCCACACCCTGACTCAACATACAAGAGTCCCATAAGTCAGGGTGTGACACTAAGAATGAACATTATGATGCATTTACATTACACTGTGTGACATAAGTGACAATCACAGTATAGTAGAGACAGAATGTTCAGCTCTGAGAAAACATGGCCACTCTCTCAGGGTGCGAGGTTTCACTAGTACTTCCATGAGAAATGGATGTGCCACATAAATGACTACACAACACATTTTCAGTGCTTATCTTCTTTTTTTTTTAATAAAAGCTGTGTTGTGGAAAGTCTGCACTTGTCCAGACATGCCAACACTGAAACTGTTAAAAAGGCCAGCTCTTATTTAGCAGTTACATCACTCCTATTCTAGTATTTGTTGTATTTGCCCAAACCCCCTTACTTTCTCATTAGTGGTACCTACAACTATCCCCACTCCGCCATTCGCTGTGCACCTCACTGAACCCCACTCCTGTCTTCAGAGTGAGATCACGGTCAGAAGTGAATGGAGTCGTTGAACTGTACCTCAAGTTTATCGGTATTTCACTTGTGTTAGTGTGTGCATCTAAGTGTAAGTACTGTACATGTCATTGCTTCTTTAGTTGTGTGTTGCTAAGGCAGTCTAATTATTTACCATGCTTAATGTTTAGAAAGCATTTTCCTTTTCTATGTGTCATGCTATTTCTAGCCTGCTAGCCAAGATGTTAGCCAGTCATGCTAGCTCATTTAGCATGACTGGCTAACATATATTATTCTGTTAATACTAGTACATTAGACATAGTAGCTTTAATAGCCATATTTATGGGAATTTACAACCTTTATGTAGCCTCATGCTACCGTGTACTGTAGTGATGGGGGGAAAAAATCGATACTTACAGTGGCTTGCGAAAGTATTCACCCCCCTTGGCATTTTTCCTTTTTTGTTGCCTTACAACCTGGAATCAAAATTGATTTTTTGGGGATTTGTATGATTTGATTTACACATGGGATTTTTGCCCATTCTTCAAGGCAAAACTGCTCCAGCTCCTTCAAGTTGGATGAGTTCCGCTGGTGTACAGCAATCTTTAAGTCATACCACAGATTCTCAATTGGATTGAGGTCTGGGCTTTGACTAGACCATTCCAAGACATTTAAATGTTTCCCCTTAAACCACTTGAGTGTTGCTTTAGCAGTATGCTTAGGGTCATTGTCCTGCTGGAAGGTGAACCTCCGTCCCAGTCTCAAATCTCTGGAAGACTGAAACAGGTTTCCCTCAAGAATTTCCTTGTATTTAGCGCCATCCATCATTCCTTCAATTCTGACCAGTTTCCCAGTCCCTGACGATAAAAAACATCCCCAAAACATGATACTGCCAGCACCATGCTTCACTGTGGGGGTGGTGTTCTCGGGGTGATGAGAGGTGTTGGGTTTGCGCCAGACATAGCGTTTTCCTTGATGGCCAAAAAGCGCAATTTTAGTCTCATCTGACCAGAGTACCTTCTTCCATATGTTTGGGGAGTCTCCCACATGCCTTTTGGCAAACACCAAACGAGTTTGCTTATTTTTTTTCTTTAAGCAATGGCTTTTTTCTGGCCACTCTTCCGTAAAGCCCAGCTCTGTGGTGTGTACGGCTTAAAGTGGTCCTATGGACAGATACTCCAATCTCTGCTGTGGAGCTTTGCAGCTCCTTCAGGGTAATCTTTGGTCTCTTTGTTGCCTCTCTGATTAATGCCCTCCTTGCCTGGTCCGTGAGTTTTGGTGGGAGGCCCTCTCTTGGCAGGTTTGTTGTGGTGCCATATTCTTTCTATTTTTTAATAATGGATTTAATGGTGCTCCGTGGGATGTTCAAAGTTTCTGATATTTTTTTATAACCCAACCCTGATCTGTACTTCTCCACAACTTTGTCCCTGACCTGTTTGGAGAGCTCCTTGGTCTTCATGGTGCCGCTTGCTTGGTGGTGCCCCTTGCTTAGTGGTGTTGCAGACTCTGGGGCCTTTAAGAACAGGTGTATACAGTGGGGGAAACAAGTATTTAGTCAGCCACCAATTGTGCAAGTTCTCCCACTTAAAAAGATGAGAGAGGCCTATAATTTTCATCATAGGTACACGTCAACTATGACAGACAAGTATGCTTGGGGTCAGTCTATGTCATGGAAAGAGCAGGTGTTCTTAATGTTTTGTATACTCAGTGTATACCTCCACAGTTGACATGTAACTATGATGAAAATTACAGGCCTCTCATCTTTTTAAGTGGGAGAACTTGCACAATTGGTGGCTGACTAAATACTTTTTTCCCCCACTGTATATACTGTATGCTTACATGTATGTCGACTGTTCTATGCAGGTATGCCGTAGAATAAAAATAAAAAAGTAAATCTAAATAATTCCCATGCCAATAAATTATGGTTTATGATAGCTGGTTGCTAAAATTAGAATAGTTTGCCTAATTTCAGTTGATGTGACAAAACAAGCAATGAATAGTGTAGAGAATCATTGTACAATCTAAATTCCTGTGAAATATCTTTTCAATAACCAAAAATATTGTATTTTCAGCTGTTTGAAGCTGGTGTACAAAACCAAAAGTAAAAGACCCAAAAAGAAACTTAAGAATGGGAAGCATAGAAATAGAGCACATAGAACATGTCTACCACTTCTTAGATATGCTTTCCATGAGAATGACAGATCTATAACTCACATTTCTATGTGCAGCTTTAAGTTCGCTGGGAAATATTCAAGATATGGGCTGCATTGTGTGCAAGTTAAACATGCTGATAAATCTCCAGCACAACATATGGCATTATGTCTCCCGAGTGGCGCAGTGGTCTAAGGCACTAGAGATCCTGGTTCGAATCCAGGCTCTGTCGTAGCCGGCTGCGACCGGGAGACCCATGGGGCGACGCACAATTGGCCCAGCGTCGTCCAGGGTAGGGGAGGGAATGGCCGGCAGGGGATGTAGCTCAGTTGGTAGAGCATGGCGTTTGCAACGCCAGGGTTGTGGGTTCGATAAAATAATGTATGTGCTAACTGTAAGTCGCTCTGGATAAGAGCGTCTGCTAAATGACTAAAATGTAAATGTAATCCCATGGTATTGTAAGTGATTGCAGGGAAGATAACATCTCACTTGCAGTAGAAGCCTGGCACTATTAATAATAATAATAATAATAATAATAATATGCCATTTAGCAGACGCTTTTATCCAAAGTGACTTACGGTCATGTGTGCATAAATTTTTACGTATGGGTGGTCCCGGGGATCGAACCCACTACCCTGGCATTACAAGCGCCATGCTCTACCACTATTAGCTGAGGAAGGGGTATGTATGTATCATATCAGCCTGTATGAAGTCAGAAAGGAAATGGTCTCATTGTCAGGGGATAATTGGATGTTGGATATAACAAAGCCTGGTAATGTTTTTTTTAATGAATTACAAAATAATTACTATGTTTCAGTGGGTCATTATGAATGGTATGTAGTGCACGTACAGAGGTGGTATTACAAACGATTGAACATTTCATCACAAAGCATCTGTGCCGTTTTGGGGAAATCCACTTCCGGATTTAGTTTCACAACATTAATGTTACTTTAGAGTGGGGAAAGGCAATGTACTGTAGTCCTCTGTTCTGTGGAGCACAACACACTGGACTAGACCACTCCATAAAAGCCACTGAGGGTACAGTAATAACCCACACATTAAGTTAAGCATGTGTCAGATGACAGAGAGGTGTCAGACCACAGAGAGGTCTACTGTAACTGTATGTTTTTCTCTGTGGTGTAAGTGTGAAATCTACAGTGAGTTTCCCACAGAGGTTAAAGGAACAGAAAACTTTACTTAGGCTACTGGCATACAAACAGAATGCCAAAACCAACTGACAATAAACAGTGCTCACCACTTATTGCAAACTAGCACATTATTTATTGACAACAACTGACTACTTTAAGGACAACTTTTTGTGTATCAGTCCACTGCCTGAATAAAAGAGAACACATGAACTGACAATATTGTAGCAATATTCAGGGGGTAGCCCTGACCAGGACTCGAGATCCTACAACATATTTACATACTGAGTATACTTTTGGAATAGCTATATAAATTACAAGAACATTAGCATATTGTACAGTGGCCTATAGCCTGCATTATGTTGTTGAAAGAATGAAGCAGGAATACTGTACTAAATACTTACAGTAACATCAGCTCCAAGTGATTAATCACAAAGCAACATTTATAGGAAACTATTTTAGAGCAAGAATGACTTACCGTAAGAGTCGACATGATGTTGACTTAAAACGAAGATCAGGGATATGTGGACTATCCCTACCCCAACCATTTTTTATTTTGTCGAGTCTATAGGCCTATGGAAAACTATATGAAATGTATTTGAATGTCTATACGAATAGGCTACAGCTATTTTAGATCATTTGAGAGCCTTTTGTCTGTCTAAATAAAATGAGCGCATTTCCTGAACAGCCAAACCCCAGGACATTGCTCCAATCCGCAGGCTACACAGTACGCAACTTCCAATGAAATGTTCCTGTAGCAGCTACTAGACCCGCCTGCTATAAATGTTTACTGGCAGTAGGAAAACTCCCTTCCAGTGATATAAAATGTCGCCTTGCATGGTGGTGAAGTTTCCACATCTCGGATCAGCTTCCTCTCCCCCAATCCTAACCTTAACCGAGGGGATGCGCAAAACGACTGCCCCCTAGCCACTAAATTCACGGCCGACCGCGGTACTGCAGGCATTGTTTGCAGAAAACATGATCCCCCATTTTGGTGAAGGGGGAAATGGCTAACTTCGTGGTCAATCTTCGTGTAAATACTTACACATTTCGAATACAATCTTGGTACCAATAATTACTTATATTACACCAGATGTATGTCATTTAACCTATTTGAGGGCCCTCAGCGAGATTTGGTTGCCCTAGCAGGCATAACATTTGTCTGGCCCCCCTCTTAGGCATTGGTGACACATCATTCAGGGCAGGTGGGGCAATGCAAAAAACTACATTGCATCAACTGTCACATATCAGTTTGCAAACAATGTTTAAAAAAATCTAAATCATTGAGTTAGTAAAGCCTCTATACAAATATGGTCTCTTTTTTGCTTTCTTGAGTAAGGCAGCTCCAAAATGCAGGTGTTTCAGCCTAGCTCAGTGCTTTCTGTGGTGGTGGGGCAGCCAGCGGAAAATATAGAGCGTAGGGGTTGGTAATGTTCTCTAGTTGCGCCGTGATTAGCTCAGTGTTCTGTCACTCATGGGAACACTACATCACTGCCAAATCTAACAGTAGAGCTCGAAAATTCAAGCCCCTTGGGTGCTGCCATAGAGTTGGGACTCTGCTGTTGGGACAGCTTTATATAGACCTGAACAGTTTGTGGGCACCGTTTGTCACCGTTATAGTCCAATTCATGTATTGTTTAGTGTTGTGTTGTGTAGTGTAGTGGCTTTGTTGGTATGCATCCCAAAACATTTTTTATTAGTTTGCCCCACCAAGATTTACATGCTAAAATCACCACTGGTTATATTTCATTGCTGTCAAAAATAGCAAAAGATTGTCCTCTATCCATCGTTTTTGGAATTTTTGATGCTCCCTGACTGTCTAGCTTTCATTTCGGTCATTATTAGCGAGCTGGACACAGTCAAGAAACTGTATGAATGTAGGTCCATTATCAATTTTACACAGTTTCAATTTGGTTTTAGTCATTTTAATATTAATATTAATTGCATAGTTTGTGATAGTAATGATATCATTTTATTTTTCAGTTTATCCAAATAATTGCAAATCCAGTGTACTCTATTGAAGGTGTCTTACACACACAGTGTGATGACTCATGGTCTGTTCAGTGTCCTGTCTTCTGAATCACAGGCCTATCAACAAATCAGGATGTAGACCACCACAGCACATACCCCAAGATAAACATTGAAATGTCCTGCTGATTTCACAAGTGCACAAAAACTGATACTGATACCCCCCTGTATATATAGCCTCCCTACTGTTATTTTATTTTACTTCTGCTCTTTTTTTCTCAACACTTTTTTGTTGTTTATTTTACTATTTTTATTAAAAAATAAATGCATTGTTGGTTAAGGGCTGTAAGTAAGCATTTCACTGTAATGCCTACACCTGTTGTATTTGGCGCATGTGGCCAATAACATTTGATTTGATTTGATTTGTTAAATGATGTTGTATACAAAATTGCACCCCAATGTATTCAGTCCTTTTCTGAATTTCTCCTGACATCTTGTCTTTGCAGTTGATTCCATTTGACAGTAATTCCACGGATACATTTGCAATGGTTTCACCTCAACAACAGAAACACCATATAGGCCTACAACTGGGAAGACAAGACAAACAGTATTAGTTTCCAAACATAACAGGTCCGTGATCAGAGTCGCAATAGTCACAACCACGGATGTAAACTAATCTAATCATCTGTACAATCAGTGTTGTGACAGAAACTGAGCCAATATGTTTCACTTTCTTTATACAAATGAAAGCCTACTACATTCCAAAGAAGGTGAGGATCTGTGTGACATAAGTGACAATCACAGTCGGAGGGTTAGACTGTGTTTTGTCTGTCACCATAGGCTCTCCAGAGAGAGAGAGAGTGCTGGTGCTGCCCTCAAGACAGGAAGTGCCACTGTAGAGACCATTTATACAGTATAGTAGAGACTGAATGTTCAGCTCTGAGAAAATATGGCCACTCTCTCAGGGTGTGAGGTTTCACTAGTACTTCCATGGGAAATTAAAAGAGATGTGCCGCATAAATGACTACATAACACATTGTCAGTGCTTATCTTTTTTTCAAATAAAAGCTGTGTTGTGGAAAGTCTGCACTTGTCCAGACTTGCCAACACTGAAACTGTTAAAAAGGCCAGCTCTTATTTAGCAGTTACATCACTCCTATTCTAGTAGTTGTTGTATTAGCCCAACACCCCTTATTTTCTCATTAGTGGTACCTACAAGTAACCCCACTTGTGTCAGCCAATCACAGTCCGCTATTCCCTGTACACCTCACTGAACCTCTCTCCTGTCTTCAGAATGAGATAGTGGTCAGAAGTTAATGGCGTTGTTGAACTGTACCTCAAGTTTATTGGTACTTGTGTTAGTGTGTGCATCTAAGTGTAAGTACCGTACATGTCATTGCTTCTTTAGTTGTGTGTTGCTAAGGCAGTCTAGTTATTTACCATGCTTATAATGTTTAGAAAGCATTTTCCTTTTCTATGTGTCATGCTATTTCTAGCCTGCTAGCCAAGATGTTAGCCAGTCATGCTAGCTCATGTATGCAGTGTGCCACATGCCATGTTTAGGATATATATTATTCTGTTAATACTAGTACATTTTAGACATTATAGATAATAGCATGTACACTGAGTATACCAAACACTAGGAACACCTTCCTAATATTGAGTTGCACCCCCTTTTGCCTTCAGAACAGCCTCAATTCTTCGGGGCACGGACTCTACAAGGTGTCGAAAGTGTTCCACAGTGATGCTGGCCCATGTTGACTCCAATGCTTCCAACAATTGTGACAAGTTGGCTGGATGTCCTTTGGGTGGTGGACCATTCTTGATACACACAGGAAACTGTTGAGCATGATAAACTCAGCAGCGTTGCAGTTCTTGACACAAACCGGTGCGCCTGGTTTGTGTCAATACCCTGTTCAAAGGCAATTAAATATTTTATATTGCCCATTCACCCTCTGGGCGGCAGGTAGCTTAGTGGTTAAGAGTGTTGTGCCAGTAACCGAAA
Organism: Coregonus clupeaformis; assembly: GCF_020615455.1. Taxonomy (NCBI): domain Eukaryota; kingdom Metazoa; phylum Chordata; class Actinopteri; order Salmoniformes; family Salmonidae; genus Coregonus; species Coregonus clupeaformis. The sequence goes on along the minus strand of NC_059222.1, from coordinate 15,454,476 downwards.
GGTCGCTGGTTCTAATCCCCGAGCCGACTAGGTGAAAAATCTGTCGATGTGCCCTTGAGCAAGGCACTTAACCCTAATTGCTCCTGTAAGTCGCTCTGGATAAGAGCGTCTGCTAAATGACATAAAATAATAATAAATAAATGTCTCAATTGTTCAAAGGCTTACAAATCTTTCTTTAACCTGTCTCCTCCCCTTCATATACACTGACTGGTGTGGATTTAACAAGTGATATCAATAAGGGATAATAGCATTCACCTGGTCAGTCTATGTCATGGAAAGAGCAGGTGTTCTTAATGTTTTGTATACTCAATGTATACCTCCACAGTTTACTGGGCCTGTATTGTATATAACCCTATACTCATGGTTATTCCTTTATATTCTTTTCCATAGAACCACTTTTCTACACTCTCACTTTTACTGAGCCATCATTACAGAGTAGTGTGGTGTAGTGAACCATTATCTGAATAAACCTTGTCTGAAGATATCTTGGACTTATTCTTGCCGGACAGACCTGTGGTGGCTGAACCCTATCCCATGGCACCTAATATCTCTGTAATAGTGCCCGTTCTACATGGTCCTCTCGGATCAGCCTTTACTATTTTTCAGACACAATTGCAGATACAGATTGAACGGCATAGCTCCTTATTTGTGAAGGATTTGGTTATACTCAATCCACCGGTAAAGCCTACTCGTCTGTATCAGTTCTGAATGAAAGGAAAACAAAAGATAAAAACTGACTCCACATCAAAATTGTAACGGGGAGATCCACAAAACAATGTTTTTTATTTCTACGAATGACTCTGGGGATCATTATGTCTGATGTTGAACACTATGTCTGAAAGGTTTCAACAGAACATAGCAGCACGTCACTGTTATTTCACAAGAGCAGCTGCTGTCTTTGAGGAACCACCAAAGTCCCACAACTCCATTTCAAGAAGGGATGCAAAAATATACTGTATGCTTGCATGTATGTCGACTGTTCTATGCAGGTATGCCTTAGAATTTATTTATTTTTTAATCTAAATCATTCCCATGCCAATAAATGATGGTTTATGATAGCTGGTTGCTAAAATCGAATAGTTCGCCTAATTTCCGTTGATGTGACAAAACAAGCAATGAATAGTGTAGAGAATCACTGTACAATCTAAATTGCTGTGAAATAACTTTTCAATAACCAAAAATATTGTATTTTCAGCTGTTTGAAGCTGGTGTACAAAACCAAAAGTAAAAGACCCAAAAAGAAACTTAAGAATGGGAAGCATAGAAATAGAGCACATAGAACATGTCTACCACTTCTTAGATATGCTTTCCATGAGAATGACAGATCTATAACTCACATTTCTATGTGCAGCTTTAAGTTCGCTGGGAAATATTCAAGATATGGGCTGCGTTGTGTGCAAGTTAAACAAGCTGATAAATCTCCAGCACAACATATGGCATTATCCCATGGTATTGTAAGTGATTGCAGGGGAGCTAACATCTCACTTGCAGTAGAAGCCTGGCACTATTAGCTGAGGAAGGGGTATGTATGTATCATATCAGCCTGTATGAAGTCAGAAAGGAAATTGTCTCATTGTCAGGGGATAATTGGATGTTGGATATAACAAAGCCTGGTAATGTTTTTAAAAAATGAATTACAAAATAATTACTATGTTTCAGTGGTCATTATGAATGGTATGTAGTGCACGTACAGAGGTGGTATTACAAACGATTGAACATTTCATCACAAAGCATCTGTGCCGTTTTGGGGAAATCCACTTCCGGATTTAGTTTCACAACATTAATGTTACTTTAGAGTGGGGAAAGGCAATGTCCTCTCTTCTGTGGAGCACAACACACTGGACTAGACCACTCCATAAAAGCCACTGAGGGTACAGTAATAACCCACACATTAAGTTAAGCATGTGTCAGATGACAGAGAGGTGTCAGACCACAGAGAGGTCTACTGTAACTGTATGTTTTTCTCTGTGGTGTAAGTGTGAAATCTACAGTGAGTTTCCCACAGAGGTTAAAGGAACAGAAAACTTTACTTAGGCTACTGGCATACAAACAGAATGCCAAAACCAACTGACAATAAACAGTGCTCACCACTTATTGCAAACTAGCACCTTATTTATTGACAACAACTGACTACTTTAAGGACAACTTTTTGTGTATCAGTCCACTGCCTGAATAAAAGAGAACACATGAACTGACAGGACTAGAACCCAGGTGCAGCAACTGTCAAACCAACATCTTAGCCATTATGCCAAGAGATTCAAAACTCTTCTAGAGGTCACTAGTTTTGGGTTAAGGTCGCTACACTACCCCCTTACTTTGGGGAGAGCATATCCCTTCTCTATACCAAGTAACATGTACACACACCCACATTGACCTCAAGGGAACAATCCCACTTCTGACACCAGTGTAGCAAATTCGTGGGGTAGCCTCGACCGGGACTCGAACCCAGGTCCAGCGACTGTCAACCAAACGCCTTAGCAGTTACGGCAAGAGATCCTACAACATATTTACATACTGAGTATACTTTTGGAATAGCTATATAAATTCCAAGAACATTAGCATATTGTACAGTGGCCTATAGCCTGCATTATGTTGTTGAAAGAATTAAGCAGGAATACTGTACTAAATACTTACAGTAACATCAGCTCCAAGTGATTAATCACAAAGCAACATTTATAGGAAACTATTTTAGAGCAAGAATGACTTACCGTAAGAGTCGACATGATGTTGACTTAAAACGAAGATCAGGGAAATGTGGACTATCCCTACCCCAACCATTTTTTTTTTGTCGAGTCTATAGGCCTATGGAAAACTATATGAAATGTATTTGAATGTCTATATGAATAGGCTATGGCTATTTCAGATCATTTGAGAGCCTTTAGTCTGTCTAAATAAAATAAGCGCATTTCCTGAACAGCCAAACCCCAGGACATTGCTCCAATTCAAGGCCGACCACGGTACTGCAGGCATTGTTTGCAGAAAACATGATCCCCTATTTCGGTGAAGGGGAAAATGGCCAACTTTGTGGTCAATCTTCGTGTAAATACTTACACATTTCAAATATAATCTTGATACCAATAATTACTTATATTACACCAGATGTATGTGTCATTGAACCTATTTGGGGGACCTCAGCGAGATTTGGTTGCCTTAGCAGGCATAACATTTTTCTGGCCCCCCTCTTCGGCAGTGGTGACACGTCATTCAGGGCGGGTGGGGCAGTGCGGTGCCTGTTTTCATGTTATTTTGGCATCAATACATGTCACATATCAGTTTGCAAACAATGTAAAAAAAAAAAATCAAAATCATTGAGTTAATAAAGCCTGATAAAATGACGTCAAACACGTTATATCTACAGTAGCTTTGATTGGACTGATCATGGCAACATCATACTTTCAAAATATTTGCTAGCAGTCATCATCATGAATCAAGTCCACAATCTACTGGCAAATCCTTTTTAATCCTTGTCATATGAAGAGAAATAATGAAGATAAATTATAGATAAAACGTATGGGTGCTCATCTGCCATAAACATTACACAACAAGTTGGAAATCGCAAATTCAACAATGAGTGGTTTCGAAGGAATCAGTGGCTAACTGCAAGCATTTACATTACATTTTAGTTATTTAGCAGACGCTCTTATCCAGAGCGACTTACAGGAGCAATTAGGGTTAAGTGCCTTGCTCAAGGGCACATCAACAGATTTTTCACCTAGTCGGCTCGGGGATTAGAACCAGCGACCTTTCGGTTACTGGCACTACGCTCTTACCACTAAGCTACCTGCCGCCCCAAGCATTGCAAAGCAATCACTAGCCGGCTATTCAGTGAAGTGGGTGTGTGGTCCCAATTCTGGGTTTAAGAGTCTCTTTTCCATGCTTAAAATGATAAACATTCAACATTGGCCATGCTGTCAATCCAGTATGATTTCTGCCGCGCTCAAAACAACTGTTAACTCGGAACTGGGAAATCTAACTTCAGTGAGTTCAAGACAACTGGGAACTCTGGAAAAAACAAGCTCCGACTGGGAAAATACGTTTTGAACGGTCATCCAACTCGGAATTGTAAATCGGGAACTCGGGCCTCTTTCTAGAGCTATGACCTGAAGATCACTGACGTCATAATGATTCAACCTTGTTTTTTTCCAGGTTCCCAGTTGTCTTGAAAGCACCATAAATCCAGAGAATGCCAGATTTTGATGACAAAGTTTGATGACAAAATTTGCCCACAAATGACCGCCGCGCCACCTTCCTGTACAGCACAACAAGGTGAGTCCAAAAATGTATTGTATGCTGCTGCATAAATGATGTAATATGCCAGGGAGATATCTATACTGTAGCTAAGAAAGTAATACTAAGTGAATGTTGTATAGTAAGCTGTTAGTAGCCCATGTGCCTCACCCTAATAATTTTCCCCCTCTTAATTTCGCCTACTGTTCTGACTTGGTGGTGCACATGTAGCCTATAACCTGTTTTAGAGAAATGTAATCATCGAATATTGTAAGAGCTTTCATTATCTGCTTATATGCCCCTTTATTTATCCTATTGTTCTGACTTGGTGTACAGGGAGAACACTGTAAGAATGGCCCACGTTCTGAATTCTGTCGCTGTATATTTCAAAAGTGCTGAACAAATAGTTATATTGACTACGTCCGTCCTAGCTCGCTCATTAATGTCTTAATCAAAATTACGGATTGCCTCTTATCCGCTTCTCGTCCCCTTATGCCATAGTTTGTAGATCTCAATTGTCAGTAGAAAACACATTTGTTTAAGCAAGTCAGCCATATCAGCTATGTTTTTTTTAAAGGCAGTAAATGAGGCTGAATGAACTGTTTCACTGCTAGACAAGGCTCCACTGATAGCCAGGTGTAGCAGTGGTAAGGTGTTGGGACTGCTGTTGGGACTCTGCTGTTGGGACAGCTTTACATAGGCCCTAACAGTGTGTGGGCACTGTTTGTCACCGTTATAGTGCAATTAATGTATTGTTTAGTGTTGTGTAGTGTAGTGGCTTTGCTGGCATTGATCCCAATGTTGTTGTTTTTTGCCCCACCAAAATTTACATGCTAAAATCGCCACTGCTCTTGGGAGAGAAAATGTAAAAGTCTATTTCCTGCAATTGGGCATAGAGAAAATGTTGCAGTTTTTTAAGCACTTTTTCTACTGATTTTTTTGCAGTCATTTTCTTAATGGGTGCATGCTTATTAGTAACTGGAATAAGCAATTTCATAAATGTGTCAAGTGCAGCGTATGGTTGCTCCTCATTACACACTACAGACCAACAAATATTCTTTACATCAACAACATAGGAATCACTACAAAACTTATTGTATGACCTCTTATACACAATATTAGGCCCAGCCTATGGAACTTTGGTTTTCCTGTATATGGCTACTATATTGTGATCACTACAGTACCAGTCAAAAGTTTGGACACACCTACTCATTCAAGGGTTTGTCTTTATTTTTACTATTTTCTACATTGTAGAATAATAGTGAAGACATCAAAACTATGAAATAACACATATGGAATCATGTAGTAACCAAAAAAGTGTTAAACAAATCAAAACATATTTTATATTTGAGATTCTTCAAATAGCCACCCTTTGCCTTGATGACAGCTTTGCACACTCTTGGCATTCTCTCAACCAGCTTCACCTGGAATGCTTTTCCAACAGTCTTGGGGGAAAAAACTGTCTGGATGGAGTACTCCTGTGGGTGCTCCTCTTGGTTGATTCTTCATTCCCCGAGGACAGCTCGCCTTGTGCCCCTCTCAGCCTCCTCTCACCCCTCTGTTCTCATTCTGGACCACTCCCCCTCAGGCAGAACGTTTACCACTTAAAAAACATGGATATTGAGATGGAATAGAGTCAAATAATTTGTTTTCCATGCATCTAGAGATAAATGCATCTACAGTAAATGTGCATTCTCTGAACAATAACGTTGTATTGTTGGACTGTAACCAGGTTTCCATCCAACCGTTTTATGTGGGTAAAGGACATGTCGTCTGAAATATTTCATGACAGCCCTGATGGAAACAGAACATTTGTTGGTAAACTTTTCAAATGTCGACAAAACAAAATACGCTAGACAAGGTGGGATCTTTTTGCGTCGGTAAAATTAATTATGTGAGAAATGCCAAGTGTGTGCAAAAGCTGTCATCACGGCAAAGGGTGGCTACTTTGAAGAATCAAAAATATTAAATATCAAATCAAATCAAATCAAATTTTATTGGTCACATGCGCCGAATACAACAGGTGCAGACATTGCAGTGAAATGCTTACTTACAGCCCTTAACCAACAGTGCATTTATTTTAAACAACAAAAGTAAGAATAAAACAACAACAACAAAAAAGTGTTGAGAAAAAAAGAGCAGAAGTAAAATAAAGTGACAGTAGGGAGGCTATATATACAGTAAAATAAAGTGACAGTAGGGAGGCTATATATACAGGGGGGGGTACCGTTGCAGAGTCAATGTGCGGGGGCACCGGCTAGTTGAGGTAGTTGAGGTAATATGTACATGTGGGTAGAGTTAAAGTGACTATGCATAAATACTTAACAGAGTAGCAGCAGCGTAAAAAGGATGGGGTGGGGGGGCAGTGCAAATAGTCCGGGTAGCCATGATTAGCTGTTCAGGAGTCTTATGGCTTGGGGGTAGAAGCTGTTGAGAAGTCTTTTGGACCTAGACTTGGCACTCCGGTACCGCTTGCCGTGCGGTAGCAGAGAGAACAGTCTATGACTAGGGTGGCTGGAGTCTTTGACAATTTTGAGGGCCTTCCTCTGACACCGCCTGGTATAGAGGTCCTGGATGGCAGGGAGCTTTGCCCCAGTGATGTACTGGGCCGTACGCACTACCCTCTGTAGTGCCTTGCGGTCAGAGGCCAAGCAGTTGCCATACCAGGCGGTGATGCAACCAGTCAGGATGCTCTCGATGGTGCAGCTGTATAATTTTTTTGAGGATCTGAGGACCCATGCCAAATCTTTTTAGTCTCCTGAGGGGGAATAGGCTTTGTCGTGCCCTCTTCACGACTGTCTTGGTGTGTTTGGACCATGATAGTTCGTTGGTGATGTGGACACCAAGGAACTTGAAGCTCTCAACCTGTTCCACTACAGCCCCGTCGATGAGAATGGGGGGCGTGCTCAGTCCTCTTTTTTTTCCTGTAGTCCACAATCATCTCCTTTGTCTTGGTCACGTTGAGGGAGAGGTTGTTGTCCTGGCACCACACGGCCAGATCTCTGACCTCCTCCCTATGGCTGTCTCATCGTTGTCGGTGATCAGGCCTACCACTGTTGTGTCGTCGGCAAACTTAATGATGGTGTTGGAGTCGTGCCTGGCCATGCAGTCATGGGTGAACAGAGAGTACAGGAGGGGACTGAGCACGCACCCCTGAGGGGCCCCCGTGTTGAGGATCAGTGTGGCAGATGTGTTGTTACCTACCCTTACCACCTGGGGGCGGCCCGTCAGGAAGTCCAGGATCCAGTTGCAGAGGGAGGTGTTTAGTCCCAGGATCCTTAGCTTAGTGATGAGCTTAGAGGGCACTATGGTGTTGAATGCTGAGCTGTAGTCAATGAATAGCATTCTCACGTAGGTGTTCCTCTTGTCCAGGTGGGAAAGGGCAGTGTGGAGTGCGATAGAGATTGCATCATCTGTGGATCTGTTGGGGCGGTATGCAAATTGGAGTGGGTCTAGGGTTTCTGGGATTATGCTGTTGATGTGAGCCATGACCAGTCTTTCAAAGCACTTCATGGCTACAGACGTCAGTGCTACGGGTCGGTAGTCATTTAGGCAGGTTATCTTAGAGTTCTTGGGCACGGGGACTATGGTGGTCTGCTTGAAACATGTTGGTATTACAGACTCAGTCAGGGACATGTTGAAAATGTCAGTGAAGACACTTGCCAGTTGGTCAGCACATGCTCGGAGTACACGTCCTGGTAATCCGTCTGGCCCTGCGGCCTTGTGAATGTTGACCTGCTTAAAAGTCTTACTCACATCGGCTACGGAGAGCGTGATCACATAGTCGTCCGGAACAGCTGGTGCTCTCATGCATGCTTCAGTGTTGCTTGCCTCGAAGCGAGCATAGAAGTGGTTTAGCTCGTCTGGTAGGCTTGTGTCACTGGGCAGCTCGCGGCTGTGCTTCCCTTTGTAGTCTGTAATAGTTTTCAAGCCCTGCCACATCCGACGAGCGTCAGAGCCAGTGTAGTATGATTCAATCTTAGACCTGTATTGACTCTTTGCCTGTTTGATGGTTCGTCGGAGGTCATAGCGGGATTTCTTATAAGCGTCCGGGTTAGAGTCCCGTTCCTTGAAAGCGGCAGCTCTACCCTTTAGCTCAGTGCGGATGTTTCCTGTAATCCATGGCTTCTGGTTGGGGTATGTACGTACGGTCACTGTGGGGACGACATCATCGATGCACTTATTGATGAAGCCAGTGACTGATGTGGTGTACTCCTCAATGCTGTCTGAAGAATCCCGGAACATGTTCCAGTCTGTGCTAGCAAAACAGTCCTGTAGCTTAGCATCTGCGTCATCTGACCACTTTTTTATTAACCGAATCACTGGTGCTTCCTGCTTCAGTTTTTGCTTATAAGCAGGAATCAGGAGGATAGAGTTATGGTCAGATTTGCCAAATGGAGGGCGAGGGAGAGCTTTGTATGCGTCTCTGTGTGTGGAGTAAAGGTGGTCTAGAGTTTTTTTCCCTCTGGTTGCACATTTAACATGCTGGTAGAAATTAGGTAGAACGGATTTAAGTTTCCCTGCATTAAAGTCCCCGGGCTACTAGGAGCGCTGCATCTGGATGAGCGTTTTCCTGTTGATTAATGGCCTTGTACAACTCATTCAGTGCAATCTTAATGCCAGCATTGGTTTGTGGTGGTAAATAGACAGCTATGAAAATATAGATGAAAACTCTCTTGGTAAATAGTGTGGTCTACAGCTTATCATAAGATACTCTACCTCAGGCGAGCAAAACCTCGAGACTTCCTTGGTATTTGATTTTGTGCACCAGCTGTTGTTTACAAATATACAGAGACCGCCACCCCTTGTCTTACCAGAGTCTGCAGTTCTGTCCTGTCGATGTAGCGTATAGCCCGCTAGCTGAATGTTATCATTGTTGTCGTTCAGCCACGACTCCGTGAAACATAAGATATTACAGTTTTTAATGTCCCGTTGGTAGGATAACCGTAATCTTAAATCGTCAATTTTATTCTCAAAAGATTGAACGTTGGCTAATAGGATTGATGGGAGAGGCAGTTTACTCGCTGCCGCCGGATCTCACGAGGCACCCGGATCTGCGTCCGCGATATCTCCGTCTCTTCCTCACGCGAATGACGGGGATCTGGGCCTTGTCGGGTGTCTGTATGATATCCTTCGCGAACGCCTCGTTGAAGAAAAAATATTCGTCCAATGCGAGGTGAGTAATCGCTGTCCTGATATCCAGAAGCTCTCTTTGGTTATAAGAGACGATGGCAGAAACATTATGTACAAAATAAATTACAAATAACGCGGAAAAACACACATAATAGTACAATTGGTTAGAGGGCTGTAAAACGGCAGCCATCTTCTTCCGGCGCTGTTGCAAATCAATATTAATTGATTTGTTTAACACTTTTTTGGTTACTACATGATTCCATGTGTTATTTCATAGTTTGGATGTTTTCACTATTATTCTACAATATAGAAATAGTAAAAATAAAGAAAAACCCTTGAATGAGTAGGTGTGTCCAAACTTTTGACTGGTACTGTATATGATAACCCATTGATAATTTGTTGAGAACTTTATTCATAAGAGGAGGGAAAATGTATGGACATTACAGCATAGGACAAAGGCCTCAATGGGATAGGACAACCAGCTGTGTTGACTATTGGTTGTTCCAGCCCAACAATACATTTAATCTTTATATGACACTAAAAAAACCTGAATGAATTAAACACAACCAAACAATTAAGAGCCCTGATGGTATAGGTTACCTATTCTAACAACAGGTGTGCTTTTCATTTGTTTATGTACTACTGTAGTAGTAGCTGACCTCTATCAAGACACCCATGTCGACTGGATTCCCACTGTGAAGATGAGCAATGCTGCAGCAGCATCAGTTTCTACTTATACTACTTTGTCCTTTTCCAGATATTAAAGATGGTTGTCATATGCTGTGCTTTGGTCAATCTGAATGATTCTGTTGTGCCATTTGAGTAGAGCGCACCTTCACCTTGTCGTCATGACAAAAGTGCCCCCTTAAACCATATGAATATATACAGTAAAATGTCATTTGGAACGTGTAAAATACTATTGTTTATGATATTGTAAACATACTGTACTTTCATAATAGGCTATATTGTTGTATGGTTGAAATGAAAAGTATTGTCATCTCTGCTTTGCCTAGCCCATTGAATAAAAAGTATTTCTTATAGCCCAACTATTTTATTTATTTTACAATTAAACACATTTAGCATAGACAATGTAATCGTTGTGGTAGTCTTAGGCAAACCATCTTCATTATCACAGTAGCACCTCCAAGTGCCACTCAGACCGTCTGGGAGAAAAGTATCTGGCATTGAACTTAGTGGTAGTAGTTGTGTGTATGTTTTAAGCTAAGGATCCCATCATCTCCTGCTTCCAGACATTTCACCACCTAGATTACAAGGGTTGGATTTGCACTAAACAATTTCATGTCAGCACAAGGCATTTACAAAATCTAGTATAATCATTAGCCTCATACTGTACATTGTCTACTGGTATCGTTTTTAAATTGAGAACATATAGCTGAACAATATTTAAACAATGTGAGAGTTAAGCTATATTAGCTTTATTGTAGCCCCGGACAAACACACTTATTTCAACTTGTCAACTAACCATCAGGCCCTCTGAGTTGAATCAGGTATGTTTGTACGGGGCTACAGCAAAAATATGTGCTGTTGGGGGTACTCAAGGACTGGAGCTGGGAACCTCTGCTGTAGGCCTATGGCTGCATTAACATTGCATGCCGTTATCAGCTACAAAATACGTTCACATGGCTGAAAATTATGACAATCAAATAAAACTAACTGGAGAGCTTATGACTGAACAAAAAGGTAATGTTCATTTGAGAATACAACACAGAAACACAGACAGATCAGAGACAGATTCCCTTTCCCTCTTTATTGCAGGATTGTGATCTGTGATTAATCAACATTGGCATTAGTTAATCTTGAATAATAGTCAAGTTAACAATTAAAACAGGTTTAAACACTTAACTTCAAACAGTCAAAACTATTTCATATCATTTCAAAGAGTACAAGCTAACTCATATGTGAAGGTTAGACATTTTAGTAACAAGTAGGCTACTATTACTAAAGCATAATTTCAGTTGAACAAAAAAAAAGTAAATACCATAGGTGTCCAACCTCGCTCCACTGATCCCTGATCTACTGGGGGAGCAGACTTCTGTTACAGCCCAGTACTAGCACACTTGATTATCGACTAATTAGGTTCGATGCATTAAATAAGGTGTGTTAGTGCTGGGTTGGAACAGAATCATGCAGACCCAGCAGGGTTGGCCTGCTCCAGTTGTAATAGATGTATACATTGTGTGTGACTTTTAAACTGTATTTTTGTTCACAAAATTTGATAACATAGGTACACATATAATCCATGGTATACAAGGATGTACCCTTATTCTCTTAGGACATTCATTGGTACCTCTTCACCTGCAGACAGTGTTTCACAGCTCTCTGTATCTGAGGACAGAAAACATCATAAAGAAACAGGCTGCATTATAGTCAAAAGTAGACAGCACTGAATATTATGTTGCTATATCTCCCTGTCCTGTTTTGAGTTTGCCTGTACACTAAGTTTCTGTAGCAAGCTAGCTAATAATACATACTTTTTTTAAAATCATTTTCAAAATATATTTATTACTTGAAAAGGTTCTCCCATTGCCTCCGTTTTCTGGGTCCTTAGAAAAACTAAATAATGGGCAATATTCCCAAAGTTTCCGGTGGTAGCAAAACGCAGCCAGCCATGTGGACGATTGGAGGACTTCCAACAGACTGACTTTGGTCTTCCAACATGGCACCTGGTGCGGTTGCTAGGTGATTTGTGACTTAACTGCAAGCCCTCTATAGCTAGCTCACTCTCTTGCTTCTCCTTAATTTTGGAATAAATTAACTTGTTCAACTATTGTTTTTCTCTCTCTTTGAGTCAACTACTCATCACATGTTATGCACTGCAGTGCTAGCTAGCTGTAGTTTATGCTTTTAGTACTAGATTCATTCTCTGATCCTTTTATTGGGTGGACATCATGTCAGATTATGCTGCAAGAGCTCTGATGTATTGGAGGACGTCCTCCAGAAGATGTCATAATTACTTTGTAAGTCTATAGAAGGGGGTGAGAACCATGAGCCTCCTAGGTTTTGTATTAGTCAATGTACCCATTGGAGGACAGAAGCTAGCTGTCCTCCGTCTACACCATTGTGCTACCCCTATTCTGCTGCTGAGGCTACTGTAGACCTTAATTGCAAAACAGTGTGTTTTAATCAGTTATTTGGTGACGTGAATATATTTAGTATTGTTTTATCTAAACATGATCACTTTTTTAATGTTTCACTGTTTTTATTTTGATGAAATTCACTGAGGAGGATGGTCCTCCCCTTCTACCTCTGAAGAGCCCCCACTGGACTAGGGTTACTCCCATAGTGGGTCTCAAACCCAGTCCACTAGCAACAAGGACGAACACCCTAACCACTGTCTCAGTAAGGGATATCTCAAGGGCATTTGCTTATTGAGCAAACATTAGGGGAACATTATGGGTAACATTACAAAAATGTTCTCTCTCCCTAGAATTGTTAGCTGGGCTGTCAGATAGTTTCATGATACTTACTTGTAGTAGGCCTACATGGAACCAGCAAAGTAACACTGCAGACTGTGGAAAGACTGATTTGATTGCTTTTTCTTTTCATGTCACGGTCAACCATCACACATTTATAAGACAAAGACATTAGTGAAACAAAGTAGTACATGTAATCATTGATTGAAGAATGACTTCAATTAAGGCCAGGTAGCAGTCTTGACCCCATTGATATTGAGAAAAAGATGTGCTCATGAAACAGCCTACAAGGCAACATTCTGACTTATCACCCTCTGAGGTTACTATTGAATCTGGGCCTGGTTTCCCGATAGCGATGGAACTTAGGCTTACGAGTGTTTTAATGATGCATCTTTCCTACAATGGCCGAAGATGTAACATGAGTTTCCCAAAACACCACTCAGAGAGAGTGGTCGCTAAGTGCGTCGTTGGAGCATGTGTCGATACTGATAGGATCGAAAGAAAGGGAGCGCTGCTCTCGGGTTAGCGTTCTCCATTAAAGCTTACCTTAACATTATAATTATTTCACAATACTGACGATGGATCAGCTACTAGATAGATATTAACACCTACATCTGCAAATATTGATGCAGCTTATTTTAATGATTACCCAATAGAAATGCACTAAATCAACCATTTGGCACATAATTGCGCACATGTAAGACTACACATGAAATACACTGAGTGTAGAAAACATTAAGAACACCTGCTCTATCCATGACATAGACTGACCAGGTGAATCCAGGTGAAAGCTATGATCCCTTATTGATGTCACTTGTTAAATCCAATTCAATCAGTGTAGATGAAGGGGAGGAGACAATTGAGACATGGATTGTGTATGTTTGCCATTCAGAGGGTGAATGGGGAAGACAAAATATTTAAGTGCCTTTGAACAGGGTATGGTAGTAGGTGCCAGGCACACCGGTTTGTGTCAAGAACTGCAACGCTGCTGGGTTTTTAACACTCAACAGTTTACCATGTGTATCAAGAATGGTCCACCACCCAAAGGACATCCAGACAACTTCACAACTGTGGGAAGCATTGGAGTCAACATGGGCCAGCATCCCTGTGGAACGTTTTTGACACCTTGTAGAGTCCATGCCCCAATGAATTGAGGCTGTTCTAAAGGCAGAATGGGGGGAAGTATAACTCAATATTAGAAAGGAGTTCCTAATGTTTGCTACACTCAGTGTATATTGAGACACATTACAGACAGTAGCCTACAAGTAGCAAAATATAACTCAATTGATTGATCATTAAATGTATTTCAATATGATTAAAAAAGGCCTGTAGCAGTAGCTCACAGCCCACCTATGAGTAGCTCACCTAACAATTCTTAAAGTACAAGCAGTTTTCAGCTACTATCTAATCAACTCAACATTGACATTATCCCACCCCTGGTTAACCACTATTGGATTAAAAAGCCAAACCTAACACAATATCTGCCAATTACACTGAACAAATATATAAACGCAACATTTAAAGTGTTGGTCCCATGTTTCATGAGCTGAAATAAAAGATCCCAGAAATATTCCATATGCACAAAAAACGTATTTCTCTCAAATTTTGGGCACAAATTTGTTTACATCCCTGTTAGTGAGCATTTCTCCTTTGCCCTGATAATCCATCCACCTGACAGGTGTGGCAAATAAAGAAGCTGATTAAACATCATGATCATTACACAGGTGCACCTTGTGCAGGGGACAATAAAAGGCCACTCTAAAATGTGCAGTTTTGTCACACAACGCAATGCCACAGATGTCTCAAGTTTTGAGGGAGCGTGCAATTGGCATGCTGACTGCAGGAATGTCCACCAGAGCTTTTGCCAGAGATTTGAATGTTCATTTCTGTACCATAATCCGCCTCCAGTGTTGTTTTAGAGAATTTGGCAGTGGTCCAACCAGCCTCACAACCGCAGACCACGTGTATGGCGTTGTGTGGGCGAGTGGTTTGCTGAAGTCAACGCTGTGAACAGAGTGCCCCATGGTGGCGGTGGGATTATGGTATGAGCAGGCATAAGCATAAGACAACAAACACAATTACATTTTATCGATGGCAATTTGAATGCACAGAGATACCGTGATGAGATCCTGAGGACCATTGTTGTGCCATTCATCTGCCGCCATCACCTCATGATTCAGCATGATAATGCGCGGCCCCATGTTGCAAGGATCTGTGCACAATTCCTGGGAGCTGAACATGTCCCAGTTCTTCCATGACCTGCATACTCACCAGACATGTCACCCATTGAGGGATGATCTTGATCGATGTGTACGACAGCGTGATCAAGTTCCCGCCAATATCCAGCAACTTCTCACGGCCATTGAAGAGGAATGGGACAACATTCCACAGGCCACAATCAACAGCCTGATCAACTCTATGCGAAGGAGATGTGTCATGCAAATGGTGGTCACAACAGATACTGACTGGTGTTCTGATCCACGCCTCTATACTGTACTTCTGCCAGGTAAGTCTACTTTGCAGTTAACATTTAATTTAGAAGGTTTTGGGGAAAGTATTTCTTGCAACGCACAAGAGAGTTATCACATCAACTGGCTACACACGGAGTGATAGACAAACGTGCACAACACACAGACAGACGGGGGCAATATTGCTGGAAATTAATTGGGAGATATTGTTAGGTTTGTCTTTTTAAACCAATAGTGGCTAACCAGGGGTGGGATAATGTTAATGTTGAGTTGATTAGATAGTAGCTGGGAGCTTGTGGTGTCTGTCTGTCTGATACTTGTACGTTTTCTTAATGACTGTTTGCGGTGGAACGCGTGAAAATTGCTTGTACTTTCACAATTGTTTGGCAAACTACTCATAGGTGGCCTGCGGGCTACTGGTAGCTTGCGACCGACCTGTTGGAGACCCCTGCTATTGGCCTTTTAAAATTATATTAAAATACATTTGTGTTCAATCAATTGAATTCTATGTTGCTACTTATAGGCTGTCTGTAATGTGTTTGAATATACACTGATTATACCAAACATTAGGAACACCGTCCTAATATCTGTACTTTACTTTACTATTTATATTTTTTGACTACTTTTACTTTTCCTTCACTATATTCCTAAAGAAAATAATGTACTTTTTACTCCATATATTTTCCCTGACACCCAAAAGTACTCGTTAAACTTTGAATGCTTAGTAGGACAGGAAAATGGTCAAATTCACACACTTATCAAGAGAACATCCCTACTGATGATCTGGTGGACTCACTAAACACACATGCTTCGTCTTGTAAATTATATCTGAATGTTGGAGTGTGCCCCTAGCTATCCATAAATAAATAACTAGAAAATGGTGCCGTCTGGTTTGTTTAATATAAAGAATTTGAAACAATTTGTACTGTTACTTTTGATACTTAACCCTCCCGTTGTCCTAGGGTCAAAATGACCCGCCAATGTGTTGAACCAACTTTATTTAATTTTTATATTTTTTGGATCATTTGTGAGAAGGAGGCAGTGATACTTTCTTTAAAGTCTCACTGCCTCCTTCTCACAAATGATCCCAAAAATATAAAAATTAAATAAAGTTGGTTCAACACAGTGGCGGGTCATTTTGACACTGGGACAACGGGAGGGTTAAGTATATTTTAGCAATTATATTTACTTTTGATACTTAAGTATATTTAAAACCAAATACTTTTACTCAAGTAGTACTTTACTGGATGATTTTCACTTTTACTTGAGTACATTTTCTATTAAGGTATCTTTACTTTTACTCAAGTATGACAATTGGGTACTTTTTCCACCACTGATGCTGGCCCATGTTGACTCCAATGCTTCCTACAGTTGTGTCAAGTTGGCTGGATGTCCTTTGGTTGGTGGACCATTCTTGATACACACAGGAAACCGGTGCGCCTGGCACCTACTACCATCCCTGTTCAAAGGCACTTAAATATTTTGTCTTGCCCATTCACCCTTTAAATGGCACACATACACAATCCATGTCTCAATTGTCTCAAGGCTTACAAATCCTCATTTAACCTGTCTCCTCCCCTTCATCTACACTGATTGAAGTGGATTTACTGCTGTTGGGAGGAGATACTCCTCTCTCAAATTCATAGTCATAATAGCCTCGCACGACCATCCTGAACTCGCAAGCTTCCACTCTGTTTCACTCGCGGTTTCAAACTGAGCAGAACAGTGGAAACTCAGGAGCTTTTAGGATGGTGTTATGAGGCTATAGTCATGGGTCTAAATGGCATAGGATGGCCATCAGTGACACCCCATTGGGAGTTTTGAATGGACTCTGAAGCCATTAAAGGTTTATCTGTCATGGAGAGGTTTGTGTGTGTTTGATAGTTACTTGGAGAAATTTCCCCCAATGAGGAAACAAATAGATGTGATTGTGCAACCTGGTTTCAGGGCATTTTGTATTATTCTGTACTTAAATCTGAGACACTCCATTTAGTATGATATGTTACCTTTCATATGGTATGTATTAATTTGTGGATGTCCATCACCCATTTCATATGATATGTTACGGATTACAATTCGTATTATATGTTACGTATTTGCAAAATGTATGATTTGTTATGAATTCTAGCTAGGTGGCTAATGTTAGCTAGCTTGCTAACGTTAGCTTGCTCGTTAACATTAGTTAGGCTAGGGGTTATGGTTAAGTTTAGGAGTTAGGTGAAGGGTTAGCTAAAAGGGTTGGGTTAGGGGAAGTTTAGCTAACATGCTAAGCAGTTGCAAAGTAGCTAAAAAGTAGTAAGTAGTTGAAGATTTGCAAATTAGCTAAAATGCTAAAGTTGACCGTGATGCGAACCTTTGGGTTGTAGATCACCTGCTGGGTGTCGATGAACAGTGGCCATTTAACATGTATAGTCGTTGGGAAATGATCCGAAAATGACTGCCAATATTCTCTGGTCTGAGGCTGCGTAACCGTTGTGCAAGGCCGACGTTAGTGTTGGTCTGTCGTGTCCTTAATAGGAATCAAAGTAAGAAGAGACAAGCCATCATCTTCAATGGTGCATTTATTGTCACAGGTCTAATTGAACATTGACTCCACAGTGCTTCTATCAGAACACAAGCCGGGAGGATTAATAACACCAAAATGTACACAAGAACCAGTGTGTTGGAATATAATAGCAAAAAAACAAACAGTGCTTAAATAATGAATTAAATAAGAGTTCAAGTGAAAACGATTTCACCAGGAGGCAAATGTAAACCCAAGGGGGAAACCTTGTTGGTATCCTTGTTGTAGTCTCGGTAAGAGGACTCATGTTCCCACAGCTAAGGCAGGGAAGTCCTCAGGGTGGTCTGGGTTTGGGGCTAGGACATAAGCTCTGTTTTTTTTTGGTGATAATGTGTATTATATATCCCTCCCATTCATCACAGAGCAGAGCAGTTTTATTTTTAAGTGAACATGGCTGGCAATAAAACATTTTTTAAAAAGTGTTATTGAACGAAATACAGAAAAGACAATAACGACAATTACAAGACAACCATAAAAATTACAATTTTGTGAGGTGAAGAAACCACTCTTTCTAGAAGCATGAAAAAAATCTGTATTAGTATCCTATCCTCTAACACCACTTATGTTCATATGTCCTGTTGTGCTTCTCTCCAGGCTTATGTCCTAGCCCCAAACCCAGGCCCGGGTTTATGGTTTGCGCAACATTGTAACCTATGTTTGAGACCAGTGAGATTCACTTTCTATGATCTCTCCGTCTTGTCCTTTACATACTTGAGTCTTACCTGTTGTACATTATGTCCCTCAGTGGTGACTTCATAGATGTACAGCTACAGACTGAACATTCAGATCACTCACCACAGCACACACGTCGCCCACTTATTGGTCTTTTGACCAATCAAATCAGATCTTCTGCCAATAATTGAGCAAAGAATCAATTGGGCTGCCTGTGTAAACGAAGCCCAAGAACATGACAAATGTACTCTCCTGTGATCAGCAACCACTATCCAGCTCCTGTTTTTTCAGTTGCTCTAATCTAGCACAAGGAAGTGTACAAGATTAAAAGAACAAAGCTTGGAATATCATGAGAAGTGAGCAGAAAATGGTTGGTTTTTGTGTAGCACATGTGCGGGATGTCACCATGCTTCTAAAAATGACAATTGTCTGAATCTGGTCCCAAGTAAAAAACTGTCAAAGACAATGGTGAGTATAAGTGGTGGTGTTTTATTTAAAAAGGCTGGTATATTCCATGTGCTCTGAGCAGATATTTAGTGCATGATAATCATGAATGAGATGAGGCCCCTTTAGGACTATCTTGTGTGTAAGACTGATTTATTATCTGATAGTATGGCTCATCAAAACAACTACAAAAATATTTACAAAGTACAAATTCATTGTTTTCAATATATCAAATAACTTATTTACAGTTTACGTACAGGAGAATGAAAGAAAGCTGGAGCATATTAAGTAGTTAAGTGGTATTATTAAACACTGAAACAGTTAGTTACCCTGGCTACATACTGTATCCACTAGCTTCACTTTGACACGTCATTGCATGTGTGGATAATTTTCTTTCCGTAGGTTGTCCTCTGCAGCTTTGTTCCAAAAATCCTCAATGTTAACTTGAAAAGATGAGAAGAGATTCAGCATCCGTCATTTTGATAGCTTACCTTTTTATAAATATTATATCATTAATCAAAATATAATATCTAATATCAATATGTATATATCTGTCAATATTGTCATATATTATAATTACTTAACATATTATGCATCAGCCTATAAGGCACTGCTAATATGCCTGCAAGGAGCTTTGCTCATGAAACGGCCTACAGGGCAGTCTATGAGCCTCTGAGGCTGCTATTGAATCTGATCAAGCTCTGAGGCTTAAAGCGAATCTGATCAGCCAGTCAGAAATGAATCTCATCCACTGTAAATGTATAGTCCACAAAACATGAAGTGTCCCTTATAATTATACACATATCAGTTATGCAAGCTAACAACCAGCATAGATACCTAGCTCATTATGAACACTAACTAGCCCAATATTGGACTAAAGGAGCATAACGTTACTCCTTAGTCCAAGGACCTTACAAATACTAACTTAGTAGGGGTCTCAACTGTTGAGAGTTAGAATAGTAGAATACACAAAGTGCAATTTCGAAATTTGGTTGTGCATCAGCAGTTTTCCTCTTGTTATGTCAGTCACTGATAGTCACTCAATTAGCCATGTCAGGTAACAATAGCATTTTTTTCAAAACTGCAAAGACTTTCTCTCCACCCCTTGGCAAAATGAGTAGAATTGCAGGAAATTTGCTGTAAAATAGCTAAATGTTCTCTCTTCCCCATGGCAAAATGTGTAGATTTTTATTAATTTTTTATCTCAGCTGTATAGAGGGGGCCCACTAAAATGTTATTTGTGGGCAACCAAATCTCGCGAAGGGCCCAGGCCGGCCCTGACTTCTGTGTGCAATTTTAAAATAATTGAGACATACATCTAGTGTGATAGAAGTAATTATTGGGACCAAGATTATATTCGAAATGTGTAAGTATTTACACGACGATTTACCACGAAGATTGACATTTTCACCGTCACTAAAATGGGTGGATCATTTTTTCTGGAAACAATGCCTGCAGTACCGCGGGCGGCCTTGAACTTCGAGGCTACAATGAGAGGGGGCAGTCAGAACGACTGTTAAGGTTAGAAGCTGATCCTCGATGTGTAGCTATCTGGCTGTGCTCGAAATGCATTTTGTCTGTCTTTTTATTTAGACAGACAAAAGGCTCTCAAATGATAGCCTATTCATATGGGAATTCAGATACATTTCATATCGTTTTACATATGCCTATAGACTCGACCAAATTTAAAATGGTCGGTGTAAGGATTGTGCGCATTATCCTGATACTGGTTTTATATCAGCATGTCGTCTCTTACGGTAAGTCATTCTTGCCCTATAATAGTTCGCTGTAAATGACGCTTTGTGATTAATCACTTGGAGCTGATGTTACTATAAGTATTTAGTACAGTATTCCTGCTTCATTCTTTCAACAAGATAATGCAGGCTGTTGGCCACTGTACAATATGCTAATGTTCTTGGAAATGATATAGCTATTCCAAAAGTATACTCGCTTTGTAAATATATTGTAGGATCTCTTGGTGCACACAGTGCTTCATTTGAGCTGGTTGTACACAGTGTTTATTTTTAGCTGGATCCTGCCGTGACAGGATCCGGCACCTCTCCGTTTTGTTCCGGAACCTATTTGTCCAGAGATCCTGGCATTACATTTTATTTTCTCACTTTTTGAAATTTTAAAAATTCTAATAAAAGCAATCAAAGTTCATTCGAGTAGCCTCTTTGTTAATTATCCTGACCAATGCCTGGCGGTGAGATTCACTTTCTATGATCTCTCTCCCTCTATGCTCTGATTTACATTTACATTTACATTTACGTCATTTAGCAGACGCTCTTATCCAGAGCGACTTACAAATTGGTGCATTCACCTTATAGCCAGTGGCATAACCACTTTACAATTATTATTATATATTATTATTATTATTATTATTATTATTTTCTCCAGCGTTGCACTTCATCATTTATTTCCAATAGAATCATAGCCGTACGAAGGGTTCTAAATGAACTGCAGCAACCCTGATAAATTGAAATATAACAAAAATATGAACGCAACAATTTCAACGATTTTACTGAGTTACAGTTCATATAAGGAAATCAGTCAATTGAAAAAAATTCATTAAGCCCTAATCTATGAATTTCACATGACTGGGCAGTGGTGCAGCCATGGGTGGGCCAATCAGAATGAGTTTTTCCCCACAAAAGGGTTTTATTACAGACAAAAATACTCCTCCGTTTCATTAGCTGTCCGGGTGGCTGGTCTCAGACGATCCCGCAGGTGAAGAAGCCGGATGTGGAGGTCCTGGGCTGGCGTGGTTACACGTGGTCTGCAGTTTTGAGGCCTGACACCCAAAAGTACTTTTGAATGCTTAGCTGGACAGACATGGTCCAATTCATGCACTTGTCAAGAGAACATTCCTGGTCATCTCTACTGCCTCTGATCTGGAAGACTCACTAAACACAAATGCTTTGTTTGTAAATTATGTCTGAGTGTTGGAGTGTGCCCCTGGCTATCCGTAAATAAAAAATAAAAAACAGGAACAATCGAGCCATCTGGTTTGCTTAATATAAGGAATTTGAAATGATTCATACTTTTACTTTTGATACTTAAGTACATTTTTGTAATTACATTTAATTTTGATACTTAACTATATTTAAAACCAAACACTTTTAGACTTTGAAGAAGTAGTGTTTTAATGGGTGACTTTCACTTTTACTTGAGTCATTTCCTATAAAGGTATCTTTATTTGTACTCAAGAATGACAACTGGGTACTTTTTGCCACCACTGGAAATGTTCAATCGTTTGTAATACCACCTCTGTACGTCCACTACATACCATGCATAATGGCCCACTGAAACATGAGTAATTATTCTGTAATTTATTTATTTAAAGAAAATCCAGGCTTTGTTGTATCCAACATCCAATTATTTCCCTGACAATGAGACCATTTCCTTTCTGACTTCATACAGGCTGATATGATACATACATACCCCTTCCTCAGCTAATAGTGCCAGGCTTCTACTGCAAGTGAGATGTTATCTTCCCTGCAATAATTTACAATACCGTCTTATGTTGCTGGAGATTTAACGGTTTATTTAACTTGCACACAATGCAGCCCATATCTTGAATATTTCCCAGCGAACCTAAAGCTGCAATATGTAACTTTTTGGGCAACTGACCAAATTCACATAGAAATGTGAGTTATAGATTGGTCATTGTCATTGAAAGCAAATGTAAGAAGTGGTAGATCTGTTCTATGTGCTCTATTTCTAT
This sequence comes from Coregonus clupeaformis, assembly GCF_020615455.1. Taxonomy (NCBI): domain Eukaryota; kingdom Metazoa; phylum Chordata; class Actinopteri; order Salmoniformes; family Salmonidae; genus Coregonus; species Coregonus clupeaformis. The sequence continues at coordinate 15,431,808 of NC_059222.1, read as the reverse complement.
GCGTACAGTTCTTAAGTTTCCTTTTTGCGTCTTTTACTTTCAGTTTTGTACACCAGCTGAAAATACAATAGTTTTGGTTATTGAAAATACATTTCACAGCGGTTTAGATGATACAATGATTCTCTACACTATGCATTGCTTGTTTTGGCACATAAACTGAAATTAGGTGAACTATTAGAATTTTAGCAACCAGCTATCATAAACTAAATAATTTATTGTCATAGGAATTATTTAGATTTAGATTTATTTATTTATTTATTCTATAGTATACCGGTATAGAACAGTCGACATACAGTACCAGTCAAAAGTTTGGACACAGCTACTCATTCCAGGGGTTTTCTTTATTTTTACTATTTTCTACATTTGTAGAATAATAGTGAAGACATCAAAACTATGAAATAACACATAAATATATATATATATATATATATATATATATATATATATATATATATATATATATATATATATATTGGAATCATGTAGTAACCAAAAAAATACAAATATAAAAATATATTTGAGATTCTTCAAATAGCCACCCTTTGCCTTTATGACAGCTTTGCACACTCTTGGCATTCTCTCAACAAGCTTCACCTGGAATACTTTTCCAACAGTCTTGAAGGAGTACCCACATATGCTGAGCACTTGTGGCTGCTTTTCCTTCACTCTGCGGTCCAACTCATCCCAAACTATCTCAATTGGGTTGAGGTCAGGTGATTGTGGAGGCCTGGTCATCTGATGCAGCACTCCATCACACTCCTTCTTGGGCAAATAGCCCTTACACAGCTTGGAGGTGAGTTTTGGGTCATTGTCCTGTTGAAAAACAAATGATAGTCCCACTAAGCGCAAACAAGATGGGATGGCGTATCGCTGCAGAATGCTGTGGTAGCCATGCTGGTTATGTGTGCCTAGAATTCTAAATAAATCACTGACTGTGTCACCAGCAAAGCACTATCACACCACCTCCTCCATGCTTCACGGTGGGAACCACACATGCGGAGATCATCCGTTCACCTACTCCGCGTCTCACAAAGACTCGGCGGTTGGAACCAAAAATCTCAAATTTGGACTCATCAGACCAAAGGAGAGATTTCCACCGGTCTAAAGTCCATTGCTCATGTTTCTTGGCCCAAGCAAGTCTCTCCTTCTTATTGGTGTCCTTTTTAGTAGTGGTTGCTTTGCAGCAATTCAACCATGAAGGCCTGATTCACGCAGTCTCCTCTGAACAGTTGATGTTGAGATGTGTCTGTTACTTGAACTCTGTGAAGCATTTATTTGGGCTGCTATCTGAGGTGCAGTTAACTCTAATGAACTTATCCTCTGCAGCAGAGGTAACTCTGGGTCTTTCCTTCCTGTGGCGGTCCTCATGAGAGCCAGATTCATCATAGCGCTTGATGGTATTTGCGACTGCACTTGAAGAAAGTTGAAAAGTTCTTGAAATTTTCCAGATTGACTGACCTTCATGTCGTAAAGTAATGATGGACTGTCATTTCTCTTTGCTTATTTGAGCTGTTCTTGCCATAATATGGGCTTGGTCTTTTACCAAATAGAGCTATCTTCTGTATACCACCCCTACCTTGTCACAACACAACTGATTGGCTCAAACGCATTAAGAAGGAAAGAAATTACACAAATTAACTTTTATGAAGGCTCACCTGTTAATTGAAATACCTTCCAGGTGACTACCTCATGAAGCTGGTTGAGAGAATGCCAAGAGTGTGCAAAGCTGTCATCAAGGCAAAGGGTGGCTATTTGAAGAATCTCAAATATAACATATTTTGATTTGTTTAACACTTTTTTGGTTACTACATGATTCCATATATGTTATTTCATACTTTTGATGTCTTCACTATTATTCTACAATGTAAAAATAAAGAAAAACCCTTAAATGAGTAGGTGTTCTAAAACTTTAGACCGGTAGTGTATGTGCTGTAGTGGTCTACATCCTGCTTTCTTTGTAGGCCTGTGATTCAGAATACAGGACACTGAACAGACCATGAGTTATCAAACCTTCAATAGAGTATACTGGATTCGCAATTATTTGGAAGAACTGAAAAAGATAATGATATCATTACTATCACAAACTATGCAATTAATATTTGGTGCCAAGGTCCCTTCATATCAAAATGCCCAGAGCAGCTGTATTTTATGTCTTAAAGTATGACATAATGCAGAATAGTTGCAATAGATGAAAGTAGTCTTGTTTGTTAAGATGTTCATGGTGGGCCTGAAGGCCAAACAAGCTTGATTAAATTAAATAATCTTTATCCAAGGAATCTTTTGAAATAATGAACTTGGCCCTTATATTGCACAATATGCTGTGTCCATCAAGGGCTCAATTCAACCAAAATGGTTTCAGTTTTCAGAATAACGTGTATTGGCAAGCAGTAGTTGTGTAAGTAAAGATATTGTAAATATTAACCCTACATTGCTAAGGCTGTTTTGAGTGACTCCGTCAATCCCTGTTAGCCAAATAGAAATGGAATGGTTTTGAATCACAAGGCTCTGACACAATTTTTACAGAAACATTATTGTAAGTTCCCTTAGTGAGTCAGTGATTTATTGTTCCAGTGGAATCAAGCTGCAGGGAACCTTGATTTCCAGCCTTCTCACCTTATGTCACGACAACAGACAAAGAGCAACACGTTTCTGTTTCAGAGTGGTATTAGCATACCTTCTAGTGGACTCTTTAGGACAAAACAGAGCCATGTATTAAATTAGTTGGGCCAACTTTTAGAATTTAGAATATTGTTCTAATTCTAGACATTCAGTTTCATAGCATTATTTAAATATTCCCCATGTAATGTTAATGGGGCGCTAACATGGCTGCCATAGAAGTGTCATGTAAATGCATCATAATGTTCATTCTAGACCAGGGGGGTCAAACATGTGGCCCAGATCCGGGCCTCAAGGGGGTTAAATCCGGCCCGCGGGGTGGTTTGAGTAAAAAAACAAAAAAACTCTATATACTTTAAAATGACTAAAACCAAATCAAAACTGTGTAAAAATGATAATGGACCTACATTCATACAGTTTCCTGACTGTGTCCAGCTCGCTAATAATCACCTAAATGAAAGCTAGACAGTCAGGGAGCATCAAAAAAACGATGGATAGAGGACTATCTTTTGCAAATGTTGACAGCGATGAAATATAACCCATTTTCTGTGCGGCCCTCTGGACCTTGTTGAAGACCTAATGCGCATCATAATGTAGAAACCTCAATGGCCCAACTATAGAGATCAAATCAAATTGTATTTGTCACATGTGCCGAATACAACAGGTGAAATGCTTACTTACAATCCCTTAACCAACAATGCAGTTCAAGAAACAGAGTTAAGAAAATATTTAATAAATAAACTAAAGTAAAAAATAAACTAAATAGTAACACAATAAAATATCAATAACGAGGCTATATACAGGGGGTACCGGTATCGAGTCAATGTGCGGGGGTACAGGTTAGTCAAGGTAATTTGTACATGTAGGTAGGGGTAAAGTGACTATGCATAGATGATCAAATCAAATTGTATTTGTCACATGCGCCGAATACAACAGTGAAAATCTTACTTACAAGCCCTTAACCAACAATGCAGTTTTACGAAAAATACAAATAGTCCGGGTAGCTATTTGATTAGCTGTTCAGGAGTCTTATGGCTTGGGGGTAGAAGCTGTTAAGGAGCCTTTTGGACCTAGACTTGGTGCTCCGGTACCCCGTGCCATGCGGTAGCAGAGAGAACAGTCTATGACTTGGGTGACTGGAGTCTTTGACAATTTTTTGGGCCTTCATCTGACACCGCCTAGTATATAGGTCCTGGATGGCAGGAAGCTTGGCCCCAGTGATGTAGCTTAGTGATGAGCTTTGTGGGCACTATGGTGTTGAACGCTGAGCTGTAGTCAATGAATAGCATTCTCACATAGGTGTTCCTTTTGTCCAGGTGGGAAAGGGCAGTGTGGAGTGCGATTGAGATTGCGTCACCTGTGGATCTGTTGGGGCGGTATGCGAATTGGAGTGGGTCTAGGTTTTCCAGGATGATGGTGTTGATGTGAGCCATAACCAGCCTTTCAAAGCCCTTAATGGCTACCGACGTGAGTGCTACGGGGCAGTAGTCATTTAGGCAGGTTACCTTCGCTTTCTTGGGAACAGGGACTATGGTGGTCTGCTTGAAACATGTAGGTATTACAGACTCGGTCAGGGAGAGGATGAAAATGTCAGTGAAGACACTTGCCAGTTGGTCTGCGCATGCTCTGAGTACATATTCTGGTAATCCGTCTGGCCCCGCGGCCTTGTGAATGTTGACCTGTTTAAAGGTCTTGCTGACATCGGCTACGGAGAGCGTGATCACACAGTCATCCTGAACAGCTGGTGCTCTCATGCATGCTTCAGCGTTGCTTGCCTCGAAGCAAGCATAAAAGGCATTTAGCTCATCTGGTAGGCTCGCGTCACTGGGCAGCTCGTGGCTGGGTTTCCATTTGTAGTCCGTAATAGTTTGCAAGCCCTGCCACATCCGACAAGCTTCAGAGCCGGTGTAGTAGGATTCAATCTTAGTCCTGTATTGGCGCTTTGCCTATTTGATGATCCAACAAAAGTATAATTTCGGAATCGAAAAATACTCCATCAACAGGTTCTGCATTTCAGGAATCACAGTCGCAAGTACCCCAGGTGCACTGTTCAATTATTTAGCCATTCATTTTTATTTTTATTTTAAGAAAACTCTGTTTTTGCCATAGCCCTCATTGGCTTCCATGCTTTTGAAATGAGAGGTTGTCCAAGGACGTCAGACACGAGCTTGGTTAGAGACGGTTGCTATCCAACGGAGTACTGCAATTGGTTGCCCAATATTCTGGGGTGGGGCTTGGCATAGGGTCAAATAGAATGAATGGCAGTAGAGGCATAATCATGATTTTACTGATGCAGGAAACTAAAAGTAAGGCATGTGATATATCAGAAATGTTGTAATAGAATGATTGTCAAGCTAAAATATTTTCATAATTATAAATACAGTTTATGTTTTTTATACACATTTTCTGTATAAATAGCCTCTAAAATCTATGTAAACAGACCATCAATGTCGTTTTTGTTTCCTTGGAAAGCTGTGAGTGCTATTATATGATACAATATCAGTATTTGTTGCATTTACAACTTGTCTAAATCTAATCTTTTTCAGCCAGTGTATGGCTGTGGATTGACTGCATTGTTTGAATGGAATGTTGGCAAATTGGCAGTTAATTTAAATTATTAATGGAACCATTCCTCTAAAACTGTCTGACTAACTAGCTAACAAGCATAAAGTGCAGATAAATTATTCAAATTCATTATTTTAAAATATCTTACCACAGCACTGGCAAACCATGGTTGACCAACTCCCTGACCAAAATGGCTGACCTTTATCCCATCATAAGAAGCTTCATATCCATTCTAGTATTTTAATTCCTAATTCTATGGGCCCAACTCTCAAAATACATGGCTTCCGGACAAAACAATCAGGAAAACACCAGAAAACATGGCATTTGAGTCATTCCATGTCATTTCAGCAAGACATGACACTCACCATCTCAGATTGTTCTGAGATTGTTTCTGCTGTTAGAAACAGATAAGATTAGCGTTCCCGAAACATTATTTTGTTAAAATTTAATTTGATCTCTTAGAAATTAAGCAAATTGATTGCACCCAAATGGTCAATTTTAAATGATAGGATTCACATAATATTCAACAAATTATAGTACCCAACATCTGATTTGGACCAAACTTCTTCCTACAATTGAGTAAGACATAAGGAATCAAATGGTCAAAACCCACTCACGGACCCCCCAAACCCCACTCCAATCCCACCCCAACAACCAGTATACAGTATCAGTTCTCTATGTTTGACAAGTAGTATGGAGCTGCAGCTTTGAGTATTGCTTCTTCACTGATTTGTAATGTATTCCCTGTGAATCTGGTGATGTTTCCCCCCCCTGTTTATAGAAATTAGCCATTGAAGTAGTTGGCATTATTTACCATAAATTGGTGTGAAAGTTCCAGGTTTTGCCCACTAGATGCTGCTGTTCTTGCTACTGCCACCATACCCTTTTATCCATTTAGCTGGTTTATTAAATGAATCACAACATTTTCTTTGCAACTTTGGGTAGAAAACCAATAACCTTTGCTCATGATGAAAATCAATTGTGTGGTCAAGCCAGTCCTCCATGAAAGCAATTCAGTTTGTCCTTCTCTTCACAACCTAATGCTTCAACCCAACTCTCCTTGAATAGTCCAACAAATGGCAGCTCTCTGAGGGCTATCTATCTGTATGGTGCAATTCTCATATGAAGACTTTGTTCAAAACACTGATGTAGAAATGGGATAGTGACTAAAATGTTGTGACAACCCTAATAAAATAGTACAATTATAAACCATTGCATGGCAGTCATATGTTTTTCAATACAATTATTAGAAAACGTCTCTATGTGATTAGTGACATTTACCATTAAACCCAACCCTATACCATTATTACCATTGCAAAACACTATAAAGTGTGTGTTTGGGACTTTTACCATTGAAGACCGTTAGAGACCATAACATTGAAACCATTAGAACTGCTGTAGCCTGATATTTGCTTGTTCACCAGGAATGGTCTAACTAATCCAGACCTTTTTGAAGAGATTAAACCACACACATAGGGCTGTTTCCTGGACACAAATTAAGCCTAACAGAATGACAAACTAAATTGCTTTCATGGAGGACTGTCTTAAATTGTGAGGATCACCATACAATCTATTTTCATCATGAGCAAAAGCTATTGGTTTTCTACCCAAAAATCTTTCCAAAGAAAAGGTTGTGATTCATTTAATAAACACAAGAGACCAGCCACATGGATAAAAGTGTGGCGGCAGTAGTGAGAACAGCGGCATCTAGTGGGAAAAACTTGGTACTTGCACACTAATTTATGGTAAATAATGCAAGCGACTTTAATGGCTAATTTCTCTGAACAGGGGAGAAGGAAAAAAAACATCACCGGATGAAGGAGCAATACTCCAAGCAGCAGCTCCATACTACTTGTCAAACATAGAGAACCGATACTGTATACTGGTTGTTAGGTTTTGATTGGCATGGGTTGTGGAGGGTCCGTGGGTGGCTTTTGATCAGTTTATTGGATTCTTCATGTCTTACTCATTGTTAGTAAAACTTATGGTCTAAATCGGATGTTAGGTACTACATTTATTGAAGATTATATGAATCCTATAAATTAAAATGGCCAATTTGGGTTCAATCAATTAGCTTAATTTCTCAGAGATCAAATTATTTTCAACAAAATAACGTTTCAGGAATGCTAATGGTATCTGTTTCTAACTACAGAAAGGATTTCAGAACAGTCTAAGATGGTGGGTGTCGAAATCCTCTTTCTTGTGCTTTTTGAGGTGTAATGACTCATCTGTATTCCTCAGATACTCTATACAGCAGGGTTCCCCAATAGGCAGCATGCAGGCCAAATTCGGTTTTCTGCACAAAAAATAATAATTGAATGATGATGATGATAATAATACAAATGTTTTGTTGTTGGATATAAAAGACTGTAAAATCACCAATTTAGGAAATCTGTTCCCAAGTATTCCCACACATAAATAGAGAGCCATATGTGATCGTATCCCAATGTAATCAAGGTTTGAATCATGATTCTGTTTTTGTCAAATACTATATCTGTTTTTTGGATTCTTGCGGTCAATTTGCAGTGTACAGATTATTTATAGTTATGTTCCGGTCTCCTTAACATCCGCTCAATAAAAGATTGGCCCACGCCTGACTGTAATTGGGGAACCCTGGTATACAGGTTATTGTTGCAACATCACTATGATATATTTAATTGCTAGTATGTTATGCTGTTATAGATATAGCATAGTTTTAGAAACACAGTCATTATATGGTAAATATAAATCTCTGTCTTGACTGAGCTTTTTGATTCGGACTGACTTTCTACTATTTTATCCTACAGTTCCTCCTCCTGTCAACGTGCGCCTGATCTGCCACAATTTCCACAATGTGATCTATTGGAACTACAGTGAACCATCTCTACAGCCACAGTTCAATGTGGAAATGAGAAGAATACATTCTGGGTAGGTGCTGCAGCATATTGGTTGCTTAATCGCTCACGTTTATATTTTTCACCAAATATGGCCTAGGCTATCCAGTGTAGCGTATATATAGCTAGTGAATATTAAATGTTTCTTGCCACAATACCACAATTGCCACAATTTCAAATTAGAAATTGGAAAATGTACATGCACTGTCAGACCCATAGAAATGTAAAGTCCTGTCAACAGTTCTTTGTCAGCTTCTCCATTGTAATTGTGAACTAACATTTCAGTCCAAATCAGAGGTTGCCACTAACCCACAACAATTTTTTTCCTCTATCTTTCAGTGCTGCCTTGGTTTGTTCAAACACTTCACTCTACCACTGCGATGTCTCCTCATTTACCAAAGTAATTGAAGAGGGCTACCGTTTCATATTAACTGCTGTTGTTGGACAGAATACAAATTCCTCTGAAATTTCATTCACCTACGACGATATTGTGAAATCAGACCTGGTGGATGTACAGTGTAAGTTCTCACACTGAGCTAACCAAAAGGCGAATTATGGGAACAATGTTATACAGTATGTAGCGATTGACAAATAGAATTGGGGTAGTATCTTGAAAGGGTTTGTAAATACACTGTATGCACTGCAGCACATGTAGCATTTCTTTGTTGATCTGACCACACAATGCTCAGAGGTGGGAGATTTTGCACATATTTTCTGACCTCAGATTTGCACGAAGTAATGGTCTTTTGTGTGTTTTTTTTAGGCTCATTGGATTTCCCACCTGTCAACATCTCAGCTGTATTTGATAAAATGATAAAAGTTCAATTCATTCACCCGTTTCACATCTACAAACATGCCATCATCAAATATGAAAGACCGGATCATAAGGAATTTGATTACATGGTTATCACAGAATATCACTTGGTAAGAACTGACAGAAAATTATGACTTAGAAATGACTGGGGAACACTTGTAGAAGCTCAGATTTTTCACATGCGTATACTTGCTGTGAATTGTTTTCACTTGCAAGCAAAGCAGCTTTATTTTTCAAAAGGAAACACATTTATATCCTTCAAATATAAACATTTGCATATTTAGTTATTTTTACGAACGTTGTTATAATATAGCCTAAATATATTCCTTTTTTTATTTCCCCAGAAACAACATAGCTTTACCTGCTCCTACAAGCAACACCATGTGTGTGAGGCTGAAATACCAGTCGATGGAGAGATGGACAGGCACTGCATCAAGATAAAAGGAAAAATGAAGAATGTTCCTGTTTCAGCTCACCAGAACATATGCATTGAGGAGAAGCATGGGGATTCCGGTAAGACTTTTAATTTCTCACATGGAAATGTCAAAGTGACATTAGGTCTCAGTGCGTCTGTTATTGTTTAGCAAATATTGTCTGTAATCATTTGATAAACCACATCTGCTAATATCTGATACGTGCTTTGAAAGTTATACCTGTCTATTGTCATACTATGACTGATTTTGTCATCAAATGCTCAATTAGGATGCTGTACAGTTTTGTATGTGAAATCAGTTTGACTGTCAGTCTAACTGCTGGATTTGTCCCCTGTAGGTCCTAGCTACACTGCCCTCTACATTGTGATCCCTATCGTTGTCATGGTTGTGATTGTGTTCATCGTGTGGCTGATATACAGTAAACGGACAACTGGCTCATTCCCTCAAACAAAGTCTTTGGTGTGTTCAGCCTTTCAACTGTTTGGCCTGCACTGCAGTGGATTTATTCATAAAGCTACTCCATATAGACTAGATTATAGTCATGTAGAGATGGTTTCAGGAGAGCACTTGTTGGTACATTGTAGAAATGATGAGTGTCATGTTCCTGTTGGAGTTATTAAACTATTGATATGCTACTTCCTGCAAACACTGTCAAAACAATAGTACATTAAAAACATATTTCACCCACAGAATGTTTCACTGAATGTTGAATATTCTCCTTCTCTGGTAGGCTTCCATGCTGTCACATATGGGTTCAGGTGTGTCCCTTATGCACCCTGAGAGAGCCATTCTGAGTGAGGTACAAACAGGTGGCTCCCCCCTCCTGCAGACCCCCGTGGATTTTTTGCCAGATGAGACCCTCACAGTCATCAGTACCCCCCAGGAAGAGGTCCTCCGCCTCCCCATTGGACTGAAGGACCAGGAGTGGAGCGGTGGGGACGTCATGTCGCCCAACGAGGGGTCAGGCTCTTCACTGGAGGTAACGAGAGGGTTGGGACTGGAGGTGAAGAGGGACTTCTCTGAGCTGTCGGACTATGACTGCCCCCATAGACCTGTGATAGAGGAGATGAGTCCTGGGGACACTGTTACGGGATACAAGATCTGAGATCTGAGTTTCTCTCAAGAGAAAGGATGGTAATATTTTGTAAATGTATTTAAACAGGGAAATCCCATTGAGACCAAGGCCTCATTTACAAGGGTGCCTTGCACGCAATCATACACATTTACAATTCCAAAGCTATAAAAACACTATTTACAAGCAATTTAAGAAAAGTGACTTAAAAACACGATCATGAAAAACTAACACATTTGTCTTTGCACATGCTCAGTCAGCTACCAATAATTTCCCTGTTCCTCTCACTATTTGGGTAGTCTATGGGACTGTTGCCAACTCAGGGGAACCAGGGATAGACTATGTAAAACCCAAGTGGTACACTGTGTTATTGCATTCTAGGAACTAGTGTCAAAAAGATATGCCCTCATTCCTGACCTACATGCCCCATTGTAATGTTGAATTTCATTAGGCCAAATTAAGACATTTCCTATAGCAAAATATATATAGTTCCTCTTCTCCATTCTTTTACTGTGCCTTCTTGAGTGACATGAATGTTTACTAAGGTAACAAGAGAATAAGGGTTGGGAGAGCAGAATTAATATATTCATTAGGTTATTGTCTTTTGTCTTGTGCTGTGTATATTTGTTGTATTTGCAGTTTTTACATGGCTGTCATGCATGTACAATGTTCCAAAATATTACTAGGAACATGTCCTATTATATTCAGATGAACAAGTTATACCAATGCAAGGGGATTGCTATGGTGATGATAATTTATTTTGTTGCTGTAATTTCTGATGCCTAGCTTGCCTTGCTGTAATTTCTGGTGCCCAAAGGCCGGCAGATGGCGATATTGAGTTCATCTTACCGTCCAAACGCCTTGTATGCAGCTGTCAACCCCAAACTTTTGAACGGGTGTGTGTGGTATGTATGTATGTATGTGTATATATATATATATATTATAATTACATTGATTTTTGTAATTACTATGTTACTAAATACAAATTTGAAAGAGCAAACAAATTATGCTTGCAGGGATGTCTGAAGGACATTTTCATGTCAGTGAAATTCTATTTCATGTCAATGAAATTCTAATATGGAGGAAGGGAAGTAGATATTTCAGCAAAGCCAAACAAGTAGTATTGAATGAATATTGGAGCAGACCTTAACAGGAAAGAGCTTAACTGCTGTTATTGAAAAGCAACCTCACAAAGGTACTACTACTAGTAAATAAGGAAGAAACGCCGGATGTCTGTTTGCTTTCGTTTGACATTTTAAGCAATCACTACCCGCTCGTTCCTCTAAATGGCATGGGCAGACTGTGCATCGGGAAGAGGCCCTTAGACTAGTTTCAAGTAAAAGGAGCCAATTCCTCTGCCTTTAATTACTACCAGTGAAAAGTAAATCAGATATTCCCATTGTTCTAGCTCTGAGAATGGATGTGAAGTGGGTGCCTCAGGGCCATTACAAAAGCCTGGCTCTCACGGGGAGCAGGTGTAAATCAACAGGAGGAGAAAGGAGGGCCGCCGTGAAACAGTGATGGGATAGAACAGCTGGAGACGCCCCAAAATGGCTCCAAGGCAACCAGGTCAAAGGTTGTCAGGATTCTTTAACAAAAACACTCTTCTTAACCCTTTGTATGCCTGCACATTATTTGCTTCTTCTTGAGAAAACTTCTAAATCACCATTGTTTTCACTCAAGGATATTCATAATATATACTGAACAAAAATATAAGCGCAACATGTAAAGTGTTGGTCCCATGTTTCATGAGCTGAAATAAAAGATCCCAGAAATGTTCAAAATGTTGTGCACAAATCTGTTTACATCCCTGTTAGTGAGCATTTGCCAACATAATCCATCCACCTGACAGGTGTGGCATATCAAGAAACTGATTAAACAGCATGATCATTACACAGGTGCACCTTGTGCTGGGGACAATAAAAGGCCACTCTAAAATGTGTAGTTTTAACACACAACACAATACTACAGATGTCCCAAGTTTTGAGGGAGTGTGCAATTGGCATGCTGACTGCAGGAATGTCCACCGAGCTGTTGCCAGATAATTTAATGTCAATTTCTCTACCATAGGCCACCGTCGTTTTAGAGAATTTGGCAGTACGTCCAACCGGCCTCACAACCGCAGACCACGTGTAACCACGCCAGCCCAGGACCTCCACATCCGGCTTCTTCACCTGCGGGATCGTCTGAGACCAACCACCCGGATAGCTGATGAAACTCGGTTTGCACAACCGAATAATGTTTACACACACTGTCAGAAACCGTCTCAGGGAAGCTCATCTGTGTGCTCGTCTTGACCTGACTGCAGTTTGACGTCGTAATCGACTTCAGTGGGAAAATGCTCACCTTCGATGGCCACTGGCATGCTGGAGAAGTGCGCTCTTCACGGATGAATCCCGGTTTCAACTGTACCAGGCAGAGGGCAGACAGCGTGTATGGTGTTGTGTGGGCGAGCGGTTTGCTGATGTCAACGTTGTGAACAGAGTGCCCCATGGTGGCGGCGAGGTTATGGTATGGGCAGGCATAAGCTACGGACAACGAACACAATTGCATTTTATCGATGGCAATTCGAATGCACAGAGATACCGTGATGAGATCCTGAGGCCCATTGTCGTGCCATTCATCCGCCGCCATCACCTCATGTTTCAGCATGATAATGCACAGCCCCATGTCACAAGGATCTGTACACAATTCCTGGAAGCTGGCATACTCACCAGACATGTCACCCATTGGGCATGTTTGGGATGCTCTGGATCAACGTGAACGACAGTGTGTTCCAGTCCCCGCCAAAATCCAGCAACTTTGCACAGCCATTGAAGAGGAGTGGGACAACATTCCACAGGCCACAATCAACAACCTGATCAACTCAAAGTGTTGCGCTGCATGTGGCAAATGGTGGTCACGCCAGATACTGACTGGTTTTCTGATCCACGCCCCTACCTTTTTTAAAAAAGGTATCTGTGACCAACAGATGCATATCTATATTACCAGTCATGTGAAATCCATAGATTAGGGCCTTATGAATTTATTTAAATTGACTGATTTCCTTATGAACTGTAACTCAGTAAAATCTTTGAAATTGTTGCATGTTGCGTTTATTTTTTTGTTTAGTATAGAACAAAATGGTATAGAATATACTTTTATTTATATAAAGTGAATCATAGAATATCTTATGTAGAATAACTTTTATTTTTTACGATAATGCACTTTCTAAATGCAATAGGTAGTACGTTTTGATCAACTGCAAAGCCTACTTTGACTCTGAAGGTCATTGGGGTTCATTAATTTATGCCTTGTCACAGGTATGGACAAATTACCATAAATGGCAATTACTACAAAGTTGAAGTAAGTGTGGATTGAGGAAGTATGGTAAAGGTCAGCTTTTTATCTGTTCCAGACCCTGTGTTCACACAATACCCAACACCCACACACACCTCAAGCCAACATCCACCCACACACCTGAACCCATGACTGCTGCACACCTCTACACTAACACATGTTAGTGTTCATGCCAGCATAATATTATCTTGTTTTCGTGCACAGGTGTGATTTGCCCACTCACATTGGTCCTAATAAATGTCTTAACTTCACATATAACTTTATGGCACCAGTTCCATAATTCAATTAATTGTATTATCTGACAGTGCAGTAGTATAAACATAGTATAGTGCAGTAGCGGGTACAGACATTAATATTGCACATTTATATTAGCACTAAGTTTTTTCTCTATCCATCTTCATAAGTGTTCAACCAAAATATGATCTACATTTGTTGCCTTTACAATTTTCTGCTTGTTCATCTATATTACCATATGTGCCATGTCGTCACAAACACTTGTTCCCTCTTTTAACTTCCATGAGAGGCATAGTTGAAAAGGGCACAGAGCTGAGCCAGATCAGGTCATAAAACCTACATATCATCTATATTACAGGGAAAACGTGCTATGTCGTCACAAACAAGTTAACTATGCCTCTCATGGAAGTTAAAAAAGGGAACTGTTGTTGATTAAAAAGGGCACAGAGCTGAGCCAGGTCTGTATGTCATAATACCTCGCTACAGCTAACATGGCATCCCTCCTTGTCCCCACTCTACTGCTGTGCTACAGCTCCCTCAGTCGCTGCTCAGAGAGTAAGTCCCGTCTTCATATTCAACATGATGCATGTGCATGGTTATAATATCAAATGCCTGCAATGTGTATCTCTCTTCCAATTAGGAGAAAATGTATTGCTGTATGACACTGGTGTCCATTTCAGGCAAAGAAAATCCTCTAGATGTCTTCGCCCCACAGGAGGTGAAATTCCACTCCCTAGACTACAGAAATGTCTTGCATTGGAAGCAACATGCCAACTCTACCAACGACCAACAATACTTTGTCCAGTGGAAAGTGTGAGTATCAAAACTGTTTGAGTCAAAGCTATGTGGATCTGACGTAGGCTACTATATGAACACAAATATGGTTACTATATCATCCTATAGCTCAAAGTAATGTAGAACAATGAGCTAGGCATGTGCTGATTGCAATTCAGGAGTTGTTGTTCATTTTCTGTTCAAACAAATGAGAAATACTTTTCAGTATATTTTCTTATTAAATTCTGTACATTTTACAAGTAAAACACAGGTGAAAAGACGTGCATGTATCAAGACGTGACATGCACCTATCATACTTTGTTTCAATTTATATTTCTGGGCCTGTATTCGTAAAGCGTCTTTGAGTAGGGGTGCTGATCTAGGATCAGTTTTATGAATACATGCTCAGATTATTCCTTTCATTTCTCCTCCCTCCCCACCTCAGATATGGGGAGAAGCAGTGGACCAATGCAGAGAAGTGCCATGGCATCAGCCGGCTGCTCTGTGACCTGAGCCAGGAGATGTCCGACCCCAGAGAATGGTACTACGCCAGGGTCCACGCAGCCCACTCAGGGACCCAGTCACCATGGGTCCTAACCGCCAGATTCAACCCCAAGTGGGAGAGTAAGTGCTTCTCATTACTATCCATGGTATATGGGTAATCAGAAGTGTTTTATGCAAACAAGGATTTACATTTTCAGAGCTGTTGTTACTAGACAGCGTGGTTTGGCCTCTGTATATTGCAGCCTCTGTCAGCCCACCGACTATGAAACTTCATGTGATGGAGAAAGGCATTGTGGTCCGGCTCAAGCCTCCACGCTCTCCCCACAGGAGATCTAATGGCAGCTGGATCAGTGTGAGGAGGCTGCAAAGAATGTCATATACAATACACCTCATGCACAATGATGTTGAGGAGGTAACTAGCTACTGTTATTTATAATTAGTAAATTGTCCTAAACAATGGTATTTTCCAACTTTGGTATTTTCCAACTTTAACTCCAACGCCCCGTTTATACCTTGTGCTAACGTGTGTTTTGTGATCTGATCAAGATGATCCAATCACTATCTTATCAAGGTTTGTCGGGTCTACACTTGGTAATTAAAAGGTGTCTCTTTTCTGTCCACTGTGTCTGCATTGTAACCAGATTTCCTTGTCCCTCCTTGTATGCAAATTATTTGACAGATATTCTTCCAAAGTAATATGAATTTATAAGTCAATGGTGCCACCTGTCAATTATTTTACAGGGCAGTATAATGAGGATTTAAATAGTTTGACCATCCAGATCTGTTTACACTCTTAAGATATCCACATACAAATGGCTTCCTCCAGAGGTGGTCAGAAAGATCTGATCACAATTTGTCTTTTAATTGTCTACACCTGTCTAAAAATGTGGGCTCAATCAGAATGTGGACATGATCAGGACAAAGGTCGCATGTTAACATCAGGTATAAATGGAGCTTAAGACTTGAGACAAAATGGTCACAGAATAGTTATAAACTACTGAAATAGTTAAGAGGTTCACAGAATCCTTCAAGCTTTTTACTTGACGAGTGCTGCCAAGTCTTCAGAGTTATGACTAACAACTCAAATATCTCTAGCACTTCTGACTAAGCCTATTCTCTGACTAATCCTTGTGAAGGAAACATTTGAAATGGAGGGCTGTGCCAAAAAGCTCCTGATCTCAGATCTGAGCCCCGGGACCACCTACTGCCTGACGGCCGAGAGTCGCTTGCACCTGCTGGACCGCAGAAGCACCCGGAGCCCTAGGGCCTGCATCACCACACTGTGAGTGAAAGGGTCTAATGTCTTCCCCCAGGTATGCCTTACATTACCCAGCACTTCACACCTCAGGAGCAGGCAACACCTGAGACAGCCAGCCAAAGCTAGCATCCGAGTCTGGCATTTGTTTGGGAGCCGAAAGTGTAGACCGGTTGTACGCTCTCTGTGTTGACCCCAGGGAGTCAGGGGAGAAAGGCTGTTCAAAAAAGGCTGTCGGCCAGGACAAAAGATTACAAAATGAGGGGATAAGTATTAACCGTCATCAAGGGAGAGAGAAATCTCTCCCTAGAGAGATATTCATATGGGGCGAGTAGTGAGTTGTGCCTTGGGACTAAGATTAGCTTTGTCAAATCTTCCCTTTGAGTAAAGAACTTCCTTGTTCTGTATTTTTAGATCATTGACATGTGTAAAGTCACCCAGATTTGTTTTAGCTTTGGGACATTTTTAAGTTTCTCTCCTCTTTTTTTATTTCCTCCTGTAGGTGAAAATGTAGCCCTGGATTTCTCTGCCAAACCGGAAACTCAACATGATACTGTGACAATCAAACCGCTCCGGAAGTATACACTGATGTATTCACTATTACCTTAGGTACTGCACAGAGATGCACTTTAGGATCCTTCACATTTCTTTCATTAAATGCTTTGTTGACAAATGTTGTATGTAAAACTATGAGTAGACACCAAACAATGAAAATGTGTGTTATGTAATCAATCTTTTTTTTAACCAAAAACTAAAAACTTTGGTAGGCCAAAATAAACCACTTGCCTCCTGTTGCATAATAAATGGAAAGGGGATACCTAGTCAGTTGCACAACTGAATGCATTCAACCGAAATGTGTCTTACGCATTTAACCTAACCCCTCTGAGTCAGAGAGGTGTGGGGAGGGCTGCCTTAATCGACGTCCACGGGAGCAGTTGTTGTTGGGGGTTAACTGCCTTGCTCAAGGGCAGAACGGTAGATTTGTCTACCTTGCTGTCTCCGGGATTTGAATCAGCAACCTGGCCCAACGCTCTTAACCGCTAGGCTACCTGCCGCCTCACTAGGCTAGTAGGCAGATATTGATAAAGCACAATCATTCCTATCCTTGTTTAGTTGGTGCTTGTGTAGTTGGGGTGGTGTTGCACTGTAAGATATATGTGAAGGAGCTCTGCTGTTGATCTGCAGTCTCTGTGTGTTGACGAGGGACAAAACAACCTACCATCTCCCATAGAATTACTAATGCTGCATTTACACAGGCAGCCCAATTCTGATCTTTTTTTCACTAATTGGTCTTTTGATCAATCAGATCAGCTCTGAAAGATACCTGATGTGATTGGTCAGAAGACCAATAATGGGGAAAAAATATCAGAATTGGGCTGCCTGTGTAAACGCAGCCATAGAATCCCAGTAAATTACAGTCACCTGTGTCCTGATTACAATGATATGTAATCAATGAATGTAATGAAACAACAATTCAAATAATGAATCAATCAAGGTTTTACTAGCACTGGTTTTGCAGAAAGCTGCTTTATTGAAGAAAGTACTTTTTTATTTGCAATGACTGTGATATGTGGTTGTCTTCCCTACCTTACTTGAATGCACTGACTGTAAGTTGCTCTGGATAAATGTCTGCTAAATTACTCATTACACTGTCTGTATTCAAATGAAAATAAAATCTACTCATTTTGCTTTGACAAACATACCCTTGAGGAGATCTTTATTGAGGTTGATTTACACAAGGGGAAACTGATAATTCCAAACAAATCTGAACAATAACTATTTATCTTATACTAGAGTCATCTCAGACAACAATTCAAATCTACAATTCATAAATTGCAATATCAGATCTTACAACGAATCATTTGGTGTAAAATCGACAGTCCATTTGATCGCTCTTTATGAATACATTCTACGTCATACTGTATCTTTAACATTATATCACTATAGATTTGTTATGTTTCCACCAACCTGTATGGAGCATGACATGGGACACAATCATACAATTATATATTTCACATTTCATTATTTAGTCTTACGCATGCAGCGACAGTAGTTTTAACCCTGAATCATTTAGGGGAATTACACTTTCTATTATGCTCAAACTTAGATTGTTGTGAATTGTAACAGAATGCCAATATGTTTTCAGACTATGGTTTTTGCTAACCATATAACCATCAAATATGTATAATACATGTATAATAGGATGTTTAGTTTTTACAAATCATACTTTTTCATGTTTTATAGATTTAACCTCATCTACAAAGGAGAAAAATCTATTACAATGTATTCAACTTCTTGGGGTAAACTTCCTTCCCTAAAACACGATACAGATGATTTATTCAGGAAATAACTACAATACAATACACTAGGTCACAAATAAAAGTATGTACATGGATAATATGTAACAAATATTTTTTTAAATAAAATACATTTGCCAATTTTGCTTTTACATAATTTCACAAACCAAACGGCTGGTTAAAAATACAGTATAAAAAAACTGTCTCATGGAATATGAGCAACTTTGAGCTTTGGTGAAAGTGTTGGGAACATAGGAGACGGTAGGTTGTTTTCTCCCTCGTCAACAGAGAGAGTCTGCAGATCAACAGCAGAGCTCATTCACGTCTATCTCAGGGTTTCCCAAAGTCAGTCTTAACCGTTTAGTTTTTTGCCCTAGCAAGGACCGACTTTGGGAAACGCTGGTCTATCTTACAGCTTGTTGAGTGCAACACATTTACATTTAAGTCATTTAGCAGACGCTCTTATCCAGAGCGACTTACAGTTAGTGAGTGCATGCATTTTTTTTTTCTTCATACTGGCCCCCCGTGGGAATCGAACCCACAACCCTGGCGTTGCAAACGCCATGCTCTACCAACTGAGCTACACGGGGCCCTACAACACCACTCCAACTGCACAAGCGCTTAGTGCACGGAAAGTCTGAATATCTCACACAAGGAGAGGAATGATTGTGCTTTTTCAATATTGCTAGCCTAGTCTCATACCATAGAGCAGAATTTCCCAAACTCGGTCCTGGGGCCCCCCTGGGTGCACGTTGTAGTTTTTGCCCTAGCATGACACAGCTGATTAAAATCATCAAAGCTTGATGATGAGTTGGTTATTTGAATCAGCTGTGTAGTCCTAGGGCAAAAACCAAAACGTGCACCCAGGGGCCTCAGGACCGAGTTTGGGAAACCCTAGAGTACCACAGTATGAGTCATAGATACCCATAAAACCTAGCGGTCAAACAGGGAAATGGTTTCAATCGTTTTTCCACCATTCATTTTTCCCATAGGGGATTTTAGAAATACTTAAAATAAGGGCTGTGTAGGCTTACCTTGGCGTGACGTTTTGATAACAGTCACACATCTACCCACAATACCCCATACAGAAATATCTGATTTACATAAGTATTCACACCCCTGAGTCGATACATGTTAGAATCACCTTTGGCAGCGATTACAGCTGTGAGTCTTTCTGGGTAAGTCTCTAAGCGCTTTGCACACCTGGATTGTACAATATTTGCACATTATTATTTTTTAAAATTCTTCAAGTTGGTTGTTGATCATTGCTAGACAGTCATGTTCAAGTTTTGCCAAGCATACTCATAACATGATGCAGCCACCACCCTGCTTGAAAATATGAAGAGTGGTACTCAGTGATGTGTTGGATTTTCCCCAAACATAACACTTTGTATTCAGCACAATGTTTAATTTCTTTGCCACATTTTTTGCAGTTTTACTTTAGTGTCTTATTGCAAACAGGATGCATTTTTTTGAATATTTTTTATTCTGTACAGGCTTTCTTTTCACTCTGTCAATTAGGTTATTATTGTGGAGTAACTACAATGTTGTTGATCCATCCTCAGTTTTCTCCTATCACGGTGAAATCCCTGAGCGGTTTCCTTCCTCTCCGGCAACTTGAGTTAGGAAGGACGCCTGTATCTTTATAGCGACTGGGTGTATTGATACACCATCCAAAGTGTAATTAATAACTTCGCTATGCTCAAACGGATATTAAATGTCTGCTATTTTTTACCAATATGTGCCCTTCTTTGCGAGGCATTGGAAAACCTCTCGTCTTTGTGGTTGAATCTGTTTGAAATTCACTGCTCGACTGAGGGACCTTACACATAATTGTATGTGTGGGGTACAGAGATGAGGTAGTCATTCAAAAATCTTGTTAAACACTATTGCACACAGTGAGTCCATGCAACTTACTCCTGAACTTATTTAGGCTTGCCATAACAAAGGGGTTGAATACTTGTTGACTCAAGACATTTCATTTTTAATTAATTTGTAAACATTTCTAAAAACATTATGGGGTATTGTGTGTAGGCCAGTGACACACAATCTCAATTGAACCCATTATAAAATTCAGACTAAACACAACATTTGGAAAAGGTCAAGGGGTGTGAATACTTTCTGAAGGTATGAATTCAGATTTGTTTAGTATGGTCGTCTTGAGTTGATTTACATTTCCAGAAAGAAGGTGGAGGGTTTCTGAAGATTCACACTGGTTTAAAGACCTATCATGCTAATCAGACAGCCATGCTTGCAAGTATAAAAGAGGTCAACTGATATATTACACTTAAAGCCTGTGATTGTTAACATGGGGATTCATGAAGATAAAACAACGCTGGGATTCTGTGGTGTGAACAAAAAGTGATAACAGGTTTTCAAAAATTAAATAACTAAAGATCTGTAAATGTCTGTTGTCGTAGTCTCAATCTCTTGTACTGTTCTTCTCCCACACACAGCTAACACAACGCTAATAAAAAGTATGAAAAAGCAAAAGCCTTATCAAATTTGTTGTATTAATGGCAGGCATAACATGTCAGGATATAGCAAGGACCCCATAAACGCTCTAGCTATGACAGTGATGTGATCTCAAAGGCAGTGTTAAAAAAATAAAAATAAATGTTCTTCCAGTTGTATTGACTTCAACAGCTGACTGGGATGTACCATTAGGAATGTTGATTTAAAATCAAGAGAAGTGCTCAAGATTTAAACAGTACTACAAAAGGAGAGATTATTTAACATTCAGTATTCTTTGTAAACAGTATAACGGGACGAACAAAAATACTGTACATTGGATATTTACATGTTGCTCGGTACTAATGACTTGCATGGGACTTAAATGGGAACTGAATATTTAGACGATAACTTGTGTAGTCTAGTGGCATCAACAAGAAGGCAGTTCCTGTCAGCAATCATTTTCATATTAACAAAAAGCTAAGGAATACTACATCTAACTGTTTCTCAAACAAGTATTGGAATATGTTTTTTCAAAATGTCATTCCATCTTTAGGCATTTTATCTTTATGAACAAAGGTGTGAAATAATACTGTAATCATAACCATTCAGACAAAATATACATTTATGATAAGCCAAATAAACACCTTCATACTTTTCCCCATCCAATTCCCATCTCTTTGTTCTTCAAAATAGTGTTTGCACAGGAAGCTAGGTAGACTAAGCCCCCCATGTGAATTGGTTTCGAGCCAAATGGTCATATTCCACATAAACCATAGCAGCTCATAATGCTGAATAGTCTTTATGTACAGTAGTGGTACGGGTTCAGTGGTTTGTAACGCTTGTCTAGTCGTATAGTGGTAAAGTAGAGGCTGACCAGGCCTGGCTTAGTGTTTCAGTGTTGAGATTAGGATCTCCAGTGTTGTTGGTTGCACTGTTACTGCCTGGCTTAGTGTTTCAGTGTTGAGATTAGGATCTCCAGTGTTGTTGGTTGCACTGTTACTGCCTGGTTTAGTGTTTCAGTGTTGAGATTAGGATCTCCAGTGTTGTTGGTTGCACTGTTACTGCCTGGTTTAGTGTTTCAGTGTTGAGATTAGGATCTCCAGTGTTGTTGGTTGCACTGTTACTGCCTGGTTTAGTGTTTCAGTGTTGAGATTAGGATCTCCAGTGTTGTTGGTTGCACTGTTACTGCCTGGTTTAGTGTTTCAGTGTTGAGATTAGGATCTCCAGTGTTGTTGGTTGCACTGTTACTGCCTGGTTTAGTGTTTCAGTGTTGAGATTAGGATCTCCAGTGTTGTTGGTTGCACTGTTACTGCCTGGTTTAGTGTTTCAGTGTTGAGATTAGGATCTCCAGTGTTGTTGGTTGCACTGTTACTCTACATATGTCAGTTGAGCCACATGTTGACTTCCAGACAGAAGACATTCAATATTACCTCTGACATTGGACAGAACTTGTCCTAAAATAAACACTGTGGTATCTATAAAATAACAACGATAAACAAAATCAATACAAAATAATTACCAGCATTAAATCAAAATGGAGAAAAATATTTTTACAAACAAAAGCAAATTAACATTGTTTGACATTTGAAAGTACGCATAATTTTCTAACTTGAGATGCCAAGATCCAAACCAGTGTGTGTGCAGAAAAATTGTGACATTTTTGCAACAGAAAATGGAATATGTTCCTTCGTTGTTCAATCAACCTGATGCTATTGAAACATGTTTTTCCCCCCCAATATTAAATTACCTATCAAAATATTACAGATATAAATAAAAAAGCACAGGTATCGTCAAGCAGCAGTGGCCCACATTCAGGTAAAAACAACGAGGGCAGTGGAATGCCCTGGAATGTCAAATAAGAGTTGTTGATCCAACTGAAACATTAGTTGAAAATTGTGCTCTGGTACCCTGGTAATAAGGCAGCTTATTTCTGCTATGACAAGAACTTTTTCTCTAGTTCGAAGACGGAGGGGCGAATGGGGCCGCTCTGAATTCGGCAGAGGGGCACGGTGCAGTCACGTTTCTGCCCCTCCGTGTCCATGTCCAGCAGAGAGCAGTCCATCTTGACCTCGGCGGAGGAGAGGACGAT
Organism: Coregonus clupeaformis; assembly: GCF_020615455.1. Taxonomy (NCBI): domain Eukaryota; kingdom Metazoa; phylum Chordata; class Actinopteri; order Salmoniformes; family Salmonidae; genus Coregonus; species Coregonus clupeaformis. The sequence continues at coordinate 15,408,488 of NC_059222.1, read as the reverse complement.
GTTGAGGCTCCTGGCGCTCTTCTCTCCAGAGTAGTGGCCCAGGGAGTAGCTCTTGTTGCGGCCACTCAGGAGACCCCAGGAGTGGGGTTTGCCCCGGAGGGACAGAGGCCGGGGCCTGGAGGCGACAGTCTCCCCACTGGCTGCTGTCTCAGGTGTCTCCTCCCTGTCAGACTTCTTCTTCTGAGAGGTCGTGGTGGAAGACTGTCCCGATGAGGTCGTGTGAAAGCCAGATGTACCATTAGCTGTGGAAATAAATAAGCAGTCAGTTTCATTGCACCCGTTCAGGGTGCAGTTGTACAGTGGTGTCACCTCACAGCATTAAACAACACTACTACATTATACAGTCCTGACTGTCACTTTCACTCACTGTCCTGAACGACGGACGACTTCTTCCTCCGGAGGCGAGAGCCCATGCTCTGAGGCGGAGTCTGCTCTGGGGCTGCAGGCTGGGGGAGGGGCTCGACCTCAGCTGGAGTCCTGCTGCCCGGCCCCTGTGGACCCTGTGGCTGGGAGCCGCTGTTGGGCTGTGCTCTGGGGTCTACCTCCTTCACAGGGCTGGGCTCAGGCCCCTCCACGTCCGACTGCAGGAGGCACTTGGTGGAGTTGCACTCTGAGATGGAGGACATGGAGATGAGGTTGACAGGGCCTTGGGAGGCTGCCGACAAGGGTAAGGCTGCCTCCTCCTTGCGGGAGGAACGTACACCAGGGGGGCTGGTGCTGCGGCGGAAGCGTGTGGCGCGCTGGAACAGCCCCTCTTTCTTCTTTTTCTCCACGCTGGGCTGGGGCTCAGGGTCGTCTCCCGGTGGTGCCTTGAGCGTGTCACACAGGTCGAAGCCCAGCCCCACCGAGGCCAGCATCGAGGCACAGACGTAGAGCACAGTATCTGTCCGGCGGCGAGCTGAGGCCCTCTTCAGGCTGTTGGTGGGGGTGTGCTGGGGGGTGGTGCTGGTGGAGCTGGCTGAGGTGGTGCTGGGGTCCTCCAGGCTTTCCCCTGGGAAGCCTCCTGCCGTCCCCTCACCCCCCTGCTGCTGCTCATCCTTCCACAGAGGTAGATCGATGTACACCTGATTGGGGAACTTCAGTTGCTTTGGTTTGGTGTTGTCCGAGCCATCTGGTGAGCACATCTCATCTTTATTGGTCCCTGAACATGAAGGACGAGGACAGAGACAAATAGTCATTGATAAGCTTTTGACAGGAACTAAGAAATGGTCTTGTTGTGTTGTATCTGATTATATTAGAAGACAAATTTCCCTCACCTTGCTGCTCTGCAAACAACGCAGCCAACGGAACTGACTTCTGGGACTTCACCAGACTGGTGGACCAGGGGTTGTTTCCATCAGACAGTGGCCTCACTCTGCCAGGACAAGTCAGTTTCATCAAACAACCCATACAGACACCATGAAGATGACAAAATAAATACTGAATGGAGATGGAAAGAAACACAAGTCCTGTACCTTTCAGCACAGTTTCCCCGCTCCTTGGTCTGAACGGAGCTCGGTCCCCACGTTCGCCCCTTCTTCTTAATCCCCTTCTTGACATCATCAAACTCCTCCGGCTTGTAGATGGTGCTTCGTCCCCATGTTCTGTTGCTCTCGTCCAGAGTCACTGTGATGAAGGAGAGAACATCAGTCAACAACTGGCAGAGTACACCAATGCCCCAGTGACAAATCTCTGTGAGAGTCCAGGCCAACAGCAGATATATGTCTTCAAACACTTGAGTGGCTAAGCAATTAGAGGACTGGATTATTTGAGAAAACAACCTCCACCATCCACCGCAATAAGAAATATGAATATAATCCCTGCAGCTGAACACTGGTTAGGAAATCAAAAAGACCCAGTATATTGATGTCAATATTTCAAGAACAGGTTGGGTTGCAAATAAAAAACGCCTTCTGTGATCAGTTAGTGATAAACATTACAGGTTACAAACAACCTCTAATGCATCCCAACGTGTTCTTCATTTCAAAGCAAACCCATATTATTATTAGTAGTAGTAAAAACCCTGAAACACCCAGGGCTTTTCAGAGGATAAACCCATGTACATTTTCTGAAATCAGCGATGATGATAGTCCAAGTTGTCTTAGTAGCCAGAAGCACACAGGCAGCAGCTGGTAGTCCGTTGTTAGAACCCTAGTCGTTGAGAAACACGTTAGCCGGTGCACACACAGCAGACAGTGGCCACATCCCAACAATGCCACACAGTTGCTTGCCTTTCTTCCTAGACCCAGTAGAGGGCTGGCACTCGCTGGTGATATCCACATGCTGGTGATACACATACATACTGTCCCTTTGGATACTGTCAATGCGGGCACACACTAGAGGGAGAAAACATTCACGCAGAACCACATCAGAGTTTGGAGAGGGAAGCTTACCCAGTCATAACAGCTATGCCAAAATGAAGCACACATAAAAATACTTTATTTGATACTGTTATACTGTTTTGTTTTGCATTTGACCCAGGTCTGTCGTGTTCCTGTTTTAATGCAGTATGTGGATTGATTGTCTGAGGTGCACTTACACTGGATGGCCCGGAGGCGGGGTATGAGTGTGGGGCTGCTGGGGGGGCTGGAGCTGTTCAGACTCCTCCTCTTGTCCATGGAGGGTGACGCCTGCACTGTGATCTTGTGCTGGAAATCTAGAAAACAGAGACACAGGCCAGGTTGGTTGGTCACTTGTTTAGCTTTTACCATTTGTGTAATCTCTAGTGGACAGACTACCAACTGTCAAAAGACTGGGTTCCGGTGCTTCGGTCTTCCGTCACTGGTTATTTTGAGGTTATTTGGGTGAAGGAGGCGGGATTTCAAGCAATGATTTTAAGTGTAACTTTTTTGAAAATGTGTTGAGGAACTTTTTTTCTCAACTCAAAGATAACATTGACTTAAAGATAGACTATCACGACTAGACAGAAAGACAGTCAGAAACACCCACCTGACGGCAGGCTGATGCGGTTGCCGTCCTTGAGTTTGAGGCGGCTACGTTTGAACTTGCCCTTCCTCTTCTTGACGTTGGGCTTGTCCTTGTTGAGCTGGAAGATGAGGATGTTGAGTTCCCTCTCCAGCACGTTGATCTCCCGCTCTGCCAGCTGCTGCTCTCTCCTCTTCAGCAGCTCCTCGTGGGACTTCTGCTGCAGCGCCGCACGCGTCAGCTCCTCCTCCCGGGAACGCAGCTCCTACAGGAAGGAAGGAACACATGTAGGAGGGTCAGACGACAGACAACTCTGCATAATATAGTTTTTCCCCCCACATTTTGCATCCGGTGGGGTGCACACTCGCCCAAAGTAACAAAATAATAAATTCAGACCAATCGAAGCCAAAGAGGGGGGACAGCGATAGGCAGGGGTGCCCGCCTCTGCTATACAATAGTAGGGGAAACACTGGCATAATGATCCACAGAGACCGGTGCTAGGCAGTGCATTATTTCCTTATCCCTTCTGTCTATCATTTTTGCTAAAAATAACTCACAAATACCTTCCTTGTTTACAGATTTACATTTGCAAATAACTCAAAGCTCTCTCCAAACACCACCCAGCACAGCAGTGAGCAGTGCCCTGGAGCAGAGCCCTGAATGAAGGAGAGCTCTTTTAAGAGAGGCTGGCCAGCACTCACAGGTTGTAAATCCCAACTAGATTCATGGAGCTTTGCAGAAACCTTGTGGTGTGTGGGGAGGGGATGACTAAGCCAAAGATCACAAGCTAAAGGGGGCCCCTTAGTTGATGAGGCACATCTACAGAGTAGTAGAGAGGCCTTGGACTGCCTGGCTAAGAGGTTGCCATCGCTTGATTGTCAACTAGGTTGCAAATGAGTAGGGTTAACAAAATCAGTTGATCTACTGTGCAGGGCAGCATTTGGATTTCATGTTCTTGATTTTGTTTCCTATAAAAACAGAATAATCCTTCATGAATTACTTCTGCAAAGCAGCTTTACAAACCCACTGAAGCGAAAATGTGATTAATGTTGTGTAACAACAATGTTGCAACTTGTGAGGTAGAAAAAATATTATAATTTCATTGTTAAAAAGAACTGAAAAACAATAGCCCTATATAGTTGGACTCAAAACGTCACTTTGACGTTTTAGAAGAAAGGAGTATGCCAAAGAAATTAAGCAAACTGAACCTCAGGCCTAGGTTTAGACTTATGGTCCCGCAGAAATATAGATGGATAAGCGTTTTAGATCATAGGCAACCTTTAACAATGGAATGTAGAAACTCACAATCAGGAGGAACAATGTATGTGCTTCTGTTACTTTTTAGAGGTAATGAAATTAACTGGTGTCGTATGGGGAAATAACATGCTAGACAATCCCTGGGAGAGGTTTTGCATATTGCGCAATTTGCCAAGTTTGCTGCTTAACGATTCAGCTGAATTTACATGAAAGCGCATTCTCGATACAGCAATTACAATTCCCATTTGATATAAGAGGAGGGACTAAGAAGGGAAGCAGCTTATCGTATTAACAATTGGAAATACTTATAACCATCAACGCGAATAGCTTGTTTTGTTAAAGACACAATTAGCTCGCCTGCAGAAAGTAACCAATAAAAATCAAAGCATTCCCTTAACTACAGGTTTATTGCACCGCTGCCTTCCAAGGGCTTCTAACGTTATCCTTCTCAGTTTATACTGGAGGTTTACCTAGCTATACAACTTATCTACTTCATAAAACGACAAAGGATGAGTCTAAGTTATAAATCAGGACAAACGCACATTGCACAACGTCTCTCACTGTGTCCTGAGTGCTGACATAATAATAATAATAATAATAATAATGCCATTTAGCAGACGCTTTTATCCAAAGCGACTTACAGTCGTGCGTGCATACATTTTTGTGTATGGGTGGTCCCGGGGATCGAACCCACTACCTTGGCGTTACAAGCGCCGTGCTCTACCAGCTGAGCTACAGAGGACCAGAGGATGCGAATGGTGATAGGCACTATGTTAGGGAATACATCCCCCTACACTGATCAAATGAACGAAGGCATACGGGGAGGGATGTGACACTTGCTGTTATTACAGATGTAGGGTCTTAATTTGACATATATAGTCACAGCAAAATACTCATGTAGCAACAGGATTTGAATGTTTAATCCATAATGTTGCTACATGCAAAGTACAATACTGTTAATATAATAATGTGTTAGTGTGGGTTTTCAGTTAATTTATGTAAATCATGAAGCTCTTATGCATTTCCTGCGGTGCAGGAAAATTCTCAGCAACAAACGAGTGATCAAATTAAGATCCTACACCTGTACCTTTTCTTTTGTCCTGAGCTCGTCAAACATCTCCTGGATCTCCACCCTCCAGTCCTCCTGCATGGAGTGGAAGGAGTCCTGGGGCATAGTGGCCATCACCGCCTCCTCTATGGCTGTCAGCTGCTCCAGGATGGAGGCAAACGACGGCCGGATGTGGGGGTCCTGCTCCCAGCACTCTGAGATAAACAACAAGGTGTAACCAAGATTGAGATCAATGTTCTGGAACTAAATCAACACCAATATCTAGTTGTGTGATGGTTAAAAAAAAAAAAAAAAACGTATAGATGTTTTACTGTCACATACACTGTATAGGTGCAGTGAAATGTGTTGTTTTACAGGGTCAGCCATAGTAGTACTGCACCCCTGGAGCAAATGAGGGTTAACTGCCTTGCTCAAGGGCACATCTGCAGATTTTTCACCTTGTCGGCTTGGGTATTTGAACCAGCGACCAAATACACACACAAATGTCCTGGAATGACACTTTATTATCCTATGAATGTACTTCAGGCAACATGGGTTGAGGAACGGTAACAGCAGATGGATGGTCGGACTTGGTGACAGCACCTTCCATGAGCTTGGCGAAGGGTTCTGGGCAGGTGGATGGAATAGGGAGGGTTAACTTGTTGACAGCCACACCATAGGCCACAGCCAGCCCATCAATCCCACGGTAAGGCACCTCTCCTGTCAGCAACTCCCATAACAGGACCCCATAACTAGTAGAGAGAACACAGATACAGTGAGTACAATGTCCTAATAACACCCATGTTATTATAACACTATTATAACACTCAAATTCACATTGCCTAAACCTTTCTTGTAGTGCTTAGGTCTACTGTTTAGAGGAACTTGGTCTTGAATAATGGACTTGTTGAATACTAAATAATGGCAGTAAAATGTTGTTTACCAGTACAGTGCTAACAAAAATGATCCTGTTTAAATTAAGCACTAAGCCTACAGTCTTCATCTTTCATGAAATGAATGTTAGCTCCCTGTGCAGCAGATTGTAGTTACCAGTGGAGGGTGTTCAGGGATACTGTAGGCTATAATGCACATCATAGTAGTACAGAATGTACATAAAGTGGTTATCTGACAGAACAGTTTTGGTTTAAACAAAATAACAATGAGAGCACTTTTCAGAAATAGGTCGGGACAAATGTTTCTAAATGTCTGGAAATAAAAGGAGTATCAAGGTGCCACCTTTCCAGATCATAATTTCCTAAAAACCCTATTGATTCCAGTCTGACGTGGGGCCTTTGTTTGGAACAGGAAGAAGAAGGAGCGTGCTGTTCGTTTTACCTCCAGACATCGCTGCCTTTGGAGAAGAGGGAGGACTTGATGACTTCAGGGGCCATCCATGAGTACGTGCCAGCAGCACTCATCTCGGTGGTGTTGTGCCACTCTCTGGCCAGGCCAAAGTCTGTGATTTTCAAAGTCTTCCTTCCAATGTCATCGTTCTCAATTTTTTCAAGTAATAAAACTAGGCAAAAAGGAGAGGACAGAGGAGAGGGTTGGTTAGGTATTTGATGACACACAATTGGATATCTTTTAGGTGTATAAACATAAATAAAAAAAGCAGCTTTTTCATTATGATCAATGGGGAAGATGACAGCATTATAATAGATCTGTCCCCAGGTCTTAAACATTCTTTATACTGATACTTACAGAAGCTGTCTGTAAGGTAACACCAAACATACCACCCTTTAATTGAATGAATAGGCAAGAAACAGTATGAAGTGTTCTCCGAGGATTGCAGTTTTTGCTTTATTTAAAGACGATGTGAATATGAAGCACTTTTTGCGATTCAAAGAATAACAATATAAATATGCAGTGAAACCTGATTACTCCTCCTTTAATTTAGAAGACACTCTTCCTCATGGACATATACACAATATGGATATTACACACTGTACCCAAACTATAGGCCTAGCTAAAGAACGCAGGCCATTGTTTACTTTGGTAGCTGTGCCGCCCTTTACTTATTAAGAACCTATTAACATTGGCATTCACTCCAGGTTTGGACACCTGTCGATTAAAGAGAATGTGTAACAGACTCCAAGACTGGGGGTGGTAGCCTGAAAGTCAGATATCAGCTCATTCTGTCCTTGACTCCTCCATATCAACACCATAGCCAACTTGGCCAAGCTAACAAAAAGCCATTATCTAAAGACTAAACACATATTTCATTTTACAGGGGAGCCCTTTTAACTTTCCCATGCCCAGAGTGTTAATAATCATCTACTCCAGAATAGAGCCTACAGTAGATAAGGCCGGCCAGAAGAGACCTTGACTCTACTGCCAGCTCACAGTCCCTGACTTGCCAAATGGGAGGGTGACAACATAGGCTACATCTGGAGGAGGGTAATGTAACAAAACCACTGTGGAGCAGGACAGCAACAATATGATGGAGAGCTATGGTAGTGTAAGAAGATTATTTTTGACCTTATTTGTGTCTGTTATTTGTAGAAGATAAACATTATACTGTAACAGACATAGTGTCTACCTTCACTTAGATTTAAACAAATATGATCCTTAGAGTGGCACAATATTCAAGTAGGCTTTTAGGAAGAAACTAAGCCTATTCCTAAAGAGAATGTGACAATTGGCATTCCATTTCAAACAGGTTTTTCTGGCTTAATGAGAGCCTTTAAAATACAGCAGTTTCATCTCGTTTTCCATGATTCTATAAATTCTGTTTAGGCTAGTTACCCAACATAATACTCTATATTTTTTCAGAACAGGATACAGATTAGTGGTATATTTATTGATAACAGACTCCCTGATTACAGTATGAAAAATGTATGCACTCACTAAAAAAAACTGTAAGTCGCTCTGGATAAGAGCGTCTGCTAAATGACTAAAATGTAAATGTTAAAAAATTACATGATATACTAATGCTAACCCCACACTGAATGCTGGTCCAAACCTCTGAATACTAGTAGGGTTAACCTAGGCTGTATGTCAGTGAAACGCCCCTGGCACATTTCAGGCCTTTAAAGGAGTTACCTCAGATGTAGATGTGGGAACCTGAGCTCTGCCATAGTAATTAACATGATTCAGTAGCAGGGAGGGGAGTAAACCACAGCCTAAAGGACTAGACTATCTTTAAAAATAAATTTGTTAAGAGTCTTTCTAATAGAGACTAGACCTATAGTTTGTCTATTAGGCCATAGGCCTGGGTGGCGCTGATGAAAATGTCTTGCCTCCTGTTATTTTTCAGGACATTTCCCTTTGCTTAGTCTTGTGTTTCTACCACACTATATACACAAAGAGTTAGCCTTAAAGGTACCAGCTCAAGGTGATCATTTGTAGACAGAACACTGGGTTGAGTCAGTCAGGTTTTCTCCAGCTGTTGGGCTAGTCAACATGCCGGATGATAGGCAGTTCCTTAGTGGCCATAATAAAAAATACTCAAAGCATTTCCAGTTTTCCTTTCAGAAAAAACCTATAGTAAGCGAACTACTCATTATTGTGGTTAACTGCAGGGAAGAGACAAAAAAAGTTGCCTTGCAATCTATAGCCATGCTTAGCTTACTTAAGCCCTCCTCTGTAAGGGCCTATATATTTATGGTAACCATTTTATAGGTTGGGGTGTAAACCGGAGCGCTAGACACAACAATAGCCATGACATGGATACACAAGATAACACTGTGTGCACTCCAACAGGGCACTATTGTTACCTCCATTCTGGAGCGAGATTCTTGACATTCTTTAACCTTTGCATCTCTGTACCCGAAACTACAAAATTAAAGTGTGTTATGAGGGCTGGCAAGAGGCCAAGTTTCAGTGTGCTCTGCACTGCCTGCCAATGAACATTGCTTCCATCTACAGTACCTCTCTGCTCTCCAGCTCCAACCAGCAAGAAGGAATAACCTCTTGGGGGAAAAAAACAGGGGGGAAAACAACAGAGTTGCAGCTGTTGTGGAGATTAAATATAATGAAAATAAGCCTTTCAGACCCTGGAGTCTGGGCATTCTTGTGGCTGCTGTCACCTAGCAACTAGTGCTTGACCACTCCATTGTGCAAACTTATGTTAAGCTTTTGCCCCTCATTAGCGGCATTCCTCCTTCGACCGAGAGGTATTAAAAGATTAAGGGACACAAAGAAAAACAATTTCACTGACTTTTTGATATTCCCTTAAGATAATAATTGATCAAATCAGTGTGTAGTACTACACTAAGTAAATTGTGGGTTGATCAGTTCTAAAGGTAGTTGGGTTGTGAAAGTTTGTGCACTGCATTTTCCCTCATCTTACAATGCATGCTCAAGACAAACCTTCACACCAATATCCCACAGATGAATTACCCTCTGGGCTCCCTTATTTGTGGCTGGTTTAAACAACAGAAAGTGTATAGTTCCCGGTGGGGGTGTCGGTGGGTGAATTCAGTGAGCCCCCTAAAACAAACACATTTTCCCCAATTAAATTCAGCAAGCTACCAGTGTTGTCTGTCACAATAATGTGGAAAGATAAACACACTAACTTGTGTTAGCAGTGCAGTGCTGCTTGGGGGTGGGGTGTGAGCAAGTGTCTATTGTCCATTTAGCATGTGCTACCCGAATAGCTGTTCAATAAAAGAGGTTCGGTTTGCCCACACCCGCACATCTGACAGTACAATGTAGACACGTGTATGATTCCCTGTCGAAAACAAAAAATACAGCAAAATGGATTGCCGAACAAGGTTCACCTTCCGAGAAATCAGAGCCTGATTAGACAAGCCACTATCGGTATACCACAGATCAGACTGTGACAGAATCATGTTTCACAGAACACAGCGGTGATGTCTCACACTGACGTACATGGCCACAGTCAGTCAACTTAAACATTTTCATGCATTATTTAGGAGGGAGGACTCAGAGGCCTCAAAAGCACCAAGGTTTGAGTCTAAATCTTCTCACCAACTGAAAAACAGGCCTAAGACCTAACTGTAGCAAGGGTCAGTTCTAGAATCTTTATGTTTTCTAGTGGCTCAGTGTGGGTTGGTTCTTGCAACACTGGGATTGTGGGTTTGATTTCCACATGGGCCATATAAGCATAATATGAGAGGTTTAGGAATATGACCATATTGTTATTACAGTTGTGAGCTCCAACATGGTAACAGCACTCATGTGATTTAGGAGCACATACACTGATGACATGGTTTGAAGTTGAGTGTTTATAAATCAGGGGCTTTATTTGAGACAACATTTCAGGGGGGATGGGGTTAGGGACCCCAGCTGAGCAAACGTAGACCTTACTTCACATCCTCTCGAGGGTCCCCCCCTGCATACAAAGATCCTTCTTTAGGGCCCTGCATGGTTCTCACATGCCCTGAAGAGGATCTGGGTTTCTGAGGATCAGTCACATGCCTAACAGACCGACAAGCAGATGGAGGACAGCTCTCAGCTGCTTGTACAGGCCTCTGGAGTCCATAGGGGTGACCGGAAAGGAGTTGGGAGAGGGAAAGTTGCCTGTGGACTGTGGAAATGAATGGAATATGGAGATGGTGCCATTTCATAGCAGCAATGATTCTGCACTTCCCAAAGGCATACAGACGTATTTGGGTCAGAATGTAAAACATTACTGCTTTGGCCAACTTAAATTAAATCTGTAATATGTCACTTTTTGGGTGACCCGACCAAATTAGCATAGTTATAGATCTGTCATTCGCATTGAAAGCAAGTCTAAGAAGTGGTAGATCTGTTCTATGTGCACTATTTCTATGCTTCCCGTGTTTAACCTCTTAAGGATCGGACCCTTTTTTTCAATTTTTGCCTAAAATGATATACCCAAATCTAACTGCATGTAGCTCAGGACCTGAAGCAAGGATATTTTTTATTTTATTTATTTATTTCACCTTTATTTAACCAGGTAAGCCAGTTGAGAACAAGTTCTCATTTACAACTGCGACCTGGCCAAGATAAAGCAAAGCAGTGCGATAAAAACAACAACACAGAGTTACATATGGGGTAAAAAAACATAAAGTCAAAAAATACAACAGAAAATATATATACAGTGTGTGCAAATGTAGCAAGTTATGGAGGTAAGGCAATAAATAGGCTATAGTGCAAAATAATTACAATTAGTATTAACACTGGAATGGTAGATGTGCAAGAGATTATGTGCAAATAGAGATACTGGGGTGCAAAAGAGCAAAATAAATAACAATATAGGGATGAGGTAGTTGGGTGGGCTAATTTCAGATGGGCTGTGTACAGGTGCAGTGATCGGTAAGGTGCTCTGACAACTGATGCTTAAAGTTAGTGAGGGAGATAAGAGTCTCCAGCTTCAGAGATTTTTGCAATTCGTTCCAGTCATTGGCAGCAGAGAACTGGAAGGAATGGTGGCCAAAGGAGGTGTTGGCTTTGGGAATGACCAGTGAGATATACCTGCTGGAGCGCAGACTACGGGTGGGTGCTGCTATGGTGACCAATGAGCTAAAATAAGGCGGGGATTTGCCTAGCAGTGATTTATAGATTATATGCATATTCTTGATACCATTTGAAAGGAAACACTTTGAAATTTGTGGAAATGTGAAATGAATGTAGGAGAATATAACACATTAGATCTGATAAAAGATAATACAAACAAAAAATAATTTGTTTTCTTTTTATGTATTTTTTTTTATCATCTTTGAAATGTAAGAGAAAGGCCACAATATAATATTGCAGTTTAGGCGCAATTTAGATTTTGCCCACTAGATGGCAGCAGTGTGTGTGCAAAGTTTCAGATTGATCCAGTGAAGCATTGCAATACTGGACTATTTTGTATCAAGTCCGCCCAAATGTGCCGAATTGGTCAATTGATAAATTTTCAAGTACATAACTATAGAGAACATACAAAAATGATATGGTAATACAAAATGTAAGTTTACACACTCCAGGAATGTCATACATGATGGATCATTAGCTTATACACTAACTTTCACACATCTAGATGGCCGGGCGGGGTGGGTGTGGAGCCAGAGACAGTAGGGGTTCAAACTGTAGAACCCAGTTCCTACATTTGAATACAAAAATGGATTTGATCAACCAAAACTATGCTACATTTTATCTCTGGGACCCTTAGTATGACAAATCAGAGTAAGATTACTGAATATAAGTACATTATTTACCTTCAGAGGTGAATGTATCAAACCAGTTATCGTGATACGTTTTTGTTGTTGTTGTGCACTCTCCTCAAACAATAGCAAGGTATTTATTCACTGTAATATCTACTGTAAATTGGACAGTGCCGTTAGATTAACAAGAATGTAAGCTTTCTGCCCATATAAGACATGTCTATGTCCTGGAAAATTTGCTGTTACTTACAACAGTCATGCTAATCACATTAGCGCATGTTAGCTCAACCGTCCCGTATACGGGACACTGATCCCGTAGAGGTTAAGTTTCGTATTTGCGTCTTTTACTTTCGGTTTTGTACACCAGCTTCACAGCTGAAAATACAATAGTTTATGTTATTGAAAAGATATTGCACAGCAGTTTAGAAGGTACAATGATTCTCTACACTTGCTTTGTCACAAACTGAAATTAGGCGAACTATAGGAATTTTAGCAACCATGAAATGGCGGAGTGATTTCTGCATATTGCACCTTTAACTTCATGTATTGTCACAAGAGTTCCCTTTCAATTATCTGTCACACAATATGGTACAGATACAGTGAGCTCCAAAAGTATTGGGCCAGTGACAAATGTTTTGTTGTTTTGGCTCTGTACTGAAATTATACAATGACTATGAGGTTAACGTGCAGATTGTCAGCTTTAATTTTAGGGTGTTTTCATCCATATCGGGTGAACACTTCTACATTAATGTGGATGCTACCATGATTACGGATAGTCCTGAATGAATCGTGAATAATAATATATTATATCCCCAAGACACGCTAATGTCTCATCATTACAATAACAGGGGAGGTTAGCATTTTTTGGGGGGGGTATGATATTTGTGCATCTGTAACTTTCTCGCTCATCATTATTCACGATTCATTCAGGACTATCCGTAATAAAGGTAGCATCCACATTAATGTAGTGTTTAAAAACATTATATTCTTATTTACAATAAAAATGACTACAAAATGACCATTCATTTCTATTGGGGACAAAATAATCTGAAACAACCAAAAAGTTTGTAGAGTCACAAGCTTGATGTAATCATTGCTTGCTAGGAATATGGGACCAAATACTAAACTTTTGACTACTTTAATACACATAAGTGAATTTGTCCTCTAAAATGGAGGGACTATGTACAAAAAGTGCTATAATTTATAAACAGTTCACCCAATATGGATGAAAATACCCTCAAAATAAAGCTGACAGTCTTCATTTCAAATCTAAAGTGCTGGAGTACAGAGGCAAAACAACAAAACATGTTTTGCTGTCCCAATACTTTTGGAGCTCACTGTATGTCAACAATACCTAGGTCTATACAATGTATAGATATAGGAAGTAGTATGACAGTAGTTCTCTTTCAACATGCCACTGGGGCCAGGTGACCAATTGATTATAAGTGAATGAATATGATCATCATAATCCTGTTCTAGCATATCATTAATGTGGGGTTAGCATAACAGGGTTTCAGAGAGTTTGTGTGATAGTTTGAACAGGGAAAGTCATGGCGGAGAAGACCTTGCTCTGGGTTCAACAAATAATTCCTTCAAACACCAACCCTCAACTCTCAGTTGATAGTGGTAGGCCTATCTACAACATGCATGCAATGTCACCTGAAGTTTAAGTAGAGCAGCTGAGTTTACACTACAATAGCATTCTAGGCTTAGATATGGCATCTTTCCTAATAAGAAAATGTGCAGAACCAAACATTACTTGGTGCTAGGATATATATTGTTTGTCAGTTGTATGGTGATAGTAAAAGTGCATTCATGAGCTTTAGGTTAATGTTTTAGTTGGTAGAGGAGATTGTGGACCATTCCTGTGGCCATGCTCAGATTTTCATCTGTTCTGAAAAGTGATTGACGGTTATTTTGAGCAGATGGTAATATATGTTGCTTACTGTTGCAGGATTTCAGGTCGCGGTGAATAATGGGCACAACAGCCTCCTCATGTAGGTAGTGCATGCCCCTGGCGATTTGAACAGCCCAGTTGACAAGAATGTGTGGGGGTATCCTCCGACCAGTCAAAGCCCTGTTAAGAGTCCCTCCGCGAGCATATTCCATCACCAAGCACAGGTTCGGCTCCTCAAGACAGACACCTTCAAGTTTTATTATATTGGGATGTTGTAGCATGGAGAAGAGCTTGGCCTCTTGTTTAACACCGTCCGAAGTTGCAGTAATGTCTTCGTCTGGATCCTGTCGGGCTGCCTTTACAGCGACCTCTTGGTCCTTCCATGCCCCTCGATAAACTTTACCGAATCCCCCGACACCGATTATTTCCTCTAAAACGAGTTCACTAAAATCTATTTGCACTGGAGTACTCGGACGCTCCCGCACCCCTACCGTGCTACCGTCGGGAAGTCTGTAAATTGCAGGTTGACACGTAACATAATTTGCAGGGAAAATCCCGACTCGGTGGTTAATTTTACCCGTCCACCATCCTTCATCTCCCGAGATCGCAGCATCCTTTGAGAGGACCTCAACCACGTCCCCCCGCCGCAGACTAAGTTCATCTTCTCCAGTACTTCCATAGTCAAACACAGCCGTCCACAGCGATCGGGACAGGGGAGCAGAATGAGCCCAAGCTCTTGCGGTGGGGGAATCTGTCCAGGCATGCTCTCCAGTGTCTTTCGGTCGCCCCTCACCGTTTGGGAAACCGGCCTTGGAAACATCCATTTCTCGGTGTCTGTAGCCGCACCATAGAGTGCAAAGCTGTTGCAAAATCAAACTTTCAAAGGACCTCTAAACTCATCGGAAGAGTGCAAAGCTGTTGCAAAATCAAACTTTCAAAAGGACCTCTAAACTCATCGGAATGTGAATCGTTCAGAACGATATCACAAATGGGCAAGACGGTCCCAACATGGTATTCCAAAGTCCTGGTAAGACACGTTTGCTACTTTCCTCTCCAGGAAAAGTTTATTTGTGGACCAACTTCTGAAACGTAACTATCCAATAAACTAGCTAGTACCTAGTTAGAGTGCTAAGATTAGCTAGCTAGCCAGCTATAAAGTTACGCTAGTTTGAAGGAACAAATTATATTTATGTAGCTAGCTACTTATCAGAGTGTACATGGAAGTTGACCCAGTCCCACTACGGACAGTGAAAAATAAGCCCCAATTACAGCTAGCTAGCTTAGTAGCTACAAAAAGTCCATACCTGCAGTAGCTGTGCTAACGTTAGCTCCTGAATTATCTCAGTCAGGCTATGAAGTTTCTCAAGTGCCAAAAGAGTAACGTTACCTGCACATTCAGTCGAAACAAACGTGGGTTAAACAGCAGAAACATACGCCAACAACAGTATTAGCTATATCGTTGTTGGTAGCCGAACTACGTTTTCATCTAACTTTTAGCTGGCAAGTTTAGCTAACGTTAGTTTAATCGCTCTCCAAAACCTTTAGCTAGCTAGCCCATTCGTTACGCTAGCTAAGGTTAGCTTAGGTCGTCAGCCCATTGACTGCACTGACACTTAAAAAAAGTTTGAGTATAAATGCAGCTAATGTCTTGTCAGTATGAATCCTCCTGTAAACAACAATGTGAAGTTTTGTTGCGTTTAAATGATTCGCTAGGATCCGAAAGATAACCAAACGTTCCATCAACTTTCCTCAAAACAATCCGTACGGCCCCGACATCGCTCCTACTATACACACTAGGCTGCCTGAGTAGCGGGCTGGTCCTGCTGGGAAGTTTGCGAGCTCGCTCGAGCTGTGCTCTTCTACACGAAGATTGGTGGATTTACCCTCACGTGACATGCATGTCTCTACAGAAAAACAAGAGGAGGAGCAGTGGGGAGGAGCCTCCGTATGCAGAAGAGTGCGCGCGGTGATGGCATGTTATGCCATATTATTGATGATAGCAGTAATAATGAATTACATTGCTGCCATGTGTAAACCCATTATCTCATAAGCACCAACACGACAATCACAACTTCAACCAAACATACATAACTGTTTATTAATTCTTCATAAACTAGCCTACATTCACTTTGCCTATAATTTAGGCATATAATTAACTGTACATACTGTCTAGGCTGTTCTGGCAGAATTGGGGTGAGCTGTTGTAACTTCTCAAGGATTATGTTACTGTTCTGTGTTGGACTGTGATATGCATTTCATAGACTTCTGTTATCACTGCACCCTAACACTAGGCCATTGTGTTCTGGAACTGTTGCTTGTATTAAAGGACTGTTGTGTAAACAATATGATTGTATTATCACCTCCCACTTTATAAGTGACATGTAACAATTTACTCTTCAAGCTCTTTCCCTGACTGCGATCAGAGGGTGATCTACCTTGCAGCTGCTCATATGTATTAAAGATATCCTGCAAGTAGGAATAGGATAGCCTACAACTAGATTATAGTTATAATATATATATTTACGTCATTTAGCAGACACTCTTATCCAGAGCGGCTTACAGTTAGTGAGTGCATACATTTTTCATACTGGCCCCCCGTGGGAATCGAACCCACAACCCTAGCGTTGCAAGCGCCATGCTCTACCAACTGAGCTACAGGAGGCCTATCAGTTTGCACACATGAGAGGGTTAATGAGGTTGGTAAAAGTAAGAATGATGAATGAAAGTAATTACATACATTTGACTGTAATTGTTTGGTTGGTATTAGGATGGGTTGAGTATAGTGAGGAAGTGATATACCAGTGGTCGGGTAGAATTGTGTCGGTTGATAGACAAAGTTGGATAAAGAGAGATGAAGTGATAAATGTGTGAATAATGGGTTACTAGAGATTTGATTAGGTTGCAATAAAAAAAACTGAGAAAACAATACAAATGTAAGTGATTTGGAGTAATAATACGGTACTAAGAAAACAATTAGAAATCATGGGTGGTAAACCCTCTAAATGTACCGATAAACCGGCCCCTCCCTCAGCTCCCGCTACACAGCCTCAACCCCCACCACCAGTGGTTTTGTATCATCCACTGAAAACAGAAGCCCTAACAGCAGTAGTGTTGCACCGCTACCCTACTCGAGTAGATTGGACCAAAATTACATCCTGTGTTATGGCATTTCGTTACACCCGCAATAACATCTGCTAAACATGTGTATGTGACAAATACAATTTGATTTGATTTGATTGTGAAGATGCCCATGGTTTCTCGAGCAGAATGAGATACATTTTTTTTCAAGCACTCTGGAATGGCGTCTGATGCAGAGGGGGTTAACAGGCCCCCTGGTCTCAGCATTATGTGTGTAGGTTAGCTAAGAAGGTCTCTGAGATACTCAACCAAATTACTCCAGGTTGGCAGGCTAAAACCCGTCCTGGAAGTTACTATCCTAGCTCAGCATTGCATGGAAACTATTAAACATAATTCCACCAAAACTGACCATCGCTTACAGGCAGCTCAGCTACAGTTTTATATGACAGGAGCTTTTCGACCTGCAGGCCGCAGTCGCGACAGGGGACGGGGTCGTGGGCGCGGGCGTGGCAGGGGTTGGAACAACGGGGCAGCTAGGGGGATAGGGATGGAGATGAAGGCTGCTTCTATTGTCTCGATCCCAACCACTGAAGAAGTGAATGCCCAAAAATACTAGAAATGTGGGAAAGGAAAAACCAGCCACAATAGGGACGTCCCTCAGGGGAAATAACATCCTTGATACAGTAATGCCCACAGGTAAAGGTAGACCAATCTGGCCCAAACATTATGGTAAAAATACAAGGAAAATAAATTCCTATGTTGGTAGATATGGGTGCTACTACATCCACTTTTAGTAAAGAAACTGGACTTGACTTACCCCTAACCAATAAAACTATAACCGCTTATGGGATTTCCTCCACCCCGGTAGTACATTTTGAAAAAGAACCCATGCCCTGTTCTATAGGACTAGTAAACATTGAACAGGATTTCCTATATTCAACCACTCAACCATTTAATTTACTGGGAAGAGACTTGCTGACAACACTAAATGCTACGATTTATAGTACTCCCGATGGAGTTTTCGTTGATATCCCTAACAATGAAATTCTAAACCAATTCGTGAGTAGGGAAATTGAACCACTCCCAGAGACGGAGTGGGAAACTGGCTCTGTCTCTCAGTCTATTCTGTCTCAAGTTCCAGACTCATTATGGACAGAGCACTCCAATGTTAGTGGACTGATAGGCAGTGCTAGCCCAGTTATAATAAATGTTGATCTTAGAAAGAAACTCTAGTCTCGAGAGCTATCTTTAAAAGGAAGCTCCCTCCAAAGTTTATCTCTCCCCTCCTTCTGAATTGGCTGATGTATTTTATAATTTCGGCACATTACATATTAATCTCAAAATAATAGACATTTCATGAGTGTGAAATAGAAAGTGAATATCCAACGGAAATTGGATATTCACTAAAATGCTAACAATGCTTTCCAATAAGGAGAACGTAAAAGTGGACAATGGCATCCCGGTGAACAGAAGTTATCATGTTTGTTTTTGGGGGTTTTAAACCTTTTTGTTTGTAGCTCTAGGTACAATAGGGGTGAGAGCAGATCATTGTTTGAGAGTGATCCGTGTGTATTAGCATAAGTGATTGAGAGAGCTTTCCTTTTGGAAAGAGTAAAGGGTCCTAGTTGAAGGGAACAGATATGGAGACTAGTGAAAGTAACAAAGACAGTGATAAAGAAAGTAAAATTGAAAGATTCATGGTAATCATGATCTATCAGTTGATGTCAAATTTAATGAGTGTTGACAGTATGGTGAATGGTAATACTGTATGTTATTAGTGGCTTTCAGATAGCACCCTAATAATGCAATAGCTTAGTAATTTGGTTTTATTATGCGCCTAAGCGAACAGAGGGTTTGAGCTTGGGACTGATATTAAAGTAGAGGCCGCCATTTGGTGTTTGGGTTCAAGATAAGCTTCCTGTCGACCCATAGATAAGCCACCAGTGAAAGTGAGTGGGACTCACTGAATTCAGGCTGTAAGGGACACAGTGGGAACATTTGGAACAGAGGTATGAATAATTGAATAAGATACGTTTTTTGACTATTTCCAATTATTATTTATAAATTTGATAGAGGTTGAATAACACCAGTGATTTAAGTAAGAAGGTAATGTCATCTAAAAACAATAATCTGTTGCAATTACGTGGAACACTGTCCAAAATTGAAGTGAGTAGATCCAAATATATTTAGTACAAGGGCTGTGGAAAAACAAGAAAGAGCACCAACTTTTTGAAGGCCCTAACAGATTTGTTAAACAACAGGTTTAATATTTTGACTAGTTGATGTCCAAGGGACAGAAAGTACAGAACACAAGCCATACGTCAAAGCAGCAGGCTGACTTCGGTCATCAGTTGAACAGTGTTTCCTCCGACATATTGGTGCGGCTGGCTTCCAGGTTAAGTGGGCAGGTGTTAAGGAGTGCGGTTTCACAGGACGCATGACTCGACCTTCGCCTCTCCTGAGCCTGTTGGGGAGTTGCAGCGATGAGTCAAGATCGTAATTGGATATTATGAAATTGGGGAGAAAAAGTGGGGTAAAATAATAATAAAAAAATCAAATAAAAGAAATGCTTCCTGAGGCATGTGCCTTGGGTTATATGATATTGTTCCACGATTCAGTGTACCACAAAGTTATGATAAAGATAGGGGGACACATTTCAACTCAAAGATAGCTACATTTGCATGTTGTCACGGATCTCCCCGGTACTGCTGCTCATTCCGTTCACCAGTTCCGGCTTTCTAGGCGTCACTGACATGGATCATTACCACCAACCCCGGACTGTCTTGTCTCATTACGCACACCTGGTTCCCGTTCCCCCTGATTAGTATGTGTATATAAATTATGTGCCCTCTGTTCCCCATTGTCCTTGTCGATTATTGTCCCATGTCCGTTGGTCTCGTGAGTACCGTGTATTGTGCTCTTGTTGTTTACGGGTCTCGTCCTGTGTATTGTGTAGAGGTTACACCTCGCTCTTTGTTTGGGTTACATCCCTTTGGTATATATACGTGTTTGTGTTGGGTGGAGTAAATAAAACCCCATATACGTATTCCTGCGCCTGTCTTCTAATCATTATACAACGTGACATGTGTACCGTTTCACCTGTAAAGTTCTGGACTTGTAGAACGCTACAATGGTGTTCTGAAAAATAAACTGGCAAAAATATGTGCTCAAACAGGGCTTACCTGGGTGGATGCGCTACCCATAGCCTTGTTTTCAATGTCCACATGAGGTACTGATGGCCTGTCCCATGAGGACCCCCGCGTCACCACCAGCTGCAGTCCCAGATCTGCATCTGTTGAATGATACTATGATGAAGTAATGTATAGCTCTGACTAACTGTATTCGAGCTGTTCATTTACAGGTCTCTGCTGCCCGAACTCCCCCAGACGACCGTCCCACTGTAAGCAAGTAGCAGAGCCGGAAGAATAAGATATTCCTGTTACTCCCACAACCCAGTAGGGGCACTTTGCTTACCCTGGGACTCGCAGCTATTGTGGCTGTGGGCATCCTCTGGGTGGTAGCAGACTTCGAGCCAGAGGCGGGTGAACGTGCTAGTAACCTCTCCCCGACCTCTCCGCTCCAATGAGGCCCGGCTTCCACAGGGGGAGATGTAGATGACCCCGCTGACCTGAACCTGGTCTCTGATGTCCCCGCCGACCTAAACCTGGACTCTGATGACCCCGCTGACCTAAACCTGGACTCTGATGACCCCGCTGACCTGAAGAGAAGAAAAAGAGGACATTAACATTTTGGGGTTTTCTCCGGGTCAAACACTTTCTTACAAGTAGCTATGTGTCTGTACTACAGAATGTATCAGATTGTTGGGTTTGTGGACTGTTACCAGACAGTGCTGGGACTATGCCATTGCTAGCAATACAAATCAAATCAAATTTGATTTGTCACATGCGCCGAATACAACAGGTGTAGACCTTACCGTGAAATGCTTACTTACAAGCCCTTAACCAACAATGCAGTTCAAGAAATAGAGTTGAGAAAATATTTACTAAATAAACGAAAGTCAAAGTAATAACAAAAAGTAACACAATAAAATAACAATAACGAGGCTATATACAGGGGGTACCGGTACCGAGTCAATGTGCGGGGGTTCATGTAGGTAGGGGTAAAGTGACTATGCATAGATAATAAACAGCGAGTAGCAGCAGTGTAAAAATAAAAGGAGGGGGGGGCTCAATGTAAATAGCCATTTGATTAATTGTTCAGCAGTCTTATGGCTTGGGGGTAGAAGCTGTTAAGGAGCCTTTTGGACCTAGACTTGGCGCTCCAGTACCGCTATACCATTCCACCCTAACATGTCATTGGGAATACATTATAGACTCAAAAATACCAGGTACTACTGCACGCATGTGTGTGGGTGGGTGGAAAGTCTACTATTATCTGCCTACAAACTGGTCAGGATCATGCTATGCTGCCTATGTTGTTCCTGCTGTGCGTGCTATCCCAGTACCCCCAAATCACTCTTTCTCCCATTTCTATAGGAGGACCATTGTACCTGGCACTGTAAAAAGTTTTTTCTCTGCATTAATTCCCAATTATGGCATGACAACTGTGCTTGATTCCATTAGAGAACTAGCCAATGAGGTAGAAATAATAGGTAACGCTACTGCTATGGAATAATGAACTGCTGAATCAAATCAAATCAAATCAAATCAAATTGTATTGGTCACATGCGCCGAATACAACAGGTACAGCCCTTAACCAACAGTGCATTTATTTTAAACAAAAAAAGTAAGAATAAAACAACAACAAAAAAAGTGTTGAGAAAAAAAAGAGCAGAAGTAAAATAAAGTGACAGTAGGGAGGCTATATATACAGGGGGGTACCATGCAGAGTCAATGTGCGGGGGCACCGACTAGTTGAGGTAGTTGAGGTAATATGTACATGTGGGTAGAGTTAAAGTGACTATGCATAAATACTTAACAGAGTAGCAGCAGCGTAAAAAGGATGGGGTGGGGGGGCAGTGCAAATAGTCCGGGTAGCCATGATTAGCTGTTCAGGAGTCTTATGGCTTGGGGGTAGAAGCTGTTGAGAAGTCTTTTGACCTAGACTTGGCACTCCGGTACCGCTTGCCGTCGCGGTAGCAGAGAGAACAGTCTATGACTAGGGTGGCTGGAGTCTTTGACAATTTTGAGGGCCTTCCTCTGACACCGCCTGGTATAGAGGTCCTGGATGGCAGGAAGCTTTGCCCCAGTGATGTACTGGGCCGTACGCACTACCCTCTGTAGTGCCTTGCGGTCGGAGGCCAAGCAGTTGCCATACCAGGCGGTGATGCAACCAGTCAGGATGCTCTCGATGGTGCAGCTGTAGAATTTTTTTGAGGATCTGAGGACCCATGCCAAATCTTTTTAGTCTCCTGAGGGGGAATAGGCTTTGTCGTGCCCTCTTCACGACTGTCTTGGTGTGTTTGGAACATGATAGTTCGTTGGTGATGTGGACACCAAGGAACTTGAAGCTCTCAACCTGTTCCACTACAGCCCCGTCGATGAGAATGGGGGCGTGCTCAGTCCTCTTTTTTTTCCCTGTAGTCCACAATCATCTCCTTTGTCTTGGTCACGTTGAGGGAGAGGTTGTTGTCCTGGCACCACACGGCCAGATCTCTGACCTCCTCCCCTATAGGCTGTCTCATCGTTGTCGGGTGATCAGGCCTACCACTGTTGTGTCGTCGGCAAACTTAATGATGGTGTTGGAGTCGTGCCTGGCCATGCAGTCATGGGTGAACAGAGAGTACAGGAGGGGGACTGAGCACGCACCCCCTGAGGGGCCCCCCGTGTTGAGGATCAGTGTGGCAGATGTGTTGTTACCTACCCTTACCACCTGGGGGCGGCCCGTCAGGAAGTCCAGGATCCAGTTGCAGAGGGAGGTGTTTAGTCCCAGGATCCTTAGCTTAGTGATGAGCTTAGAGGGCACTATGGTGTTGAATGCTGAGCTGTAGTCAATGAATAGCATTCTCACGTAGGTGTTCCTCTTGTCCAGGTGGGAAAGGGCAGTGTGGAGTGCGATAGAGATTGCATCATCTGTGGATCTGTTGGGGCGGTATGCAAATTGGAGTGGGTCTAGGGTTTCTGGGATAATGCTGTTGATGTGAGCCATGACCAGCCTTTCAAAGCACTTCATGGCTACAGACGTCAGTGCTACGGGTCGGTAGTCATTTAGGCAGGTTATCTTAGAGTCCTTGGGCACGGGGACTATGGTGGTCTGCTTGAAACATGTTGGTATTACAGACTCAGTCAGGGACATGTTGAAAATGTCAGTGAAGACACTTGCCAGTTGGTCAGCACATGCTCGGAGTACACGTCCTGGTAATCCGTCTGGCCCTGCGGCCTTGTGAATGTTGACCTGCTTAAAAGTCTTACTCACATCGGCTACGGAGAGCGTGATCACATAGTCATCCGGAACAGCTGGTGCTCTCATGCATGCTTCAGTGTTGCTTGCCTCGAAGCGAGCATAGAAGTGGTTTAGCTCGTCTGGTAGGCTTGTGTCACTGGGCAGCTCGCGGCTGTGCTTCCCTTGGTAGTCTGTAATAGTTTTCAAGCCCTGCCACATCCGACGAGCGTCAGTACCTGGCACTGCAAAAAGTTTTTTCTCTGCATTAATTCCCAATTTTGGCATGACAACTGTGCTTGATTCCATTAGAGAACTAGCCAATGAGGTAGAAATAATAGGTAACGCTACTGCTATGGAAGAATGAACTGCTGAACCTGTGGCTATGCGTACTATGGTCTTACAGAGTAGATTGGCTTTGGACATTCTCCTAGCATCTCAGGGAGTTACCTGTGCGGTGGTGGGTCAAGAATGTTCTGTCTGTTCTCATGCCTGATGACCTCGGTGAGGAGATTGTGTGAAACAGCAGTATCTCCTCCCTACCAGATGGTTATGACCACCGAAGCTAACTTAAATGACCTGACGGATCTGGCCACTCTTTCACCCTTCATTGGGAATCCAGATTGCCCTATTGGAAATGACCCTGATCCCTATGAACCTCCCTTTTCCCCAGATTATTATTATAAAGTTAGCTTTCAGGAGTTCCATTCAGACCACCCCTTTCTGTGTAAAATGCCAATTTCCCAGAAACCAGAAGGTTTTAAGTTCTGTCTGACAACAGCTCAGATATATCATGTATGGTGATGCATATGGTTTCCATAGCATCAAAGGGGGAATTGTTGTGGCAGAATTGGGGTGAGCTGTTGTAACTTCTTAAGGGTTGCTTGTATAAAATAACTGTTGTGTAAAAAATATGATTGTAATTTCACCTCCCACTATATAAGTGACATGTAACCATTTACTCTTCGAGCGCTTTCCCTGACTGCGATCAGAGGGGGATCTACCTTGCAGCTGCTCATATGTACAGTGCTATGAAAAAGTATTTGCCCCCTTTCTAATTTTCTCTACTTTTGCATATTTGTGATACTGAATGTTATCAGATCTTCAACCAAAACCTAATATTAGATAAAGGGAACATAAGTGAACAAATAACACAACAATTACATATTTATTTCATTTATTTCATAAACCAAGTTATGCAACACCCAATTCCCCTGTGTGAAAAAGTAATTGCCCCCTTACACTCAATAACTGGTTGTGCCACCTTTAGCTGCAATGACTCCAACCAAATGCTTCCTGTAGTTGTTAATCAGTCTCTCACGTCGCTGTGGAGGAATTTTGGCCCACTCTTCCATGCAGAACTGCTTTAACTCAGTGACGTGTGGGTTTTCAAGCATGAACTGCTCGTTTCAAGTCCTGCCACAACATCTCAATTGGGATTATGTCTGGACTTTGACTAGGCCATTCCAAAACTTCCAATTTGTTGCTTTTTAGCCATTTTCCTGTAGACTTGATTGTGTGTTTTGGATCATTGTCTTGCTGCATGACCCAGCTGCGCTTCAGCTTCAGCTCACAGACGGATGGTCTGACATTCTCCTGTAGAATTCTCTGATACAGAGCAAAATTCATGGTTCCTTCTATTAAGGCAAGTCGTCCAGGTCCTGAGAAAAACGAAAACCCAACACTACATTCCACAGTAAGAACATCATACCAAAGGTCAAGCATGGTGGTGGTGGTGTGATGGTTTGGGGATGCTTTGCTGCCTCAGGACCTGGACGACTTGCCTTAATAGAAGGAACCATGAATTCTGCTCTGTATCAGAGAATTCTACAGGAGAATGTCAGACCATCCGTCTGTGAGCTGAAGCTGAAGCGCAGCTGGGTCATGCAGCAAGACAATAGTAGGTGCCAGGCGCACCGGTTTGAGTGTGTAGAGAACTGCAATGCTGCTGTGTTTTTCACGCTCAACAGTTTCCTGTGTGTGTCAAGAATGGTCCACCACCCAAAGGACATCCAGCCAACTTGACACAACTATAGGAAGCATTGGAGTCAACATGGGCCAGCATCCCTGTGGAACGCTTTGGACACCTTGTAGAGTCCATGCCCAAATGAATTGAGGCTGTTCTGAGGGCAGAAGGGGGTGCAACTCAATATTAGGAAGGTGTTCCTAATGTTTGTACACTCAGTGTATATGTTATTGACATTATGTAGGCCTAAGCCTATAATTCGTCTTATTATAAGAACTCCTGGGTTTATTTTGATTTGCATCACTGCAAGGCTACTGTCATTGTCATGTTCGATGGGGACATTGCATGATTCGTGGCCTATCTAGGCTTTATATTCAATCATCAAGATTATACTTTTTTCTTTCAATAATATTTGTTTAAATATATAATGTCCATCCCTAAGAATATAAATACATTTTATTTTGATTTAGAGTCAATTATAAATGTGAAACGATGTCAATAACCATAAGGTCGATTCAATTCAGGATCCGCTCATAAACCGCACGAGGGTTTAGTCTTAGTGATGCAGCACCATATAACCGGAGGAGAGGCTGCTGCTATTGCTCTCTCACGAGCTGCGCATCTGGACCAGTGATGTGTATAAACCCTGGATGACTAACAGTGGGCGCTGTATTGGAGCCATCACGCAGCCATCTTAGTACTCCTCCTCCTCCTCTGTCTTAAAAAATTTTTTTTGGGAAGCTATAGAAATGTATGTATTAATGTCTACATTCGTTTTAGACACGTTTATTCTATTACAGACACCTTAATGCATACTTTTAAATTATATTATGTGAGCTAAACATAAACAAATGAAAAAATAAACATTTTCCTTAAAGTATTTTTTGTTGTTGAGATTACTAATGTTACTGTCCCCACTACAAAAAAAACTTAAATACATGTTATTTTGTCCTTGAAACGTTTAATTGAAATACTGTAGAATTCCATTCATTCCTATGGAGGACTGCTCCTACTGGGGAGGGCCAATATGGCCGAACGGTGGCTTCAAAGCCACACAATGGACAATACATAGCATCAGCAATCCAGGGTTTACATACATCACTAATCTGGACCGACAGAGGGAGAGAGGAAGAGAGGATGAGAGAGAGCCGTCCGCACCATGTGAGATCTGACATTCGGATGAAATGATGCGGCGAGTAAATCGCGAATGATAGCTTGATAGAGCCAGTAGGCCTATAGTTTCAACATGGTAACAGCGTAGTATATGGGCTACATATGCATTTGTACATCGTGATACGAATCCATCGCAGTTGAGGAGGATGGGCTCGCAAGTGGTACAGACTCTGCGTCAGGGGGTTTGGGCATCATTGACCGGAGGTTGGTACCATGATCCGGACCAGAACAAATTCAATAACTCCTGTCACCTCTATTTGTGGATGTTCCTTCTTATGTTGCCACTATCACTACATTTGGTGAGTATAAATTAAATCGAAGGCCCAGATCTTGTGTAGGATAAGCTTTTAGTGCGCCGCATCACGAAGCTTCATTTTCATTGAACGAAGCTTCCTTTTCATTGACAAACACGGTTCTCTTGGAGGAACATGCCGTTCTCATCTTTTATTTACAGTGGTAATTTTATCCTCAGCACTGAAACGTTTCCGCTTATTTATTAATTGTATTGGCAGCAAATGGAATTGTCGCATTTTTCTCTGCATGCTGTAGGCTAGTGTGTAGTACAGTGATGGAACGCATGGCTGCCACAGTGATGAAAAAGCAGAAAAGTCCAGGCATTGTAACACCGTCTGTAGGTATCCTACCCAGCATTCACAAAGACAAACGGCGGCACACCTTTATCTCCCTTTTGGATGTGATAGTGTAGCCTACAGCAGGCACTCATCTGCATTTGATCTATTTATTTTAGTGGCTAGTAGGCCTACGTCATTAATGATGCTGTTTGGGTTTGGTATAATTTGGTCAAAATAGCCTATAAAAATAATTTCCGGCACCAGATGGTGTGGTTGTGGTCTCTTTAATCGGTCCCTTTATTCCCATCGTAATGGAATTGCATGTATTTTCTTTCAAGAATTCTATGCTATATTTAGTACAGAATAGGCCTACTATGTTTCAGAATATGACCTCTTGTCTGGTTAAATAAAGGCAAAGGCTCTCTTAAGGAGTGGTTTCAACGACATACAGTATGAGCTACTCTGAAGACCAAAAGCCTTCTGATGATTTGTGCAAATGTTAAAGTGATGAAGGACTGTCATTCTTATGTAATGGTGTAATATTGTCCCACCACTAACCCATTTCAAGCAGATTAGTTTTGTCCTCTATTTCAAGTTCTTATTTTATTCCCTATACCACAGAATGTGATATTGTGTCACTTCATAAGGACCTGAATTTCCATTCTCTCGATTTCTCAGAAAATAGATATACAAATAAGATAGAAATAGCTATTGTCAATTAATTGTTTTTGGTTGATATATTACTTGACAATAAAATAGGCCGTCATTGTAAATAAGAATGTGTTCTTAATTGACTTGCCTAGTTAAATTAAGGTAAAATAAAATACAAATTGAATACAATATTATTGTGTGATTTTGATTTTTGTTTACATGATCCTCGGCGTTTGATGACAAGGAGCTAAGCACACAACGTATGACATCACTTAGGCTGACTGTTCCTCTGAATTATAGATCAGAGCAAGTCACAAGGCCACGGTTTTAATGTTCATAATTTCATGTAGGCCTATAGCATACCTGTGTTTCAACATAATGAACACCATGGCTATTGCACATATTTGTTTCTATTGACAGGTTGATTTGTCTGATGACTCACACATCTCAGTATGTAGCTGAGGGGCCACATGACTACATTATATGGGCGGAGCATTGACTTTTCAGTCAGATCATCCTCAGACAATAGTTTTTCCTGTATTTTTTCTTTCTTTCTTTCAGTATCACTCTTGGCTGTTTGAGCATAATATTGCAGCCACAAATAGCTGCTCTGGTGTTGGTGCTACACCCAAGATGAAGAGTTATGTTTCAGACTTAATTTGAGACTAGTTGTCATATTATTGAGGAAAGGTTGGGATGCACTCTGCACACTGTGATGAAGAAGATTAACTATTTTTTTTAAATGGAAGATTATTTTATTGTCAGGATATGTGTTTTGAGATATTGAGGGAGTTTGTGTGTTTTTTCCTCAGGCTCTTCCGCCCACCACCCTGGCACTTAGTATATACTGCACCTCAGTCACCATCTTCTTCATCACGATAAAGATGGTCAACTATCGCCTTCATGTGATGTTTGATAAAGGTGACGTTGTGCCCCCAAGCAGTCTCTCTGATGTCATCCAAGGTGCAGAGAATAAAAGCAACGCCTCAGATTCATGTCTTCCAGCTAAATTAAGGTGAGCCTGTTTATAAAAACAAAATATATAACCAATATAATCCTAAATATACAGTGCATTCAGAAAGTATTCAGACCCCTTGACTTTTTCCACATTTTGTTACGTTACAGCCTTATTCTAAACATGATTGTATTATTTTTTCCCTCATCAATCTACACACAATACCCCATATTGACGAAGTGAAAACAGTTTTTTAGATTTTTTTGCAAATGTATTAAAAATAAAAAACAGAAATACCTTATTTACATAAGTATTCAGACCCTTTTCTATGAGACTCGAAATTCAGCTCAGTTGTATCCTGTTTCCATTGATCATCCTTGAGATGTTTCTACAACTTGATTGGAGTCCATCTGGGGTAAATTCAATTGATTGGACATGATTTGGAAAGGCACACACCTGTCTATATAAGGTCCCACAGTTGACAATGCATGTCAGAGCAAAAACCAAGCCATGAGGTTGAAGGAATTGGCCATAGAGTTATGGGACAGGATTGTGTCGAGGCACAGATCTGGGGAAGGGTACCAAAACATTTCTGCAGCATTGAAGGTCCCCAAGAACACAGCGGCCTCCATCATTCTTAAATGGAAGAAGTTTGGAACCACCAAGACTCTTCCTAGACCTGGCCACCCGGCCAAACTGAGCAATCGGGGGAGAAGGTCCTTGGTCAGGGAGGTGACCAAGAACCCGATAGTCACTCTGACTGAGCTCCAGAGTTCCTCTGTGGAGATGGGTGAACGTTCCAGAAGGACAACCATCTCTGCAGCACTCCACCAATCAGGCCTTAATGGTAGAGTGGCCAGACGGAAGCCACTCCTCAGTAAAAGGCACATGACAGCCCGCTTGGAGTTTGCCAAAAGGCACCTAAAGGACTCTCAGACCATGAGAAACAAGATTCTCTGGTCTGATGAAACCAAGATTGAATGCTTTGGCCTGAATGCCAAGCGTCACGTCTGGAGGAAACCTGGCACCATCCCTACGGTGAAGCATGGTGGTGGCAGCATCATGCTGTGGGGAAGTTTTTCAGTGGCAGGGACTGGGAGACTAGTCAGGATCGAGGGAAAGATGAACGGAGCAAAGAGAGATCCTTGGTCCTGTGTTCTCCCTGGCGTCCTTTCCCCCTTGCGGCAGGTGTGGGATGCAGGCGCGCGCTCGGCCTCTATCCTCCGCAATCAGCCATGTGGTGTGCGTTTTTGTGTTTGGAAAAGTGAGTGAGAGAGGAAATGGTTGCATATCCTAGAACCAATGGGTGTCTATGAGCAGGGGTTGTGAGAGGGAGCTTTCAATTTTGTGTAGATGAGGGATATACATTTTTAAATATAGTATACATCTAATCTATTTTTTTATTGTCCTATCATGATGGAACGATCCCCAACCCTATATCCTGGACACCCACCTGAGCGACCCATACACCAAAGAGAAGTTCCCATCTGTTTTATGGACCTGCTGTGAATTGCCTATATGCAGCCTAAACAGAGAAATAAATGCGGTCAGAGATCTACTTGAGCAGCACAGCCCCCTCAAGATTCTGAGCCTGCCTGGCAGGGTTGGTCCTACAAAGCCAGAGCCCCCGATGGGGAAGCATAATATACAAGGAAATTCTCAAAGCTGCTAATGAGAGCCTTGACGACCTTGTACCTAGCCGGTGGGGATTCCGGTGGGGTACCCCCACCCAGGTAGTGGCAGTGCTGGCAACACTGGCTGCAGTAACCTGTGGGGAGGGGGTCACACTCAGACAATCAGAGAGGAGGCTTACTATTGTGGCCCAAGTGGCACAAAATAATCAAAGGTATGACTGCACGGAGATGCTTGGGAAAATGGTTACAACGGGGGACCAGAGTGTTTGTGTCTCAGGTGAAGAGGGTGGATCTGATCTCCATCACCTAGGACTTAACATAGATTAAATAGATTAATCAAATCTCACATTGTTGTTCACTTTTGCTCAATCTTGCATGCTTTCTCAAACGGTTGTAACTCTATATGCATTCGTAAATCAGGTCCTTTCTTGAGTTGGGCTCTGGGATGTATCAACCATTGAGCATCTGATCTTGTGGCTGGTTGTGGGTGGGGGATGGGGGGGTTGAGTGTGTGTGTGTGTGTGTAATGTAATACAATGGCAATTCGGGTTATAGGTTAAAATCCTACGCATGAATGCCGACATTATTACACACATTAATTGATAATGATGGAAAATAAGATATGAAAGATATTTGAATAGATATTTTAAATAGCTATATAAATATATTGAGGTGAGAGCATTGGAAATGCTTTTGGCGGTTGACCTGCTTCTGTTTTGTGGGTGGCACTATGTGATGTTTTTGATGGATGGGTCCTGGCCCCTCTGGGGCATAGGGATCCGGGGGGACAGGGGTGGTATGCTGATCACTGGGATGACGGCCCAACTTGGGATGGGGAGGGGTTTTAGCGGGGGAATTAGTGGAGAACAATTGGAGGTGTCACACCCTGGCTCTGGGACTCTATATGTTGAGCCAGGGTGTGTTCATTCTATGTGTTCTGTTTCTATGTTGGGTGTTCTAGGTTGTGTATTCTATGTTTGCCTGAGTGACTCCCAATCAGAGGCAACGAGTGTCAGCTGTTTGGCTGGTTGTCTCTGATTGGGAGCCATATTTAACTGTATGTTTTCCCTTTGTGTTTGTGGGTTTTTGTTCCGTGTTCGGTCATTGATACCGTGGACGTCACGAGTCGTTTCTTGTATTGTATTGTGTACACTTTAACTAATTAAAGTATGTTCGTTCATCACGCTGCGCATTGGTCTCTCCCTGACGATCGTGACAGAAAAACCCACCATACCAGGACCAAGCAGCGTGTCCAGGAGCAGGCAGACTGGACATGGGAGGAAGCACCAGGAAAGGAGATGGAGAGGCTGGCGATGGCCCAGGTGGGCAAATCGTGGTCCTGGGAGGACATGCTCGGGGGCAAAGGGCCATGGGCAAGGATTAAGGCCCTGGCGAGAGAGGAGCAGCGGCGTCAGCAGTGTCATCGTCGGAAGGACGAGAGGCAACCCCAAAAAAATTTAGGGGGGGGCACACTGCATGGGCGGCTGGGCAGCAGGAGGCTGCCACAGGGCGATTTGGAGAGGAGGCCACCGGGTTTGGGGGGCCAGAAGGCAGGTTGGCGGAGCCTGGAAGGAGAGCGGAACCAACGTCCCGTACTCAGGCATGGCAGCATGGGACGGGGCAGGTTCTGCGGTATGCGGAGCGGCGTTCTGTGCCACGAGTGGTCCGGCATAGTCCTGTACGTCCTGTGTGAGCGCCCCGCACGTGTCGTGCGAAGGCGGGTATGCAGCCAGGACGGAGTGTGCCGGCTCAACGCTCGTGGTCTCCAATGCCTCTCCGCGGTCCCGGATATCCTGCTCCAGTGTCACGTGCTGTTATGCCAGTACGGGTACACAGCCCTGTACGTCCTGTGCGGATGCCTCACACAGAGTGTGTGAGGGTAGGCATTCAGCCGGGACGGGTTGTGGCCGCTCTTCACTCCAGGTCTCCTATCCGTCTCCACAGCCCGGTTCGGCCTGTCCCTGCTCCACGCACCAAGCCTACGGTGTGCGTCGCCAGCCCAGTCCGGCCTGTCCCTGCTCCACGCACCAAGCCTACGGTGTGCGTCGCCAGCCCAGCCCGGCCTGTCCCTGCTCCACGCACCAAGCCTACGGGGTGCGTCGCCAGCCCAGCCCGGCCTGTCCCTGCTCCACGCACCAAGCCTACGGGGTGCGTCGCCAGCCCAGCCCGGCCTGTTCCTGCTCCACGCACCAAGCCTACGGGGTGCGTCGCCAGCCCGGCCCGGCCTGTTCCTGCTCCACGCACCAAGCCTACGGGGTGCGTCGCCAGCCCGGCCCAGCCTGTCCCTGCTCCACGCACCAAGTCTACGGTGCGCGTCGCCAGCCCGGCCCGGCCTGTTCCTGCCACTCGCACCAAGTATACGGTGCGCGTCGCCAGCCCGGCCCGGCCTGTTCCTGCCACTCGCACCAAGCCTACGGTGTGCGTCGCCAGCCCGGCCCGGCATGTTCCTGCCACTCGCACCAAGCCTACGGTGCGCGTCGCCAGCCCGGCCCGGCCTGTTCCTGCCACTCGCACCAAGCCAGGGGTGCGAGTCGCCAGCCCGGCCCGGCCTGTTCCTGCCACTCGCACCAAGCCAGGGGTGCGAGTCGTCAGCCTGGTCCAGAACGTTCCTGCTACTCGCACCAAGCCAGGGGTGCGAGTCGTCAGCCTGGTCCAGCCCGTTCCTGGTACTCGCACCAAGCCAGGGGTGCGAGTCGTCAGCCCGGTAAAGCCCGTTCCGGCTCCACGCACCAAGCCAGGGGTGCGTATCGTCAGCCCGGTCCGGCCCGTTGCTGCTCCACGCACCAAGCCAGGGGTGCGCATCGTCAGCCCGGTCCGGTCCGTTCCTGCCTCACGCACCAAGCCAGGGGTGCGCGTCGTCAGTCCGGCACAACCCGTGCCTGGGTCATCGGTGCCAAATCAGGTACCGCTCAACTGCTCCACAACGGAGCTGAAGCTAGCCGTTCCTGCTACGTTCAGGTCAGCTCCAGCCAGCGGGCCAGACCGGACCAGGGGGCGCTATGGGGGGATTATTGGAGGGTGGTGGGCAAGGCCGGAGCCAGAACCGCCGCCGAGGAGGTATGCCCACCCAGCCCTCCCCTGTTTTGCTCTTATTGAGGCGCCGCGCCTTTAGGGGGGGGTACTGTCACACCCTGGCTCTGGGACTCTATATGTTGAGCCAGGGTGTGTTCATTCTATGTGTTCTGTTTCTATGTTGGGTGTTCTAGGTTGTGTATTCTATGTTTTCCTGAGTGACTCCCAATCAGAGGCAACGAGTGTCAGTTGTTTGGCTGGTTGTCTCTGATTGGGAGCCATATTTAACTGTATGTTTTCCCTTTGTGTTTGTGGGTTTTTGTTCCGTGTTCGGTCATTGATACCGTGGACGTCACGAGTCGTTTCTTGTATTGTATTGTGTACACTTTAACTAATTAAAGTATGTTCGTTCATCACGCTGCGCATTGGTCTCTCCCTGACGATCGTGACAGGAGGGTTATTTAGTAACATTGCAAATATCATGGTATAGCTATATGGACACTCAATCACTATGGTATTTTCTATTGGTAAATATACAAACACATATAATGACAAATAGATTTGAAACTTGTATCTCATTATGGTATGTGGTGAAATAAGTATAGCCAGTTATAATTGTAATGGCTAAGCAGATAATAACAAAAGAAGAACAATATTTACATGGCTCAAAGAGAAGGAATACAGTATAATATCTATTGTTTACAGGAAACCCATTCAACAATTCTAGATGAAGTTGCGTGGAAAAAGGAATGGGGGGGCGAAATATACTTCTCCCATGGGCTAAGAAACTCAAAAGGGGTGATGATATTAATTAACAGTAATTTCGATCCGAATGTGCAAATTGTCCAAACAGATACGCAAGGTAGATGGATTATTTTAAATATGTTATTGAACCATAAACAAATATGTCTCATTAACCTTTACGGACCAAATAATGATGATCCACACTTCTTAGAAAATATATATAATAAATTATCGACCTTGCAAGCAATTCAAGACTCTATTATTATGGTGGGAGATTATAATACCGTTGTAAATAGCTCAATGGACCGTAAAGGAAATCACACCACAAACAATCACCCTCATGCTCTTAAGGAAATCGTGAATGTCATGGATACATTAGAACTAGTAGATATATGGAGGCTTAAATATCCTGATCTAGTGAGATATACATGGTGGAGACTGTATCAAGCTAGTCGTCTTGACTTCTTTCTTATGTCATTCTCGTTGGCACCAA
Organism: Coregonus clupeaformis; assembly: GCF_020615455.1. Classification (NCBI taxonomy): domain Eukaryota; kingdom Metazoa; phylum Chordata; class Actinopteri; order Salmoniformes; family Salmonidae; genus Coregonus; species Coregonus clupeaformis. The sequence goes on along the minus strand of NC_059222.1, from coordinate 15,373,692 downwards.
AAGTTTAAAAAGTGTTGATAGGGGACAGAATGCGTTCGGACCATCATATAATTGGCATATACATTACTCTTACTGAATTTCCACGTGGGCGAGGATATTGGAAATTTAATCAAAGCCTATTGGATGATAACTTGTTTTTAACTAGGACAGAGGAATTTATAACAGATTTTTTCCGACATAACATAGGTACAGCAAATCCCCTTATTGTATGGGACACCTTTAAATGTGCCTTTAGAGGCAATGCAATTCAGTACTCATCTCGAAAACAAAAGCAATTTAGGTCAAAAGAGTCCACACTAACAAAGGAAATAGAAGGTCTAACAGAACAGATATATAGCAATAAAAACTGTAACATAGAGGCTCAGAATAAATTAGAGGAAAAACAAATAGAAATTGAGAAATTTATTCAAGAAAGAGCAAGTGTAATATATAATAAAAATAAAGCAAACTGGATGGAATATGGGGAAAAATGCACCAAATTATTTTTTAATCTTCAACATAGGAATGCTACCAAAAATAATTTATTGATTCACCAAATTATCTTTTGAAGGAGGAAACATAGTACTTTAAGCATATGTTTTCGTTTCAGTCGCATCCATCTCCTCTAACTGAAGCTAATTGTAGAGATGTTTTTTCTATTGATAATGTCAAATTAACAGCCATACAGAAAGACAAATGTGAAGGTGAAATTACAGAGGAGGAACTTCTGGATGCAATTAAAGACTTTAAGTCCGGGAAAACTCCAGGGTTGGATGGCATACCAGTCGAGGTATACCAAACCTTTTTTGATATACTCAGAGGACCGTTATTAGCATGTTTTAACCACTCCTATGTAATTGGTAGATTATCAGACACTCAAGAAGAAGGTCTGATTTCATTATTACTGAAACAGGATACAAGTGGAAAATAAAAAGATCCAGTCCATTTTAAAAATTGGCGGCCCCTTACACTTCAGTGTTGTGATGCAAAAATTCTAGCAAAATGTATAGCGCATAGAATTAAAAAGATATTGTCGGACATTATTCATTCTAATCAGACAGGTTTTTTACATGGGCGATACATTGGAGATAATATAAGGCAAGTACTGGAAACAATAGAACACTATGAAAAATCTGGGAAGCCAGGCCTACTATTCATAGCAGACTTCGAAAAGGCATTTGATAAAGTACGACTGGGGTTTATATATAAATGCCTGGATAATTTCAATTTTGGACAATCTCTTATAAATAGGGTTAAAATCATGTATACTAACCCTATGTGTAAAATAGTAAATAATGGCTATTTCTCAGAAAGTTTTAAACTGTCAAGAGGAGTGAAACAAGGTTGTCCACTATCGGCATATCTATTTATTATTGCCATCGAGATGTTAGCTATTAAAATCAGATCCAATAATAATATCAAGGGATTAGAAATCCAGGGCTTAAAAAACAAAGGTGTCATTGTACGCTGATGATTCATGTTTTTTTTTTTATCCACAACTTGAATCCCTCCACAGCCTCATAGAGGATCTAGATACATTTTCTAACCTCTCTGGATTACAACCAAATTATGATAAATGTACTATATTACGTATTGGATCACTAAAAAATACAATTTTTACATTACCATGTAGTTTACCAATAAAATGGTCTGATGGTGATGTGGATATACTCGGAATACATATCCCAAATGAAATAAATTATCTCACTCCAATACATTTTAATAGAAAGTTAACAAAAATAGATAAGATCTTGATTCCATGGAAAGGTAAATACCTGTCAATTTGTGGAAAAATTACCCTGATTAACTCTTTAGTATTATCCCAGTTTACCTATTTGCTTATGGTCTTGCCTATGCCTAGTGAACAGTTTTTTAAATTATATGAGAAAAAAATATTACATTTTATTTGGAACGGCAAGCCAGACAAAATTAAACGGGCCTATTTATATAATGAATATGAATTAGGAGGACAGAAATGATTAAATATTAAAGCATTAGACCTATCACTAAAAGCTTCAGTCATACAAAAACTATACTTAAATCCGAACTGGTTCTCTAGCAAACTAGTAAGATTGTCTCACCCAATGTTCAAGAAGGGACTTTTTCCCTTTATTCAGATTACAACCCCTCACTTTCAGGTATTTGAAAAGGAAATCATCACCCAAATATCACTATTTCTAAAACAAGCCATAGAAAGTTGGTTGCAATTGCAATTTAATTCTCAAGAAATGATAGAACAAATATTGCAACAAATATTGTGGTTAAACTCAAATATACTAAATGATAAAAAAAATTTAAAAAAGGTATAATCTTCGTAAATGATATTATCGGTAGGAATGGTGGAGTTATGTCACACATGCAGCTAACAAAAACATATGGAAATGTCTGCTCTACCCAAAATTACAACCAAATAATTGCAGCATTACCGCAAAAATGGAAGAGGAAAGTGGAAGGAGGAAAAAGTAAGGAACTTGTCTGTCGGCCTTGCATTAAAGAACATAATTGGTTAAAGAAAATTGTGATAAATAAAAAAGTTTACCACTTTCATTTAAGGACCAAAAGATTGACAGCCGTCCCATATAGATTGCTAAATAGTTTGGAAGAGATATTTGACGTACCGATTCCTTGGCATAGTGTTTATGAACTGATACGCAAAACGACGCCTGATTCAAAACTTTGAATTTTTCAATTTAAATGATTATATACAATTCTTGCTACCAATAGAATGTTATTTGTATGGGGGATACAAGCTTCCCAGCTCTGCAGATTTGGGTGTGAAGAGACAGAATCATTAGATCATTTGTTTTGGTACTGTCCATTTGTAGCTTGTTTCTGGACACAGGTCCAGGAATGGCTGAAGGATTGCAATATTTGCATGGAGCTGACCCTGCAGATAGCACTACTGGGTGATCTGAAAAGTCATAGTCAATCGATCAATAATATAATAATACTTTTAGCAAAGATGTTTTATTTTCAATTCACAAACTGTAGAAACTATGAGAATAGAAAGGTTCAGAACTTTTGTAAAACATCACAGTACAGTTGAAAAATATATGGCAAATAGAAATCCAATATGGATGGTGTTAAGAGATAGATGGGAGTGTCAGAGTGGTGTGTGTAGATGAGTGGAAAGGAATCAAGCGCAGGAACCAGGATGACTTCAACCGTCTTTTATGTTACTGTTCAACACGTGAACAAAATAGTCGCCTACCCAACCGGGTGGCGCAAAACAATTACGCACAACACAGTGCGAAAATACACATGAAAAGCGCACGCAGTGCGAACTCTCGGGACAAGCCAATAACGAGAGAAAATAGACCATACAGAGGCAGTCTGACAACAAACAATCACGCATAACACCTGACCCAAACACACGAACTAAATAAGGGAACAATTAAGACACAAATAAGGGACAGGTGTTATGAACAGACAAAACCAAAAGAACATGAAACATAGAACGGTGGCAGCTAGTACTCCGGAGACGACGACCGCCGAAGCCTGCCCGAACAAGGAAGAGGAGCAGCCTCGGCCGAAAACCGTGACAGTACCCCCCCTTGACGCGCGGCTCCAGCCGTGCGCCGACCAGAGCTCGGGACGACCCGGACGACGCGGAGCAGGGCGCGCAGGATGACCCCGATGGAAATCGGTCAGTAGGGACTGGTCTAAGACGTCCCTCCTTGGCACCCAGCACCGCTCCTCCGGGCCGTACCCTCCCACTCCACGAGATATTGAAGACCCCCATCCGGCGTCTAGAATCCAGGATGGACCTCACGGTGTACGCCGGAGCCCCTCGATGTCCAACGGGGGCGGAGGAGTCTCCTCAATCTCAAAGTCCTGGAGTGGACCAGCTACCACCGGCCTGAGGAGAGACACATGGAACGAGGGGTTAATATTTTTGTAATCAACAGGTAGTTCTAACCTATAACTCACCTCGTTCAATCTCCTCAGGACTTTAAATGGCCCCACAAACCGCCGACCCAGCTTCCGGCAGGGCAGGCGGAGGGGCAGGTTTCTGGTTGAGAGCCAGACTCGATCTCCAGGTGCGTACACTGGCCCCTCACTGCGGTGTAGGTCGGCGCTCGTCTTCTGTCGACGATGGCACGCTGCAGATGGACGTGTGCAGCGTCCCCACGTCTCCTCCGAGCGCCGCACCCACTCATCCACAGCGGGGGCCTCGATCTGGCTCTCATGCCATGGTGCCAGAACCGGCTGGTACCCTAACACACACTGAAAAGGGGTTAGTTGGGTGGAGGAGTGGCGAAGAGAGTTCTGTGCCATCTCGGCCCAGGGCACATATCTCGCCCACTCCTCCGGCCGGCCCTGACAGTATGACCTCAGAAACCTACCCACATCCTGGTTGACACGTTCAACCTGCCCATTACTCTCCGGGTGGTACCCCGAGGTAAGGCTTACCGAAACCCCCAACCGTTCCATAAATGCTCTCCACACTCTAGAGGTGAACTGGGGGCCTCGGTCAGACACTATATCCTCGGGTACCCGTAATGCCGGAAGACATGGGTGAACAGAGCCTCAGCGGTCTGTAGGGCAGTGGGTAGACCCGGCATGGGAAGGAGACGACAGGCCTTAGAGAACCGATCCACAACGACCAGGATGGTAGTATTCCCCTGTGAGGGGGGAGGTCGGTAACAAAATCCACCGAGAGGTGGGACCAGGGTCGTTGTGGAATAGGCAGGGGTTGTAACTTACCCCTGGGCAAATGTCTGGGCGCCTTACACTGGGCACACACCGAACAGGAGGAGACATAAATCCTCACATCCCTAGCTAACGTTGGCCACCAGTACTTCGTGCTAAGGCAGTGCACTGTCCGGCCGATACCCGGATGGCCAGAGGAGGGGGACGTATGAGCCCAACAAATGAGGCGATCGCGTACCTCGAGCGGAACGTACGTCCGACCCACAGGACACTGTGGAGGACTCGGGTCGGTGCGTAACGCCCGCTCGATCTCACCATCAACCTCCCACACCACCGGAGCAACCAGACAAGACTCCGGTAGTATGGGCGTGGACTCAACTGACCTCTCCTCTGCGTCATACCGCCGAGACAGAGCATCTGCCTTCCCGTTCTGGGACCCAGGGATGTATGTGATCTTAAACACAAACCGGGCTAGGAACATAGTCCAGCGAGCCTGGCGAGGATTCAGTCTCCTAGCTGCCCGGATGTACTCCAGGTTACGATGGTCAGTTAGAATGAGGAAAGGGTGTTGAGCCCCCTCGAGCCAATGCCGCCACACCTTTAGGGCCTGTACCACGGCTAACAGCTCCCTGTCTCCTACGTCATAATTCCGCTCCGCCGGACTGAGCTTCTTTGAGTAGAACGCACAGGGACGGAGTTTAGGTGGAGTGCCAGAACGCTGGGAAAGAACGGCCCCTATCCCGGCCTCTGACGCGTCCACCTCTACTTGGAACGGTAAAGAGGGATCCGGATGCGCCAACACCGGCGCCGAGGTAAACAGGTCCTTTAGTCTCCCAAATGCCCTGTCCGCCTCAGCTGACCACCGCAAGCGCACCGGACCCCCCTTTAACAGAGACGTTATGGGAGCTGCCACCTGTCCAAAACCCCGGATAAACCTCCGGTAATAATTCGCAAAACCCAAGAACCGTTGCACCTCCTTCACAGTGGTTGGGGTCTGCCAATTACGCACAGCTGACACCCGGTCTACCTCCATCTTCACCCCTGACGCAGATAACTGGTAACCCAGAAAGGAGACCGACTTCTGGAAAAACAGACATTTCTCTGCCTTGACATATAGGTCATGCTCCAACAGCCTCCTCAATACTCGGCGCACCAGGGCTACATGCTCAGCACGGGTAGGACTATACACCAGAATGTCGTCGATGTACACAACTACTCCCTGTCCCTGCATGTCCCGGAAAATCTCATCGACGAAGGATTGGAAGACTGAGGGAGCATTCATCAACCCATATGGCATGACTAGATACTCATAGTGTCCGGAAGTCGTGCTAAACGCTGTCTTCCATTCATCGCCCTCTCGAATGCGTACCAAGTTATATGCGCTCCTAAGATCCAATTTTGTAAAGAACTGCGCACCGTGCAGTGACTCCGTCATAGTCGCAATCAGAGGAAGTGGATAGCTGTACTTCACTGTGATCTGATTGAGACCGCGGTAATCAATACACGGGCGCAGACCTCCATCCTTTTTCTTCACAAAAAGAAACTTGAGGAAGCGGGTGAAACGGAGGCCCGTATGTATCCCTGTCTAAGAGACTCAGAGATGTATGTCTCCATAGCCTTTCTCTCCTCTTGAGACAAGGGATACACATGGCTCCGCGGGAGAGCTGCTCCTGACTGGAGATCTATCGCACAATCCCCCGTCTATGAGGCGGCAGCTGCGCCGCCTAGTCTTACTGAACGCCAGTGCTAAATCCTCATACTCGGGGGGAATCTGCAGTGCTGGCATTAGATTCGGACTCTCCACCGAGGTCGCCCCTATGGAAACACCCAGACACCGCCCCTCACATTGAGCAGACCACCCTTTAAGAGCTTTCTCTCGCCACCTGATAATAGGGTCATGAGTCATCAACCAGGGAAGACCCAGCACTACCGGATACGCAGGAGAGTCAATCAGATAGAGCTGAATTCTCTCCTCATGACCCTCCTGCGCCGTCATCCGAATGGGTGCTGTGACCTCCCTAATCAACCCAGACCCTAACGGACGGCTATCTAGGGCATGGACGGGGAAAGGCTTATCCACTGGAAGGAGGGGAATCCCTAACTCTATACAGAACTGGCGATCTACAAAATTCCCAGCTGCGCCTGAATCTACCAGCGCCTTATGCTGGGAACGAGGTGCAACCTGTGGGAAACAAACAGGCAAGGTTAGGTGCACGACAGAAAGCTCTGGGTAAGCAGGGCGCCTACTCACCTGGGGGACCCCCAATGCGTGACCTGCCATCTCCCTCACTGGAGGACCCGCCCCAACACCTAGCCGCGGTGTGCCCTCCACGACCACAGTTGGTGCAAGGGCCGGGTCCCCTCGGGCTCCTCCTCCTCCGTTCCCTAGCGCCAGCACCTCCGAGCTCCATAGGGCTCGGCTCGGAGGTGCTGGAGAGTGGAATGGGCGAACCCCCCCCTCCGGAACGCCCACGGGTGGCGAGCAGGGTATCCAGCCGGATGGCCATGTCGACCAGCTGGTCGAACGTCAACGACGTGTCCCTGCACGCCAACTCTCGCTGGACGTCCTCCCGGAGGCTGCAGCGGAAATGGTCGATATGGGCCCGCTCATTCCACCCTGCATCAGCCGCTAGGGTCCGAAACTCTAAGGCAAAGTCCTGGGCGCTCCTCATCCCCTGTCGGAGGTAGAATAGACGTTCCCCGCCGCCTTCCCTTCCGGTGGATGGTCGAACACAGCACGGAAGCGGCGGGAGAACTCCGCATAGTTCGTGGTAGCGGCGTCCATTCTCCTCCACTCGGGCGTTGGCCCACTCCAACGCCTTGCCGGTGAGACAGGAGATGAGGGCTGAGACGCTCTCGTGTCCCGAGGGCGCCGGGTGTACGGTGGCGAGGTAGAGCTCCACCTGCAGCAGGAATCCTTGACACCCGGCAGTGGAGCCGTCGTACGCCCTCGGGAGCGAGAGCCGAATCCCACTCGGTTCCGGAGATGAGACAGGGGGGCTGACCGATGGGGCTGGTTCGGTTCTTGGAGGTGTGGGAACCCCGCTGGTCTCCCATCGGTGCAGAGTATTCATCACCCCCTCCAGGGCATGACAGACCTGGTTGATGCGGTCCTCCTGACCACGAAGACGTTCAGCCATCTCGGCTGTCGGCGCGGTCGCTCCTGCTGATTCCATGGTGAAGATGCGTGATTCTGTCAGAGTGGTGTGTGTAGATGAGTGGAAAGGAATCAAGCGCAGGAACCAGGATGACTTCAACCGTCTTTTATGTTACTGTTCAACACGTGAACAAAATAGTCGCCTACCCAACCGGGTGGCGCAAAACAATTACGCACAACACAGTGCGAAAATACACATGAAAAGCGCACGCAGTGCGAACTCTCGGGACAAGCCAATAACGAGAGAAAATAGACCATACAGAGGCAGTCTGACAACAAACAATCACGCATAACACCTGACCCAAACACACGAACTAAATAAGGGAACAATTAAGACACAAATAAGGGACAGGTGTTATGAACAGACAAAACCAAAAGAACATGAAACATAGAACGGTGGCAGCTAGTACTCCGGAGACGACGACCGCCGAAGCCTGCCCGAACAAGGAAGAGGAGCAGCCTCGGCCGAAACCGTGACAGGGAGGTGTTGAATGGAGCTAAAGGATGGGACTAATAACAACAACTAATAACAACAAGATAACTAGTGTAAGACATGCTGTGTCCATAATAAGTATATAGGTTATATATTGTGAGCTTTTGTGAAAGAGCACAGTTAGAAAGATATGGCATATAGAAGCATACCAGATGGACATCATGAAAATGATCGTAGGAAGTTCAGGAGTAAAAACAAACAAAATATAATTATTGACTGTGTCCATAAAATGTATATAGTATGTATAAGCATGAAGTAGAGGCCTAAGCATTGTTGTTCACTAGTTTACTCCAATTAGGGAGGGGATGGTGGGGTTGGAAAGTAATAAAGGGAAATATATATATATTTTTAAAGGATATGTATGTATATATATATATGTATGTATGTGTATATATTTATGTGTATGTATGTGTATATATATATATATATATATATATATATATATATATATATATATATATATATATTGCGAGAGAGAAAAAACATATGGGGGATTGGAAGTGATGCAGACAATTACATTGATGGAAGTTACAATCTATCTACAATATTAAAGCTGATCTACCCCCTAAAAAAAAAAGAAAAGAGAGAGATCCTTGATGAAAACCTGCTCCAGAGCGCTCAGGACCTCAGACTGAGGCGAAGGTTCACCTTCCAACAGAAGAACGACCCTAAGCTCACAGCCAAGACAACGCAGGAGTGGCTTTGGGACAAGTCTTTGAATGTCCTTGAGTGGCCCAGCCAGAGCTCGGACCCGATCGAACATCTCTGGAGAGACCTGAAATTAGCTGTGCAGCTACACTCCCCATCCAACCTGAAGGCGCTTGAGAGGATTTGAAGAGAAGAATAGGAGAAACTCCCAAAATACAGGTGTGCCAAGATTGTAGCGTCATACCCAAGAAGACTCGAGGATGTAATCGCTGCCAAAGGTGCTTCAACCAAGTAATGAGTAAAGGGTCTGAATACTTATGTAAATGTGATATTTAATTTAAAAAATATACAGTATCTCACAAAAGTGAGTACACACCTCACATTTTTGTAAATATTTATTTGAGTATATCTTTTCATGTGACAACACTGAAGAAATGATACTTTGCTACAATGTAAAGTAGTGAGTGTACAGCTTGTATAACAGTGTAAATTTGCTGTCCCCTCAAAATAACTCAACACACAGCCATTAATGTCTAAACCGCTGGCAACTAAAGATGATGCACAAGAAAGCCCGCAAACAGTTTGCTGAAGACAAGCAGACTAAGGACATGGATTACTGGAACCATGTCCTGTGGTCTGACGAGACCAAGATAAACTTATTTGGTTCAGATGGTGTCAAGCGTGTGTGGTGGCAACCAGGTGAGGAGTAGAAAGACAAGTGTGTCTTGCCTACAGTCAAGCATGGTGGTGGGAGTGTCATGGTCTGGGGCTGCATGAGTGCTGCCGGCACTGGGGAGCTATAGTTCATTGAGGGAACCATGAATGCCAACATGTACTGTGACATACTGAAGCAGAGCATGATCCCCTCCCTTCGGAGACTGGGCCGCAGGGCAGTATTCCAACATGATAACGACCCCAAACACACTTCCAAGACGACCACTGCCTTGCTAAAGAAGCTGAGGGTAAAGGTGATGGACTGGCCAAGCATGTCTCCAGACCTAAACCCTATTGAGCATCTGTGGGGCATCCTCAAACGGAAGGTGGAGGAGTGCAAGGACTCTAACATCCACCAGCTCCGTGATGTCGTCATGGAGGAGTGGAAGAGGACTCCAGTGGCAACCTGTGAAGCTCTGGTGAACTCCATGCCCAAGAGGGTTAAGGCAGTGCTGGAAAATGATGGTGGCCACACAAAATATTGACACTTTGGGCCCAATTTGGACATTTTCACTTAGGGGCGTACTCACTTTTGTTGCCAGCGGTTTAGACATTAATGGCTGTGTGTTGTGTTATTTTGAGGGGACAGCAAATTTACACTGCTATACAAGCTGTACACTCACTACTTTACATTGTAGCAAAGTGTCATTTCTTCAGTGTTGTCACATGAAAAGATATACTCAAATATTTACAAAAATGTGAGGGGTGTACTCACTTTTGTGAGATACTGTATAAATTAGGAAACATTTCTAAAAAACTGTTTTTGCTTTGTCATTGTGGGGTACAGTGTGTAGATTCATGAGGAAAAAAAGCTATTTAATCAATTTTAGAATAAGGCTGTAACGTAACAAAATGTGGAAAAAGTCAAGGGGTCTGAATACTTTCCAAATGCACAATAGGCACAGATCTCTTTTGGGTAGTGCTTTTGTCTTAAAAACATGATTTCAGCCATTGATAAATTAACTACCACAGATGACCACATCTCTACATCTTTCCATAAAGGAAAAGCAGCACGGTTCCTGACAATGTTGCCATGACAATGTTGACAAGAAACAGGCCGAGTCCAGTCATCCAGGTTACAGTGAAACAGACAGAGACGGACCCTGGGTTGATTGGAGTGGTTAGTGTACCATTATAACTACTCTGCAGCTCCATTCTACAACTATATTATATTATGGAATATACATTTTTGAGTTAAAGCTTAGATGTTAATGAGCACTGTCCCCCCTTTTTTCTTCTTCTATTAATCATCATCTATATCTCTTGCCCTTACAGGAGTGTCCAAAATCAGAAGACTTAAAGAATACTGAAGGTACTGTACTCTCCTATATTTTTAAAACTGGTCTGATTCCTACCTGTAGTGGGAAATGGGTTTTCTATTCTCAAATCTCACTGTGAGAATAAAATGCTCTTCCTGGAATGCATTGTATGGATGTAGTGATAAAATGATCACTACTCATTATGCTAGCCTAGCACATTATTGCTTCAAATATGCTCAGATAAGCATGTTGTCAGTTTCCAGTAAATGTTCTCACATAATGTTGGTTTTGCAAAGTGTTGCTGAAAAGATCTATATCCTTTATTGTTAGTTAAGAGCAGAAATTGTAATGACTGAGATGTTTTTCTTCTTTTATTTATGAGCCATTCTAAATTCCTGTCAGTATGCTCTTTGTAATAGTAGTGTATCTGTTGCAGCCCAGAGTGACAGGATCCCCAAGGAGAAACAACCCAGAGAGAGCCTACAGCCTGAGGAGGAGCTCTCCCCAGAGGACCTGTCTAGCCCCAACCCTGACCAGGCCGCCCCTCTCCTGCTGGGGGAGCAGAAGCATGTGGCTGGTAGGGAGACTGCTGATGAGGGATTGCCCTCCTCCAAGGGGAGTGATGAAGAAAGCACAGAGGAGACGGAGCAGGAGAAACAGCCCCAACAGGACCCCAACAACAACTCTCTAGAGGTCATTCAGGAGCATGATGACCCCCTCCCACCTCCTCCTCAGAATGACCAGCCAGAGGAGACATACTGCTCAGATGAGATCGCTGTTGTCTTTGTGGACAACTCTGGCCCATCAGCCCGCCTGGACGAGAACGACATGGTCAAGATCATCATCACCATGAGCTGTGATGCGCAGACGGCTGCGGAGCTGGAGGAGTCGGTCAAACAGAGCATCCTGGAGTCTGCCCACACACAGATGGGCATCGACCCTCATGGAGGGGCTGCTGGCGACTGCCTCATCAAAATCCCTGTTATCACCTTTGACTCGCCTGAGGATGATGAACGGAGTGATGCAGAGAATGAAGGGGAACCCTTTTCTGAGGCTGACCCTGCCCAGCTGCAGACCCCAAGCCCAGACGGCCAGATCACCAAAGAGTTGATGAGCGCTGACTCTGCCGCTCTGGACTGCCGGGACTTAGAGTACAACGAGGCAGACCTGGAACACCCCAGCCCCCAGTTGACCACAGCCGACAACAGCTCCTCTGGCATTGACGTCCACTCCCACCCTGACGAGAACGACCCTCCGGACCTCAACGTAGATGCAGACGGCTTCCTGCGAATCCCATCTATGTTCAGGAAGTACGGCCCGGGGGGCAGGACACACGTGCGAGGCCTGAGCATGGACAGCGGGAAGGATGCAGTCCTCATTGCTGACAGATCACAGAATAAACAGACCACCATGACCTCATCCAAGTCAGACCTGGAGGCCAAGGAGGGCCAGATCCCCAACGAGTCCAACTTTGTGGAGTTTGTGTCGCTGCTGGAGTCCATCAACAGCTCCAGGGGAGCCAGTGGCAGTGCAAACCCACCAGAGGAGGCGACAAAGGAGGAGGACAGAGCCATGGAGGAAGGTGAGTCCAGGCATATGCGGGGGGTTTGTCAGATAATGATGATATAAATGTAGACATTTAAGATTTTAGGAGGGAAGCTATTGTTTCTGTTGTACTAAAAGCTGTGTTTTACTCATTCTTGACTGGTAAAATTTGTATTGCTTTTGCAGAGGACGTCACTGCAAAATTTGAGGATAACACAGAGACAGAGAGACAGCAGGAGCAGCCAAACCCTCCCAATACTCTGGCCACAACAGACACCCTCCACACCATCTCCGAAACACGGATCCCCATTGTGTCCCCAGACAGGTAAACCTTTTCAAATGTCTCTTTGATATAAAAGGTTGTCATCACAATTGACTTTCTTTTGATATTTGATCTGATCTTTATTTTGATATAATTGTTGTACAGTTTGTCCTCTACTCTCAGTCCCCAGACAGACCGGGATAAAGACCCAGACTACGACTCCCTGCCCTCCCAAACATCTCAGTCAGAGAGCTCCATGCTCCAGGTCATATGCAGACCAGAGGCCACCAACAAGGAGGACGCCTATACTTTCCATACAGTCCACAGTAAGTACAAAATATTGTTGCGCTGCATTAATTCACTGAAGTCTACAAACTCGTTATAAACCCTGGATAATGTGGTAGTGAACTGACCCATCACTAAGCTCCGCCCTAGAATTTTGGGCAACCAATCGCAGCACTTCAATGGATAGCAACTGTCGATACATTGGACAAGATTACGTTTAAATCGCATGAAAACTGATAGTTTTCTTCAAAAAATAAATGTGTAATTGGCTAAATAATTTAACAGTATCTTACTACTGCGATTCTTGAAATGAAGATCCTGAGTATTTTTTTTATCCAAAATTATACTTTTGTTACATTGTTTGCTAGCTCAGCTGGTTAGCTAGCTCAGTCTCATTGACCACCAAACGTTGCTAACGCTAGCTAGCTAGCCACTTAATATAACTTGTTTTTCTCAAAATGTATGTTAGCTAGCTAACTCCCATCTGCTGTCGACATCAGGATATGATTTGAGAGCACTAGCTAGCTCCAAAAGTGGTTATAGCTTTGACTGCTTGCTGACAGTGAATTCAGGGCCAGTCAGTGGCTAGCTACACTACAAACATAATACTACCAGGTTCCCGTGAAGCAATTGTAATGACAGTCCACCACAACATATCCAAGAGTTTCCTGATTAGCAAGGGGTAGTCTGTATTTAATTGAATTGTGTATTAGAAACACAGTTTGAGAATATTGTGAGTGGATTTGTTTATTAGAAACACAGTTTGAGATCATTGTGAGGGGATTTTCACCAGTGGTTCAATGGGAAATTGGGCTTCCCGGGAAAATGTTGGCAGAGGTTGCAACAGTAACCAAGGGTCAGTTGTCTGTGCTATTATTGCCCAGCTATTGTATAACATACTGTAGTGTAACATACTGTATATCACTTACATCATTTCAGGTAGGTGTTTTAAACATGAGGTTCTGTCTGCTCTCTATTCCAGGAGACAGACCTCGTAAGCTGTATGCTGAGAGAGCCCTAAACCTACCCCTCGGAGCTGAACTTATCACAGGCAACATGTGGTACTATAACCTCAGTTATTTAATATGTAATATTTGTATGAAGTTGATGTTGTGTTCTATTTACATTTGACAATGTTATTTTTTTATTTTATTTTTTACGTCATGTGCTTTTACATGTAAACCTTGTCGTGTACCCAGTGATCTCCTGTCCACTTCCTCCAACTCGGAGTGCCAGGACGGGCTGGCGGGCGGGCATACAGACTGCCCCTTCCAGCGCCGCATCATCCCTGCACACAGGCTTCGGCCTCGGAGAACTCACCCCGAAATCTTCCAGGTGACTACATCCCCCCCATCTCCTCTCTCCTCCCCACTCCACCCATAAACCCTTATCTGTCCCAGACAGTGGACGCAGGCAGCCAAGGCCAAGCGGTGCTCAGACTCAGCACTGCAAATCAGAGTGCTGGCCATTCATCAAACTATAGTGACTCTGTGAGCAGAACAGAAACTGCCTGCCTGGCTCAGACATCACATAGCACATTGTCCCTCTCAGCGCCTCAGTGTTCACAACACACACACACACACACACAGGAAATACACTGGGTGAAATGCACTGATGATTATTACTTACATTGTAGCTGTATGAGATAACTGATCTAAACATTATCTGTGTCATGACAGCGTGTAGTCAGTTGTCATGAGCTGAAACCAACAGTCATGACTGTTTAAGACATCTATTATGTCAGTGTTTAGATTTATTTTACACTACAACCTGAATTCTACCACTGACAGGAGGAGGACTCGATTGATGAATCATCAGAGACCTCCACACAGGAAAAGCCCTCTCGTAAGCTGTACTACAAGCTCAAGCTTTTTCCTGGGAAGTGGGTAAACATCTTGTATGACCGGCTCACCTTGTTGGCGCTATTGGACAGGTAAGAGAAAGCGCTCCCATTCTATCTTTCCTTTTCCTTTCCCTTTTCCATTTCCCATTTTCCATCTCTCAGCGATTGATCAACTAGTTAACAGAGACTTTACTTTGACCTTTGCTCTCTGTCCTCAGGAACCATGATGTGGTAGAGAACATAGCAGTTGTGTTCCTGGCCTTCCTGGTGGCCTTCCTGGGATTCATTCTGCTCAACCACGGCTGCTTCAAAGACATCTGGGTTTTCCAGTTCTGCGTGGTCATCGCTAGCTGCCAGTACTCGTTGTTAAAGGTAAGGAAGGTATCTAATTTTGTAACAAAGCATGAGGCTTAATCAACCGTACAACCATTGCTTATCTGTATTGACATAATTCAGATCAGTGAAAGGATACCAGATCTGTGATAATACTGTGCCATTTTCAATGCCCCACCACATACTCCACTGTAACAATGGAATTAAGCTTTAGCTAAGTACTTTTTATCCGACACATTGCTGATGGAAACACATTTCTCGGTCAGTCATTGACTGTATTTCAGTTAATCATGTTAATAACACTTTGAACAAATTGTTTGTATTACAGAGTGTCCAACCTGATGCAGCCTCGCCAACACATGTGAGTCTGTATGGAACATATTCTAAAGTTATATTGTGAAGATACAGGTAACTGCCAAAATAATGGAAACAATTGAGTAAATGAGGAACACAAAGTATATTGAAAGCAGTTGCTTCCACACAGGTGTGGTTCCTGAGTTAATTAAGCAATTAACATCCCATCATGCTTAGGGTCATGTATAAAAATGCTGGGTAGGCCATTATTTTGGCAACCATGACTATGCCCCCATAGGATGACAATGCCCCCATCCACAGGACACGAGTGGTCACTGGATGGTTTGATGAGCATGAAAACTATGTAAACCATATGCCATGGCCGTCTCAGGCACCAGATCTCAACCCAATTGAACACCACTTATGGGAGATTCTGGAGCGGCGCCTGAGATAAAAATGCTAGGCAGGCCATTATTTCAGAAATAATAAAGGAAAAGGCGCAACACTCACTAACCATTACTTTTATTTTATTTAAGCAAGGTTAAAAGATTAACATTTCGGCCTCCAATGGCCTTCATCTGAATAATCATCAGGATTATTCTGCTGAAGGCCATTGAAGGTTGAAACGTTAATATTTTAACCTTACTTAAATACATTTTTAGTTTAATGGTGAGCAAGTGTCGCGCCTTTTCCTTTTCTGTGTTTATTGAATTTTTTGGTTGCACCTCGACTCACGTTGTTTGAGCGCCCTCCACTTCTTTCCACAGGCCATTATTTTGGCCACTATTTTGGCTAGCATGGCTATGCCCCCATAGGATGACAATGCCTCCATCCACAGGGCACAAGTGGTCACTGAATGGTTTGATGAGAATGAAAACGATTCAAACTGTATGCTGTGACCGTCTAAATCACCAGATTTTAACCCAATTTAACACTTATGGGAGATTCTGGAGCAGCGCCTGTGACAGCATTTTCCACCACCATCAACAAAACATAAAATTATGGAAATTCTCATGGACTAATTGGGTCGCATCCCTCCAATAGAGTTCTAGATACTTGTAGAATCTATGCCAAGATACATTGAAGCTGTTCTGGTGGCCCAACGCTCTATTAAGACACTTTATGTTGGTGTTTCCTTTATTTTGGCAGTTACCTGTACATTTTCACTGGTTGTTTAGTAAAAAAAAAATTCCAGGTAGACGGTTCGAGGCTTTCTCTGTTTCATTTCTGTAGCACTCTCTTCTCTTGATGTTTTCCAGGGACACAATCAGATTGTTGCATACAGCCGGGCTGCTTATTTCTGTATTTTCTGTGGCCTTATTTGGATTCTGGAACAGATGTTAAGAAGTAAGGATCTGCCTGTGTCCACTGTATATGGCATCACCATAGTATTAGCAGATGCTCTCAAATTCTTGAGAGACATTTTAGTGGGTAAGTCACGTACCGTAAATCATTCCCATGACCTTTTTTCAGTCATCTCCATGAAATTATTTTAGATGATGTGTTTTATTTTGACATGATAAAAAGCTTATAGTTCTAAAGTCATGTCTGTTCTTTATTCCACAGGCATCACCTACTGCTTTCCTATCACATTTCTCGTTGGCCTGTTCCCACAAATCAACACCTTTATGATTTACCTGCTTGAACAAATAGACATTCATTTCTTTGGTGGAACAGGTGAGTAGCACTCTCTTCTCTGTTTAGCTTGCCCTTCATAATACCATGAACTGAATGCATACTGTACCACCTTAAACCTAGCCCTCAACCTGATTCCTGTGTGTCCACTTCCTTTGTCAGCTGCAACTGGACTCCACTCAGCAGTGTACAGCATATTCCGTAGTCTGACGGCATTATCTTTGCTGTACGGTTTCTGTTTTGGAGCTCTGAAGGTAGGATTGAATTCATTATTGAGTAAAGACGTGTATGATTACATGAAGGATATGTTTTGCACTGCGACGGAACAGTTTGTTGCTGCAGAGGCAGCTTAGTCGAGCATGAAAAATCAAATCGCTTTTTAAGTGGCACCTCTCTGTTCTTTCAGGCTAGTGAAACCATATTCTGCTTGGGTGATGATTTAGTATTTATAACTGCTGGTAAGAGGGGTATAAGTAAAAAAAAAAAAACAGCCTCAAGTAGGCTCTCTGGTGGAAAAAGTTATGCCACTATGCCTGCAGTAAAGCAAAGTGTCCATATTCATCCTCACACATATCATGCCTGAATGAGTTCTCTGTATTTTTAGGGGATGGTTAGCATATAACATTTTAAATAAAATGTTCTGCTTAGGTGCAAATATCAATATTTCTATTCTAAAGGAGCCCTGGGATGAACAGCATACCCCAGCCTTGTTCTCTGGGTTCTGCGGCTTGCTGGTGGTTCTCTCCTATCATCTGAGTGGGCAGAGCAGTGATCCAACTGTGCTGATGTAAGCCGCCTGCTTTTCAGCTCCTCCTATTGTTATGCCTGCTAACATGCTGACTGTATGAGAGTTGTTAGTGCTAAGGTTAAGATATTCTCATTTGTTGTGCATGGCAGGTCTCTGATCAAATCCAAACTGATGCCCACTCTGGTGGACAGTGAGGAAGAGGATGAAGACTCAGAAGACATCAAGGATCCTCTTCCAGAGAAGCTCATGAATTCAGTGGTAAGTCAGAGACTTGCATTGTTTCCTCCACTTCTAAATGGATTTGTTCCACTCAAAAGCTGTCCTCTGTTTTTGTTTCAGGACAAAAGTTTGACTTTAACACATTATTACATTCCGCAATTGTGATATTGTATGATTTGCTTTTGCAGAAGGAGATTCTTCTTTCGGATCTTGTGGTCTGCTCCATTGCCTACATTTTAACGTTTGCTATTACTTCAAGCACTGTCTTCCTGTCCTTAAAGGTGGGTTACCTACATCCAAACACCATCTCTAAACGATGTGTCATAAGTGTTGTTTGTGTCATAAAGCAATGTTGTCTCATCAGTAAATAATGACTGTGGTGTCGTAAATAAAATGTTATTTCATCGGTTCGGTATTCAGTCAACCCCCCTTGCGCTCCCTCTCTCTCCCTCCCTCGCTCTCCCTCATCCTCTCTCTTTCCCTTTCCCTTTTCTCCCTTTCTCTCTCTCTCTCTCTCTCTCTCTCCCACACTCTCCCTCTCTCTCCCTCTTTCTCCACAGCCCTTTGTGACCATAGTACTGTATGCACTGGCAGGGACAGTGGGCTTTGTCACCCACTATCTCGTACCCCAGTTACGGAAGCACCACCCTTGGCTCTGGATCTCTCACCCAGTACTAAAGAGCAATGAGTACTCCCAGTTTGAGCCCAGAGGTCAGTCCTGCCTTTATTGTTTAAAAAAAATGTTTTCTGACACAATGCAATCTTTCCTACAGTAGGCCTTTTGCATCTCTGGCACAAATTTGATGAAACACTACATTTAATAGCCTATAGTTCTATACACATGTGTGGGTTCAGTTAGTTGGGGAAGACCTCCTTCCTGTGCTTTCATCTTTGTCTGATGTTGATTTTAGTTTATTTATATATCAGTTTTCATTCCCCCTCTTCAAATCCAAAACCAATCCATGCAGTGTTGTCATTGATCCATTTTCACAAACAAAGAAGGACTATAAAGATTTGTCAAATGCTGCAAAAGTAATAAACAGCTCTTGCGTGTTGTGATTAAAGTTGATTTCATTTTCCAGATGATGCTCAGTTGATGTGGTTTGAGCGTCTGTACGTGGGCCTGCTGTGTTTTGAGAAATACGTGGTTTACCCAGCCATCATTCTGAGTGCGCTCACCAATGATGGCTTCTCACTCAGTCACCGCAAGAAGCTAGGCATCCAGTGAGTACCTTTCTCCTAAAGATTTGTATAAAAAACACATACTCCCTCCTTTCCCTGCAACCAAGACCCAGACCTGGGTCAAATGCAAAAGTATTTGAAAGTATTTGATGTGCGCTTGGTGTAATTTGGGGTTTGCACTTTTGGAACTATTCCAGTGGTTCCATTGTACCGAGCTAATTAAATCAAGCGCATGCCAAGTATTGGACGTATGTATTGCAGGTGGGCATTTATTGTCATGAGTCTTGCTTGCCCTGGAGGCAGAACTGAGCAGTTTCCACTAGATGGGCCAGCTGCAAAGTCAAAATGTTCTATATCATAAAAATTCATGAAAACAAAAATGCTTTTTGGTCTTAATTTAAGGTTAGGGTTAGACATTAGGGTTAGCAGTGTGGTTAAGGTTAGGTTTAAGTTTAAAATCAGATTGTATGACTTTGTGGCTGCTGTGCCAGCTAGTGACCACTCTGCAGAGATGCTTCCAGTACATGAGTCATCCCAATAAATGCCAACCTGTGTATGTATTTGACCCAGGTCTTCTAAGAACCATTTTCAGTTTGAAACCATTTTATTTAGATAATCTGTCTAACATTCAGTTTGGAATGTAAAGTTAATCTCTTGGCAGGTAGACAGTGTGAAATACTTTAAACTTGCCTCTGTCCCACTTACGTAATTACCTTAAAATGTCAACATAAATCTTAATGTGCAGGTAACTGCCAAAATAATGGAGCGTTACAAAGTATATTGAAATTAGGTGCTTCCACACAGGTGTGGTTCCTGAGTTAATTAAGCAGTTAACATCCCATGATGTATAAAAATACTAGGCAGGCCATTATTTTAGAAATAATAAAGGAAAAGGCGCAACACTCGCTAACCATTATTTGTATTTTATTTTATTTAAGGTTAAAAGATTAACATTTCGGCCTCCAATGGCCTTCATCTGAATAATCATCAGGATTATTCTGCTGAAGGCCATTAAAGGTCGAAACGTTAATCTTTTAACCTTACTTAAATACATTTTTAGTTTAATGGTGAGCGAGTGTCGCGCCTTTACCTTTTCTGTGTTTATTGAATTTTTTGGTTGCACCTCGACTCACGTTGTTTGAGCGCCCTCCAATTCTTTCCACAGGCCATTATTTTGGCCACTATTTTGGCTAGCATGGCTATGCCCCCATAGGATGACAATGCCTCCATCCACAGGGCACGAGTGGTCACTGAATGGTTTGATGAGAATGAAAACGATTCAAACCGTATGCTGTGACCGTCTAAATCACCAGATTTTAACCCAATTGAACACTTATGGGAGATTCTGGAGCAGCGCCTGTGATAGCACCATCAACAAAACACCAAGTTATGGAATTTCTCGTGGAAGAATGGTGTCGCATCCCTGCAATAGACTTCCAGACACTTGCAGAATCTATGCCAAAGTGCATTGAAGCTGTTCTGGCTCGTGGTGGCCCAACACTCTATTAAGACACTTTATGTTGGTGTTTCCTTTATTTTGGCAGTTACCTGTAGCACCTGGGGAAACCTTTTCTGGAAACACACAGTTCTTCATAGGTTTATATAGTCTCCACCACTCCCTTCTGTGCATCTTGGAGGTGGAACAAAACCTAAGTACCTTAATCAATCACATAAATATAACTTTCAACCCAGTCTGAATTATGTACATGTACTAACTAGTAGACAGTCAGTCACTATGATGTCATCATCATCTGAGCCTGGTCATCATGACAACAGTCACTATGCATATCACTTCCCTTGCTAGGGAAGAAAGTGTGATGTATATACAGTATTTGCTAGTATTAGTGCATTTCTCTCCCCTGCCCCCCTCCCACTCCATGTCACCCCTCTGCTTTGCTCCGCTGTGTCATGCCTGTACACCTGAGTCGCTCAGGTCTCTGTGTCTCGCTCCAGCTGTGATGTCTTGTTGATGACAGTTGCTGGGTTGAAGCTCCTCCGCGCCTCCTTTTGCAATCCAAGCTTCCAGTTCGTCACTCTCATCTTCACAATCGTCTTCTTCGAGTTCGACTGCAGCAGGGCCTCAGAGACCTTTCTGCTGGACTTCTTTATCATGTCCATTGTCTTCCACAAGGTCAGTCTGCGACGTGACTGGAGACTGGTACACACACTCCCAATGACAGACCTCTCACTACGATAATGCAGGAAATGAATACAACTCACTATGACTGCGGTCCCCAAACTCCCTACAGTTGATTAACAAACGTACAGTAGTATTTTTTCGGGGTCTGTGTGAAGCAGCGAACACCTGCCAGCTGCTCTGTATATAGAGTGGCCTTCCTACTTTTGATTACCTTGGATTTATTTTAGGATCTGGTCTAAAAATAACTGACTTTGCTGTCTGTCAGTGACTCACAGCAGGTCTTTGTTCCTCTACAGCTCAGTGATCTGCTTCACAAGCTCCACTTCATCATGGTCTATATCGCACCGTGGCAGATCGCATGGGGCAGCGCCTTCCATGCATTTGCTCAGCCCTTCGCTGTGCCTCGTATCCTTTGGTTTTGACATGTGTAGGAACTACACAAGCTTCCACATATGTTTTGAGGTTGCTCTGACTGAAACTGTAATGTAACAGCGAATTTGACAGAAGATATGTGAGTATGGTAAACCTGTTGTCTCCAGTTGAATTGATACCTGTTGGTTGTTCCTTGGTTGTGGTGGTTCTCCTTCATGATGCAGCTCAGACTCAGCCATGTTGCTGCTGCAGACGTTCGTCACGACTCTGTTCTACACCCCTCTCAGCCCCTTCCTGGGCAGCGCCATCTTCATCACCTCCTACCCACGGCCCGTCAAGTTCTGGGAGAGGAACTACAAGTAATGGCCTTTCACCGCTCGCAGCATGAGATAAAGCACCATGAAATATGCATGCACCCCTTAATGCACCACGGTGTGTCGGCCGCACCCCAGGGCATCCAGCCTTAGAGATGGGACATGGGAAAGTCCATTATGAATAAAGAGGGGGATGAGGGACGTCCGACTCAGTTTGAGTCTATGACCAAACCATTGAGTTAGGTCACTGTCAATAACATTTTGTTTTTCATTTGATAAAAGTTCATTGTTAGTCACTCACATCTGCTTCATCTGTTTTTAATGTGCTCAGGAAATATGCAAGTGGTGAATTCTATGGCCTCCTAAATCCCCTGTGGACATCCATATAAGGACATTTCTGTCTCAGAGATGATGTCATGCACTCAGCTGAATGAGCTAAGTGTTAGTGCTATCCTGGATCCTTGGGATCCTTTAACCCTAAACCCTAACCTTAACCACTACCCTTACCCTAACCTTAACCCTTACCTTAACCATTTAAAATTTCAACTTCAATGGGGTAGGGACATCCCAAGGATTCCGGATAGCAAGGACCCTGAGCTAAGTGCTCTAGGCTAGGGATAGACAAGCAGAGTATAGAGACTACCAAAGATGGTGGATAAATGAAGAAGTCTTACTCAGGACGTTTGTCTCTCCCATTGCGGTAGCAACTGGGTCTGGTCTGTTTAGTTAATTGACTGAAAAAAGGAGCGAGTTAGATGTCTCGCTTCCGCTTCCATCTCTAACTCTACTCCAGTCACTGAGTTATTGATGAGGATTTATGTAACTCATTTAACAGACAGAAAAGGTCCTAAAAATAAACCAGAATGCTCTCCTATGGTATGTTAGACAATGTTTACCTTATTTTAATGAATGTACTGTCTCCCTAATCTATGGTTTTGTACCATTTTGCAGCACCAAACGCATTGACAACTCTAATAGCAGACTGGTATCTCAGGTTGATAAAGAGACAGGTAACATTGAGTTTATTGAATAAATATCAACATGTTTTTCCCCCTAATTAACGTTAAAATAATAATCTGATTTAGAATTTCTCAACTCTACAAGGATCTTCTTATGGTTAATACATGTTGGTTTGTTTCTCATGTCAATCAGTGTATTTTACATAAACCTTTATTCCCCCAGGATGCGACGACAACAACCTGAACTCCATCTTCTATGAGTATCTGACGCGCTCTCTGCAGCACTCTCTGTGTGGTGACTTGATGCTGGGCCGCTGGGGGAACTACAGCTCTGGAGACTGCTTCATCCTGGCCTCTGACTACCTCAACGCCTTCGTTCACCTCATCGAGATTGGCAACGGCCTGGTCACCTTCCAGCTCCGAGGCCTGGAGTTCAGAGGTCAGATACTGACTAATATACAGCAACACAGTGAGGAGCACTATACCACATCCAGAGCCATATACAGTGCATTCGGAAAGTATTCAGACCCTTTGACTTTTTCCACATTTTGTTACGTTACAGCCTTATTCTGAAATAGATTAAATCGTTTTTTCCCCTCATCAATCTACACACAATACCCCATAATGAAAAAGCAAAAACTGGTTTTTAGACATTTTTGCAAATGTATTAAAAATAAAATACTACATTTACATAAGTATTCAGACCCTTTACTCAGTACTTTGTTGAAGCACCTTTGGCAGCGATTACAGTCTCGAGTCTTCTTGGGTATGACGCTACAAGCTTGGCACACCTGTATTTGGGGAGTTTCTCCCATTCTTCTCTGCAGATCCTCTCAAGCTTTGTCAGTTGTATGGGGAGCATCGCTGCACAGCTATTTTCAGGTCTCTCCAGAGATGTTTGATCAGGTTCAAGTCCGGGCTCTGGCTGGGCCACTAAAGGACATTCAGAGACTTGTCCCAAAGTCACTCCTGCATTGTCTTGGCTGTGTGCTTACAGTCGTTGTCCTATTGGATGGTAAACCTTCGCCCCAGTCTGAGTTCCTGAGCACTCTGGAGCAGGTTTTCATCAAGGATCTCTCTGTACTTTGCGCCGTTCATCTTTCCCTCGATCCAGACTAGTCTCCCAGTCCCTGCCGCTGAAAAACATCCACACAGCATGATGCTGCCACCACCATGCTTCACCGTAGGGATGGTGCCAGATTTCCTCCGGAGGTGACCCTTGGCATTCAGGCCAAAGAGTTCAATCTTGGTTTCATCAGACCAGAGAATCTTGTTTCTCATGGTCTGAGAGTCCTTTAGGTGCCTTTTGGCAAACTCCAAGCGGGCTGTCATGTGCCTTTGACTGAGGAGTGGCTTCCATCTGGCCACTCTACCATAAAGGCCTGATTGGTGGAGTGCTGCAGAGATGGTTGTCCTTCTGGAAGGTTCTCCCATCTCCACAGAGGAACTCTGGAGCTCTGTCAGAGTGACCATCGGGTTCTTGGTCACCTCCCTGACCAAGGCCCTTCTCCCCCGATTGCTCAGTTTGGCCGGGCGGCCAGCTCTAGGAAGAGTCTTGGTGGTTCCAAACATCTTCCATTTAAGAATGATGGAGGCCACTGTGTTCTTGGGGACCTTCAATGCTGCAGAAATGTATTGGTACCCTTCCCCAGATCTGTGCCTCGACACAACCCTGTCTCAGAGCTCTACGGACAATTCCTTCATCCTCATGACTTGGTTTTTGCTCTGACATGCACTGTCAACTGTGGGACCTTTTATAGATAGGTGTGTTCCTTTCCAAATCATGTCCAATCAATTGAATTTACCACAGGTGGACTCCAATCAAGTTGTAGAAACATCTCAAGGATGATCAATGGAAACAGGATGCACCTGAGCTCAATTTCGAGTCTCAAGCAAAGGGTCTGAATACTTATGTAAATAAGGTATTTCTGTTTTTTATTTTTAATACATTTGCAAAAATGTCTAAACCTGTTTTCGCTTCGTCATTATGGGGTATTGTGTGTAGATTGATGGAAACAATTATTTAATCAATTTTAGAATAAGGCTGTAACGTAACAAAATGTGGAAAAAGGGAGGGGGTCTGAATACTTTCCGAATGCACTGTACATCTATATACACACTCTACTGATATGGGAAATATCTTGACTGTGTTGAATGTTACATGTTTGATACATTTAATTTAATTCAGAAGTTATTCCATTTTTATTTGAAATTGTTTTATATAATAATCATAAGCCTTACATCTCTACCACAGACTTACAATCACCATTAACATGATGGTCTGTGCTCCTTCTCCTCCTCCCCAGGTACATACTGCCAGCAGAGGGAGGTAGAGGCCATCACTGAGGGGGTGGAGGAGGACGATGCCTGTTGCTGCTGTGAGCCGGGCCACCTGCCCCACGTCCTGTCCTGCAACGCGGCCTTCAACCTGCGATGGCTGGCCTGGGAGGTCACCACCACCAAGTACCTGCTGGAGGGCTACAGTATCAGCGAGAACAACGCTGCCACCATGCTGCAGGTGTACGACCTGCGCAAACTGCTCATCACCTACTATCTGAAGGTTTTAGACCTTTTTACTTCTTATGGAAATGTAACAGACAAAGGTTTTTGAATTTGAATTTAACCTATGATCTAAGCAGTATTATAAACTGAGTGGTTTGAGGCCTGAATGCTGATTGACTGAAAGTCGTGGTATATCAGACCATATACCACGGGTATGACACAAATTACTTGTTTACTGTTCTAATTATGTTGGTAACCAGATTATAATAGCAATAAGGCACCTCAGGGGTTTGTGATATATGGCCAATATACCACGATTAATGGCTGTATCTAGGCACTCCGCGTTGCGTCGTGCATAGGAACAGCCCTTAGCCATGGTATATTGACCATATACCACACCCCCTCAGGCCTTATTGCTTAATTATATTCACTTTTGTTTACTTTCACCATCTTTGTAATTCATTACCGGTTTTATTTCATAAGCAGTTCAATACGTTTCATCCCACGGTAAGTCTGAGCATCGTCTTATGCAAGCAAAAGGGAGTAGACCATAAAAAAAAATATTTGAACCTCATCAATCTTCTGTTATTATTCCCTCTCGTTTCACTTCTAGAGCATAATCTACTACCTGATCCACTCTCTGAAGCTACAGGCGTGGATCAAGGATCCCTCTATCACGGAGGCTCTGGTGTCCTACACCAAGTGGCACCACATAGAGAGAGACCCAGCCGTGTTCAGCGTTAAGATAGACGAGGACTACGTCCACTGCCTCCAGGGTGTCACCAGGGCCAGCTTCTGTAACGTCTATCTGGAGTGGATCCAGTACTGTGCCAACAAAATGGAGGAGGTGAGTGGAGATGTGAGATTGCAATGAACAGTACAATCATGCATGTAGTCAAGAAAAACTCCAGTCCCCAGTCTAGGTCATTCTTTCTGGTCAGCTCATGTGGTTAGGAAAACTCCAGACCCAAGTCTAGTTAATTTTTCCTGGTCAGGAAAACTCCAGGCCCTCCAGGCCCAAGTCTAGTTCATTTTTCCTGTTCAGGAAAACTCTAGGAACTAGTTAATTTTTCCTGATAAGGTGTGGTCAGGAAAAACTCCAGGGCCTTATCATGACATGCAATATGTCCCCATGTTGTACAGTTTGGTTTCCTTGCTGCTGGTCATTTCAGTGGATGTGAACACTGATGACCTTTGACCTTTGTGTTTTGCCAGCCTGTGGACTGTGACGAGGACTCCCCTCTGGTCACTCTGTGCTATGCCTTGTCTGTGCTGGGCAGGAGATCCTTGGGGACAGCATCTCACAACATGTCCAACAGGTAAACCTTCCATAGCTGTCAAATATTCATTCCTTTCATGTTAAATATGGGGTTTTATTACCCTCCAGGCATGGATGGTAAAAACACATCAATCCACACTAAGCTGTAGTTCCATTAAGATTCCATAAGGGGGCAGCTATGTCTCTCGTGTGGTCAGGTGCCACAAGGAAGGACCTCGGAAAATTACAATTGGCTCAGAACAATGCAGCACGGCTGGCCCTTAAATGTAAACGGAGAGCTAACATTAATAATATGCATGTAAATCTCTCATGGCTTAAAGTGGAGGAGAGATTGACTTCATCACTACTTGTTTTTGTAAGAAGTGTTGACATGCTGAACGCACCGAGGTGTCTGTTTAAACTACTATCACACGGTTCGGATACCCATGCATACCCCGGACACCCATGCAATCCCCAAGTCAAGAACAGACTATGGGAGGCGCACAGTACTACATAGAGCCATGACTATATGGAACTCTATTCCACATCAGGTAACTGATGCAATCAGTAGAATAAGATTTTAAAAACTGATACAAATACACCTTATGGAACAGCAGGTGAAGAGACACACACACACAGGAACAGACACGCATACGCACACACACGCTAGCACACGCCCTCTACACACACGTACATTGTAGTATTGTTGTATGGTGGTTTTATACATTTTGTATTGTAGATATGTAGTGGTGTAATAATGTTATATGATGTACTGTTTTATCTTTTGTTTTATGTGTGATGTAAGTGCCTTAATGTGTTTGGACCCCAGGAAGAGTAGATACAAATACAGTGTAGTATCACAGTACACTGTATACAAGTACACTGTAGTATCACAGTACACTGTATACAAGTACACTGTAGTATCACAGTGGTACGCAAGTCTCTATAAACTCTAACCCTCTGTTTGCTATAATGTGATAAAAACCTTGACAATGGTCCCTTTCTCTGTCTCTCAAACTCAGTTTGGAGTCGTTCTTGTATGGGTTCAACACTCTGTTCAAAGGAGACTTCCGTATCGCCACTAAAGATGAGTGGGTGTTTACGGATATGGATCTGCTGCAGAAAGTGGTGGCCCCAGGTGTGAGGATGAGTCTCAAGCTCCATCAGGTATTCACAATAGCCAATCTTGAAGACAATAACATTTGCTCTCTTGCTCCCTTATTGAAGTAGGATATGTAGGTGACTGTACATTTAACCTTGAACTCTTCCTGTGCATTCTCAGTGGACTGTACATGTATCTATTAACTATGGTATCTTGCTGTACAGTGCCTTCAGAAAGTATTCACACCCCTTGACTTTTTCCACATTTTGTTGTGTTACAGACTGAATTTAAAATGGATTAAATTGAGATTTTTTGGTCACTGGCCTACACACAATACCCCATAATGTCAACATGGAATTATGTTTTTAGAAATGTTTACAAATTAATTTAAAATGAAAAGCTGAAATGTCTTGAGTCAATAAGTATTCAACTCCTTTGTTATGGCAAGCCTAAATTAGTAAACAGGAGTAAACATTTGCTTAACAAGTCACATAATAAGTTGAATGGACTGTGTGCACTAATAGTGTTTAACAAGATTTTTGACTAACTACCTCATCTCTGATCTGTAAGGTCCCTCAGTTGAACAGTGAATTTCAAACACAGATTCAACCACAAAGACCAGGGAGGTTTTCCAATGCCTCGCAAAGAAGGGCACCTATTGGTAGATTTTTTTTTTTTTAAAAGCAGACATTGAATATCCCTTTGAGCATGGTGAAGTTATTAATTACACTTTGGATGGTGTATCAATACACCCAGTCACTACAAAGATACAGGCGTGCTTCCTAACTCAGTTGCCAGAGAGGAAGGAAACCGCTCAGGGATTTCATCATGAGGCCAATGGTGACTTTAAAACAGGTACAGAGTTTAATGGCTGCGATATGAGAACACTGAGGATGGATCAACAACATTGTAGTTACTCCACAATACTAACCCAAATGACAGAGTGAAAAGAAGGAAGCCTGTACAGAAAAAAAATATTCCAAAACATGCATCCTGTTTGTCCTGAAAACAAACTGTTATGTCTTTGGCAAATCCAATACAACACATTACTGAGTACCACTCTCCATGTTTTCAAGCATAGTGGTGGCTGCATCATGTTATGAGTATTCTTGTAATCATTAAGGACTGGGGAGTTTTTCAGGAAAAAAAAAACAGAATGGCGCTAAGCACCAAATCTACACTGGAGTTTCTTACCAAGACAGTAAATGTTCCTGAGTGGCCGAGTTACAGTTTTAACTTAAATCTACTTGAAAATCTAGGGCAAGACCTGAACTTGGTTGTCTAGCAATGATCAGCAACCAATATGACAAAGCTTGAAGAATTTTGAAAAGAATAATGGGCAAATGTTGCCCAATCCATGTGTGGAAAGCTCTTAGAGACTTATCCAGAAAGACTCGCAGCTGTAATTGCTGCCAAAGGTGATTCTAACATGTATTGGCTCAGGGGGTTGAATACTTATATATCTAATACATTTTTTTTCTTCATATTGTTTTTTACAAATGTTATAATTTCTCTTCCACTTTGACATTACAGAATATTTTGTGTAGATTGTTGACAAAAAATTCAATTAAATCCATTTTAATCCCACTTTGTAACACAACAAAATGTGGAAAAAGTCAAGGGGTGTGAATACTTTCTGAAGGCACTTTACAGTAGAGCTGCAAAGATTTATTTATTTAGGCCAGGATGCATTGTCGATAAGTGCACTGACTGCACTTTGCTTTTAAAGGTTATTTACCCTTGAGCTGACATCTGCAGTGTTTACTGTGAATGTGATTCCCGCAAATGTCAGAGAAATTTAAAAGGAGCAATTCACGGGTAAAAGCTGCGGATGTCGGCTCAAGCGCAAATTACAGTAGAAAAGTTTTCGACAATGCTTTATTGAATCCTGTCCTTAAAGTGGTTCAGTAAATCCCTGAAATAAAGCTTTTACTTACGGCGGTTCTACTTACTGCTCTGTTCCTTGGTTGTTCTCAGGACCACTTCACATGTCTGGAGGAGACCGAGGAGCCAGCCATCTTGTACGAGGCCATTAGTAACTACAAGACCAGTCTGGTGATCTGCCATGAAAGTGACCCAGCCTGGAGGAAGGCGGTTCTGTCCAGCCGGGACACTCTTCTTACACTGAGACACATGGTGGACGACGGCACGGACGAGTACAAGATCATCATGCTCTACAAACGCCACCTCAGCTTCAAGGTCATAAAGGTGGGTGTGGGATGAATGGTGTACAGTAGGGTGAAGTTGCCCCTAGACACTGATCTAGGGTCAGTTTTGCATTTTCCCCATCAATGGTTAAAAAACTGAAGTAAGCAATATGGCAGTTTTTCTGGCACTGACTTCAGTTCCTTCAGAAAGTATTCACACCCCTTGACTTTTTCCACATGTTATTGTGTTACAAAGTGGGATTAAATGGATTTAATTGTAATTTTTTGTCAAAGTGGAAGTACAAATGTGTGTTGTGTATTCAGATGTCAGTAATACTACCCTCTTCATCCTCTCCTCTCTTCTAGATAAATAAGGAGTGTGTAAGGGGCCTGTGGGCCGGCCAGCAGCAGGAGCTGGTGTTCTTGCGCAACCGCAACCCGGAGCGCGGCAGCATCCAGAACTCCAAGCAGGCCCTGCGAAACATGATCAACTCGTCGTGCGACCAGCCGCTGGGCTACCCCATGTACGTGTCCCCCCTCACCACCTCCTACATGGGCACCCACAAGCAGCTGAGGAGCATCTGGGGCGGCCCTCTCAGCCTGGACAGCATCAGGACCTGGCTCTTCTCCAAGTGGCTGCGGTGAGTGCTGGCTGCCAAGGGGAAACAGAAGGGTCTCCTTTATCAGCCAGTCTGCTAATGCTCTGCTCCCCTATGGATGGAATCCAATCAGGGCCTTTTCTGCTGTGACAGCACCACTCTTCCCAAACCCTATAGGGCTAAAGTGCTGCTACGTGTTTGGCTGCATCCAGAGCGATTGAAATAACTAACTGACCATTAGCATCTTCTGTTAGTCTAATGGAACTTTTATGTTTAGTGTGTGTATTGGGTGGAGGTACGGCTGCACTGTGTAAGCCTTTTATAGGTCCATGCTTTCGATTGAGATTAGATGTAGATTTTTAAATCCATATTCATTGCCCTTGAGTTAAATGTTTTTACAAAATGTTAATAGCGCTGTCGAAGGGCATAGAAAGGTAACATAGGCCTGTGTGTGTGTGTGTGTGTGTGTGTGTGTGTGTGTGTGTGTGTGTGTGTGTGTGTGTGTGTTGCAGGGTGCGGAAGGATAACCTGACCAGTTGTAACAGTGGGGTGAACATGGAGGATGTGGACTGTGCAGGGGGCTCCTCTTCTCTGAGCCAGAACCCAAACTCCATCACCTCCCAGAGCCTGAGTCTTTACCAGGCCAGGCCCAACAGGACCTCTCACGCCAATAGGCAGCACGCTGCAGGTTTGGTTCACCAGCTTTTCTCTACTGGAGATGCACACATATGCTCTCAACAAATGCAATACATAATATGTTTAAAGGGATGGTTCACCCAAGTTACTAATTTACATATTGGTTTCCTTACCATGAAAGCATTACACATCTAAGTAGAGTACATTGATGTGTCTTGCACAGCTATGTTCAGGGTTCTGCCATGTTAGGTTCTGCCAGCTATGTTCATGGTTCTGCCATGTTAGGTTCTGACAGCTATGTTCATGGTTCTGCCATGTTAGGTTCTGCCAGCTATGTTCATGGTTCTGCCATGTTAGGTTCTGCCAGCTATGTTCATGGTTCTGCCATGTTGGGTTCTGCCAGCTATGTTCATGGTTCTGCCATGTTAGGTTCTGCCAGCTATGTTCAGGGTTCTGTCATGTTAGGTTCTGACACTGACTGTGTCTTCTTGCCTTCATGTGCATCCATCCAGCCAGGAGAGAGTACCGGAGCCGCTCAGTGCAGCCCCAGAGCCAGCGGCCTCCAGTCACCAGCCAGTCAGGGCCCATCCTGGACAGCCAGCAGGTGTCAGCTTCGGCCAACGGCCTGGTACAGCGCCTCTCCAACAGCCAGCTGTCCTTCAACACCTCCATCGCCTCCATCTTCTCCCAGGTGCCGCGGCTCTCCACGGCCGGGGGCCAGCTGAGCTCCCAGCTCCAGGCTGCAGCCCACCACCGCTCAAGCCAGGTGTCCTCCTCCAGCTCCACCCTCAGCCTGCTGTTCGGCAAGAGGAGCTTCTCCAGCGGTCTGGTCATTTCCGGCCTGTCGGCGGCCGAGGGGGGCAACACCACGGACACGCAGTCGTCCAGCAGCGTCAACATCGCCATGGGTGGACCCTCCTGCCGGTCCACTAGCCGAGCCACACAGGTAGAAGTCAGAGCTCCAGCCCGATAACATATTTAGTAGCATTTATTAAGCTTAATTCATGAGACTAAATTAACGTTTAACTATGTTGTGGTTAACTATGTTAGCGTTTAATGTCAACAGTTGATTGAGGACACTTATCAGACATGGGTCAGAACCTTTAAATAAGTCAAATTCAAATTAGACAACATTTGCTTTTTAACTGGTACAATGCATCAGATTTCAGATTGTATTAAATCAATTTAATAAAATAATTAATAATTCATTAATACTTTTCTATCTGTTCTATGTTTCTCCCAGTGGACATCAGAGCCCTACGAGAGTATAGACGCAACCTACTCCAACACTCCCAATGGCGCGAAAGACAACAAGCCTTCAAGTGACAAATGCTGCACACAGGGCGCGGATAAGAGCCAGGAGGACACAACGACTTCTGAAACCCAGGAACTTCCAGAGCAAAAGACTATCTGAGACCACCAACACCTGCCTCACTCCGCAGCATGTTCAGCCCCAGGGTTCTGAATGTAAACAACAATGTCTGTTGCTCGAGTGACAAAATAAACGGATACTTTTTTGTAAAAAAGAACACTCCTGCACCGTTCATTATCCTACGCCGGGAGGGTTGTCCAAGGGTTGTGAATTATGTGGTGTGTTAATAGTGTACTAAACTCATAAACACTTAACAAAATAAACACATTCAAAGGTTCAGTCGTGTTCAGAGTGTCGCTGGATCACTAGATTCATTTCATACTGTGGAGTAAATGTGGACAATAATCACAGATAAATTTAAGGATATATCTGGTGCATGAGATATGGACACCTTCCATGGACTGATGTTCATTTTTCACAATGTGCTCTGTACTAATAAAAAACCTAACAAATAGGTGCTTGAAACAAAAGTTTTGAGCGTGAATAAATTGGAAAATATTTGGTCATTTTCTAAAGGTTGTCTCAGGAGTGGAGACAGGAGAATGCAGACATTGGTTGGTGAGGTGCTGGCTGGGAAAGTAGAACACTTAAGCCTTTTCTCAATTGTGCAAAAGTAAGTCCTCTTCTCGACTCCTCCGTCTTCCTCTCCTCCGTGTCCCGGAAACTGATAATTGGTCGCCATATGTAGGAGAGTGTCAATTCGTTAATAGGTGAACGGAGGAGTTTGCTCCTCTCCTCGATTGCCGCCTCTGCGGAGGATTCTCGGGTGTATCCTACCGCAGTTGTTTTCTTGGAGGAGAAAAGCATGCATATGTTTAAAAACAACACTACTTATCCTTTATGTATAGATAGTCTAGCACAACTCCATACATTTCTTTTTACCACATTAAAGGTCCAATGCAACTGTTTTTATTTCAATATCAAACCATTTCTAGGTAACAATTAAGTACCTCACTGTGATTATTTCCAATTAAAATGGTCAAAAAGAAACAAAAATAGCTTCTTAGCAAAGAGCAATTTCTCAAGCAAGAATTTTGCTAGGACTGTCTGTGAGTGGTCTGAGTGGAGAGAGGCAAACTGAAAACGAGCTGTTATTGGCAGAGAGGTATGGAACTCTCTTTCTTATTGGTCTATTAACTAATTCACTAAAAGCCCAGCAGCGTTACAGTTCTTGACACAAACCGGTGCGCCTGGCACCTACTACCATACCCCGTTCATAGGCACTTACAGTTGAAGTCGGAAGTTTACATACACCTTAGCCAAATACATTTAAACTCAGTTTTTCACAATTCCTGACATTTAATCCTAGTAACAATTCCCTGTCTTAGGTCAGTTAGGATCACCACTTTATTTTAAGAATGTGAAATGTCAGAATAATAGTAGAGAGAATTATTTATTTCAGCTTTTATTTCTTTCATCACATTCCCAGTGGGTCAGAAGTTTACATACACTCAATTAGTATTTGGTAGCATTGCCTTTACATTTTTTAACTTGGGTCAAACGTTTCGGGTAGCCTTCCACAAGCTTCCCACAATAAGTTGGGTGAATTTTGGCCCATTCCTCCTGACAGAGCAGGTGTAACTGAGTCAGGTTTGTAGGCCTCCTTGCTCGCACATGCTTTTTCAGTTCTGCCCACAAATGTTCTATAGGATTGAGGTCAGGGCTTTGTGATGGCCACTCCAATACCTTGACTTTGTTGTCCTTAAGCCATTTTGCCACAACTTTGGAAGTATGCTTGTCGTCATTGTCCATTTGGAAGACCCATTTGCGACCATGCTTTAACTTCCTGACTGATGTCTTGAGATGTTGATTCAATATATCCACATCATTTTCCTTCCTCATGATGCCATCTATTTTGTGAAGTGCACCAGTCCCTCCTGCAGCAAAGCACCCCCACGGCATGATGCTGCCACCTCCGTGCTTCACGGTTGGGATGGTGTTCTTCGGTTGCAAGCATCCCCCTTTTTCCTCCAAACATAACAATGGTCATTAAGGCCAAACAGTTCTATTTTTGTTTCATCAGACCAGAGGACATTTCTCCAAAAAGTATGATCGTTGTCCCCATGTGCAGTTGCAAACCGTAGTCTGGCTTTTTTATGGCGGTTTTGGAGCAGTGGCTTCTTCCTTGCTGAGTGGCCTTTCAGGTTATGTCGATATAGGACTTGTTTTACTGTGGATATAGATACTTTTGTACCCGTTTCCTCCAGCATCTTCACAAGGTCCTTTGCTGTTGTTCTGGGATTTATTTGCACTTTTCGCACCAAAGTACGTTCATCTCTAGGAGACAGAACGAGTCTCCTTCCATAGCTTTCACCTGGATTCACCTGGTCAGTCTATGTCATGAAAGAGCAGGTGTTCATAATGTTTTATACACTCAGTGCCTTCGGAAAGTATTCCGACCCATTTACTTTTTCCACATTTTGTTACGTTACACCCATATTCTAAAATTGATTAAATTGTTTTGCATAAATACCCCATAATGACGAAGCAACAACTCGTTTATAGAAATGTTAGCACATTTATTAAAAAAAATATTTAAAATAATCACATTTACATAAGTATTCAGACCCTTTACTCAATACTTTGTTGACGCACCTTTGGCAGCGATTACAGCCTCAAGTCTTCTTGGGTATGACGCTACAAGCTTGGCAGACCTTTATTTGGGGAGTTTCTCCCATTCTTCTCTGTAGATCCTCTCAAGCTCTGTCAGGTTGGATGGGGAGCGTCGCTGCACAGCTATTTTCAGGTCTCTCCAGAGATGTTTGATCGGGTTCAAGTCCGGGCTCTGGCTGGGCCACTCAAGGACATTCAGACTTGTCCCGAAGCCACTCCTGTGTTGTCTTGGCTGAGTGCTTAGGGTCGTTGTCCTGTTGGAAGGTGAACCTTCGCCCCTGTCTGAGATCCTGAGCAGGTTTTCATCAAGGATATCTCTGTACTTTGCTCCGTTCATCTTTGCCTTGATCCTGACAAGTCTCCCAGTCCCTGCTGCTGAAAAACATCCCCACAGCATGATGCTGCCACCACCATGCTTCACCGTAGGGATGGTGCCAGGTTTCCTCCAGACGTGACGCTGCACACTTAAGCAGACCAGGATCCAATTGGTCGGCCCCTGTGGATTGCTTGTTGTCTATTGTTAGCAAAGCATCCAGGTGTCACAAATTCAGCTGAGGCTGCCCCTCCTCCTTGCTCGGGCAGGTTTCGGCGTTCGTCGTCACCGGCTTACTAGCCACTACCGCTCCATTAATCATCACTCCATTTGTCTTGTCTTATCTTGTCTTGTCAATCACACACACCTGGTACTCATTCCCGCATTAGTCTGTGTATAAGTGTTCCCTCTGCCCCCTTGTCCTTTGTGAGTGATTGTTCATTGTGAGAGTAGGTAGCTCGGTTGAGCTACTCTTTCCTTGTATGTAGCCAAGGTGGATTTTTCCCTTGTGCTAGTTTCGTTTTGACGCTTGCTGCGCTTTATTCATGTACACTGAATAAACTCTGGATTTCTGTGTTATACCTCCTGCGCCTGACTCAGTCATTCACACCTCATCACAGAATCACTCACCTCTATGGAGTCAGCAGGAGAGGAGCGCATGCCTGGAATAGTGGCAAGGGTCCAGGAACATTCCACTATGCTGGCCAGCTTGATGGAAGCGATGGATCGGGTTCTTCAGGTCGTCCAACGCCTGGAGAGAAGAGGAACCGATCAGTCGAGACCAGCTGGCCAACCGGATCCAGCCACCTACATCACAGCACCCGGAGGGATCCAGATATCTCGACCACGGGTGTTCGATGGGACGCCGGCTCTATGTCAGAGATTCCTTCTCCAACTGGAGCTGTACTGCTCCAGTGTCCGGCCGGCGCCATCAGATCGAGAGCAGGTGTCCTTCCTCATTTCCTGCCTCTCGGGGAAAGCCCTGGAGTGGGCCAACGCGGTTTGGAGAGAAGGAGGAGCCGTGTTGGAGGAATACAGGTTCGCCCGCCTATTTCGGGCGGTTTTCGATCACCCGCCCGAGGGTCGAGAGGCGGGTGAGCAGCTGGTCCACTTGAGGCAGGGGACGAGGACAGTACAGGAGTTTGCGCTGGAGTTCCGGATTCTGGCAGCAGGATCCGGGTGGAACGAGCGGGCCCTGATCAACCAGTTCCACAGGTGTGGAAATGGAGGGCGACCGCATTGCAGCCGTGCGTAATTGGCCGACTCCAACCACGGTAAAGGAGGTGCAGCGCTTCCTTGGCTTCGCCAACTATTATCAGAGGTTTATCCGGGGCTTTGGCAAGGTCGCAGCTCCCATTACATCTCTGTTGAAGGGTGGGCAGTCCCGGCTCCGCTGGTGTGCTGAGGCTGACAGGGCCTTCAGTAACCGGAGGGAACTGTTCACCTCGGCCCCGGTACTGGCCCACCCCGATCCATCACTACCGTTCGGAGTGGAGGTGGATGCGTCCGAGGTTGGGATGGGAGCAGTCCTGTCTCAACGCTCGGGCACGCCACCCAAGCTCCGCCCCTGTGCGTTCTTCTCAAAGAAGCTCAGCCCGGCAGAGAAGAATTACGGCGTTGGTGATCGGGAGCTGTTGGCTGTTGTCCGAGCTCTGACTGTGTGGAGACATTTGCTCGAGGGGGCGAAACACCCATTCCTCGTCTGGACGGACCACTGTAACCTGGAGTACATCCGGGCAGCGAGGAGGCTGACCACTAGCCTATTCTTCACCCGGTTTGATTTCACAATGTCATACATTCCGGGTACGAAGAACGTGAAGGCAGATGCACTGTCCTGGCTGTATGATACAGAGGAGAGGCCCAGAGACAATACCCCCATACTGCCAGACTCATGCATTGTGGCGCGGGAGTATGGGCGATGGACGTGGATATAGCGCAGGCATTACGCACAGATCCATCTCCACCGCAGTGTCCAGCTGGGCTGCAGTACGTGCCTGCGCTTATCAGTGATCGTCTGATCTACTGGGCACACACGTCACCCTCCTCTGGTCACCCAGGTATCGGTCGTACAGTGCGCTGCCTGACGAAAAGTACTGGTGGCCTACCTTGGCTAAGGACGTGAGGGTGTATGTTTCCTTCTGCTCAGTGTGCGCCCAGAGTAAGGCACCTAGGCACCTCCCAGCGGGTAAGTTAAAACCTTTACCAGTTCCACAACGACCATGGTCTCATTTGAGTGTTGATTTTTTAACTGATCTGCCTCTCTCTCAAGGGAACACCACCATCCTGGTCGTTGTGGACCGCTTTTCGAAGGCCTGCCGCCTCCTTCCTCTGCCCGGTCTCCCCACGGCTCTGCAAACTGCGGAGGCCCTGTTTACACACGTCTTCCGGCACTACGGGGTACCAGAGGATATAGTGTCTGACCGAGGTCCCCAGTTCACGTCAAAAGTCTGGAAGGCGTTCATGGAATGTCTGGGAGTCTCGGTCAGCCTGACCTCTGGGTTCCACCCTGACAGTAATGAGCAGGTGGAATGGGTAAATCAGGATGTGGGTAGGTTCCTGAGGTCCTATTGCCAGGACCGGCCCGGGGGAGTGGTCGGTGTTCCTTTTTTTTTCTTCTTTTTTTGGGGGGGGGGTAGATCAGCTTAATATTATTCTGCCATATTCTGCCATGGGCAGAATATTCCCAGAACTCTCTCCGCCACTCCTCTACAAACCTAACCCCATTTCAGTGTGTTTTAGGTTATCAACCGGTTCTGGCACCGTGGCACCAGAGCCAGACCGAAGCTCCTGCAGTGGATGACTGGTTTCGGCGCGTGGAGGAGACGTGGAACGCTGCCCATGTTCACCTCCAACGTGCCATGCGTCGTCAGAAGGCCAACGCTGACCGTCACCACAGTGAGGCCCCCGTCTTTGTACCAGGGGATCGGGTCTGGCTCTCGACCCGGAATCTGCCCCTCTGCCTGCCCTGCCGGAAGCTGAGCCCGCGGTTTGTAGGGCCGTTCAAAGTCCTGAGGAGAATCAACAAGGTCACATATAGGTTTTACTCCCCTCTGATTAGCGTATTAACCCCTCGTTTCATGTGTCTCTCCTCAGGCCGGTGGTGGCTGGTCCGCTCCAGGAGTCTGAGGTGCGGGAGGTCCCTCCACCTCCTTTGGACATTGAGGGGGCGCCGGCGTACTCTGTCCGTTCCATACTGGATTCGAGGTGCCGGGTGGGGGGCCTTCAGTACCTCATGGAGTGGGAAGGGTACGGTCCGGAGGAACGGTGCTGGGTCCCGGTGAGGGATATCCTTGATCCCTCTCTGTTGAGGGACTTCCATCGTCGCCATCCGACTCACCCTGCTCCGCGTCCTCCTGGCCGTCCCCGAGGCCGGTGTCGGCGCGCTGCTGGAGCTGCACGTCAAGGGGGGGTACTGTCATGAATTCAGCCAAGGCTGCCCCTCCTCCTTGCTCGGGCAGGTTTCGAAGTTCGTCGTCACTGGCTTACTAGCCACTACCGCTCCATTTATCATCACTCCATTTGTCTTGTCTTGTCTTGTCATGTCTTGTCAATCACACACACCTGGTACTCATTCCCGCATTAGTCTGTGTATAAGTGTCTGCCCCCTTGTCCTTTGTGAGTGATTGTTCATTGTGAGAGTGAGTAGCTTGGTTGAGCTACTCTTTCCTTGTATGTAGCCAAGGTGGATTGTTCCCTTGTGCTAGTTTCGTTTTGACGCTTGCTGCGCTTTATTCATGTACACTGAATAAACTCTGGATTTCTGTGTTTTACCTCCTCCGTCATTCACACCTCATCACACCAGGACATATTTTTCTGTACATTTCTCTGATCATTCAGCAACTTCCCCTAACAGCATCAAGTCCAATATCATTGTGAATAGGCTTAGAAGTTATTTCAAAGAGATAGCCCGCTGAAACAAAATGGTGATTAAATGGATCAATGATCGCATTTTTTCCCGTAATGAGGCCAGTGTCTGAATTAATTTGCTGTGGCAGAGAGGAGGAAGTAGAACCCTTCAGGGATTTTACAGTTTTCCAGAATTTAGCCGGGTTCCCATTACAATCCGAAAGAGCGGTTACATAATAATCGGATTTAGCCTTTTCTGATTTGTCTTACACAATGATTCCTCAGTTGCTTAAAAGCTTGCCAGTCCGGGCCTAAGCCTGCAATCCTGGCCTTGACCAAGCATCATCTCTTTTATGAATGACTTCTGATCATTCCGGACCTTTAATCATCTACCTCTGCAGGTAATCTAATTATCATGATTCACAGGTACTGGCATGCAACTCCACAGCTGTTCTTGTTCTCATTCCTATAGGTTCATTGCTCTTATACAACAGGCTTATAGACAAAGGTATCCCTGGTGTAAAAGTAAGCAAATGACATGTTGTTTTTATGCAATAGCCTTGTGTGTGTACTGCGTACTGACAAATAAACAATCGAATGCAGGGTTTTTCCGCTTTCAATTTTTTGCAGGGCAGCTATTGAGACAGAACTTAACTCGAGCACAACTCAAGTTGTTTTGTTTATCACGACAATATGACTTAAATTCATTCAATTTATGTTTAATCAAGGAACATTTGCTTGAAAATCCCCTAAGAGTTAAAAGAAAAAAAGTGTGCTTAACAATTTTCATTGCACAGAGGGAGATTTATGCGATTTAACAAACGTATCATAGTCTTACTCTGTAATTACAGAAAATGAACAAGCATTTACACAAATGTGGGTTCTGCTGTTTTGTTTAACTATATATTCTGTATAATGAAAGCTGCTACTAAATCAGCTTGTTGTAAGTAAACCAAGTGATCTACCCAATTGCATAGAATATGAAAGTGCCTTTGATATTTGCCAAACAAAGTGACTGAGATCCTCAATTCGTCAGCTTGCGTTATCATCTAAGCTCTGACCTGCTTGTTATGGCATCCAACAATGTTATTGCTCTCTCTCTAACCTCGCTCATTTGCTCCCCTATTCTCCTAACATCTGTCAGCTGGCTCTTCACATTGGCATCCCACATCTCATGATGCTTCTGAACTGTTTATTCATGAGCCATCCTTAGCCATGTTTCTCCATTCTAAACGACAGCCAAATTTGGCCCTGTATGAGAGAGAGAGAGATTTAACCTGCATGTTTAACATTCAGAGCTCTGTGAGAAGGTGTGATAGTCGTGGCAGCGTGCAATTAAGTTGTCTCAGTGATGTTAAAAAGGCGACTCAAAGTATTAGTGCAGACAAAATATTAGAGTTGAATGAGATAAGTTCACAGAAATGTGATACGATAAAGTATGATTTAGGATTGTTTTTTGAGTCACGGTGGAGCACGTGTCATGTCTGACTAGATTTCCCTGTCTATTCCCTATATTGTGCACTACTTTTGACCAGAGCCCTGGGCCCGTATACAAAAATCTCTCAGAGTAGGAGTGCTGATCAAGGATCAGCTTTGTGTTGTAGATCATAATGAATAAGATTATATGGACAGGTTGGGACCTGATCAGCACTCCTACTCTGAGACACTTTGTGGATACAGGCCCTGGTCAAAAGTAGGGAATTGGGTGCCATTTGGGATGCAACCCTATGTAGCAATATGTAGGGAATAGGGTGCCATTTGGGACGCAACTCAGGAGGGTTAAGCAGTGTTTTCAGACGCTCGCTTCTCGGCTCGGGAAATTGATGTATTTTCTCTCAATGCTTTAACATCCTTTAACCATTTTTTTAAAGGGAGCATGATTATCCACAATAGTATTGAAGACATCTGCAAAAAGGCTCGAAGCTAAATCAGGTTCAGGGATAGCTGAAATACAATCAAGGTCACTAAAATAAAGATCATGTAAAAAAAAAAGCCTGTTCACTTAAGTTTTTTAAGTTCCTCTTTGTGATGACACAAGGCTTCGATTTTTGTATTCTTACATCTCTACCACAAACAACTGGGCAATGGTCACTAATGTCTTGGGTGAAGACACCAGAATAAACATATTCTCTGGAGTATTTCTTAAAATAAGATAAATCAGAGTTGACTTTGAAGGATCTTTAGGGTTGGGCAGTGTAGGCTTAGTCACTAGCTGGGTTAGGTTTAGATCATTACACATGTCTTTTAAATTGTCTGAAGCCTGCATTTCCCAATCATAATTTAGGTCACCCAGGATAATAACTTCTGATGTAGTAAAAGAAGACAACAAACTAGTTAATTCCTCGAGTGCACAAAGGTTAGCTGAGGGAGGACGGTAGACCCCTATAACAGTTCAAATTAATGGGTACAAGATTACAACTGACTACACCCCTGGCAGTATAGACAACAGTACAATGATAACGCTTAGAAAGGATGGGTGGAATTACCTGAGCTGGGCTTGGTCTGTCTCCGAGTCAATATCTTAACGCGGCCTTGAAATGTGAAGAGAGGGTCCAAGCTCCTAGATGGTTTGGGTGGAATCCATCATCTTCTGTTTTGCAAAAAGTGTCCCAGCAACGGCACGGGACTAGAGATAATCGGCTGCTTTTCAGAGCCTTTCAGGGTGTTGACCAGCTTAATAAAAACCTGTTTCATTAGCTCTGATTCACCCTTTTGATATCATTTGATCCCAAATGCACTACGGCAGCTGCAGCTGATGTAGGACAGACATAAGAAATCCTGTGATATCCTTCACCGTAGCCCCCGGGTAGCACAGGGTTTTTTGCTCCAGGAACCGAGATGTGCCTCACCATGGAGCTACCAATAATGATGGCTGGAGGAAGGTGAGTGGCTGTGGACGGGAGATGGGGGACCAATCTGGCTTTAGGAAATCCCATTCCACCGACACTTGCCTAATATATCTAACTGACCACATCAGGAAGGAAGTGGACGGAGGGACATTTTGTGGTATAGTTATGTTAGATCTCCAAGGCGTTTGATACAGTGGATCATGATATTCTGTTAATCAAACTAAGAGCCATGGGCTTTAACAACTTAGCAAATGGGTTAGCTCTTATCTGCAAGGAAGAAAACAGATGGTGGATGTAGACGGGACCCTCTCTAAACCCAAAATCCTGAACTGTGGGGTACCCCAAGGGAGTGTGCTGGGTCCACTTTTCTTTCTATTGTATATAAATGATCTGAAATCTGCCTGTACATGTGACCTTTTCCACTATGCAAATTATTCTGCACTGTTGGTTTCCCACAAAGACAAAAATGTGATTGAGAAAGCCCTCAGTGCTGAACTTCTGAATGTCAGTAAATGGCTATATGACAATAAACTGTCACTTCACCTTGGAAAAACAGAGTCCATGTTGTTTGGGTCCAAAGTGAAACTGAGGAAATCCCCTGATTTTAAGGTGGTAGTAGGTGACATAGTAGTCACAGCAAAATACTGTTAATTATCTTGGATGTGTGCTAGATAACCATCTGACAGGGGAGAGCATGGCACAAAATGTTATCTCCAAAGTGAACCATAAAATTAGGTGTCTGGCAAGAACCTCCAAATATCTGGATAAGAATGCAATGGGGGCATTGGCAGGGGCTCTTGTTCAGTGCCACTTTGACTATGCATGCTCTTCCTGGTACAATAGTGCCCCCAAGTTAAAAACAAATAAATTGCAGACATCTCAGAACAAATTAGTCAGGATTATTCTTAAACTTCCAGCACTTACGCATCTTGAC
This sequence comes from Coregonus clupeaformis, assembly GCF_020615455.1. Taxonomy (NCBI): domain Eukaryota; kingdom Metazoa; phylum Chordata; class Actinopteri; order Salmoniformes; family Salmonidae; genus Coregonus; species Coregonus clupeaformis. The sequence continues at coordinate 15,330,487 of NC_059222.1, read as the reverse complement.
CATTCCCACTTTGAAAGCCTTAGATGGCTCAAAGTGGAGGAGAGAGTATCTCAGATTAAATTGTGTTTTGTACATAAGATTGTCCACAGTATGGTTCCCAGGTACCTATGTAACTACTTTAACTTGGTACAGGATAACCATAACTATTGCACTAGAAGGAGAGAATAAGCTGACAGTTTCCAAATTGGAAATAAGGTCGGTAAATATTATCCTGGAACTGTGCAAAATAGGTGCAGCTACATGGGATGAAATGTTCACCGTATTCTCTGAAGGTGGTAGCCGCCAATCTGGAAAAAGTCAGTTTCCTCGTATGGCGGAAAGTGGTAGACGCAATTCAGGAGAAAAAAAATCCACACAGATAAAATAGGTTGGCAAGGAATCAGCTAAAGTCAATCAATCCACACAGTGTAATAGTTAGTTAGATTGAATCACACAGTTTGTAGGATCAGCACAGTTATAGGCAGCAAGCCAGAACCCAACCACAGACTAGTAATCAGCTAGCACTAGGACCCACAATAAACACAACCAAGGCACAAAACTTGCCAGCATAACAACAGCAAGAAGAGAGTGGTGACGTACTCAATGTGATTAAATGCTGGGGCCTATCAAAACAGCAATGCAACGGAGGCCATTTTACCAGTATGATAGCCAGGAGAGAAGCACATTGGAGGGGATGTATTTTGTATTTATTGTGGATGCCCATTAGCTGCTGCCTTGGCAGCAGCTACTCTTCCTGGGGTCCAGCAAAATTAAGGCAGTTATACAATTTGAAAAACATTACAATACATTGACAACAGATTTCACAACACATTAAGTGTGTGCCCTCAGGCCCCTACTCTACTACCACATATCTACAACACAAAATCCATGTGTACGTGTGTGTATAGTGCGTATGTTATCGTGTGTTTGTATGCATGTGTCTGTGCCTATGTTTATGTTGCTTCACAGTCCCATCTGTTCCATAAGGTGTATTTTTATGTTTTTTAATTCTAATTTTACTGCTTGCATGAGTTACTTGATGTGGAATAGAGTTCCATGTAGTCATGGCTCTATGTAGTACTGTGCGCCTCCCATAGTCTGTTCTGGACTTCGGGACTGTGAAGAGACCTCTGGTGGCATGTCTTGTGGGGTATGCATGGGTGTCTGAGCTATGTGCCAGTAGTTCAAACAGACAGCTCGGTGCATTCAACATGTCAATACCTCTCACAAATACAAGTAGTGATGAAGTCAATGCATATTATTAATGTTGGCTCTCTGTGTACATCTAAGGACCAGCTGTGCTGCCCTGTTCTGAGCCAATTGCAATTTTCCTAAGTCCGTCTTTGTGGCACCTGACCACATGACTGAACAGTAGTCCAGGTGCGACAAAACTAGGGCCTGCAGGACCTGGCTTGTTGATAGTGCTGTTAAGAAGGCAGAACAGCGCTTTACTATGGACAGACTTCTCCCCATCTTAGCCACTGTTGTATCAACATGTTTTGATCATGACAGTTTGCAATCCAGGGTTACTCCAAGCAGTGTAGTCACCTCAACTTGCTCAATTTCCGCATTATTCATTACAAGATTTAGTTGAGGTTTAGGGTTTGGTGAATGATTTGTCCCAAATACATTGCTTTTAGTTTTAGAAATATTTAGGACTAATTTATTCCTTGCCACCCATTCTGAAACTAGCTGCAGCCCTTTGTTAAATGTTGCAGTCATTTCAGTCGCTGTAGTAGCTGACGTGTATAGTGTTGAGTCATCCGCATACATAGACACACTGGCTTTACTCAAAGCCAGTGGCATGTCATTAGTAAAGATTGAAACAAGTAAGGGGCCTAGACAGCCGCCCTGGGGAATTCCTGATTCTACCTGGATTATGTTGGATAGGGTTCCATTAAAGAACACCCTTTGTGTTCTGTTAAACAGGTAACTCTTTATCCACAATATAGCAGGGGGTGTAAAGCCAGAACACATACATTTTTCCAGCAGCAGACAATGATCAATAATCTCAAAAGCCGCACTGAAGTCTAACAAAACAGCCCCCACCATCTTTGTATCATCAATTTCTCTCAGCCAATCATCAGTCATTTGTGTAAGTGCTGTGGTTGTTTTACATTTACATTTATGTCATTTAGCAGACGCTCTTATCCAGAGCGACTTACAGTTAGTGCATACATTATTTTAATACCCCCTGTGGGAATCAGACCCAGAACCCTGGCGTTGCAAACGCCATTCTCTGTTGTTGAATGTCCTTCCCTATGTAAAATAGCATTGTATCTGGTCAAACACCATTTTTTCCAAAAGTTTACTAAGGGTTGGTAACAGGCTGATTGGTTGGCTATTTGAGCCAGTAAAGGGGGCTTTACTATTCTTAGGTAGAGGAATGACTTTTGCTTCTCTCCAGGCCTGAGGGCACACACTTTCTAGTAGGCTTAAATTGAAGAAATGGCAAATAGCAGTGGCAATATCGTCCCCTATTATCCTCGGTAATGTAGTTTCCAGTACAGGCCGGTGGAAGCCGGAATGGAAGCAAGTGCTACACCGGGCAGCAGGAGAGTGAAAAATTGTAAATCCAAATAGGCTAAATCTGCTTGAAGAGGAGACCAGTAACAAACCACATCATTTACTCAGTTGACAGCAATTACAGGGAGTAGGAAAAGAGGAAAGGAGAGAAGGAGGAACGTGCTCTGCCCACAGCCTACCAAGGTTGAAGAAGGGATGTCTACTGCTCTAACTGGTGAGAGAGATGGAGGGAGAGATAGAAGGAGGGAGCACGAGAAAGGGGAGGGAGAGAGAAAGAGGGAGGGAGAGAAATGGGAGGGTTGAGACGTGCTCTGCCCAAAGCCCACCAAGGTTGAAAAGAAGCGATGCCTACTGCTCTAACAGGTGATAGAGATGGAGGGAGAGAGGGAGAGGGAGGGAGAGTGATGGAGGGAGAGAAAGAGAAAAGGAGGGAGGGAGAGAAAACGGGAAGGGAGAGGGAGAGGTGGAATGTGCTCACATTTTTCTAACCTCTCTGGATTACAACCAAATTATGATAAATGTACTATATTACGTATTGGATCACAAAAAAAATAAAAAAATAACATTACCGTGTAGTTTACCAATAAAATGGTCTGATGGTGATGTGGATATACTCGTTATACATATCCCAAAATAAATAAATGATCTCACTCCAATACATTTTAATAGAAAGTTAGCAAACATAAATAAGATCTTGCTACCATGGAAAGGTAAATACCTGTCTATTTGTGGAAAAATCACCCTGATTAACTCTTTAGTATTATCCCAGTTTACCTATTTGCTTATGGTCTTGCCTACGCCTAGCAAACTGTTTTTTAAATTATATGAGAAAGAAATATTCAATTTTATTTGGAACGGCAAGCCAGACAAAATTAAACAGACCTATTTGTATAATGAATATGAATTCGGAGGACAGAAATTATTAAATATTAAAGCATTAGACCTATCACTAAAAGCTTCAGTCATACAAAAGTTATACTTAAATCCGAATTGGTTTTCTAGCAAATTAGTAAGATTGTCTCACCCCATGTTCAGGAATGTCCTTTTTCCCTTTACTCAGATTACAACCTCTCACTTTCAGTTATTTGAAAAGGAAATAATCTCCCAGATATCACTATTTCTAAAACAAGCCATAGAAAGTTGGTTGCAATTTCAATTTAATCCTCCAGAAATGACAGAACAAATAATGCAACAAATATTGTGGTTAAACTCAAATATACTAATTGATAAAAAACATTATTCTTTGAGAAAATGTTTAAAAAATGTATAATCTTCGTAAATGATATCATAGCTAGGACTGGTGGAGTTATGTCGCACATGCAGCTAACAAAAACATATGGATATGTCTGCTCTACCCAAAATTACAACCAAATAATTGCAGCCGTACCACAAAAACGGAAGAGGAAAGTGGAAGGGGGAAAAAGTAAGGATTGACAGCCGTCCCATATACAGTTGAAGTCGGAAGTTTACATACACCTTAGCCAAATACATTTAAACTCAGTTTTTCACAATTCCTGACATGTAATCCTAGTAAAAATTCCCTGTCTTAAATTGTTTAACTTGGGTCAAACGTTTCGGGTAGCCTTCCACAAGCTTCCCACAATAAGTTGGGTGAATTTTGGCCCATTCCTCCTGACAGAGCTGGTGTAACTGAGTCAAGTTTGTAGGCCTCCTTGCTCTCACACGCTTTTTCAGTTCTGCCCACAAATGTTCTATAGGGGAATACAATCTACCCAGCTCTGCAGATTCTGTTGCGAAAAGACAGAATCATTAGAACATTTGTTTTCGTACTGTCCATTGGTAGCTTGTTTTTGATCCCCTGCTGATTTTGTATGTTTGCCCACTAACAAAGACATGATCAGTCTATAATTTTAATGGTAGGTTTATTTGAACAGTGAGAGACAGAATAACAACAAAAAAATCCAGAAAAACACATGTCAAAAATGTTATATATTGATTTGCATTTTAATGAGGGAAATAAGTATTTGACCCCTCTGCAAAACATGACTTAGTACTTGGTGGCAAAACCCTTGTTGGCAATCACAGAGGTCAGACGTTTCTTGTAGTTGGCCACCAGGTTTGCACACATCTCAGGAGGGATTTTGTCCCACTCCTCTTAGCAGATCTTCTCCAAGTCATTAAGGTTTCGAGGCTGACATTTGGCAACTCGAACCTTCAGCTCCCTCCACAGATTTTCTATGGGATTAAGGTCTGGAGACTGGCTAGGCCACTCCAGGACCTTAATGTGCTTCTTCTTGAGCCACTCCTTTGTTGCCTTGGCCATGTGTTTTGGGTCATTGTCATGCTGGAATACCCATCCACGACCCATTTTCAATGCCCTGGCTGAGGGAAGGACGTTCTCACCCAAGATTTGACGGTACATGGCCCCGTCCATCGTCCCTTTGATGCGGTGAAGTTGTCCTGTCCCCTTAGCAGAAAACCCCCCCCAAAGCATAATGTTTCCACCTCCATGTTTGATGGAGGGGATGGTGTTCTTGGGGTCATAGGCAGCATTCCTCCTCCTCCAAACACGGTGAGTTGAGTTGATGCCAAAGAGCTCGATTTCACCCAGTTCTCCTCTGAATCATTCAGATGTTCATTGGCAAACTTCAGATGGGCCTGTATATGTGCTTTCTTGAGCAGGGGGACCTTGCGGGCGCTGCAGGATTTCAGTCCTTCACGGCGTAGTGTGTTACATTTACATTACATTTTCGTCATTTAGCAGACGCTCTTATCCAGAGTGACTTACAAATTGGTGCATTCACCTTATGATAGCCAGTGGGACAACCACTTTACAATATATATATATATTTTTTTTGGGGGGTAGAAGGATTACTTTATCCTATCCCAGGTATTCCTTAAAGAGGTGGGGTTTCAAGTGTCTCCGGAAGGTGGTGAGTGACTCCGCTGTCCTGGCATCGTGAGGGAGCTTGTTCCACCATTGGGGTGCCAGAGCAGCGAACAGTTTTGACTGGGCTGAGCGGGAACTGTGCTTCCACAGAGGTACGGGGGCCAGCAGGCCAGAGGTGGGGTGTAGGGACTGATCAGAGCCTGAAGGTACGGAGGTGCCGTTCCCCTCACAGCTCCATAGGCAAGCACCATGGTCTTGTAGCAGATGCGAGCTTCAACTGGAAGCCAGTGGAGTGTGCGAAGGAGCGGGGTGACGTGAGAGAACTTGGGAAGGTTGAACACCAGACGGGCTGCAGCGTTCTGGATGAGTTGTAGGGGTTTAATGGCACAGGCAGGGAGCCCAGCCAACAGCGAGTTGCAGTAATCCAGACGGGAGATGACAAGTGCCTGGATTAGGACCTGTGCCGCTTCCTGTGTAAGGCAGGGTCGTACTCTGCGAATGTTGTAGAGCATGAACCTACAGGATCGGGTCACCGCCTTGATGTTAGCGGAGAACGACAGGGTGTTGTCGAGGGTCACGCCAAGGCTCTTTGCACTCTGGGAGGAGGACACAACAGAGTTGTCAACAGTGATGGCGAGATCATGGAACGGGCAGTCCTTCCCCGGGAGGAAGAGCAGCTCCGTCTTGCCGAGGTTCAGCTTGAGGTGGTGATCCATCATCCACACTGATATGTCTGCCAGACATGCAGAGATGCGATTCGCCACCTGGTTATCAGAAGGGGGAAAGGAGAAGATTAATTGTGTGTCGTCTGCGTAGCAATGATAGGAGAGGCCATGTGAGGATATGACAGAGCCAAGTGACTTACCAATTGTTTTCTTGGTGACTATGGTCCCAGCTGCCTTGAGATCATTGACAAGATCCTCCCGTGTAGTTCTGGGCTGATTCCTCACCGTTCTCATGATCATTGCAACTCCACGAGGTGAGATCTTGCATGGAGCCCCAGGCCGAGGGAGATTGACAGTTATTTTGTGTTTCTTCCATTTGCAAATAATCGCACCAACTGTTGTCACCTTCTCACCAAGCTGCGTGGCGATGGTCTTGTAGGTCTACAATCTTGTCCCTGACATCCTTGGAGAGCTCTTTGGTCTTGGCCATGGTGGAGAGTTTGGAATCTGATTGATTGATTGCTTCTGTGGACAGGTTTCTTTTATACAGGTAACAAACTGAGATTAGGAACACTCCCTTTAAGAGTGTGCTCCTAATCTCAGCCCGTTACCTGTATAAAAGAAACCTGGGAGCCAGAAATCTTTCTGATTGAGAGGGGGTCAAATACTTTTTTCCCTCATTAAAATGCTAATCAATTTATAACATTTTTTACATGCGTTTTCTGGATTTTGTTGTTGTTATTCTGTCTCTCACTGTTCAAATAAACCTACCATTAAAATTATAGACTGATCATTTGTTTGTCAGTGGGCAAACGTACAAAATCAGCAGGGGATCAAATACTTTTTCCCCTCACTGTATGTATATATGTATGTATGTGTATGTATATGTATATATATATCTATATATATATTTACGATAAAAAATATATATGGGGGATTGGAAGTGATGCAGACAATTACATTGATTGAAGTTACAATCTGCAATATTAAAGCTGATCTACCCCCTAAAAAAAAGACAGTAAAAACTGAGTTTTCTTCCCAATTTTCTTTTAATGGCTGTATACAGTACCTGTCAAAAGTTGGACACACCTACTCATTCAAGGGTTTTTCGTTATTATTATATTGTAGAATAATAGTGAAGACATCAAAACTATGAAATAACACATATGGAATCATGTAGTAACCAAAAAAGTGTTAAACCAATCAAAATATGTGTTATATTTGAGATTCTTCAAATAGCCACCCTTTGCCTTGATGACAGTTTTGCACACTCTTGGCATTCTCTCAACCAGTTTCACGAGGTAGTCACCTGAAATGCATTTCAATTAACAGGTGTGCCTTCTTAAAAGTTAATTTGTGGAATTTCTTTCCTTCTTAATGTGTTTGAGCCAAACAGTTGTGTTGTGACAGGGCAGGGGGGGTATACAGAAGATAGCCCTATTTGGTAAAAGACCAAGTCCATATTATGGCAAGAACAGCTCAAATACGCAAAGAGAAACAGTCCATCATTACTTTAAGACATGAAGGACAGTCAATACGGAACATTTCAAGAACTTTGAAAGTTTCTTCAAGTGCAGTAGCAAAAACCATCAAGCGCTATGATGAAACTGGCTCTCATGAGGACCGCCACAGGAAAGGAAGACCCAGAATTACCTCTGCTGCAGAGGATAAGTTCATTAGAGTTACCAGCCTCAGAAATTGCAGCCCAAGTAAATGCTTCACATTTATTTCAAGTAACATCAACTGTTCAGAGGAGACTGCGTGAATCAGGCCTTCATGGTCGAATTGCTGCAAGGAAACCACTCCTAAAGGACACTAATAATAAGAAGAGACTTGCTTGGGCCAAGAAACACGAGCAATGGACATTAGACCGGTGGAAATGTGTCCTTTTTTGAGATTTTTGGTTCCAACCGCCGTGTCTTTGTGAGACGTAGAGTAGGTGAACGGATGATCTCTGCATGTGTGGTTCCCACCGTGAAGCATGGAGGAGGTGGTGTGATGGTGTGAGGGTGCTTTGCTGGTGACACTGTCAGTGATTTATTTAGATTTCAAGGCACACTTAACCAGCATGGCTACCACAGCATTCTGCAGCGATACGCCATCCCATCTGATTTGCGCTTAGTGGGACTATCATTTGTTTTTCAACAGGACAATGACCCAAAACACACCTCCAGGCTGTGTAAGGGCTATTTAACCAAGGAGAGTGATGGAGTGCTGCATCAGATGACCTGGCCTCCACAATCCCCCGACCTCAACCCAATTGAGATAGTTTGGGATGAGTTGGACCGCAGAGTGAAGGAAAAGCAGCCAACAAGTGCTCAGCATATGCGGGAACTCCTTCAAGACTGTTGGAAAAGCATTCCTCATGAAGCTGGTTGAGAGAATGTCAAGCGTGTGCAAAGCTGTCATCAAGGCAAAGGGTGGCTACTTTGAAGAATCTCAAATATAAAATATATTTTGATTTGTTTAACACTTTTTTGATTACTACATGATTCCTTGTGTTAGTTCATAGTTTTGATGTCTTCACTATTATTCTACAATGTAGAAAATAGTCAAAATAACGAAAAACCCTTGAATGAGTAGGTGTGTCCAAACTTTTGACTGGTACTGTATATGAATGGACAAAGCCATCGATCACGTGACACCATTCATTCCTATTTGAACACTCAATATCGCATTAAAGCCAAATGAAGTCGGTTAAGACCGCGTCTCATGGAGACATCATGCGCAGTTTGAGCTATTCCAGGAAGTGATGTTGCAAGCTAGCTCAGAGCTGCCCCCTCTCATTGAGTAACTCAGTTGAAGGCCGACCGGGGTACTGCAGGCTTCCACTTGAAAATAATCAGTTCAAGTACATACATGTATGTTTATGCATTGTTCAAAGTACTTAGAGCAAGCAGAATGGTACAAAGGACGAAATACATAGTGTATAACATTGGATGATTAATGGAAACCAAAGCATCATCCCTTGAAGATGCATAGGAAACATAAACATTTGCACAGTGCATCATGAACAGTTCAGATATTTTTTAAGTCTGTTTCATATCTGTTCATGTTTTGGTTTGCCCCGCTCCAGAGACAGCCCTAGCCTTTTGGGGGACAAGTTTAGATAGGTAAGTTAGTCTACCCAGCTATCTAACATTTTGAAGCTGACATGCGCTTATTGAGTGACTGTCAGTGAGTGACTTAAGAGAAAAATTGCTGATGCACAACAACATTTCGAAATTGCAACTTGTGTATTCTACTATTATGACTCCCAACAGTAAGTTGAGACCCCGACTGAGTTCCTAAAAAATCTATAACAAATCAAACTAAATCTGGGTCGGGGGCACCCTAGCGGCCGCTGGGCCATAGGCGGTCGCTTAGTGGCTAGGGCCGGCTCTGCACCAATCCTTTCATAGTGTTTCTGTTTATTGAACAGGATAGAGACAACATGATAGGAGGAGAAATAGTGCTAGAGTAGTGGGTTGGATTTGAACCCATGCTTGCAGCGTACACAGAGGCAGTGACTTAGACCAATGGACTACTCCAGGCCACAGTTAAATAGTATTTTTTTAATGTCATTTACACTAGGTGACCAAAAGTATGTGGACACCTGCTCGTCGAACATCTCATTCCAAAATCATGGGCATTAATATGGAGTTGGTCCCCCCTTTGCTGCTATAACAGCCTCTACTATTCTGGAAAGGCTTTCCACTAGATGTTGGAACATGGCTGTGGGGACTTGCTTCCATTCAGCCACAAAAGCATTAGTGAGGTCGGGCACTGATGTTGGGCAATTAGGCCTGGCTCGCAGTCACCGTTCCAATTCATCCCAAAGGTGTTCGATGGGGTTGAGGTCAGATCTCTGTGCAGGCCAGTCAAGTTCTTCCACACCGATCTTGACAAACCATTTCTGTATTGACCTCGCTTTGTGCACGGGGGCATTGCCATGCTGAAACAGGAAAAGGCCTTCTCCAAACTTTTGCCACAAAGTTGGAAGCACAGAATCATCTAGAATGTCATTGTATGCTGTAGCGTTAAGATTTCCCTTCACTGGAACTAAGGGGCCAAGCCCGAATCATGAAAAACATCCCCAGACCATTATTCCTCCTCCACCAAACTTTACAGTTGGCAGTATGCATTCGGGCAAGTAGCGTTCTCCTGGCATCCGCCAAACCCAGATTTGTCCATCGGACTGCCAGATGGTGAAGCGTGATTCATCACTCCAGAGAACGTGTTTCCACTGCTCCAGAGTCCAATGGCGGCGAGCTTTACACCACTCCAGCCGATGCTTGGCGGAGTGGTGCCAGGAAAATAACCTCTCCCTCAACGTCAACAAAACGAAGGAGCTGATCATGGACTTCAGGAGACAGCAGAGGGAGCACACCCCCATCCACATCGACGGGACCGCAGTGGAGAAGGTGAAAAGCTTCAAGTTCCTCAGCGTACACATCACTGATAATCTGAAATGATCCACACACACAGAGTGTGGTGAAGAAGACGCAACAATGCCTCTTCAACCTCAGGAGGCTGAAGAAATTCTGCTTGGCCCCTAAGACCCTCACAAACTTTTACAGATGCACCATTGAGAGCATCCTGTTGGGCTGTATCACCACCTGGTACAGCAACTGCACCGCCCGCAACCACAGGGCTCTCCAGAGGGTGGTGCGGTCTGCCCAACGCATCACCGGGGGCACAGTGCCTCCCCTCCAGGAAACCTACAGTACCCGATATCACAGGAAGGCCAAAAAGATCATCAAGGACATCAACCACCCGAGCCACAGCCTGTTCACCCTGCTATCATCCAGATAGGCGAGGTCAGTACAGCTGCATCAAAGCTGGGACCGAGAGACTGAAAAACAGCTTCTATTTCAACACCATCAGACTGTTAAATAGCCATCACTAGCCGGCCTCCACCCAGTACCCTGCCCTGAACTTAGTCACTGTCACTAGCTGGCTACCACCCAGTTACTCAACCCTGCACCTTAGAGGCTGCTGCCCTATGTACATAGACATGGAACACTAGTCACGGTAATAATGTTTACATAATGTTTTACTCATTTCATATGTATATACTGTATTCTACTGTATTCTAGTCAATGCCACTCCGACATTGCTGGTCGTAATATTTATATGTTTCTTAATTCCATTATTTTTATTGTAGATGTGTGTATTGTTGTGAATTGTTAGATACTACTGCACTGTTGGAGCTAGGAACACAAGCATTTCGCTACACCCGCAATAACATCTGTTAAATATGTATATTTGATTTGTTAAAATAAATGGTGATCTTAGGTTTGTGCGTGGCTGCTTGGCCATGGAAACCCATTTCATGAAGCTCCCGATGATGTTCTTGTACTGATGTCGCTTCCAGAGGCAGTTTCAAACTCGGTAGTGAGTGTTGCAACTGAGGACCGACAATTTTTACATGCTACGTGCTTCAGCACTCGGCGGTCCCATTCTGTGAGCTTGTGTGGCCTACCACTTCACGGCTGAGTCGTTGTTGCTCCTAGACGTTTCACTTCACAATAACAGCACTTACAGTTGACTGGGGCAGAAATTTCTAGCAGGGCAGAAATTTGACGAACTGACTTGTTGGAAAGGTGGCATCCTTTGAAGGTGCAACGTTGAAAGTCACTAAGCTCTTCAGTAAGACCATTCTACTGCCAATGTTTGTCTATGGTGCTCGATTTAATACACCTGTCAGCAAAGGGTGTGGCTGAAAAAGCAGAATCTACTAATTTGAAGGGATGTCCATATACACTGTATATACACAGTTGAAGTCGGAAGTTTACATACACCTAAGCCAAATGTTCTATAGGATTGAGGTCAGGGCTTTGTGATGGCCACTCCAATACGTTGACTTTGTTGTCCTTAAGCCATTTTGCCACAACTTTGGAAGTATGCTTGGGGTCATTGTCCATTTGGAAGACCCATTTGCGACCATGCTTTAACTTCCTGACTGATGTCTTGAGATGTTGCTTCAATATATCCACATCATTTTTCCTTCCTCATGATGCCATCTATTTTGTGAAGTGCACCAGTCCCTCCTGCAGCAAAGCACCCCCACAGTATAATGCTGCCACCCCCGTGCTTCACGGTTGGGATGGTGTTCTTCGGCTTGCAAGCATTCCCCTTTTTCCTCCAAACATAACGATGGTCATTAAGGCCAAACAGTTCTATTTTTGTTTCATCAGACCAGAGGACATTTCTCCAAAAAGTACGATCTTTGTCCCCATGTGCAGTTGCAAACCGTAGTCAGGCTTTTTTATGGCTGTTTTGGAGCAGTGGCTTCTTCCTTGCTGAGCGGCCTTTCAGGTTATGTCGATATAGGACTAGTTTTACTGTGGATATAGATACTTTTGTACCTGTTTCCTCCAGCATCTTCACAAGGTCCTTTGCTGTTGTTCTGGGATTGATTTGCACTTTTCGCACCAAAGTACGTTCATCTCTAGGAGACAGAACACGTCTCCTTCCTGAGCGGTATGACGGCTGCGTGGTCCCATGGTGTTTATACTTTCGTACTATTGTTTGTTCAGATGAACGTGGTACCTTCAGGCGTTTGGAATTGCTCCCAAGGATGAACCAGACTTGTGGAGGTCTACAATTTTTTTTCTGAGGTCTTGGCTGATTTCTTTTGATTTTCCCATGATGGCAAGCAAAGAGGCACTGAGTTTGAAGGTAGGCCTTGAAATACATCCACAGGTACACCTCCAATTGACTCAAATGATGTCAATTAGCCTATCAGAAGCTTCTAAAGCCATTACATCATTTTCTGGAATTTTCCAAGCTGTTTAAAGGCACAGTCAACTAAGTGTACGTAAACTTCTGACCCACTGGAATTGTAATAGAGTGAACTATAAGTGAAATAATCTGTCTGTAAACAATTGTTGGAAAAATTACTTGTGTCATGCACAAAGTAGATGCCCTAACCGACTTGCCAAAAGTATAGTTTGTTAACAAGAAATGTGTGGAGTGGTTGAAAAAATGAGTTTTAATGACTCCAACCTAAGTGAATGTAAACTTCCAACTTCAACTATATCTCTCAAATCCGTGAAAATGAGCTTGTTGGCCACACGTGCACAAGAGTCACTGCACTTTGGGAGGTACAGGCCTTTGTAGAGGGGGACGCCCTCTCTGTGTCATTTCCAGGGGAAGAGGGGGCTGGAAAGCAGACACACACATATTTAGTAATTGTAGAATATGCCTACTGTACTTGTTACCCTTACTCAGTTTTGTTAATGATTAAACTAGGATTTCAAACATACAGTATACAATGTACAGTATATTAGTGCTCAGTCCTAGTAAGTGATACAATATGGACGGAAAACTTAGTTCAAAAGAACACATCACATATGGGAAAAAGTCTAAAAAGTGTTTATTGTAAGATGTTACATTTAGAATGTATTTATTTCTCTAGCAGCACTATTTAAATGATACAGATATTCAAGGTCAGTTACAAGATTGGCATTTGTTTCTTACGCAAGATGTTGTTTTGTAAACAAAGAAAAAGACTGAACTTTACATCATATGCTTACCACAGTTTGACAATTTCTAACAAAGGTGTTCCATATGTTAAAAGATATAAGTTAAACATTAATAAACACTGTCTTTTGAGTTATAAAACTAATGAAATATAGACCAGTTAAAATAAATAAAACAAAACCAAACATTACAAAACAATAAAACAGCAAATGTGAATTGCATTATTCAACATAAACTTTACAATTTCAGCATTACCTGATATATACCACATACTCTTTTAAAAATCTATTTTTCCAATTCTGTTTAGGGTGGGAGCACAGGTTCTCTGAAATATTACAAAATGTTGACCTGCTTGACAAAGATTCAAACAAAGCCCCAATAACTGTTCAGTACTTAAGTTAATTATATAAATGTTCTTAAATGTTTAATGCATAACTTGAATGTTTTATCTCAAATGACAAATGAGTTGACTAATGTCAAGGTTATGTGTGAAAATGAATTTCGAGGAGGAAAAGTTAAATACACTTTCAGCATTTTTCACATGGGCCTATGACAGTAAAGGGAATAGGGTGGGTTTATGACAGGCTATTCTGTGTTTGTTACAAACAGACTGCAAGAAACAACACCATCAAACTCCAACAAAGATACTCTTTCCCTACATGTCTAGAAATGGACTGAGAGGGCCATTTCAGCCTTCGGTAAATGTTTTGGCACATTCTAGCAGAGAAAGCAACTATAAGGAACAGGAGTAGGTTTGGCAACTTCACATGCACGCCGTAGATAAAATAAGATTTACATAACCAAATTATATCAGGTAGAATGACAGCCTATAACAACCACCTAGAATCAGGAAACCCAGTGCTTATTTAAACCAATAGCCTGGTGTGACTTTGTCATAAATTGTCATATTAATACTGTCATGCTGAGAGAGGAAAATAGTGACTGACAAGATACTTGACGCCCCAGAACTCTGACAATGTCTCAATGCTCACCAATCCATGACTTCCTAAACACAACCCCTCCAATTATAGTAGGCTATGCACCTTTTAAAGAAGATATTTGTCACTGTGAAAGAGAGCAGCTACAGTAGCACAGACAATGTCAAACTTAGGGGTCAGTAAAGGGTGTCCACTAAATTACTGGAGTCACTTTCATATGCCAATTTGTAGCCTGAATGTCACGGTCTTTCTTGAATACATGAAGCACATAAATATTTACATTACATATCTAAAATGTTTGCTTTCATTACATTTCCATAGCAAGATATTTTAACAGCTCCACAAGACAAAATAAAAAGTCACATAACAGCCTGCTCAATAAATTGTTACATGAAAATCAACAGCAAATTTGACTTGCCCTGGCAACACTCTCAAGAGATAGCGATAGCGTTCACAATCATCAATGGTTGTCGTACAACAATCCCTCGATGCCCTCAAAAGAGTTCAATTCAGCGTTCCCAAACACGTGTTAAATGTCCTTTAGATAAAAAGTTATTAATTGAGTCATGCAACTGCATACTGTCAAATCATCTGAAGTGACCTACTGTTATGATATGGGGGGTAGTTTATTGTTAGCACATAGATAAACAGCACACTACCATTTCCACTCCCCATCCCCAGGTGGCAGCAGCAATTGGGCCAGGTGCTGAGCCAAGCCTTGATAAGCAAACAGGTGGGGGCAATCAGGGATCGACAGTTAGAGAGAGGTGGACAGGAGATTCTCGGCCGGCCAGTGTTATCTCTTTAGTTTTGGACATGCCTTTTTGCAGTTTCCTTTTTGTATATATTTATTTTCATCAACATAAACTGAACACACAGTCATCTGCTTGGGCTGGCCGACCAAGGAGTCAAGACAGAGCTAGCCCTGGACCCAGATAAGTTTGCTGTCTCCTGGGTCAAGTGCATACAACACGGTCCACATACTCTGACTTCTCAGGTTAACAAACACATTTAATCAGGTTACAGACCATTTAGCTAGGCCTAGGACCTCTAGATTTAGCATGGGTAGCAATATCAGTAGGCCAGCTAGGTGGTTTCGTAACACTACGATAATATAATATCATTCATATGAATAGGATTAAAGTCATTCAGGCAATTGATGAGAATACACCAAAAAAAAGACTGATATTTATATTGCCAATATTAGTGAAACATACTAGAACTAAAATAATCTCTCAAAAGAGTTCTAACGTTACTAATTGTCTGCATATTGCAGTACTTTAATATATACTCATACAGTATTGTTTATGGTAAATAACTGAATTATTATTTTATTTAGCAAAAATAAATATAAAATATAACTTTCAATTACTCGAGTGACCTTTAAAAAAGTTGTTTTAATTCCAGATCATTGATGGTATCTACAAAGGCATTGCGAAAAGAAGGTTCTGGCATTCTAAATCAATAAACATGCTCCGATTGCCTCACCAGTTGTGTACATTGAAAATAAATTTGAGAAATACCTGTACAAGGTGATCCCTATCACCCCAAAGAAAGACACAATTGTCATGAATGCCTCTGATCGAGGTAAAATGTGTGTTTGAAGGTCCTCCTTCCTACTCTTTTGCTATCGCTATCTGGAGTGAGAGACCGGTTTCCATAAACAATACAGCAATGTTCTATATCTATGCCGGTTTCTCTGTCTGGTCACAGCCATTTCCATAAAGTGAGGTAAGGGATGTATGCATTATGTGTAAGAGTGAGGACAAAAGGGCAAAAACATTACGGAGAAGAACATTAAATTATGGAGAAAACCTGCCACTTACAGTGAACAGACATGCTGCCTCCCAACAGCCCATATCATACATTTAACTAATCTCATGATTAAGGCTTGCGTCCGGTCACAAAGTGTTATTATTCAGCCCTTGGGAACCCATCCAAACTATTATTTAGCTTGCGGTGAATAGGTAACCAGTCCCAAAGCTCTGGCTAATTGTTAAAAATATGGAAGAATTACTATACCCATTTTTAACATGAATCCCACACTGCCATGTTCCCATGTTACACTAATTATCTGGCTTGTTTACATGAGAGGCAATGACCTGTTCTAATTTGCTATCCAGCATTCCGAAAACCTATTTATTACGGCAGAAGGAAGCCAGAAGTGTTTAACTGAAATATACTGTCGGCTGCAATTGTGTTAAAACACTGTACAGTAAGTGTATCTTTGGTATTTGTAAAAAAAAAAATAATAATCTTTATGATATGATAAGGTTCAAGGTTTCAAAAACTGTATCAGAAGCAGGGAATATTAACGTTTAGACAGAGCGTCAGGACTGGTTACACATTCCCCAGGCAAAATAATAGTTTGGATGGGAGCCAAGGACTGTATATAGCCGTTTGTGACCGGGAACAAGATTTAGGCCTACAGGATCATGTTAAACAAATGGTGTTCAGTTTTAAGCAGACAGTGAATAATCAGAATAGTACAATAGTCAAGGAACTAGTCTAGCAGTTAGTGTTCTGGTGGGCAAAAAACAAAGACATTTGTTTCTTAGTTGATATCATGGCCTGAATCACTGACGGACACCTGTGGTGGTAATATTGACCAATAATACTTTGGGGTTGAAAATAGCCTTTGTTTCTTTGGTAATTCCTGAAAAGCCTCATCAATGTACTGTATCTTTGTAGATGACTGGACTTGGAAATCAATTGAAAGATGATGGGAGTAAGGTATGGATGACACTTAAGAGTACAAAATCGGTGTGGTCAACATACAAAACAGGTGGAATCTAATGCTGTTCCCACATTCTTTCAATATCATTTTGTCAACTTGATTACACTGTAATGTGGGAAAGTAATCAACATATTGTGAGTGTTGGTCTTGTGACAATTTTACATAAGAATTCTAAATTGTTTTTAATTGTTGTGGACAATGCATTGGAGGCAGCATTTCTGAAGGCATGGTAGGTGACAGTCTCTCTACAAACCCAAAGGTGAAGTAAGTCAATTATATGTAATTTCATGAAGAGCCAGTATCTTTGTTTGCACAGGCATACTTCCCCATTCTCAAATCTGGACGCATATAAAAAGGTACCTGTGACAGAAAACTATCTGGTATTGCCAATACCCAAAATCATTCTACAATTTATATTATAAAAATCTATGTAATGTATACTATTATACAAAACCCAGCAAGGCAAGTTCACTTATAGTATTTATTATTATAGCATTATTTCAATCAATGTTTGTGTGGCAGGGTGACAGTGAGTCACCACTAATGTCCCCTTGTGGACATTACAAATGGTTCTGATGGGGTTAGAGGAAAGAGAATAATGAAAACATGTTTAGCGCTTAGAGAAATAAAAAAATATTTGAGCAATGAACAAACGAATAAGACAGGTGTTTATAGGTATGACCCTCTGAAAGCAAGTACCCAAGCTCTCTCAGTATCTGAATATAAAGCTAACCCAGTGGACAAAAACAATGTACATCGGACCAGAGGCGTCATGCCCATAGGGGGCAAAGGGGCATGTGGCCCCTCAGATTTGTCCTGTAAAAACTTTTATGAAGTTGGCTTTAGCTAGCTCAGATAGATTCCTAATCTCCCAACCTCATAACTAGCTACCAAGAAGCCATTTCAGGCTATCAATCAAGTGAGAGTAGCTAGCTTGTCTATCTATCTTAGCTGGCATGCCTGCTGGCAAGGTTGGTAGACTCTAGAAAAGCAAGCAATAACTAATATACTGAATAAAACTCATTCCTTTCAAACGTTTACCCAGATTTGAGCAGAGAAGCATATTTATTTTATTTTAAAAAGAGCCACCAGTCAGGAGGATACAGACAGCTCATATAATTAAGCATAATTATTATTACATTTACGTCATTCTTTTTTTCATACCCCCTGTGTGAATCGAACCCACAACCCTGGCATTGCAAACACCATGCTCTATCAACTGAGCTACATCCCTGCCGGCCATTCCCTCCCCTACCCTGGACGACGCTGGGCCAATTGCGCGCCGCCCCATGGGTCTCCCGGTCACGGCCGGCTACGACAGAGCCTGGATTCGAACCAGGATCTCTAGTGGCACAGCTAGCACTGCGATGCAGTGCCTTAGATTATGGCTCTAGATTGCAGGAAAAAGCTGTTTCAGGTGTTTGAAAAATGCAAAATTCTCCAACTTAAGGACGGGAGGGCATAGCCCCCTTCCAGACCACCTCCCAGCCATCATCATGTACTTTGTGCCCCTTCAGATTTTGGGGGTGCATGACGCCCATGCATCGGACAACCTGTTTGGTTGTCCATCAGTTATGGATCTAGTGACCATTATACTTAGCTTGGACATAATAATGTGGTACCGCATTAAATCTTAAAAGGGAACATTGCAATCACATTTCAGGTGTCTTGTTATTAGTGAACATACTTATTGAAAGTGTTAATTCAGCCAGTCAGTAGTAATATTAGTTATTAGCTCAATGTATTGTTATTAATTAGTTATTATTGTGTTATTCATGGGTTATTGTGCTATTAAGGAGTTATTCATGTGTTGTGTGCAGTCATGAAGAAAAACTGCACCCTTATATCTACAGCATTTTACCATGACAACCTGGATCTTGTACAGTTAATTCAGTCTTATTACATTCTGGTGGTCTGACAAAAAAGACCAAGTACCGAAGTAGCCTACAGGTTTGGAGGATTGGGAAAGCAACCAAGAGGTAGATGTTTCTGTTCTTGTGGATTTAACATCTTTGTTAAAGTGACTAAAATAGCCCTTCAACCTTTGTGAATGTGACTATGAAGCACCCTTGGAAACAACAAGAAAAGAGACTGTCCCTTGATTGTACAGTAGAAATGTTTTGAAATTCGAAATGGTAGGATTGCAAATGACAATATGGGTTACGTACAGCAATAATGACATTGAATGGCTCCTTAGATAAAGAGATGCTCATGGGCCTGAAAGAAAACACTGTGAATGGATAATAAAGCCTCTATGGATGAAGGAGTCTCGGACTAGTCGATCAGTCAACAGGTGTATTTTGCAGAGTGAACTGTCATCTCACCAAGATGTCATAACACAGCCACAGGTCAGACAACACACATATTTATTTGTATTTATCAAGTGTTGTTTTTTTCATCACGAAGGCATATACTATTTTCTCTGTATATTACTTGTTATATATATATATATATATATATATATATATATATATATATATATATATATATATATATATATGAAACAAAAATAACGGTACATTTTGGCTGAATAAGATATGAATATCAGCAAAGGGCAATGTAAACCATGTTCCATCAAACTTAACCTACCCTTTCCCACATTTCAACAGTAACATATTTGCATAGGCAAAATGAGATTAGCCCTTTAAACAGTGTATTTCCTGAATTCTTCATATATCTAAAAATCTTTTTCCAGCTGAACACAATTAAACAAACAAAAAAGTTAACTAGGCTAATCGTCCTTTAACGCTTAATACATATATTTTCCGTGCACATTTTGTTTACAGTGTTAGGCTTCAAGTAGATCTAAAAACAAATTGTACATTGACAACTAGATGTGAAATAAATTAACCAATATGAGAGGTAGTGAAAACCCTAATGAAACTTAAAGGAGAAACACAGTAAATAAGGCCAATGCTTCTCTAATCACATTAAATCTGACACTTTAGATCAAAATATTTTTCTGCCAACAAACCTCTATCACCTTTCAAAGCCATTCATTCTGAATTGAAAGTCAACATTTGAACGGACATGATACTATGCCTATGATACCACCTCATGTCATTAATTCCTAAATCCTTGTTGAAATGCCAGTAAAATGAACAACCATTTCTTTCCATGGAGTGAAAATAATCAGTTACTCAGAGCATAGTCAAGAAATGACAGTGACACCAGAGAACACGTCGCAGAAACCTGCAATACTACTCTTCACCCAGTGTAAAATGCTAATTGTGAATCATTCAGAACCATTTTCCTACCTAATTTTATTTGCTATTGGCTTCTCTTGCGTTTCCAGGACGATTGCTCACCGCATGAATGTAAACTTGGTTTGATTGCACCATAATTTCAGTGTCCGGTTGGTCAAACATTCAGAAGTTACAGCTGAAATAACATCTAAACTGAGCAAGTCATTTTTTAAATGTATTATTTCAATGCGAGTTGTCATTAATAGAGCTACATAAAAGGTATCCTCTAACTAACCACTGTGGTGCATGCATACTGTATCACTTTTACTGTATCGCTCTTCATTAAAAGAGTATGCAAACACTATTGCGAATGAAAATATCTATAAAGGTGGCTGAATTTGAATGAAATATAGGGAATGTTAGAATATTGTTGGATGTTCAAAATGGCTGATATCATTAGGCTATGCTATATGTTCATTTTTGTAAATGAATACAAACGGAAAGACTACATCTGATCCAATTGCACTTCAATCACCTACAGTATATGGGCTTTTATTAAAACCCTTAATTGAATTAAATAATGACTGGCCTTGGCACATGAACTTCAGGTAGTATGTTCAAACAGAAGAGTGGCACTGCTTCAATGACACTTGAATATCATTACCCACCAGTGGTGATAATACACACAACTCTCCCTCTCACAATATACTTTACTCATGCACTGACCTCTGCAAATCAACAGGTGACGAAGGCCTGCAATAATTTCTCCATGTTTAAATGTCACACTTGCAACAACTAAAAAATCATTGAACATATATTTTAGGCCTATATGTTCACGGGATGTTAACTATTTAAAATGTTTTGATACGTACACTACCGTTCAAAAGTTTGGAGTCACCTAGAAATGTCCTTGTTTTCGAAATAAAATAAAAAATGTGTCCATTAAAATAACATCAAATTGATCAGAAATACAGTGTAGACATTGTTAATGTTGTAAATGGCTATTGTAGCTGGAAACGGCTGATTCTTAATGGAATATCTACATGGGCATTCAGAGGCCCGTTATCAGCAACCATCAGTCCTGTGTTCCAATGGCACGTTCTGTTTGCTAATCCAAGTTTATCATTTTAAAAGGCTAATTGATCATTAGAAAACCCTTTTGCAATTATGTTAGCACAGCTGAAAACTGTTGTGCTGATTAAAGAAGCAATACAACTGGCCTTCTTGAGACGAGTTGAATATCTGGAGCATCAGCAATTGTGGGTTCGATTACAGGCTCAAAATGGCCAGAAACAAATAACTTTCTTCTGAAACTCGTCAGTCTATTCTTGTTCTGAGAAATGAAGGCTATTCCATGCAAGAAATTGCCAAGAAACTGAAGATCTCATACAACGCTGTGTACTACTCCCTTCAAAGAACAGCGCAAACTGGCTCTAACCAGAATAGAAAGAGGAGTGGGAGGTCCCGGTGCACAACTGAGCAAGAGGACAAATACATTACAGTGTCTAGTTTGAGAAACAGGTGCCTCACAGGTCCTCAACTGGCAGCTTCATTAAATAGTACCCGCAAAACACCAGTCTCAACGTCAACAGTGAAGAGGCGACTCCGGGATGCTGACCTAAGCAGAGTTGCAAAGAAAAAGTCCAGTGTCTGTGTTCTTTTGCCCATCTTAATCTTTTATTTTTATTGGCCAGTCTGAGATATGGCTTTTTCTATGCAACTCTGCCTAGAAGGTCAGCAGCCGAGTCGCCTCTTCACTGTTGACGTTGAGACTGGTGTTTTGTGGGTACTATTTAATGAAGCTGCCAGTTGAGGACCTGTGAGGCGCCTGTTTCTCAAACTAGACACTGTAATGTATTTGTCCTCTTGCTCAGTTGTGCACCGGAACCTCCCACTCCTCTTTCTATTCTGGTTAGAGCCAGTTTGCGCTGTTCTGTGAAGGGAGTAGTACACAGCATTGTACGAGATCTTCAGTTTCTTGGCAATTTCTCGCATGGAATAGCCTTTATTTATCAGAACAAGAATAGACTGACGAGTTTCAGAAGAAAGTTATTTGTTTATGGCCATTTTGATCCTGTAATCAAACCCACAATTGCTGATGCTCCAGATACTCAACTAGTCTCAAGAAGGCCAGTTATATTGCTTCTTTAAATCAGCATAACAGTTTTCAGCTGTGCTAACATAATTGCAAAAGGGTTTTCTAATGATCAATTAGCCTTTTAAAATGATAAACTTGGATTATCAAACACAACGTGCCATTGGAACACAGGACTGATGGTTGCTGATAAATGGGCCTCTGTACGCCATTAAAAATCAGCCGTTTCCAGCTACAATAGCCATTTACAACATTAACAATGTCTACACTGTATTTCTGATCAATTTTATGTTATTTTAACGGACAAAAAAATTGCTTTTCTTTTGAAAACAAGGACATTTGTAAGTGACCCCAAACTTTTGAACGGTAGTGTATGTATCTGTATCTACGTATGTATCTGGACGGCAGGTACACACATTAATACATGCTGGCAATTTTAGGAAAAGAAAACAACGACTCGTCTCCAAAATCTCTATTCACCTCCCCTGGCCATCCCTGGAAAGCAGAGAGACTGTTAAAGGCACGGGGCTCACTGAAGATCCAAGCATCTTACTGGAGTCTCACTAGCCAGGCTTAAAGACAGATGAACATCTGGTGAACAGGACTGGAAACCTCCAAACCACCTCTATATAAACAAGTCTGATTCTACCTGGCCTCTTCTGCCCTCGGCTGGGCTGTTACTTAGCTGGCACTGACCCCTTCAGTCTAGGACTAGCTACAGCTTTAAAACCAGAAGCCATATAGGCCTACTTCATAATTCTATGTGTCTGCAATGCATCAGACATACCGCTATCTTATACTTGACCTTCCGAACCAAGGCATCGTGATTACTACTATTTATATTATAGGCAGTAGAAAAACTAAAAAGTAAATGGTTCTCTTTCATTCTCAGAGCTGTAAAGTGTTCATGATTTATTGTATGAAACGACTGAATTTAATGTTTGATTTCTTTTTCTCCAACAATGATTCCAACCTCTGACATAACCTGTGCTTCTCTCAGGGTGAGATGGTGCGGGAAGGATAGAAAGGTCCACTAAACTGTGGTTGTTGCCATAACAAGCAGCTCTTGTGCTGCCCTTTTCACATAAAGGCATTGTGATTTCCTGTGGAAAGTAATGTTCATAAGACATTTAGCTGCCCAACCACAATTCTAGCCCTTCTCCCAGTTTTAGAGTTGTAAAGAATGCAAGTGCTTGGATATTAACACTGCTGTAAAACTTTCAACCTTCTCAAAATCAATGACTGCAAGCTAATTGGCAAATATCAATATTCCCTTCACATAACACATCAAGAGTTTGACAGGGTAATCCCTAGAACAGAAGAAAATACATCTCATATTCAAGAACCTTTGCAGTCCACTGCTAAAATACCAAGCTACCGTAGAGCGAATTCCATTACCTTGTTACATGCAAAGTCAGTGATTTTCCTGCTCACCGCGGTCAAGCTCTACAGCCATCGTAAAAAGGACATTGTTTTTGGACTGTAAAGATGGCTGAGGCATGGGACAGAATTTGAGAGAGAAAAATACAGAGCAAGATAGAGAAAGAGAGAGCGAAAGGAGGAGAACTCAAAAGTACAGTACAGGAACAATGGGTCTGTCCTTCCTTTTGTTTCTCTTTGTCACAGTAGCCCGAGGAGATCTTATCTGCAGTTAAACCAGGAACTAACCCTCAGGGCCTCCTGCGAGCAGACACTTGAAATTGCTTAAACTATTCATTATTTTCTTGTTTCTTTTTTTAAAAATGTTTTGAGGAAAATATCAAACCCAGTTCTGGCACCTTATTGTCTTCTTGTTTTTTTTGTTTTGCTTGGGGGGAGGGTTACTTTAGGTGTCAAGGCAGGAGCTTCTCTTGCTGTCCAGAAGGTCCCTGTAAAAGGAGGAGTTGAGGAAACGGGGGTAGGAGTCTCTGTGCATCAGGGTGTAGATCTGCAGCTGGGCCTCCTCGTACATCATGTTGCTGGGCTCCGTCAGGCTCAGGTTGATGCCTTCCCTCACCCGCGAATCCAGGCTCACCTGGAGGCAGAAGAGGGGGAGAGAACAGTGACATTGCTATCACACAAAGCTACAGCGGAAATGGAGGGAGGTCATGTTATCAATGGAGATAAGGTCACCTCCCACCTCCTCCTCTTCAACCACTTTGAGATGGGGGTTTCAATATGTCTTGGAATCAGACCTGAGTCAAATACATGTATGCCAAACATCGTCAAATACTTCAGCTGTACGTGCTTTAATTTTCCACAATGGAACCAATGGAATAGTCCCGAAAGCAACAAAGTAAATATCAGCCGAGTGATACTACGTGCCAGTCAAACTCCTGCTTCCAACGTGCTGCCTCCTACCTCTTTCGGCGATAGAATGGAGACGTAGTCCTCGTAGATGATCCTGGCTTTCTCATCGATCGCAGTCGGGTCCGTCTCCTTCTTCAGCTCCTCACAGGCCAGCCAGAACAACAGGTTCTCTTCGCTGTACTCAGAGCGCAGAAATTCTCGGAAAATCTCCCTGCCTTCTGAGGAGCGCATCACCAGCTCGAAGCTACGGGCCCAGGCTACCACCTCGTCTAGAGTGGGTTGCCTAAACACAGGATACCAGGAACCCAGTGTTAGCAGTCTGGACTCTCACAATACACAACAAAACAAACAACCGTGTTATGCATCCCTCCAGAGATGCATAACACGGTTTCCACAGGCTGTTTCAATTGGCAATATAAATAGTAGTGGTCATTTGTCATACACACATCCTTGAAAAACGTAGATACTGGGCTAATGATAAACATGAAAAGAACAAAAGGCCTGCACACTGTATGCCAGTGTTCCATAAGCTTCATGACCATCACGGTTCCATTTATGATCCATATTACGGGAGGTATGTTGTTGTTTTTTCTATCGCAGGACACATTTGATAGGCGTGGGGGTGCTAACTAGCCTAATAATTATTTTGATAACAAACAATCTTGTTCAGTCATGCTACCATATTAGCTAGGTGGTAACAACCTGGTAACTTGACAGGCACACATTTGGTTGAAGATGGCACAAGGACAATGGGAACAGGGTATGCAGGTAATTAGTGTGCTTGTCAGAACACTACTGTTATTCCCCATACTTATTTTGTTATTTAACCTATTCACAATTTTGCTAGTGTATTTACTTATTTTAAATCTGATTTACCTACTTGTGTCTTTGAAAATAAATTAAATGAGGCTATGCATTTTTGTAGGCATTCATATAGGTACTATGTCATGGACAGTGTTGATTATAAGTCATAAAAACGAGAATAGGCTATATTGAAATGCCCCATACCTCAAATATCCTGTTTTGTCATTTTAGAGAGATGTCATTTTAGTATTGTGCACAAGCTGCTATAGGCAGATATGGTAGGGGGACTCAACGCCAAAGATCTTGCCTTTATACTGTTATATGATGACACATTTCTGCAAGTAGTCAGCCTCAACCACCTGAAGATTCATAGCCAGGTGGTGATTTAGAGAAATTAATTGTTATAGCATGTACATTTTCAAACGGCTAGCAATTGGAAACATAGATCAGGGGTGTGGCCCCTATGGAAAACTATTTTATTCAAGCCTTATTTTTAAAGCGATAGTTAACCCACATTAAAATGTAGACCGCTTACCTTGAAGCAGTCTAAGCAGACATGAAGAGACTGCAATCCATACTTTGGTTAGCCACTGCAACAAACCAACCATTCCATTTGGCTGACTTGTCTATATAATAGCGGAATACTTTGGTATGATCCTAATCACCACATTCAATGACAACACTTTGAACCAGTGCATCTTCCTGAGAGCATTTTTGACCTAAAGCCTCGCACACATCGCACTGTGGATCTAGCATTCGTCTGCCGATCGTTCAGCGCGCTGTGTTCAGGGACCACCCACTGTAGACATCTGACTGCCAACATTTTTCACTTGATTCTACATGTAAAATCGGTGGGCACTCGGTTCGCAAATTACTTTCACAGGTGCTAAGTAATCTCGGCAAGCAAACACTATTGGTGTGAGGGTAAGAGTCATGGCTACAGGAACCGATTGAAATGTAATTCAAAGGTGGTAATTAGGAGCATTCAGTGCAGGCCTTTCTGTTATTCATGTCTCAATCGACAAAACATGCTAAGCATGTCACATGCTGAAGTGTTTCCATTATTACAAGCAGGACTAGGTGACTAGAAAAATCCATCTCACTTATTACAAGAACAACATGAAGAATGAGTGTTCCAAGGTAGGCCTCAGGTTGAACCCGGTATCATGGCCACAGCCGTGTGAGAACAGTATTTGGCTCACAATTGTTTGAGAAGCCAGACAGGCTACATCGTGTAAATGCAGCTGAATGCTGAAATCCGACAATATTACATATCACACAAATAATAAGCACACAATGTCCTCTGTAGCTCAGCTGGTAGAGCATGGCGCTTGTAACGCTAAGGTAGTGGGTTCGATCCCCGGGACCACACATACACAAAAACAAACAAAAAATGTATGCACGCATGACTGTAAGTCGCTTTGGATAAAAGCGTCTGCTAAATGGCATATTATTTATTATTTATATACCGCAGAGCTGAGCCCTATACTATATAATGGACCTGCTAATGTCCTCAGTTAAGAGCTGTTTCAGTCAAATAACTGAAATTGTGAGAGAGGTGGAGAGAAAATAAAACTCATGCTCTAATTGGCTAATACAGCAAATGAGTGAGAAACACACAGGAATAGATATTGACACAGCAGCAACGTAAAGAGAGAAAATGAATGGGCCAAAGCAGTAAAACGAAATGGGCAAAATAATTAGACTGCAACATTTCTGGCATGCATTCTGGCAAATTTCTTGCATGCAATAATTACATTTTCTGGCATATTTTCTGGCATCCTTTCTTGAGGTAGCCAGTCCTAATGTATAATGTCTATGTACAATATGTACTGTATAATGCCTGTAAAGACAGGGATGAACGGACGTGAACAATGGCCATCAGCTTATGTGACAACATGAAAACTAAAATAACACCTCACTGTTGTACTTCCCTTTCTTGCACTAACACTTCCACTTGAATTTTCTTACTAGGACTGATTTTGCTGATAGCTGCTTTGTTGAGGAAAGTTTTACTATGACTGTCATATGTGGTTGTCTTATCTAGCACTGACTGTAAGTTGCTCTGGATAAGAGCATCTGCTAAATTACCAAAATGTGAAATGATATCAAAACAGTTTGGTATTTTCTCAGGAGACATCGTATGTAAAAAGGCATAGCTGGCAACTTACTGCTCCTCTGTGGCTTCAATACTATCCATTTTAGTGCATGTCCGTTCGGAACGCTCCATGTGGTCCTCATTCCTGGAAAAGGAGAAGCAGAAGGAGATCAAACATTACTATTGTTTTCAAACATATTCCATATTCAATAATACTTATTCATATGGCAGTCTCAAGGTTGGATGTTAATGTAGGATCTTTTTTGAACTACTGCCTGAGAACAGGTATGTATTCTTCTGAAAACCAGTGAAAACTAGACGTGAAAACAACCTGTGAGTGGAGTGAAGCTCCCTGCTATTTACAGTACACAAAACCTTTACAAAATCGCTATACCGGAAATGTACATGTTAAACACGTGTTGGATACACAATAATTACACAATAACAAATTATATTGTAACACAAATTGAATTGTAACACATTAACAATATATTCCACCTGTCTGTCCTTTCACAAACACCTGCAAAGCTAGTTTGAGGTGCATTTTTTGTTCCTAAATACATTACAAACGTATTGGAAAGAGGTTATCTAGTAATTTCACATGACATGCAAACGGAATGTGTTAATTTTGTGTGAAATTTCAAGTAGGGCTGTATTGGAGAAACGGCACGTTTATATGCCACTGTGTAAATACTGCTATGCAGATTTCACTGAATTGCGCTTGGATGTAGCCTAGTATAGGCCTATTGGTTCAGCCTGTGTCATACGATCATTACTTTCACACTAAACATCTACATACACAATCATGTCCAAATCATCCGAAAGTATCTAAAATTGATTGTGAAGCTCAACAAAGTCCCATATAGATGATTTGAACGTGATGTGCGAAAAATGCTAATATCGGTCCCATGACTTGAATGAGATTTGTGCCACAAATGCTAAAACGTTAGCATGTGGAAACAGTGCCACGGAAACTAAACCAAAGCATGGGTTGCAGTCATACCTTGTCCTAGAGCTGGGACGATAAACCTAAAATTACCGACACTGACATTGCCTTCCTCTTATCGAAGCATTTTGCTTACGTCAGTAATTTTAGGTGATTTTGCTACTAAAACAATTATTTGGTCAACAGTAATATATGCATTATGTCAATTCCTGCTATGAAAGTATTTGTCTGTCCTTGTTTCGCTGTTGGCTGCTGACTCTCACTCCCTCTCCCCACTGTGCGCACAAAGGAGGGAGAGATGCATTCTGAGACGCACAAGCATATGACCATTGCTCAAAATGCTATTGGGGAAAAATACAGTTTTCAAAGCAACTACTGTTGTTCTAGTTAGAGAGGAGAGTCACAGCTTTCTGTGTGTATATAATGTATTCCTCACCTCTTCATATTGAGTTCATGGCACCAATTTACAACCAGAGTAATCTGTGTAGTAAGCCGGAGCGCACCACTTGCAGTGAATAGGCCTACATCAAGTAGCCTAGGCCTAGCGCTGGAAAGTTTTTTAGGACATTAGCCTAGATTTACTGATCGATTAATCAATTACATACAGTATGAAAAATGTATGCACTCACTAACTGTAAGTCGCTCTGGATAAGAGCGTCTGCTAAATGACTAAAATGTAAAATGTAATTAGCCCACATCGCTTTCTAGCAACAATATCATAATTAGAGTTAGCAATCTAGCTAAGTGTTTTGAGTTCCCACTTCCTAATAATAATAATAATAATAATAATAATAATAATAATAATAATATAGCCTATAGGCCAATATGCACAAAGATGTAAGCAAATTCTCTGAGGAGCAGAAAATAAATCTGATAATTCTGGATCCTATCAAAATATCAATCATGCATTTCCTGGATATGTTAGATGAAACAGCTTACTTTTTGAATTATAGGCTACCATTTTAATTGTCTTACTTGGCACTGGAAAAAATGTGTCTAGAGCCCTGCAGCTAATGTAAAGTAACTGTCCATAAAACAAAATATGCATCGTTGTATTTGTTGTTATCTAGCAAAATAGTTACATTTATCGCCCAGCTCTAGCACCTCCCCAAAAAATTATTCATCATGATTTGTTATCGCAAAAGAAATGTCAATTTATCTTGATATGGATTTCTGTCCATGTCACCCAGCTCTACCTTGTCCATAAATTACTTACAGGGTAATGAAACCAATATGTCATTTTGTAATTTAAGTGAACTATGGAGTGTCCGTTATATAAAAAAAATGTAATAGGTTTAGGCTATAAGGCCCATGCATCCGAGAGAAAGAGAGAAACACTATTTTCTGACTGGACTGCTTTGGTGGAATTCTCCACTCTGTCTAGCCTACATTCCTCTATTTCGTTCTGTATATTTATTGAAATAGGCTAAAGCAAAAAGGATAGGCAAATTACTCTGAATGTCATTTGTGTGTTCTTTACTGCGCAGTGCCAGTTAAGTTCAAATAGGCTAAACCATCGTTTGTCACATCACAATGTCATCACCATCGATAATGGCTGTCAATCATCATCGATAGACGATACTAGTGTAGCCTATAAATCTACACATTTCACAGTGTTTAGTCTCATTTAGCCACTACAGCACTCAGTTGGTTTCATACAAACTCAGCTTTCCCCCAACATCCAACAAAGCTGTACTGTTGCTTTATCTCAAATGGGGAAAATGAACAGTGCATTCGGAAAGTATTCAGACCCATTCCCCTTTTCCACATTTTGTTACGTTACAGCCTTATTCTAAAATGGATTAAATAAAAATGTTTCCTCATCAGTCTACACACAATACCCCATAATGAGAAAGAAAAAACAGGTTTTTAGAAATGTTTGCAAATGTATTAAAAATAAAAAACAGAAATACCTTATTTTATGGTATTCAGACCGTTTACTCAGTACTTTGTTGAAGGACCTTTAGCAGCGATTACAGCCTCGAGTCTTGAAATTGAGCTCAGGTGCATCCTGTTTCCATTGATCATCCTTGAGATGTGTCTACAACTTGATTGGAGTCCACCTGTGGTAATTTATTGATTGGACATGATTTGGAAAGGCACACACCTGTCTATATAAGGTCCCACAGTTGACAGTGCTTGTCAGAGCAAAAACCAAGCCATGAAGTCGAAGGAAATGTCCGTAGAGCTCCGAGACAGGATTGTGTCGAGGCACAGATCTGGGGAAGAAAACCAAAAAATGTCTGCAGCATTGAAGGTCCCCAAGAACACAGTGGCCTCCATCATTCTTAAATGGAAGAAGTTTGGAACCACCAAGACTCTTCCTAGAGCTGGCCGCCCGGCCAAACTGAGCAATCGGGGGAGAAGGGCCTTGGTCAGGGAGGTGACCAAGAACCCGATGGTCACTCTGACAGAGCTCCAGAGTTCCTCTGTGGAGTTGGGAGAACCTTCCAGAAGGACAACCATCTCTGCAGCACTCCACCAATCAGGCCTTTATGGTAGAGTGGCCAGACGGAAGCCACTCCTCAGTCAAAGGCACATGACAACCCGCTTGGAGTTTCCCCAAAAGGCACCTAAAGGACTCTCAGACCATGAGAAACAAGATTCTCTGGTCTGATGAAACCAAGATTGAACTCTTTGGCCTGAATGCCAAGCGTCACATCTGGAGGAAACCTGGCACCATCCCTACGGTGAAGCATGGTGGTGGCAGCATCATGCTGTGGCGATGTTTTTCAGTGGCAGGGACTGGGAGACTAGTCAGGTTTGAGGGAAAGATGAACGGCGCAAAGTACAGAGAGATCCTTGATGAAAACCTGCTCCAGAGCACTCAGGACCTCAGACTGGGGGCGAAGGTTCACCTTCCAACAGGACAACGACCTTAAGCACACAGCCAAGAAAATGCAGGAGTGGCTTCGGGACAAGTCTCTGAATATCCTTGAGTGGCCCAGCCAGAGCCCGGACTTGAACCCGATCGAACATCTCTGGAGAGACCTGAAAATAGCTGTGCAGCGAAACTCCCCATCCAACCTGACAGAGCTTGAGAGGAAGTGCAGAGAAGAATGGGAGAAACTCCCCAAATACAGGTGTGCCAAGCTGACTCGAGGCTGTAATCGCTGCCAAAGGTGCTTCAACAAAGTACTGAGTAAAGGGTCTGAATACTTATGTAAATTTTATATTTCCGTTAAAAAAATGATACTTTTTTTTTGTTGTTGAAAAAACGGTTTTTGCTTTGTCATTATGGGGTATTGTGTGTATATTGATGAGGAAAAAAACTATTTAATCAATTTTAGAATAAGGCTGTAACGTAACAAAATGTGGAAAAAGTCAAAGGGTCTGAATACTTTCCGAATGTTACCTTAATAAACTGTCTGTCTGACTGGCTGGGGAAGCCAGGGCATAAACCAATTAAAACGGTCTCCTCTGTTATTAGCCTGGCTCTTCCAATTACAGGAGGCTGGGCCTGCAGAATACCATCTTGGATCCCCCTCTAATATATGGGAATTACAACAGACACCGGCTTAAGGGAGGTGCCAAATCGCATGGCAGCAGGGAAGTACAGGGGTTGACACAAACCAGGTTTCCACACAACCATTTAATGCGGATGAATGACCTAATGCACAAAAAAAGTCACGGCAGGCCTTATGGAAACAGCAAATTTGTCTGTAATCTTCCCAATGTCGACAATACAAAATACGCTAGACAAGGTGGGATATTTATTTTATGTGAAAATAGATAGAAATACCATCATGTCACAGTAAATTTGGAGTCACGCGATGATGTTGTAACCTACTACCACCACGACATGGAAAAACATGCAGAGTTTATAGGCAGATGGAATACGTTTTGATGAACTTCATAACTTATTTCATAACTTCATGCAAATTTCCAAAAAATATTTGAGGGTAGGCTATCATTTGGATGATGCTGGTGACATGATGATCGGTGCTTGGCTGCCAATTAAAACATTTAAAAAAGGATCTTGCTTTTATCCATATCTCATCATATAATCTACCCTGTCCACTTTATCAGCGAACTGTTGTCAATAGAGCATGCGCCAAAACCAAATTGGGTAGGTATGCTATTTATCGCAACAGTTTTTGAGACAAAACCATCCGTAAAGTTGAAATTGCAATGGAAACACAAACTTCTGTTTTATTATTCAGTACATGAAAACTTAAACGCATGCGCTTTTATGTGAACTACGTCATCACGCACATCATTTTATCTGCTAAAAAGTAACGCAAAAAAGATCACACCTCCGGTGGGAATATTCACATATTTTCTCTATGCAGGCTTTAGAACATTTGCATGGAAATCTGTCGCCAATTGGATGGAAACCTAGCTACAGACACAGAGCACCGCCACAACCAGATTGGATTGACTTGTGCATCTCTGACAGCAGATTCCTAGTGCCGTGCTGCTAAATGCTGCTATAATCCTCATGTGCTTCTGCCTCAGGCACAGCCTCTTGACACAGCAGTGTCTCTCGAAGAGCTTGAGATGATCAGTTCCTCTTCTTTATCTCAAAGCTATATTTGTCTTTGGGTTATAAAAGCACTTGAGGGAGTGTTCTTAAGCCATGGGGCTACTGTATCCAATCAAACCTAATAAACCTAGGCTATATGTAGTATCTTTGTTTACAAACTACCGCCTGTGCACTTTGTGGACCTATGTTATTCTGAAAGCAGGAAGCATCTACCTGTGACGGAGTTTACCACAGGAATCCCCCTCCCCCCTTTACAATTTCTTTTTGCTAATGCACAAAAAAAGTACACCAATCAATTGGATTGAGCCCTTCATGCAGCTAGGTTCCAGAATGAGCACTAAGCATTCAGAAAACCCCTCCTAATCTTCATCTGTACCCATACATGGCATGTCTCTTCCTACATATGTTATATGCCATATACTGGGAGTCGTAAAGTGGTGAATATTAGCTTCCTCTTAGTATCTTCATCAAAGTATCCTTTGTGCTGACATAATTGAACTGGCCAGCCACAGGCTCTACACATGCTGAGATGACTCTAAATATACAACATGTTCTTCACAGCTATTTTGCATGTGATGTGAAGATGGAAATAGGCTGGCTGTTTATAGGGAAGATAAGGTCACCATATAATTGGGAAGGGTTGTGGAAGACGCGTTTTAGAAACGGGTCTTACAATTCTGCTTTCTTCAATGTTTTCATTATTTCAAGCCATAGTTTTGTAGGCCTATATTATGGGTTCACTGTCCAAGACAGACGTGGCTGCGGTGGCATCCTCAAGCTTGCTTTGTTCAGCCTGGGTCTTACACTTACAATAGGTTCAAAGTTGGGCCCATTCATTTAAGTGGTGCTAAATCCATTTACTTACTGTTTTAGAGACAGATACCATGTACATTGCCTTCAGATAGTATTCACAGCCCTAGACTTTTTCCAAATGTTTGTTGTATTACAAAGTGGGATTAAAATTGATTTAATTGTCATTTTTTGTCAACAATTTACAAAAAATACTCTGATGTCAAAGTGAAAGACAAATGCTAACATTTGTAAAAAAAATAATAATACAAAAACACTAATACAGTGCCTTGCAAAATTATTCATCCCCCTTGGCATTACAACCTGTAATTTAAATTGATTTTTATTTGGATTTCATGTAATGGACATACACAAAATAGTCCAAATTGGTGAAGTGAAATGAAAAAAATAACTTGTTTCAAAAAATTCAAAAAAATTAATAACGGAAAAGTGGTGCGTAAATATGTATTCACCCCCTTTGCTATGAAGATCTGGTGCAACCTATTACCTTCAGAAGTCACATAATTAGTTAAATAAAGTCCACCAGTGTGCAATCTAAGTGTCACATGATCTGTCACATGATCTCAGTATATATATATGTATACAGTGGGGAGAACAAGTATTTGATACACTGCCGATTTTGCAGGTTTTCCTACTTACAAAGCATGTTGAGGTATGTCATTTTTATCATAGGTACACTTCAACTGTGAGAGACGGAATCTAAAACAAAAATCCAGAAAATCACATTGTATGATTTTTAAGTACTTAATTTGCATTTTATTGCATGACATACGTTTTTGATCACCTACCAACCAGTAAGAATTCCGGCTCTCACAGACCTGTTAGTTTTTCTTTAAGAAGCCCTCCTGTTCTCCACTCATTACCTGTATTAACTACACCTGTTTGAACTCGTTACCTGTATAAAAGACACCTGTCCACACACTCAATCAAACAGACTTCAACCTCTCCACAATGGCCAAGACCAGAGAGCTGTGTAAGGACATCAGGGATAAAATTGTAGACCTGCACAAGGCTGGAATGGGCTACAGGACAATAGGCAAGCAGCTTGGTGAGAAGGCAACAACTGTTGGCGCAATTATTAGAAAATGGAAGAAGTTCAAGATGACGGTCAATCACCCTCAGTCTGGGGCTCCATGCAAGATCTCACCTCGTAGGGCATCAATGATCATGAGGAAGGTGAGGGATCTGCCCAGAACTACACGGCAGGACCTGGTCAATGACCTGAAGAGAGCTGGGACCTAGTCTCAAAGAAAACCATTAGTAACACACTACGCCGTCATGGATTAAAATCCTGCAGCGCACGCAAGGTCCCCCTGCTCAAGCCAGCGCATGTCCAGGCCCGTCTGAAGTTTGCCAATGACCATCTGGATGATCCAGAGGAGGAATGGGAGAAGGTCATGTGGTCTGATGAGACAAAAATAGAGCTTTTTGGTCTAAACTCCACTCGCCGTGTTTGGAGGAAGAAGAAGGATGAGTACAACCCCAAGAACACCATCCCAACCGTGAAGCATGGCGGTGGAAACATCATTCTTTGGGGATGATTTTCTGCAAAGGGGACAGGACGACTGCACTGTATTGAGGGGAGGATGGATGGGGCCACGTATCGCGAGATCTTGGCCAACAACCTCCTTCCCTCAGTAAGAGCATTGAAGATGGGTCGTGGCTGGGTCTTCCAGCATGACAACGACCCGAAACACACAGCCAGGGCAACTAAGGAGTGGCCTAGCCAGTCTCCAGACCTGAACCCAATAGAAAATCTTTGGAGGGAGCTGAAAGTCCGTATTGCCCAGCGACAGCCCCGAAACCTGAAGGATCTGGAGAAGGTCTGTATGGAGGAGTGGGCCAAAATCCCTGCTGCAGTGTGTGCAAACCTGGTCAAGACCTACAGGAAACGTATGATCTCTGTAATTGCAAACAAAGGTTTCTGTACCAAATATTAAGTTCTGCTTTTTTGATGTATCAAATACTTATGTCATGCAATAAAATGCAAATTAATTACTTTAAAATCATACAATGTGATTTTCTGGATTTTTGTTTTAGATTCCGTCTCTCACAGTTGAAGTGTACCTATGATAAAAAATTACAGACCTCTACATGCTTTGTAAGTATGAAAACCTGCAAAATCGGCAGTGTATCAAATAGTTGTTCTCCCCACTGTATATACACACCTGTTCTGAAAGGCCCCAGAGTCTGCAACACCACTAAGCAAGGGGCACCACCAAGCAAGCGGCACCATGAAGACCAAGGAGCTCTCCAAACAGGTCAGTGACAAAGTTGTGGAGAAGTACAGATCAGGGTTGGGTTATAAAAAAATATCAGAAACTTTGAACATCCCACGGAGCACCATTAAATCCATTATTAAAAAATTTAAAGAATATGGCACCACAACAAACCTGCCAAGAGAGGGCCGCCCACCAAAACGCACGGACCAGGCAAGGAGGGCATTAATCAGAGAGGCAACAAAGAGACCAAAGATGACCCTGAAGGAGCTGCAAAGCTCCACAGCTTAGATTGGAGTATCTGTCCATAGGACCACTTTAAGCCGTACACTCCACAGAGCTGGGCTTTACAGAAGTGTGGCCAGAAAAAAGCCATTGCTTAAAGAACAAAATAGGCAAACACGTTTGGTGTTTGCCAAAAGGCATGTGGGACTCCCCAAATACATGAAAGAAGGTACTCTGGTAAAATGAGACTAAAATTGAGCTTTTTGGCCATCAAGGAAAACGCTATGTCTGGCGCAAACCCAACACCTCTCATCACCCCGAGAACACCATCCCCGAAGCGAAGCATGGTGGTGGCAGCATCATGCTGTGGGGATGTTTTTCATCAGCAGGGACTGGGAAACTGGTCAGAATTGAAGGAATGATGGATGGCGCTAAATACAGGGAAATTCTTGAGGGAAACCTGTCTCAGTCTTCCAGAGATTTGAGACTGGGACAGAGGTTCACCTTCCAGCAGGACAATGACCCTAAGCATACTGCTTAAGCAACACTCGAGTGATTTAAGGGGAAACATTTAAATGTCTTGGAATGGCCTAGTCAAAGCCCAGACCTCAATCCAATTGAGAATCTGTGGTAGGATTTAAAGATTGCTGTACACCAGCAGAACCCATCTAACTTGAAGGAGCTGGAGCAGTTTTGCCTTGATCCCAGTGGCTAGATGTGCCAAGCTTATAGAGACATTCCCCAAGAGACTTACAGCTGTAATTCTGTTTGTTTGTCTCATTTCTTGTTTGTTTCACAAGACAAAATATTTTGCATCTTCAAAGTGGTAGGCATGTTGTGTAAATCAAATAATACAAACCCCCCAAAAATCTATTTTAATTCCAGGTTGTAAGGCAACAAAATAGGAAAAATGCAAAGGGGGGTGAATACTTTCGCAAGCCACTGTATATCTTCATTAGATAAGTATTTAACCCCCTGAGTCAAAACATGTTAGAATCACCTTTGGCAGCAATTACAGCTGCGAGTCTTTCTGGGTAAGTCTCTAAGAGATTTCCACACCAGGATTGTGAAACATTTGCACATTATTATTTTCAAAAAATCTTCAAGCTCTGTCATATTGGTTGTTGATCATTTCTAGACAAACATTTTCAGGTCTTGCCATAGATTTTCAAGCAGATTTAAGTAAAAACTGTAACCTCGCCACTCAGGAACATTCACTGTCTTTTGCTAAGCAACTCCAGTGTAGATTTGGTCTTGTGTTTTAGGTTATTATCCTGCTGAAAGGTGAATTCATCTCCCAGTGTCTGGTAGAAAGCAGACTGAACCAGGTTTTCCTATATGATTTTGCCTGTGCTTAGATCCATTCCGTTATTTTTTTTATTTTATTTTTTATTAATGATTACAAGCATACCCATAACATGATGCAGCCAGCACTATTCTTGAAAAGATGGACAGTGGTACTCAGCAATGTGTTGTATTGGATTTGCCCCAAACATAACACTTTGTATTCAGGACAAAAAGTTAATTGCTTTGCCACATTTTTTGCAGTATTACTTTAGTGCCTTGTTGCAAACAGGATGCATGTTTTGGAATACTTTTATTCTGTACAGGCTTCCTTTTTTCACTCTGTCAATTAGGCTAGTATTGTGGAGTAACTTCAATGTTGTTGATCCATCCTCAGTTTTCTCTTATCACAGCCATTCAACTCTAACAGTTTTAAAGTCACCATTGGCCTCATGGTGAAATCCCTGAGCAGTCTCCTTCCTCTCCGGTAACTGAGTTAGGAAGGACGCCTGTCTCTTTTTAGTAACTGGGTGTATTGATACACCATCCAATGGCTAATTAATAACTTCCCCATGCTCAAAGGGATAATCAATGTATGCTTTTTTTGTTTTTTCTACCCATCTACCAATAGGTGTCCTTCTTTGCGAGGCATTGGAAAACCACCCTGGTCTTTGTGGTTGAATCTGTGTTCGAAATTCACTGCTTGACTGAGGGACCTTACAGATAATTGTATGTGTGGGGTACAGAGATGAGGTAGTCATTCAAAAATAATGTTAAACACTATTATTGCACAGAGTGAGTCCTGAACTTATTTAGACTTGCCATAACAAAGGGGTTGAATACTTATTGACTCAAGACATGTTAGCTTTTCATTTTTTATTAATTGTACACATTTTTACAAATATAATTCCACTTTGACATTATGGGGTATTGTGTGTAGGCCAGTGACCAAAAATCTCAATTTAATCTATTATAAATTCAGGCTGTAAAACAACAAAATATGGAAAAGGTCAAGGTGTGTGAATACTTTCTGAAGGCTCTGTAGTTATAGTATAGCCCATTATTACCCAATAAAAGTACTGTATTTATAGCTTTAACACAGTTGTCCAGTTTGTGTTATCGGCTAACACTTCCTTATGGTAGCCTACCTCCACAATGAGATTTTATTGAGCACCGCTTTCCATGGTTTGGTGTCCCCAATTGAAAAAAGCTTTTTGCCTTTAATGGAGCGAGACATTGACTTCAGGGCCAATATTCATAAAGCGTCTCAGAGTATGTGTGCAAACTTAGGATCCGTTTAGCCTTTTAGATCATCATTCTATGGACGGGACGGGACGGGGGTCTTGATCCTAGATCTGCACTCCTACTCTAAGACTCTTTGTGAATACGGGTCCAGGAGTCATCGATGGCTTGTTAAGATCTGTAGAATGACAGTCTCCAAAATAAAGTTGTTCTGCCTTTGCCTTCGGCCTTCTCAGGTCAGTCATGCGTACTAGAGACCCACACGTGTTACAGTGGTCGAGAAATGTAAAGTTGCAATGCAACTCTGACTGGCAGAACTCTCAGAAGTTGTGTTCCAAACATCAATTGCCTCCAAACACATGACATATTTACTCTACACCAAGGACATAAGAGTTTCTCAAAGCTCCACAGTCATCACTTATCACAAAACAGATGTAGGATCTTAATTTGATCACTCTGTTGCAGGAGAACTTTCCTGCAGTGCAGGACATTTAAAACTTGTAGTGTATTTGAAGTTTTAAAAAAGCTTCTGAAATGTGTAATTTAAACTTTTAAATTTCAGACATGATTTTCCCTTACGAAAAATCTATCAGCCACTACAAAAATGTCCATTAATTATAATCCACATAATAATTCACATTTCTGGTTTCTGCAGGATTATTTTCCTGCTGTAGCTAACTGGCTCAAATGATCATCCTACATCTGTATATGATGGAAGTGCATGGATGTACCCCTCCAGGCTAACACTTATGAGAATATACTTATTCTGAGCCCTAAAAGATTAAATCGTATTATACTATTCTTACAGTCTTAGAGCTTTGCTTATAACCTTTGATCAGTTTGTAAATACATTACTCTTGAACTCCAAATTACTGTTTGCTCATTTTGCCATCACAAACTTCACCCCTTTTATGCAAATGCTAAGGATGGCTTATCAATACACTATGCAAACTACAACTAATGATATCCGTTATTTTTTACATTGTTCCTTTCACATTTAGGGATTGTGTTAACACAGAATTCTGTGAAAAAAAGAAAGATAAAACACAGAAAAAATATCTTGCTGCATTTTGTAAACGCAGATCTAAAATGCTTCTTATTGTAATTTATGCTCAGCTTAATTCCCGGTTCGCTCCAAATCATGAATGTAAAAGGACTAATTTTGTGCTTCAGTTGCACTTCTCTACTCGGATGAGAAATTTTTGCTATCATCTTCATAAATCAGATTTCCGCATTCACAAAGTCATTCGATCAGCAGACAGCGCTCTGACTGATGTACTTTCTCCGGTGTAGTTTTTCTCCGGTAGCAAGATAATATGTAAACAAACAAAAAAATCTAGCAAAACATTAGGAAATGTAGCTTGGTACATTCTTTCTATGATAAACATGAGAAATCTGATGACCACCCACTGGGCAAAAACTGGTTGAATCAACATTTTGAAAATGCAGATTTATAAAAGCTAATGTGCCCCTGCCGTTAGCGCCACGGAAACATGAAGAGTAGTAAGCATACAGTTGTATATGGGAGTCTCTTTTCTTAAACTCACCCTTTTCCCAGGCATCAGATAATTGGTCTGACAAACAATGTTTATGCACCCATAGTACTGAAAACACTGAGGGGAAAAAGACTTCAAGCATCGAGTCATGTTTTACCTGGAGACCTACAGTCTTTCAGCATTCATTACAATGTGATCGGCCTAAATATTGAGTGAATAACGACAATAATGACAAATGTATGAGTATTGGATATTTTGGCCTAAAGTGGTGATAACTACAGTCTACAATACATTTCCCCCCACTAATACAAAAAACATTTTCGAGTGAGGTTGAAAGGGATGTGGTCTTGAAGGTAATATGACCAGGTGCTTTTTTCTGTTTGTCTATAGCAGGAATTTTAGGAAAATCTAAATACAATTTCTCATCATTCTAAAGGGCATTTAGACAGCCATAGCCTATTGAAAATGGAGGAGACATGGGGTAAGAAAACAGAAAGCGAGGTTTGACGTACCAGAGGCATTTACAACAGCCACACCAGCACATGCAGCAGTTGTTGGGCCTTGGGTGGCCAGGCGCCTGGGGACGTCCTTCAATGTGTGGCTGCTGCCGTTTTCTCATATCAACTCCGCTTAAACTTCGGGGCTGTGGACGAAACCCAAACACATTGGTTAAGGACAACACCATCTTCCTCATAGATGTATGAATATCAC
The DNA here is from genome assembly GCF_020615455.1 of Coregonus clupeaformis. Taxonomy (NCBI): domain Eukaryota; kingdom Metazoa; phylum Chordata; class Actinopteri; order Salmoniformes; family Salmonidae; genus Coregonus; species Coregonus clupeaformis. The sequence continues at coordinate 15,289,434 of NC_059222.1, read as the reverse complement.
AACATTGAGAGAACATGAATCAGGTGAATTTCATACAGAAATCAATATAGACGGGAAAAGGTATTTTTTCATTTCTAATAACAGGTTATTTTCTAAATTTGCCACTTTTATCTTTGCCACTCATTCATGCTGTCAACTTTTAATAATTTCAACAAAATACATTTTAAAAACAAGGTATTGTGTGTGTGTGGCAATCACAGTCAAACCATGTCAACAACAATATTGATATTCAAACTCAGAGGACAACTACAACATTTTCAGCTGCACAAGCCCAAAGAGAAAGAGAGAAAGATAGATAGAGGGCGAGGATGGAGAGGAAAAAAGAGAGAGAAGGATAGAAAGAGGTGGTGAAAGAATGAGACTGAGAGGATTCCCTCCTGGAGCTGGCCTTGTTTGGCACTGAGACAAATCTGTTATGCTGTGTGAGCAAGAGATTGGTACACACGTGCATGCACCACACACACAGTACAGACACACACACACACACACACACACACACAGACAGTACACACACACAGTACACACTGAGGGAGATGTGTGACGTCTAATTTTTCTTTACACATGAGCAGAAGATGCTCAGTCTGTCCTACATTATGGGCCTACTGTGAGTGCCTAAATAGATCCCAACATAAAAACCATATATTTAAAACAGCATAATAATTTCCCCCCTCAAAAAACAGATATGTATGTACAGTTGAAGTCGTAAGTTTACATACACTTAGGTTGGAGTCATTAAAACTCATTTTTCAACCACTCCACAAATTTCTTGTTAACAAACTATAGTTTTGGCAAGTCGGTTAGGACATCTACTTTGTGCATGACACAAGTAATTTTTCCCAAAAAAATTTACAGACAGATTATTTCACTTATAATTCATTGTATCACAATTCCAGTAGGTCAGAAGTTTACATACACTAAGTTGACTGTGCCTTTAAACAGCTTGGAAAATTCCAGAAAATGATGTCATTGCTTTAGGAGCTTCTGATAGGCTAATTGGCATCATTTGAGTCAATTGGAGGTGTACCTGTGGATGTATTTCAAGGCCTACCTTCAAACTCAGTGCCTCTTTGCTTGACATCATGGGAAAATCGAAAGAAATTAGCCAAGACCTCAGAAGAAATAAAATTTTTACCTCCACAAGTCTGGTTCATCCTTGGGAGCAATTTCCAAATGCCCGAAGGTACCACGTTCATCTGTACAAACAATAGTACGCAAGTATAAACACCATGGGACCACGCAGCCGTCATACCGCTCAGGAAGGAGACGCGTTCTGTCTCCTAGAGATGAACGTACTTTGGTGCGAAAAGTGCAAATCAATCCCAGAACAACAGCAAAGGACCTTGTGAAGATGCTGGAGGAAACCGGTACAAAAGGTATCTATATCCACAGTAAAACAAGTCCTATATCGACATAACCTGAAAGGCCGCTCAGCAAGGAAGAAGCCACTGCTCCAAAACCGCCATAAAAAAGCCAGACTATGGTTTGCAACTGCACATGGGGACAAATGTACTTTTTGGAGAAGTGTCCTCTGGTCTGATTAAACAAAAATATAACTGTTTGGCCATAATGACCATCGTTATGTTTGGAGGAAAAAGGGGGACGCTTGCTAGCCAAAGAACAACATTCCCAACCATGAAGCACGGGGGTGGCAGCATGATGAGTGGGGGTGCTTTGCTGCAGGAGGGACTGGTGCACTTCACAAAATAGATGGCATCATGAGGAAGGAAAATTATGTGGATATATTGAAGCAACATCTCAAGACATCAGTCAGGAAGTTAAAGCTTGGTCGAAAATGGGTCTTCCAAATGGACAATTACATTTACGTCATTTAGCAGACGCTCTTATCCAGAGCGACTTACAGTTAGTGCATACATTATTCTTTTTTTATTTTCATACTGGCCCCCCGTGGGAATCGAACCCACTACCCTGGCGTTGCAAACGCCATGCTCTACCAACTGAGCTACCTCCCTGCCGGCCATTCCCTCCCCTACCCTGGACGACGCTGGGCCAATTGTGCGCCGCCCCATGGGTCTCCCGGTTGCGGCCAGCTACAGCAGAGCCTGGATTCGAACCAGGATCTCTAGTGGCACAGCTAGCCTTAGACCACTGCGCCACTCGGGAGATACAATGACAATGACCCCAAGTATACTTCCAAAGTAGTCCTGTGTAGCTCAGTTGGTAGAGCATGGCGCTCGCAACGCCAGGGTTGTGGGTTCGATTCCCACGGGGGGCCAGTATGGGAAAAATAAAATGGAAAAATAAAATGTATGCACTCACTAAATGTAAGTTGCTCTGGATAAGAGCGTCTGCTAAATGACTAAAACATTTTAAAATGTGGCAAAATGGCTCAAGGACAACAAAGTCAACGTATTGGAGTGGCCATCACAAAGCCCTGACCTCAATCCTATAGAACATTTGTGGGCAGAACTGAAAAAGCGTGTGCGAGCATGGAGGCCTACAAACCTGACTCAGTTACACCAGCTCTGTCAGGAGGAATGGGCCAAAATTCACCCAACTTATTGTGGGAAGCTTGTGGAAGGCATCCCGAAACATTTGACCCAAGTTAAACAATTTAAAGACAATGCTACCAAATACTAATTGAGTGCATGTAAACTTCTGACCCACTGGGAATGTGATGAAAGAAATAAAAGCTGAAATAAATCATTCGCTCTACTATTATTCTGACATTTCACATTCTTAAAATAAAGTGGTGATCCTAACTGACCTAAAACAGGGAATTTTTACTAGGATTAAATGACTAAAACATTTAAAAATGTGGCAAAATGGCTTAAGGACAACAAAGTCAACGTATTGGAGTGGCCATCACAAAGCCCTGACCTCAATCCTATAGAACATTTGTGGGCAGAACTGAAAAAGCGTGTGCGAGCATGGAGGCCTACAAACCTGACTCAGTTACACCAGCTCTGTCAGGAGGAATGGGCCAAAATTCACCCAACTTATTGTGGGAAGCTTGTGGAAGGCATCCCGAAACATTTGACCCAAGTTAAACAATTTAAAGACAATGCTACCAAATACTAATTGAGTGCATGTAAACTTCTGACCCACTGGGAATGTGATGAAAGAAATAAAAGCTGAAATAAATCATTCGCTCTACTATTATTCTGACATTTCACATTCTTAAAATAAAGTGGTGATCCTAACTGACCTAAAACAGGGAATTTTTACTAGGATTGAATGTCAGGAATTGTGAAAAACCGAATTTAAATGTATTTGGCTAAGGTGTATGTAAGCTTCCGACTTCAACTGTACAGTGAGGGAAAAAAGTATTTGATCCCCTGCTGATTTTGTACGTTTGCCCACTGACAAAGACATGATCAGTCTATAATTTTAATGGTAGGTTTATTTGAACAGTGAGAGACAGAATAACAACAACAAAAATCCAGAAAAACGCATGTCAAAAATGTTATAAATTGATTTGCATTTTAATGAGGGAAATAAGTATTTGACCCCTCTGCAAAACATGACTTAGTACTTGGTGGCAAAACCCTTGTTGGCAATCACAGAGGTCAGACGTTTCTTGTAGTTGGCCACCAGGTTTGCACACATCTCAGGAGGGATTTTGTCCCACTCCTCTTTGCAGATCTTCTCCAAGTCATTAAGGTTTCGAGGCTGACGTTTGGCAACTCGAACCTTCAGCTCCCTCCACAGATTTTCTATGGGATTAAGGTCTGGAGACTGGCTAGGCCACTCCAGGACCTTAATGTGCTTCTTCTTGAGCCACTCCTTTGTTGCCTTGGCCATGTGTTTTGGGTCATTGTCATGCTGGAATACCCATCCACGACCCATTTTCAATGCCCTGGCTGAGGGAAGGAGGTTCTCACCCAAGATTTGACGGTACATGGCCCCGTCCATCGTCCCTTTGATGCGGTGAAGTTGTCCTGTCCCCTTAGCAGAAACCCCCCCCCAAAGCATAATGTTTCCACCTCCATGATTGATGGTGGGGATAGTGTTCTTGGGGTCATAGGCAGCATTCCTTCTCCTCCAAACACGGCGAGTTGAGTTGATGCCAAAGAGCTCAATTTTGGTCTCATCTGACCACAACACTTTCACCCAGTTCTCCTCTGAATCATTCAGATGTTCATTGGCAAACTTCAGACGGGCCTGTATATGTGGTTTCTTGAGCAGGGGGACCTTGCGGGCGCTGCAGGATTTCAGTCCTTCACGGCGTAGTGTGTTACCAATTGTTTTCTTGGTGACTATGGTCCCAGCTGCCTTGAGATCATTGACAAGATCCTCCCGTGTAGTTCTGGGCTGATTCCTCACCGTTCTCATGATCATTGCAACTCCACGAGGTGAGATCTTGCATGGAGCCCCAGGCCAAGGGAGATTGACAGTTATTTTGTGTTTCTTCCATTTGCGAATAATCGCATCAACTGTTGTCACCTTCTCACCAAGCTGCTTGGCAATGGTCTTGTAGCCCATTCCAGCCTTGTGTAGGTCTACAATCCTGTCCCTGACATCCTTGGAGAGCTCTTTGGTCTTGGCCTTGGTGGAGAGTTTGGAATCTGATTGATTGATTGCTTCTGTGGACAGGTGTCTTTTATACAGGTAACAAGCTGAGATTAGGAGCACTCCCTTTAAGAGTGTGCTCCTAATCTCAGCTCGTTACCTGTATAAAACACACCTGGGAGCCAGAAATCTTTCTGATTGAGAGGGGTCAAATACTTATTTCCCTAATTAAAATGCAAATCAAATGTATAACATTTTTGACATGCGTTATTCTGGATTTTGTTGTTGTTATTCTGTCTCTCACTGTTCAAATAAACCTACCATTAAAATTATAGACTGATCATTTCTTTGTCAGTGGGCAAACGTACAAAATCAGCAGGGGATCAAATACTTTTTTCCCCTCACTGTATATCATTGTAACAACATCCAGGCGCAAAGGCATGTGACCGAGCAGAGAAACATTTCCTGTTTGTCCCCAATGACAAGGAGCACCAACCAAGGTCCTGTCTATAGCTTACTAGGCCTATATTTGTCAAGGGAAGTAAACAAGTGGACATAAGCTAGCCTTAAGGTTTGCAGTTCAATAGCTGTGTGCAATATCACCATTATGAAACCCAACAAAAGTAGGATACAAAGCCATTAACCCACTGTAGGCAGAGGACGCTGACATATGGCAAATATTTCTTGAGTGAATGAACACTCCAGTACATGAACAGGCCTACATTCTAATTTAGCCTTAAACAATCAAGCCTTAGACAATCAAGCACATTCGATCAATCAATCAATAAAAATATGATAGCCAGTTATAATTGTAATAGCTTAGCAGATAATAAGAAAAGACGATCAGTATTTACCTGGCTAAAAGAGAAGGAATATAATATCTATTGTTTACAGGAAACTCATTCAACAATTTTAGATAAAGTTGTGTGGAAAAGGGGCTGGGGGGACGAAATGTATTTCTCCCATGTGCAATGAAATTTAAAAGGGGTGATGATATTAATTAACAGTAATTTTGATACGAATGTGCAAATTGTACAAACAGATCCTCAAGGTAGATGGATAATTTTAAATATGTTATTGGACCATAAACAGATATGGCTCATTAACCTATACGGTCCAAATAATGATGATCCACGCTTCTTTGAAAATATATATAATAATGTATCAACCCTACAAGTAATACAAGACTCTATCCTTATGGTGGGAGATTATAATACGGTTTTAAATACCTCTATGGACCGTAAAGGAAATCACGCTACAAACTATCACCCTCATGCACTTAAGGAAATCAAGAATGTCATGGATATATTGGAACTAGTAGATATATGGAGGCTTAAATATCCTGACCTTGTGAGATATACCTGGCGGAGACTCAATCAAGCTAGTCACCTCGACTACTTTCTTATGTCATTCTCTCTGGCACCAAAAGCAAAAAAGGTGTTGATAGGGGACAGAATGCGGTCGGACCCTCAAATAATTGGCATATATATTACTCTTACAGAATTTCCACGTGGGCAAGGATATTGGAAATGTAATAAAAGCCTATTGGATGATAACTTGTTTTTAACTAGGACAGAATAATTTATAACTGACTTTTTCTGACATAAAATAGGTCCAGCAGATCCCCTTATTGTATGGGGCACTTTTAAACGTGCCTTTAGAGGCCATGCAATTCAGTACTCATCTCTAAAACAAAAGCAATTTAGATCAAGAGTCCATATTAACAAAGGAAATGGAAGGACTAACAGTACAGATAGATAGCAATAAAAACTGTACCATAGAGGCTCAGAATAAGTTAGAGGAAAAACAAAAATAAATGGAGGAACCTATTCAAGAAAGATCAAGTGTAATATATTATAAAAGTAAAGCGAACTGGATGGAATTTGGGGAAAAATGCACCAAATTAATTTTTTACCTTCAACATAAAAATGCTACCAAAAAGAATTTACTGAAACTTGTTACAAATGACGGAGTCACCCATGATTCACTAAACAATATTTTGGAAGAGGAAGTAAAGTACTTTAAGCGTATGTTTTCGTTTCAGTCTTCGCCATCTCCACTAACCGAAGCTAAATGTTTTTTTTCTTCTAATAATGTACAATTAACAGCTGTACAGATAGACTCATGTGAAGGCCAAATTACAGAGGAAGAACTTCTTGATGCAATTAAAGCCTTTAAGTCCGGGAAAACTCCAGGGCTGGATGGCATACCAGTGGAGGTTTACCTAACATTTTTTGATATACTCAGAGGACCGTTATTAGCATGTTTTAACCACTCTTATATAAATGGTAGATTATCAGACACTCAACAAGAAGGTCTGATTTAATTATTACTGAAACAGGATCCATGTGGTACATATAAAGATCCAGTCCATTCAAAAAATTGGAGGCCTCTTACACTTCAGTGTCGTGATGCAAAAATCCTAGCAAAATGAATAGCGCATAGAATTAAAAAGGTATTGTCGGATATTATTCATCCTAATCAAGTACTGGAAACAATAGAACACTATGAAAAATCTGGGAAACCAGGCCTGGTATTCATAGCTGACTTTGAAAAGGCATTTGATAAAGTACGACTGGAGTTTATATATAATTGCCTGGAATATTTCAATTTTGGAGAATCTCTTATAAAATGGGTAAAGGTTATGTACAGTGGGGGAAAAAAAGTATTTAGTCAGCCACCAATTGTGCAAGTTCTCCCACTTAAAAAGATGAGAGAGGCCTGTAATTTTCATCATAGGTACACGTCAACTATGACAGACAAATTGAGAATTTTTTTTCCAGAAAATCACATTGTAGGATTTTTTATGAATTTATTTGCAAATTATGGTGGAAAATAAGTATTTGGTCACCTACAAACAAGCAAGATTTCTGGCTCTCAAAGACCTGTAACTTCTTCTTTAAGAGGCTCCTCTATCCTCCACTCGTTACCTGTATTAATGGAACCTGTTTGAACTTGTTATCAGTATAAAAGACACCTGTCCACAACCTCACACTCCAAACTCCACTATGGCCAAGACCAAAGAGCTGTCAAAGGACACCAGAAACAAAATTGTAGACCTGCACCAGGCTGGGAAGACTGAATCTGCAATAGGTAAGCAGCTTGGTTTGAAGAAATCAACTGTGGGAGCAATTATTAGGAAATGGAAGACATACAAGACCACTGATAATCTCCCTCGATCTGGGGCTCCACGCAAGATCTCACCCTGTGGGGTCAAAATGATCACAAGAACGGTGAGCAAAAATCCCAGAACCACACGGGTGGACCTAGTGAATGACCTGCAGAGAGCTGGGACCAAAGTAACAAAGCCTACCATCAGTAACACACTACGCCGCCAGGGACTGAAATCCTGCAGTGCCAGACGTGTCCCCCTGCTTAAGCCAGTACATGTCCAGGCCCATCTGAAGTTTGCTAGAGTGCATTTGGATGATCCAGAAGAGGATTGGGAGAATGTCATATGGTCAGATGAAACCAAAATAGAACTTTTTGGTAAAAACTCAACTCGTCGTGTTTGGAGGACAAAGAATGCTGAGTTGCATCCAAAGAACACCATACCTACTGTGAAGCATGGGGGTGGAAACATCATGCTTTGGGGATGTTTTTCTGCAAAGGGACCAGGACGACTGATCCGTGTAAAGGAAAGAATGAATGGGGCTATGTATCGTGAGATTTTTAGTGAAAACCTCCTTCCATCAGCAAGGGCATTGAAGATGAAACGTGGCTGGGTCTTTCAGCATGACAATGATCCCAAACACACCGCCCGGGCAACGAAGGAGTGGCTTCGTAAGAAGCATTTCAAGGTCCTGGAGTGGCCTAGCCAGTCTCCAGATCTCAACCCCATAGAAAATCTTTGCAGGGGAGTTGAAAGTCCGTGTTGCCCAGCGACAGCCCCAAAACATCACTGCTCTAGAGGAGATCTGCATGGAGGAATGGGCCAAAATACCAGCAACAGTGTGTGAAAACCTTGTGAAGACTTACAGAAAACGTTTGACCTGTGTCATTGCCAACAAAGGGTATATAACAAAGTATTGAGAAACTTTTGTTATTGACCAAATACTTATTTTCCACCATAATTTGCAAATAAATTCATTAAAAATCCTACAACGTGATTTTCTGGATTTTTTTTCCTCATTTTGTCTGTCATAGTTGACGTGTACTTATGATGAAAATTACAGGCCTCTCTCATCTTTTTAAGTGGGAGAACATGCACAATTGGTGGCTGACTAAATACTTTTTTCCCCCACTGTATAGTAACCCTAGGTGTAAAATAATGACTACTTTTCAGAAAGTTTTAAAAACTGTCAAGAGGAGTAAAACAAGGTTGTCCACTATCGCATATCTATTTATTATTGCCATCGAAATGTTATCTGTTAAAATCTGGTCCAACAATAATATCAAGGGGTTAGAAATCCAGGGCTTAAAAACAAAGGTGTCATTGTACGCTGATGATTCATGTTTTCTTTTAAATCCACAATTTGGATCCATCCACAGCCTCATAGAGAATCTAGATACTTTTTCTAACCTCTCTGGGTTACAACCAAATTATGATAAGTGTACTTTATTCCGTATTGGATCACTAAAAAATACAACTTTTACATTACCGTGTAGTTTACCAATAAAATGGTCTGACGGTGATGTGGACATACTCGGTATACATATCCCGAAATAAATAAATTCTCACTCCAATTCATTGTAATAGAAAGTTAGCAAAAATAGATACAATCTTGCTACCATGGAAAGGAAAATACCTGTCTTTTTGTGGAAAAAATCACCCTGATTAACTCTTTAGTCATATCCCAGTTTACCTATTTGCTTGTGGTCTTGCCTACACCTAGCGATCTGTTTTTTAAATTATTAGCAAAAAATGTTCCATTTTATTTGGAATGGCAAGCCAGACAATATTAAAAGGGCCTATTTATATAATGAATATGAATTCGGGGGGCAGAAATTATTACATATTAAAGCATTAGACCTCTCACTAAAGGTGTCAGTCATGAAAAAATAATACTTAAATCCGAACTGGTTCTCTAGCAAATTAGTAAGAATGTCTCACCCCATGTTAAAGAATGGCCTTTTCCCTTTATTCAGATTACAACCTCTCATTTTAGGTTATTTGAAAATTAAACAATATCCAAAATATCGCTATTTTTAAAACAAGCCATAGAAAGTTGGTTGCAATTTCAGTTTAATCCACCAGAAAAGACTGAACAAATAATACAACAAATATTATGGTTAAACTCAGATATACTAATTGATTAAAAAAAACAATTTTTTTCGCTAGAAATTAAAAAGAAAAAGGTATAGTCTTTGTAAATTACAGTGGGGGAAAAAAGTATTTAGCCAGCCACCAATTGTGCAAGTTCTCCCACTTAAAAAGATGAGAGAGGCCTGTAATTTTCATCATAGGTACACGTCAACTATGACAGACAAAATGAGAGAAAAAAATCCAGAAAATCACATTGTAGGATTTTTAATGAATTTATTTGCAAATTATGGTGGAAAATAAGTATTTGGTCAATAACAAAAGTTTCTCAATACTTTGTTATATACCCTTTGTTGGCAATGACACAGGTCAAACGTTTTCAGCAAGTCTTCACAAGGTTTTCACACACTGTTGCTGGTATTTTGGTCCATTCCTCCATGCATATCTCCTCTAGAGCAGTGATGTTTTGGGGCTGTCGCTGGTGCAACACGGACTTTCAACTCCCTCCAAAGATTTTCTATGGGGTTGAGATCTGGAGACTGGCTAGGCCACTCCAGGACCTTGAAATGCTTCTTACGAAGCCACTCCTTCATTGCCCGGGCGGTGTGTTTGGGATCATTGTCATGCTGAAAGACCCAGCCACGTTTCATCTTAAATGCCCTTGCTGATGGAAGGAGGTTTTCACTCAAAATCTCACGATACATGGCCCCATTCATTCTTTCCTTTACACGGATCAGTCGTCCTGGTCCCTTTGCAGAAAAACAGCCCCAAAGCATGATGTTTCCACCCCCATGCTTCACAGTAGGTATGGTGTTCTTTGGATGCAACTCAGCATTCTTTGTCCTCCAAACACGACGAGTTGAGTTTTTACCAAAACGTTCTATTTTGGTTTCATCTGACATTCTCCCAATCCTCTTCTGGATCATCCAAATGCACTCTAGCAAACTTCAGACGGGCCTGGACATGTACTGGCTTAAGCAGGGGGACACGTCTGGCACTGCAGGATTTGAGTCCCTGGCGGCGTAGTGAGTTACTGATGGTAGGCTTTGTTACTTTGGTCCCAGCTCTCTGCAGGTCATTCACTAGGTCCCCCTGTGTGGTTCTGGGATTTTTGCTCACCGTTCTTGTGATCATTTTGACCCCCACGGGGTGAGATCTTGCGTGGAGCCCCAGATCGAGGGAGATTATCAGTGGTCTTGTATGTCTTCCATTTCCTAATAATTGCTCCCACAGTTGATTTCTTCAAACCAAGCTGCTTACCTATTGCAGATTCAGTCTTCCCAGCCTGGTGCAGGTCTACAATTGTGTTTCTGGTGTCCTTTGACAGCTCTTTGGTCTTGGCCATAGTGGAGTTTGGAGTGTGACTGTTTGAGGTTGTGGACAGGTGTCTTTTATACTGATAACAAGTCCAAACAGGTGCCATTAATACAGGTAACGAGTGGAGGACAGAGGAGCCTCTTAAAGAAGAAGTTACAGATCTGTGAGAGCCAGAAATCTTGCTTGTTAGTAGGTGACCAAATACTTATTTTCCACCATAATTTGCAAATAAATTCATTAAAAATCCTACAATGTGATTTTCTGGATTTTTTTTTCTCAATTTGTCTGTCATAGTTGACATGTACCCATGATGAAAATTACAGGCCTCTCATCTTTTTAAGTGGGAGAACTTGCACAATTGGTGGCTGACTAAATACTTTCCCCCCCCACTGTATATCATAAATAGGACTGGTGGAGTTATGTCACACATGCAGCTAACAAAATCATATGGAAATGTCTGCTCTACCCAAAATTACAACAATTGCAGCATTACCGCAAAAATGGAAGAGCAAAGCGGAAGGGGGGAAAAGGAATGCCTTCGTTCACCTCATCGAGATCGGCAACGACCTGGTCACCTTCCAGAACTCGGCAACGGCCTGGAGTTCAGAGGTCAGATACTGACTAATATACAGCAACACAGTGAGGAGCACTATACCACATCCAGAGCCATATACAGTGCATTCGGAAAGTATTCAGACCCCTTGACTTTTTCCACATTTTGTTACGTTACAGCCTTATTCTAATATTGACTAAATTGTTTTTTTCCCTCATTAATCTACACACACTACCCCATAATAACAAAGCAAAAATAGGTTTTTATAATTTTTTGCTAATTTATACAAAAACTGAAAAATCACATTTCCATAAGTATTCAGACCCTTTACTCAGTACATTGTTTAAGCACCTTTGGCAGCGATTACAGCATTGAGTCTTCTTGGTATGACGCTACAAGCTTGGCACACCTGTATTTGGGGAGTTTCTCCCATTCTTCTCTGCAGATCCTCTCAAGCTCTGTCAGGTTGGTGGGGAGCGTTGCTGCACAGCTATTTTCAAGTCTCTCCAGAGATGTTCGATCAGGTTCAAGTCCGGACTCTGGCTGGGCCACTCAAGGACATTCAGAGACTTGCCCCGAAGCAACTCCTGCATTGTCTTGGCTGTGTGCTTAGGGTCGTGGTCCTGTTGGAAGGTGAACCTTCGCCCCAGTCTAAGGTTTTCAACAAGGATCTCTCTGTACTTTGCTCCGTTCATCTTTCCCTCGAACCTGACTAGTCTCCCAGTCCCTGCCGCTGAAAAATATCCCCACAGCATGATGCTGCCACCACCATGCTTCACCATAGGGATGGTGCCAGGTTTCCACCAGACGTGACGCTTGGCATTCAGGCCAAAGAGTTCAATCTTGGTTTCATCAGATCAGAAAATCTTCTTTCTCATGGTTTGAGAGTCTTTAGGTGCCTTTAGGCAAACAACAAGCGGGCTGTCATGTGCCTTTTACTAAGGAATGGCTTTTCATCTGGTCACTCTACCATAAAGGCCAGATTGGTGGAGTGCTGCAGAGATGGTTGTCCTTCTGGAAGGTTCTCCCATCTCCACAGAGGAACTCTAGAGCTCTGTCAGAGTGACTATCGGGTTCTTGGTCACCTCTCTGAACAAGGCCCTTCTCCCCAGATTGTCCTGTTTGGCTGGGCGGCCAGCTCTAGGAAGAGTCTTGGTGGTTCCAAACTTCTTCCATTTAAGAATGATGGAGGCCACTGTGTTCTTGGGGATCTTCAACGCTTCAGACATTTTTTGGTACCCTTCCCCAGATCTCTGCCTCGACACAATCCTGACTTTGAGCTCTACGGACAATTCCTTCGACCTCATGGCTTGGTTTTTGCTCTGACATGCAATGCCTTTCCAAATCATGTCCAATCAATTGAATTTACCACAGGTGGACTTCAATCAAGTTGTAGAATCATCTCAAGGATAATCAATGGAAACAGGATGCACCTGAGCTCAATTTCGAGTCTCATAGCAAAGGGTCTGAATGCTTATGTAAATAAGGTATTTCTGTTTTTTATTTTTAATACATTTGCAAAATTTCTAAAAACCTGTTTTCACTTTGTCATTATAGGGTATTGTGGGTAGATCGCTGAGGAAATTGTTTTAATGAATCCATTTGAATCAATCCCAAAGAACAGATAATTAATAAAATAATTATTACAGGTTAATAAATACCATTCTGCACAATCTGGGTGTGGAGCACGGGCCCGAAGTACTGTAGATGGTATATTTAGGCTAAACTTAAAAAAGACATTTCCTCTCTGCCCTCATTTAATCTCTCCTGTGATTCTACTTCATTTCACTACTTTTAAACTTTGCTCTTGAATCCCAAAACTATTAAATAAAGGATTGTCTTACCTGCAAAGTCATCATTCAACTTTTGCTCCTTATTTATGGACACAGTGAGAAGGTTTCCTGTCTCTCTGTGGCCTACACTTTGACATCCATGATAAGGATGATGTATGAACCAATAAACCAAACATGCAAATCCTGAGTTGGCCACTTGAGCAGCCATCGGTTATTCACCTTCCACCGGTGTAAAACATGCACATTGATGCAAAATACAGTGACAAACACCTTTGTTCTAGCTGGGGACACGTCCAAGCCACTGAAAATAAATGCAAATAAAGGCTTAGCCAAAGAACCTCATTCTGCATCTCTATCACATTTTGCCAGGATTCATTTCTTATTTTAAATTATATTGTCGAACTACAGTGAGGAGAAATTATATTCTATTAGCCATTTGGGAAATGTACTGTCCTTTGATCTTGCTGTGGCACAAAATACAGCAGAGGAGGCACATTGCCCTTATTTTCCTCAAGGGGCCTGGGTTGGTTGCACCAGTGGGAAGTTCCAAAAAACTATGTTTGTTGTTGTTGCCATTCCTTAATAGCATGCTCTCAGTACTGGTCACTCATAGCATCACAAATAAATTTGTTCAATGGCAAATATGACTCTCTTTAAATGTAAAGCTAATTTATTCAATATTAACAGCTCATGATCCTAGCCAGGCCTGCATTTTACATTTGTTGTAATGTAGGTTTAATAGGGCCGTTCTAAAGCAGCAGCCAGTGATGCAGAGCAAGGGTCACGGCCCACTGCACAAGAGGATCCTCCTCCTCCTGCCACTCTCCAGTCTCCACCCAGAGAGATGTCATGCAGTACCAGGCCTGGTAGTGCATGACAAACAAACCTTCATTTAGACCTACTACATTTATGCTGTGACTGTCAGAATAAATTAGTCTACGCCTGTCTGATGCGTACAGCTGAAGAGAATTCATGGTCTAAATGAATTGTTTACGAGGTTCACATGTATTACCATGAATTGTTTACGAGGTTTAATGTTTGATTTGTACATTAAATAATTCAGTAATGACTGGACAAAATTATGGCAATCATCCGTTTTTAACGCCAGTAAGAAACTGCTAGCCATTGGCTGCTAACAGCTGAGAAATGCTAGCTAACTGGCAAGCACAAAAACAGTCAACAACTTCGGGAGTAGACCCCTAGAAATCAGCCTATTGACCTCTAGTCAAAGTGGTGAATAATTATTCTGTCAAGGAAAAGTTGTTTATTGTTTTTATAGAGGCATACTAAGACAAAATAAACCTGACACAGTGTGTAAATGATAACACATTAGTGCAGGAAATGAAGACATTTATTAAAATGCTGGAAGTGAATGCTGGAATCAAACAATTAACTATGCAAATTAGCAAACGATGTGTGCATTAAAGAAAGAGACACCTGGCTCAAATACAGTGCCTTCAAAAAGTATTCAGAGCCCTTGACTTTTTCCACATCTTGTTGTGTTACAACCTGAATTTAAAATGGATTACATTTTTGGTCACTGACCTACACACAATACCCCATAACGTCAAAGTGGAATTATATTTTTCGAAATCTTTACAAATTAACTAAAAATGAAAAGCTGAAATGTCTTGAGTCAATAAGTGTTCAACCACTGTTATGGCAAGCCTAAATAAGTTCAGGAGTAAAAATGTGCTTAACAAGATGCATAATAAGTTGCATGGACTCACTCTGTGCAATAATAGTGTTTAACATGATTTTTGAATGACTACCAGTATATGTTCCTGAGTGGCCGAGTTCCAGGAAAATCTATGGCAAGACCTGAAAATGGTTGACAAGCAATGATCAACAAACAATTTGACAGAGCTTGAAGAATTTTGAAAAGTATAACCCAGAAAGACTCACAGCTTTAAATCGCTGCCAAAGGTGCTTCTACAAAGTATTGACTCAGGGGTGACATTTCTGTATTTCATTTTCAATAAATTTGTTACAATTTCTAAAAACATGTTTTTCACTTTGTCATTATGGGGTATTGTGTGTAGATGGGTAAGAAAAAAAGTATATTTAATCCATTTTGAATTCAGGCTGTAACACAACAACATTTGTAATAAGTCAAGGGGTATCAATACTTTCTGAAGGCGCTGTAGAAGCCTGTCTCTAATAAGCGCCTGTTGTGTTCAGCGATTTAAGCAAATAAACGCCCGGGCTATTAATTGAAGTTTTACGGTAGTAACACATTGAATTTCCTTAAATGATGGACGGATACATGTACGGATCAAACTTTATGAAACTTAACAGTCACATTCACTACTATAAGGTAAAAGGAATCTGTCCTAAGTAACCTGACATAAGAATTAGTCAGTTGCTTCCACAGACAGACCAGGCAGGTGAATCATGGCGTTGAGGTAAGTGGTTGATTGAACTTGAGTGGGCTCAGAAGTAAAGCACTAGGGTGTGTCTACATGGTAGTATTGTTGTTCTCACCATCCCTGATGGAGGGCCAGGAGGTGAGGAGGGATAAGGAGGACAGCAGTTTCCGCCTGGGTCTCAGCAGAGTTCAGGGACTCAGTGGGTGGACCATTTGCAGTGTTGAGCGCAAGGGGAGCAACAATATAACATCTGAAAAAAACAACAGCGAAATACAGTGCATTGTAATATTGTACAGACAGACAGTGGGTTTATTTTAATCTTTGATCTTGTGCCACTAAAGCATTAGGCCAGGGGTGTCAAACTACATTTCTGGAGGACCATGTGTCTGCGGGTTTTCGCTCCTCCCCTGTACTTGATTAATTAAGGTAATTGATTAATTAGGAACTCCCCTCACCAGGTTGTTTAGGTCTTAATTGGACACAAATCGAAAGGAAACAACAAAACCAGCAGACACACAGCCCTCCAGGAATGTAGTTTGACACCCCTGAATTAGGCCTACTTTTCACTCTTTTTGGAGTAGCCTATTATATTAAACAAAATTGTAAAGTCCACCAAAAATCCAGGTCTGTCTCTTACCACTGTGCATAATGTAGGATATATACCAACAGTTTTCAAAAGTTACTTATGGACAGTATATCACGTGAGTTTGTGTTCTACAGTTTTAGGCCTTTAGGCTAGCTATAGCATGGGCCTATGTTTGTATATAACGACTGCAAAACTACTGCAAGCACATGACTGCAGAGGTCTAGATTGTCATCTCCATGACAACTACAAACAGAGACACTTCCTCATCTGGTTTCTAACATGGCCTGGGGAGGGCCACTGTACAGTACCCTGCCTAGCCGAGGTCTGTGTCAGAGGCTCAGGAGGTTCACAATAAAGACTTTATTCCATATACTCACAAGTCAAAATTAGCTCGGTCAGGAAACAGTGCCTAGTAGCCTAGGGAAGTCTAGTGGTCTGGGCCGATGCCTCCAGATTACATAGCCTATACCACTGCAGCATGGGTTTCGAATCTGGCCCACTGCTATTTCAGCAACCCTCTCCTCTATCTTTCCTCTCTAACTCTTTAATATTCAATAAACTAAAAATTGACCTACATGAAGAGTGGGACTGCCCCACTCCTTTACAAAAAGGAAGAAAAAACCCTAAAATGGTTCAGTCCGAACAGATGATTCACATTCCCAGGACCTCTCCTCAGTCCCAACAGATGATTCACATTCCCAGGACCTCTCCTCAGTCCCAACAGATGATTCACATTCACAGGACCTCTCCTCAGTCCCAACAGATGATTCACATTCCCAGGACCTCTCCTCAGTCCCAACAGATGATTCACATTCCCAGGACCTCTCCTCAGTCCCAACATATGATTCACATTCCCAGGACCTCTCCTCAGTCCCAACAGATGATTCACATTCCCAGGACCTCTCCTCAGTCCCAACAGAGGATTCACATTCCCAGGACCTCTCCTCAGTCCCAACAGAGGATTCACATCCCCAGGCCCTCTCCTCAGTCCGAACAGATGATTCACATTCCCAGGACCTCTCCTCAGTCCCAACAGAGGATTCACATCCCCAGGACCTCTCCTCAGTCCCAACAGAGGATTCACATCCCCAGGACCTCTCCTCAGTCCCAACAGAGGATTCACATCCCCAGGACCTCTCCTCAGTCCCAACAGAGGATTCACATCATTGCTTTCTATACAGCGAGTTGGTGGTGGTCTATCTATGGCTAGTGAGAGCGTCCATCTTCCAATTTGTTATCGCAAAGTTTGCGCATTCAAACCAGTTGTCAATGGTCAAATCGCTGAATGTCTCCTTACGTCTCCTCCTTCCATTGAAATTGAATGATTTACAGTAGTTTAGTCAGTCAAAGTGTTAAACAACGAGAATCCTTCATAAGTGAGACGTAGCAGCAACTTTTTAAAGTTGTGGTGGCTAGCCTAATTGAGTGTTCAATCACACTTCCAACCATCCATTGTGTGGGTCCGCTTAGTTAGCCAGTTCAACCATTTGGCTTAGCCAATGGTGATGGTGAAGGTGTGCTCATTGCTTAAAGAGAGGCGACCCCTCACACCCTTAAGAACTCAATCTAGAAATATGGACAGATAAACATTTCTCACATCTGGTATGATTTACTAATGTCAATAATATGCTAACCCATAAATAATTCAAAGTTACTGTAAGTCAGTCTTCAGTTAGGCTACTATGAACATTGATTAAAATCTGCAAAACGGAGAGCACATCCCATAGAATGGCCCTGATTGACTACCAAATGAAAATATAGCCTACTAGGCCTAGCCTATAGGCTTAACGTTCAAATGGCTATTCCTGTACACATCCACTTAAAGGGATAGTTTGGGATTTTGACAATGAGGCCCTTTATCTACTTCGCCAGAGTCAGATGAACTTGTGGACTTCTAGTCACTGCGCTAACGCTAGTTTGCATTGGCTCGTGAAACTACTTTTTAACTTCCTTCATACTGGACGCAGATACATAAAAATGGTATCCACAAGTTCATCTGACTCATTGCCAAATCCAAACTATCCCTTTAAGCCAAGAATTAATGAATGCTTCACCTTGAAACCAAGGCTCATCTAAATGTATCCTAAGTGGACATACAACCAAAGTGCATGCAACATGAAGTATGACTGTCTGTAGAGCGTTTTTAGGGGTGATGTAAGTAACAGGAATTGATTACCTGTTATTCAACTGGCTGATGCTACACTACCTCCTCAGGTACTCCTGAAGGGGTGTGGTCAAAAAGTGATTGAATTCATATAGAACGACCCACAAGTACATTTAATGCTTAAATTAAAGCACAGCCACATAGGCTACCTACAGAAAAGTTTTAAGTTCCACCAATTAGGCCCTCAGTTATTAGCCCGGAGGGACACTAAGGTTTTTGAATTTTTTTAAACATGTAATTGCCATTTCCTGCAATCTAGAGCAAAAAATTGCCTTATATGATAACAACTAAAGTAAAAAATAAAATAAATAAATCCACAAGGTGGCGCAGCGCCCCTCTTGAGGAGAACCCTGTATCGTGAATGGGTAATGTTGTGATTCATGTTGGCTTCAGCTATGTTTGAACATGATTCTGTACTAAAATCTTAGTCCTGGTATTTGGTCGTTTGGGATGCTGTCAGTTGTTGCATGTGTTATGGTTGTTGTAGTATTTTTAGCTAGTTTGAGTGCTAGATTAAAATCATACACATTAGGCTACATCCCATCAACTGATTTTAGCTAAATATCACCTGTGTCATATTTGAGCGCAGTTACGAAATACTAATTCGAGAAACCCATGGACGGCCTCTAGCTCTTGGCTAACATGGTGTCACCAATTTTCTTTCAAATAGACTGTATTCACAGAGGCTCAAGGGCAGGAATACATTTCGGGGAGGAAGTTGGAGTTTCAATGCTCTTAACGTATTAACATAAAGTTGTTTTCTGTATAACCTCAAAGTTAATGGTCACGCAACGCAACCCTAACGCTTTGTTCAGACAGACTTTGGAAATATGGCAAAGAAGCACAATGTTTACCTCTGCCCCCTCCCGATTCAGTGATGTATTCTGAGTAGATCAAGAGCTGAGGTTTTGGGGTGCTCTGCAATTCCTTATTGAAACAAATGACTAGCAACATCTAAAAGTCAAAATCACGGTTTGAATTAGCGCTAACATTACTGTATGAGTGATAGGCTGGCAGTTAGGCCTACTAGTCCAGGCGATGTGTGAAAAAGTTTTAATAAAAGCATGAAACTTGGTATACTTGCAAAGTTTGGTGCCCGGAACATTTTCAGCTATGGAGCCATCGCAAAAAACTTCTGCTGGCCGTGGAGGGAATTTTTCTATTCCGCCATAAACTGACAATGGATTTTCCTTCATATCTGCTGAACCAAACATGATATCACAGAAAAGTTTATGTCTACACCTAGGCTATGTTTTGATGGTCAATGATTACAATGGTGCCATACAACATCATAAATCTATAGATCTCTCATCATCACAGATCTCTAGACTTTGCCAACAACCTCTCATTGTGCATTTGCCCAACTCGTCTGATCTGGAGGTCTGAGCAGGACAGCCTCAAAAGATATAACAATATCAACAGCAATGTCAAATCTGCCAATCCTATGTAGGGGGCATGTTTAAAAAAAAAAACGTTATGGATGTTACATTGCCTGTCCCAATAAGAATGGCTGCTTCCTGGGCTTAAAGGAGATTCGCCATATCAACGTCTGCTGTAAGTGAAATTTCCTTTCGTAGGATACCCGGAGGCAGTCATTAATATCCGTCGGGTGATTTGTTGAGGATTCTTCAGTATATGACATCACTCTGAGCCAGGCCATAAAATTAACTCTGAGCCAGGGCATAAAATTAAGAATGTCTATTTCACCAGCCAAGTAGGCGGGTGGTCAATTTGCAGGGTTCTACAGTGCGAGCATCACAGTAGCATTTGTATTTTGTTTTTAAAGTCAAGTATGAGCACATGTGCGAGTTGTGATTTATAGCAGAGAAATGCTGCAGTAGCTGTTTTCAAAGTATTTCTGCCGTTTTGTTTCATAGCTGCTAATCACACAAAGAAATACCAATCTATAACCCACCTCACGCAGGAAAACTGCCTGGCTAGGGAGTTTTGTGCATTGTGCTGATAGTCATTTTTGGAGGCGCTGCGCACAGGCATAAAAGTTGGACAAATTTGTGACTGACTGGCTCGATCTTATGTAGCAAAATTAGAAATTATGTTTTTACATTAGATAAAAGTAGAGACTCAGAGCTAGAAAATGGTATATCAATACACTACAGTTGAGGAACAATGGGAAAGTAATTCTGCTTTGAAATTTGATAAACTTGTATCCCCACTTCTGAGAAAATGGCCCTTGAATGTTTTGGTACACCTACTGGAGAGCTCTTCTTTGTCTACACCCATTCAGCATCGTTCACACCCTCTTAAGCCTTAGCCCCACCCATCTCTTTAAGGATTCACACGTGAGGCCATGTGCTATACAGAGTGAGTACAGTAGTGTACTAAACAACCAAAGATTAAGACTAAAGGCTGGTTTATACTACGTATATCGACATGTTTGTAGACAGTTGTTGCAGTGACATCATAAATATTCTATTGTCATCTGACATCAAACTTGTCGTTATGAAAAAGTATAAACACAACAATGACAGGCTGCATGACATCAGCAGCCTGGTGGTCCAAAATAGCATAACTGGTGTATTTTAACACCAATAAACCCACCCGTTTAAAATGAATTAGGGTAACTATCAATCTAGCAAACCAGGCAACTAAAATCAACTTTCTAAACAATGTTTTGGTTCGTTTCTAGCTTGTTAGCTGGCTAGCCAGTACAAATAATGACCATAACATATAGCAGACAACATCTTAACTTTAGCTAATTTGTATTTGTTATTACAGGAAAATAAACTCTCAACAAGATCATTATTTACAAGTTAATGGCAAGCTAATTGAAGAAAATAGCTTACGGTTGTGAGTGTGACGAAATAAAAGCAGGGCAAAATTCTCTACCTGAGAATTTTAGAACTTGGACACTCTCGTTGGCCTAACGTTATATCCTAATTTGACTTTGGTGCAGGTCATGTTGTTCTTCACATTACCATCTCTGGTAAACACACACTAGATCAAATAAAATCTACGTTTATTTGTCACATGCACAGGACACAGGTGTAAACGGTACAGTAAAATGTTTACTTGCGTAGTCTTTTGTTTAGACATGTATCTAGCTACCTAAACAATGAACCATAATCCCAACTCATAACATTACTACCCTGCATTCATCTGCTGGTAGCTAAAGCTAACCAACTAGCTAGGTTCAATGTTAGCTAGCTAGCTAACATTAGGCTATAACTAGCAATGCAAAATGCTCTGAGAAACGAATAATATTACTACACAGATCATACACATAATGTTAGCTAGTGAGCCAGCCAGCTAACGTTAGCTAGCTAGCTAACAATACGCATTAACTTGCAATTAAAACGAGTTTGACAAAATTAGAAACGTATCATATCTGAAAATGTAGCTAGCTAGACTCTCTTACCCGTATATATAGATGAACGCTTCTCCCTCTCTGTCATGGATGCCCTTAGTTTGAAGATGTAATCCGGAGACCGGTGTTTTATACAACAGCCTTCTTCTGTGTGTTCTCTTTTCGACTCCCTTCGCATTATTTGCAATCAAATGCCAGAATTTTCTCCATCTCCTTAGCTATCATAGCTATTCCACCGGGACATTACACTGATTTCAAAACTCGGTTCAAAACAACCTTCCTTAAAGTGGCAGCTGAACATTTTGACTCATCTGATATTTTGGTTAAAAGACTCGGGTCACAAAAAAATTAAATGAAATTTAACAATATATCACATTACTAATAAATTTTTTGTTTTAGAAACATTAAGCATGGTCATCTGTTTTTTCAAGTAATTATGGCCCAAAAATATTTTGGCTGGTAAAAAATCTGAGTGGCTGGTGGATGGTGGATGAAAAAGTGAATTTTAGGCCCTGCTCTGGGCCCTTACCAAAATACAAAACATGGCGGACAATTTTTATTGCCTCGGATCTGAAACCTTCATTGACAGTTAACATAAAACAGAAATACGAATTTGACATTCCCGCACCCCAATAACATTGTCGCAGAGGAGGGCTTGCTAGCTAGTGTTTGATTCATATCAGCCATATCAGCCATTTTCTTATTAAACAGCTCCGCTAGCTAGCAAAATGCGAATTCGCAACGCTAGCTAGCTAATGTTAGCTAGACTCGGGAGCTCATGGAGACATAGACATAGGCTTCAGGAGCCAGCGGGTTAGATATGATTCCACCATGGACAACAACAACTGGCTACTAGTTTTCAGCCAAATATGTTCAACTCATAGCTAGTTTATCCAGTAACCACCGCATTTAGAAGGATAGCTACAGACTGAAATGTAGCTGGCTAGCTAGCATGCTGGCTTACACTGGCCATGCAGTAGCCAAATAGCTAGCTAATTGTAGACGCCAAAAGACACAGATATCTAGCCTTGGGAGCTCGAGCACACAGGCTACATTAGCCAACTGGTTAGACATGATTACACTACGGGCAACAATAACTTGCGACTAGTTTGTTTTCAGACAAATATTTTCAACTCTTTAACTTAGTTTATCCAATGACCACTGCATTTAGGATGATAGCTAATTACTGAAATGCAGCTAGCTAGATTTTACATTTTAAATGTTTTGTCATTTAGTAGACGCTCTTATCCAGAGCGACTTCCAAGAGCAATTAGGGTTGTGCCTTGCTCATCGACAGATTTTTCACCTAGTCTGCTTGGGGATTCGATCCAGCGACCTTTCGGTTACTGGCCCAACACTCTTAACCACTAGGCTACCTGCCACCCTAGATCATTGGCCAGGCAGTAGCCACTAACTAATCTTGGACACATTACCTATTCTTTGATACATTTGGGTTAACTTGCTCATATCAAGCAACACATACCAGACCATTTGTGGAAAGGTAAAAATAAAAATTAGTGGGCTCTTTTTTGTTTATATAAATCGGACAGTGAAACTAAAATAGATTGGTAGCTAGCTGGTGAGGCTTTCATTTATTTCCCAATTAATCTGCCGTTCAAGCTGAAGCTGGGTCGTTCGGTCAGTGCTAAGTGCTCATGCCGGGACACGAACAATCTAAACAGACGGCTCTGTAAAGCATATTTGTGACGTCACGCACACAAGAAGGCTCAACCAATCATCCAACGGGTTCTATGTCGAGACTCAAGAAATTGGAGAAGGGTGCAGCCCGCAATTCAGGGCGTTCCTGCATGTGGGCATTCCTGCATCTGCAGGAACCCCTCTTTATACTTCTATTGGTCAATTTTTAAGCTAGGACTCCAGTACACAGGCAGGAGGCAGGGACACTCCAGTACAGTGGGTGGCAGTAATGCACCATAACGTTGGATGCCAACATCCGATAAACCCCACAAAAGAAGAGGTGAGGCGACAACGGTAGCTAGCTAGGCCACCGGTAGACAGAGTACTTTGGCCGCGCCTGTCAGGCACTGTTTTCGCACAGATCTGTTAACAAAGGCAAGGGCAGGTAGCTAGTTAACTAGCTAGGACTCCAGTACATAGCAGGCGGGATAGGTAGCTAGCTAGATAACGATAGCTAGGACACCGATAGACAGTGTCCTTCGCCCCTGCCTGTCAGGCACTGCTTTCCCGAAGTTCTATTAACGACGGTGACGGTAGGTGTTCGGAAGGCGGGAGCATTGGACACTGTGTGCTAACTTGTTTGCGAGCTAGGAGGACTCCGGTACACAGCAGGTGGGAGGCAGGATAGGTAGCTAGTTAGCACACCGGTAGACAGTGTACTTCGCCCCGCCTGTCGGGCACTGTTTTCCCGCAGTTCTGTTAACGACGGCGAGGGCAGTTAGCTAGTTAGCTAGCTAGGACTCCGGTACACAGCAGGCGGGAGCCACACCGGTAGATAGTTAGTTAGGATACCGGTAGACAATGTCCTTCGCCCCTGGAAAGCTCAGATAATATTTATATATTTCCTTTTTGACCCACATTTGAATCGCATAGACAATCAGGGGAAATCCATAATATCAAGTGTCACACAAGCATGAAGGGGGGGCTTCATGCAGGAACCAATGGGATGCTCAAGGGGGGGGGGGTGTTCCTGCAAATACAGGAACGCCCCGAATTGCAGCCCGCAATCACACACTATTGTGAAATTTCCCCCACTTCATATGGAAGAAAATTTCGCCTCCTGTAAGGCCAAATTCTGGTTCAACCTTATCTACCTCCCCAGAGTCAGATGAACTTGTGGATATCATTTGTATGTCTCTGCATGCGGTTTGAAGGAAGCTGCTAACTAGTGCTAGCGCAATTGCTAACTAGAGTCAGCGCAATGATGAAGTCTATGGATATCTGCTAGCATGCTAGCAGATACCCATAGACTTCTATTAATTGTGCTAAAGCTAGTTAGCATTGGCTCGCGTAACGACCTCTTAACTTCCTTCATACTGGACACAGACATAAAAATGGTATCCACGAGTTCATCTGACTCTGGGGAAGTAGATAAGGGCATCACTGCTAAAATGCCGAAGTATCCCTTTAACCTTACACACACTTCTAACCTTATGCCTAACCTTAAATTAAGACAAAAAGCAAATATATTTTCATGCATTTTTAAGATAAACCGGTAGCCAATTTTGACTTTGTGGCTGTGGTAACTAGTGACAACCCTAGTTCGTTAATAGCAAGTAAACTGACTCGCTGCCAAATGAAATGCATTAAGAAATAATAGTTAGCTAATGAGCTGTAGTATAATCGTACATTTTAGAGCTAAATACCTTTTAATGCATGTTTGTCATAACTTCCTAAAGCATTCGCATCATAGCGGTCGTTGCCGGCTGCTCATCCTTTAGTGTTTTGCATGGTCTCTTTCTTGCAGCTGTGATTCGAAGCATCTGAACTAGCTAGCTAGCTAGCTAAATCATTGCAGGTAACGTCAGCTACAAAGACAACCTGATTCCGCATGGCAAGACACCACATGATAATGCAAAACCAATAGAAAGCTACGATAGTGGCTTATTGTCGCATCAACAAAACTACGAATAACACCCACTTTCTGTATAGCTAGCTAACTACCGTTAGACCGTTCTCATGTTCTGTGCTGCGAAGAAGAGGCGGCAGCTAGCTACTGAGACTAGCATGGCTAGTGCTAGCTCGTGGGACATTTAACATAAGAATATCCATCATCTTACCCTTTTAATTCTGGTTGTCAGTCGTCTATAGTGGTTACTTTATACGTGTTTTATGTTGATGCTTGTCAGATCGCACAGTAAAGATACATCCTGCCGTATAATCTCCATCGGCGGTGTTTTTCTTCCATCCGCCCAACTTCAGCACCCACACCGAAACAGTGGATATACTGCGCATGCGTGCTGCTGTCACTGTCAGCTCAACGCTGGCCAGGCTGCAGGGTGCGGGAAAGTGAGTTGCTACATTGATTTTTCAAAGATGGAGTAGTAATATTGAATCATTTACTGTACGTTTCCCAGTGTCTTTGCCACATAGATGGCCACCGTCCTCGGTTAAAAAGTCGCAATTTTGTAAACGGCGACGGTGGCCATCATACAGTAAATGATTGACACATGTTTCTTGTAACATTAGTGGTAATTTGTATGCATTATCAAGTAAAGAGAAAGTGGGCTTAGTATGTATGTGTATGTAGGTACATGTTTTGATGCCATGCAAGATCACCACTCTGTTTGACATGGGCCTTCAGCACCTTTACTTTTACACAATATGTTGTTTTAGATCATTTTTAATATATTCAATATATTCAATAATAATAATAATAATTTGGTGGGCGCTTATATGTGTATTCCTAAGCCATAATACATATAAAGAGTGAGTATCGCTGTCTTCTTCTAATGCTGCAGAGGCTTTAATTCTAATGTCACACATTTACTGTAATTTGTTGGCTGTTACGTTTTTTAGGGTTCTCCTTGGCACACCTTAATGTAGCCTGAAATACAGTTGCTAATTCTTATCTTACCCATCACTCTTGTCCTTAAAAATAATTTAAGTTTCTCCAATTCCTGCTTACGCCATTTGTTCAATACTTATGTCAATCTAAGTACTAGCTAGTTGTCGCTCAAGCATCTGAAACTAAAACATATGTTTGTGTATGGAATATATACAATACTTTCTCTGAGCCAAGATGACCAATTGTTAGTTTCTAACAAAATATGAAGTATTCCCACCTTTAACAGATTTTTTTTTTTTTAAATCTTCTTGTGTTTGTAATCCTTTGGATATTAAATTGCAATAGGAATAGTCATTTTGTATCACCAACTGATTATTATAGAACACATTAAAGACCTGACATGAGCTTAAACAATCTTATCATGAAATGGATTCAGTCTTATAACACAAATTAAATAATACGAGTGACATTATTATAGAAAAAGAAATTATCTTTTCTCATATTTAGGTCAACAAGAAAAATAGCATTGCACCATAGAAGTACCCTCACAAATATCCACCATAAATGGGAATGAGAGTTTGTTCGCACTGGAGATAGAAAAGAGCCCTGTGTGTTTTCAAGCCCCTCCATCACACTTGACTTATTGTGGTTGCTGTAGTTGTCTAATATATGGGTATGAGGGCTTCAGTGCCAGTGGACAGGTCATGTCTAGATGGGATAAAGCTTTTGTCAAAAGTTGACTTTTTATTTTATTTTTCATAACCCTAACCCTTTTCCTAACCTTAACCTAATTCTCCTAACCTGTTACGTTAATTCTCCTAACCTGCTGCGTAAATTCTCTTAACCTACTACAAAAAGAACATTTTGACAAAAGCTGTATCCCTTCTAGACAAAATCCACCTTGTGAGAGATGGGAAGTGCAACAAATGTTTGCTCTTATCCTCCACTGGGAGGCATCAAATCCATGTTGCCTTCTAATTCCTGTGACTACAATGGGTGAATCATGCCTGTTGTTAAGTGGAGGGCAATATAAATTATATATTCTGAAAATTCATGGTGTTGCTGTATAATGTGACAGCAGTGACACATTCAATGTATAGCCTATTTCTTTTGTACAACTCGAAGAGGAAATTATAGAGGCATTATCATATTCTAAAATACATTTATAAGGCCTATTATAGGCTAAACAATACAGTGGTTAAGTAACAGTGAATGTCGTTTCATTATGCCCAGTGACATAAGAACATTAAAGACTTAGCCAACCTCTCCCAAACTGAGGCAACCTTCCACAAAGAGGGTCTTAGAACAGACGATAGACATGGTACAGCAAATAAAATAAACAAAGCACTATCAAAAGAAGCACAGTCCTTACCACCCAGCTCTACTGTCCTCCTTTTTACCAGCATGCCCTGCTCCAACAGTCCAAGCCTGGGAAGTCTACAGAAAGCTACAGAAGGTGAAAACCCGTAAGGCAGCGGGCCCAGATGAAATTCCAGGCAGACTAATAAAGGAGTTTGCATATGAGCTGAGCGCGGACCACTGGCTGACATTCTTAACTTATCTCTACAAGAGGGCATTGTTCCTGCTGAATGGAAAGAAGCTATAGTGGTCCCCTTACCTAAAACCAAGCCACCCTTCGCAGTGATATACATTTAGGTGACAACAACCAAACATCAGACATTGTTTTTCCATTGGAATTTGGTTGTGCTTTTAGATGGTTGAAAGCATAGTGATAACACATTAGAAATTCAACTAACTTTTGGCTGTCTTTTTGAGTGAGTGACTATAGGTTGTAATCTCATTGATCAACGTCACAACCAAACATTACCCAATTACCCACGTTGAAATGACGAGGTGTGCGCAGTGAGTAGTGTTCTTACAAACACTCCACTTTGAAGCACTCCATCCACACCAGAAACCCTCCAATATTTTTCACAGCATGTTGCTGACTTGTACAATGTTAAAACAACAGTAAAAAAAACATTATATCTCTCTTTATTATAAGATAATCACTTGACCTACATGATGTGTTTACTTGGGTGTAGACATAATATGATCCAAGGCCCAACATGACCAAGCAATAATGTGCATCGTTACCTTCAAAATATGTCTAACATAAGCTGTGAATGCTTTCTTGTCTTGTCATCTACTGTATTTGACATCATCAGAACATAAAAAGTAATGTGTTTAAGATTGATTCAACATGAAAATTAAACTACTACAACATAATGTTTAGTCGGCTTTGATATTTACTGTAAAGGTTGGGACATTAATATTAAAGACCGACAGACATCTGTTTCTCGACAATAACATCCATATAATAATATAATATTCCAGTCCAAGACACTACTCCACACCAACACACCTCCCAGTGTTGGCACTAGCTACACCTGATCAACCTCAGTCACCACCTGAACCACCAGCAGTGGGCTGCCATTCAGGGGCTGTAGCCGCAGCCTTCCACCTACCAATTACCTCTGCCTCTGCCACCTCACACCTAGACTCCTCCAATCCAGCCTCTGCCCCAGGCTCCTCCTCCAGCCTATCCTCAGCTTGTAGTGCCCCCAGCATGTGGTATATCCAATCCAACAACCCTACCAGGTAGAAGACCATACAGAACAACAGAGGGTCCAACATTCCCACACCTAACCAGAGAGGATGAATTTTGAGTGCTTGTACTCAATTATTAGCAATGGAATACAACCCTTTTATTAGAGTACTCGTGCCGATCCCTACCTTCAAGGAGATCAAAGCAATGGACCTTCCACCTGTCAGGTCAGGATATAGCCACGCATTTGATGACTTTGCCCTCTGTGTGCAAGCACTGGTTGGGCTCCTGAAAACCATGGGCTATCAAGGTTAAGCTGAGCTCCTGTGTGGCTCCCATGTTGAGCTTCTGTTGTAGAAACTCCCCCCTGAGCAGTTCAGCAAAATCAAGCATTTCATCTGTAGATCCAGTACAGGTGCTATATCCTACAACCTACCAGACTTCTCCGCCTGGCTCCTTTTTTCAAATCCAATCAATTTTCCATGTTGATTCAACGTCATCACTAGGGCTGGGAATTGTCAGGGACCTCACGATACAATATTATTATGATACTTAGGTGCGATATGATATGTATTGCGATTCTCATGATTCTATATGTGTTACGATTCGATACTGTAATTTTATTGCAATTTCATGCTGCAGAGGGACAAGAGAGAGCCATGAGAAAACGAGTTTTGATCAGTCATGGAAATAAAAGTGCTGAAAACAAATTGGCTCCCTATTTAAAAAGAAGATAGAGAACAAGCTATGAAGGAAAAATTCTGGAGTTTTGGTGCAGGTACAGTGCCTTGCAAAAGTATTCATCCCCCTTGGCATTTTTCCTATTTTGTTGCATTACAACCTGTAATTTAAATGGATTTTTATATGGATTTCATGTAATGGACATACACAAAATAGTCAAAATTGGTGAAGTGAAATTAAAAAAATAACTTGTTTCAAAAATCTATACAAAATATATAACGGAAAAGTGGTGTGTGCATATGTATTCACCCTCTTTGCTATGAAGCCCCTAAATAAGATCTGGTGCAACCAATTACCTTCAGAAGTCACATAATTAGTTAAATAAAGTCCACCTGTGTGCAATCTAAGTGTCACATGATCTGTCACATGATCTCAGTATATATACACCTGTTCTGAAAGGCCCCAGAGTCTGCAACTCCACTAAGCAAGGGGCACCACCAAGCAAGCGGCACCATGAAGACCAAGGAGCTCTCCAAACAGGTCAGGGACAAAGTTGTGGAGAAGTACAGATCAGGGTTGGGTTATAAAAAAATATCAGAAACGTTGAACATCCCACGGAGCCCCATTAAATCCATTATTAAAAAATGGAAAGAATATGGCACCACAACAAACCTGCCAAGAGAGGGCCGCCCACCAAAACTCACGGACCAGGCAAGGAGGGCATTAATCAGAGAGGCAACAAAGAGACCAAAGATAACCCTGAAGGAGCTGCAAAGCTCCACAGCAGAGATTGGAGTATCTGTCCATAGGACCACTTTAAGCCGTACACTCCACAGAGCTGGGAATTACGGAAGACTGGCCAGAAAAAAGCCATTGCTTAAAGAAAAAAATAAGCAAACATGTTTGGTGTTCGCCAAAGGCCATGTGGGAGACTCCCCAAACATATGGAAGAAGTTACTCTGGTCAGATGAGACTAAAATTGAGCTTTTTGGCCATCAAGGAAAATGCTGGTGCAAACCCAACACCTCTCATCACCCCGAGAACACCATCCCCACAGTGAAGCAGCTGTGGGGAAGTTTTTCATCGGCAGGGACCTGGAAACTGGTCAGAATTGAAGGAATGATGGATGGCGCTAAATACAGGGAAATTCTTGAGGGAAACCTGTTTCAGTCTTCTAGAGATTTGAGGTTCACCTTCCAGTAGGACAATGACCCTAAGCATACTGCTAAAGCAGCACTGGAGTGGTTTAAGGGGAAACATTTAAATGTCTTGGAATGGCCTAGTCAATGCCCAGACCTCAATCCAATTGAGAATCTGTGGTATGACTTAAAGATTGCTGTACACCAGCGGAACCCATCCAACTTGAAGGAGCTGTAGCAGTTTTACCTTGAAGAATGGGCAAAAATCCCAGTGGCTAGATGTGCCAAGCTCATAGAGACATACCCCAAGAGACTTGCAGCTGTAATTGCTGCAAAAGGTGGCTCTACAAGGTATTGACTTTGGGGGGGTGAATAGTTATGCACGCTCAAATCTTCTGTTTTTTTGTCTTATTTCTTGTTTGTTTCAGAACAAAAAATATTTTGAATCTTCAAAGTGGTAGACATGTTATGTAAATCAAATGATACAAACCCCCCAAAAATCCATTTTAATTCCAGGTTGTAAGGCTACAAAATAGGGAAAATGCCAAGGGGGTGAATACTTCCGCAAACCACTGTACAGCCAACTAGTGCAAAAATAATATTGCGATATTGTCAAAACGATACGATATATCGTCCTAAATAATATCCTGATATGTAACTGTATCGATTTTTCCCCCATCACTAGTCATCACATTTTATATTTGGGTTGAAATGGCATGGAAACAACGTTGATTCAAACAGTTTTTGCCCAGTGGGAAGTCAAACTCATTCTAGACCATTCTAGACCAGCCAAGATCCCCAAGTCAATGACCCTTTCAAGAAGGCGGCTGTTGTGTCCTCACCCCTAACCTCTGGCCACATATTCTCCAACAAATAAAAGGTATTCACTTCGTCAGTAACGTACAACATGGAAAGGAAAAACAGAATGGCCGCCCCATGCATTCACTAACAGGATAAGGAATTCTGGAGGGAAAAACGGTTGCTTATGAGCAGAGTGGGAACTGGTGTGGTGAGTGGCAAGGGAGGGGTGTGGCCAGAGGTTAGGGGTGAAGACATAAACCTTCAATAGAAAAACATTGTGTAGTGTAACCAGAGAATGAAGAGGAAGCGAGACACCCCACTCTCTGTTTTTTCTGGTTCAACAAAAGTCAATGAACTAAGTAGACCAGACCCAGCTGCTATTGCATTGGTGTCTATGGGAAATCCACCCCGTTAAGTAGACCGGAACTGACCATTTATTTCAATGGTAAACGGCCTGAGTGAACTATAGTTGAAGTCGGAAGTTTACATACACTTAGGTTGGAGTCATTAAAACTCGTTTTTCAACCACTCCACAAATTTCTTGTTAACAAACTATAGTTTTGGCAAGTCGGTGCATGACACAAGTAATTTTTCCAACAATTGTTTACAGACAGATTATTCACTTATAATTCACTGTATCACAATTCCAGTGGGTCAGAAGTTTACATACACTAAGTTGACTGTGCCTTCAAACAGCTTGGAAAATTCCAGAAAATTATGTAATGGCTTTAGAAGCTTCTGATAGGCTAATTGACATAATTTGAGTCAATTGGAGGTGTACCTGTGGATGTATTTCAAGGCCTACCTTCAAACTCAGTGCCTCTTTGCTTGACATCGTGGGAAAATCAAAAGAAATCAGCCAAGACCTCAGAAAAAAAATTGGTTCATCCTTAGGAGCAATTTCCAAACGCCTGAAGGTACCACGTTCATCTGTACAAACAATAGGACGCAAGTATAAACACCATGGGACCACGCAGCCGTCATAGCGCTCAGGAAGTAGACGCGTTCTGTCTCCTATAGATGAACATACTTTGGTGCAAATCAATCCCAGAACAACAGCAAAGGACCTTGTGAAGATGCTGGAATAAACAGGTACAAAAGTATCTATATCCACAGTAAAACAAGTCCTATATCAACATAACCTGAAAGGCCGCTCAGCAAGGAAGAAGCCACTGCTTCAAAACCACCATAAAAAAGCCAGACTACGGTTTGCAACTGCACATGGGGACAAAGATCATACTTTTTGGAGAAATGTCCTCTGGTCTGATGAAACAAAAATAGAACTGTTTGGCCATAATGACCATCGTTATGTTTGGAGGAAAAAGGGGGACGCTTGCAAGCTGAAGAACACCATCCCAACCGTGAAGCACGAGGGTGGCAGCATCATGCTGTGGGGGTGCTTTGCTGCAGGAGGGACTGGTGCACTTCACAAAATAGATGGCATCATGAGGAAGGAACATTATGTGGATATATTGAAGCAACATCTCAAGACATCAGTCAGGAAGTTAAAGCTTGGTCGCAAATGGGTCTTCCAAATGGACAATGACCCCAAGCATACTTCCATAGTTGTGGCAAAATGGCTTAAGGACAACAAAGTCACAGTATTGGAGTGGCCATCACAAAGCCCTGACCTCAATCCTATAGAACATTTATGGGCAGAACTGAAAAAGCGTGTGCGAGCAAGGAGGCCTACAAACCTGACTCAGTTACACCAGCTCTGTCAGGAGGAATGGGCCAAAATACACCCAACTTATTGTGGGAAGCTTGTGGAAGGCTACCTGAAATGTTTGACCCAAGTTAAACAATTTAAAGGCAATGCTACCAAATACTAATTGAGTGTATGTAAACTTCTGACCCACTGGGAATGTGATGAAAGAAATAAAAGCTGAAATAAATCATTCTCTACTATTATTCTGACATTTCACATTCTTAAAATAAAGTGGTGATCCTAACTGACCTAAGACAGGGAATTTTTACTTGGATTAAATGTCAGGAATTGTGAAAAACTGAGTTTAAATGTATTTGGCTAAGGTGTATGTAAACTTCCGACTTCAACTGTATCTTAATTTATCCACCATCTTTGGTGTAACTCATAGACAGTGGTGTAAAGTACTTAAGTAAAAATACTTTTAAAATACTATAATATAATA
Organism: Coregonus clupeaformis; assembly: GCF_020615455.1. Lineage (NCBI taxonomy): Eukaryota > Metazoa > Chordata > Actinopteri > Salmoniformes > Salmonidae > Coregonus > Coregonus clupeaformis. The sequence continues at coordinate 15,255,849 of NC_059222.1, read as the reverse complement.
TAATATGCCATTTAGCAGACGCTTTTATCCAAAGCGACTTACAGTCATGCGTGCATACATTTTTGCTACTTAAGTAGTTTTTTGGGGTATCTGTACTTTACTTTACTATTTATATTTTTGACAACTTTTACTTTTACTTCACTACATTCCTAATGAAAATGATGTACTTTTTACTCCATACATTTTCCATGACACCCAAAAGTACTCGTTACATTTTGAATGCTTAGCAGGACAGAAAATGGTCCAATTCACACACTTATCAAGAGAACAACCCTGGTCATCCCTACTGCCTCTGATCTGGCGGACTCATTAAACACAAATGCTTCATTTGTAAATTATGTCTGAGGGTTGGAGTGTGCCCCTGGCTATCCGTAAATAAATAAAAACATGACAATTGTGCTTTCTGATTTGCTTAATATAAGGAATTTTAAATTATTCAGACTTTTTCTTTTGATACTTAAGTATATTTTAGCAATTACATTTACTTTTGATACTTAAGTATATTTAAAACCAAATACTTTTATACTTTTTCTCAAGTAGTATTTTACTGGGTGACTTTCACTTTTACTTGAGTCATTTTCTATTAAGGTATCTTTACTTTTACTCAAGTATGACAATTGGGTACTTTTTCCACCACTGCTCATAGAGATCATATTAAAGTAATAGTATTATAATTCCTAATTCTATGTTGTAACTAACTAATACATAAATAGCCTAGGAAAGATGCACAACACATGATGTTTCTGGTTGTCATAAATACATTGATTTGATTGATTGGACTGGCCTGAAATGACCTTTGATGGACTAGCCTGAAATGACCTTTTAATGAGACGAGAACAGGAGGCCACTTGTGATTTGCATTGAAAAGGATAATAGTTCACTGACATTACTGTCTTCTGAAAACAGGAAAGTGTGTCAAATAAGTTATTAACTTTCTCAATAGCCAAACAATAATCAAACCATTATTAGACCATTGTATTTACGGTAGGATATGCGGCAAGTAGGGTAAAAGCATTTGTTGCTTCTGTCGAGAAAACATAAGTTAAATGTTTTCCTTGTCTTGTAAATATAACGAAGGTGGTTTGGAACAACGCCTGCATGATGAGTAACCTTGCTTCATCACACGAGCAGGTGCTCAGGAGACCGGCATTCAACCTGGCTTTGAAAAAGGTTTTGCAAATGTATAAAAATAAATAAATAAAAAACCTTATTTACATAAGTATTCAGACCCTTTGCTATGAGACTTGATATTGAGCTCAGGTGCATCCTGTTTCTATTGATCGTTCTTGAGATGTTTCTACAACTTGATTGGAGTCCACCTGTGATAAATTAAATAGTTGGACATGATTTGGAAAGGCACACACCTGTCTATATAAGGTCCCACAGTTGACAGTGCATGTCAGAGCAAAAACCAAGCCATGTGGTCGAAGGAAGTGTCCGTAGAGCTCCGAGACAGGATTGTGTCGAGGCTCAGATCTGGGGAGGGTACCAAAAAAGTTCTGCAGCATTGAAGGTCCCCAAGAACACAGTGGCCGCCATCATTCTTAAATGGAAGAAGTTTGGACCCACCAAGACTCTTCCTAGAGCTGGCCGCCCGGCCAAACTGAGCAATCGGGGGAGAAGGGGGAGAAGGGCCTTGGTCAGGGAGGTGACCAAGAACCCAATGGTCACTCTGACAGAGCTCCAGAGTTCCTCTGTGGAGATGGGAGAACCTTCCAGAAGGACAACCATCTCTGCAGCACGCCACCAATCAGGCCTTTATGGTAGAGTGGCCAGACGGAAGCCACTCCTCAGTAAAAGGCACATGACCGACTCTGAATGTCCTTGAGTGGGCCAGCCAGAGCCCGGACTTGAACCCAATCGAACATCTCTGGAGAGACTTGAAAATAGCTGTGCAGTGACGCTCCCCATCCAATCTGACAGAGCTTGAGAGGATCTGCAGAGAAGAATGGGAGAAACTCACCAAATATAGGTGTGCCAAGCTTGTAGAGTCATACCCAAGAAGACTCGAGGCTATAATCACTGCCAAAGGTGCTTCAAAAAAGTACTGCGTAAAGGGTCTGAATACTTATGGAAATTTGATATTTCTGTTTTTTATTTTTAAATAAATGTGCAAAGATTTCTAAAAACCTGTTTTTGCTTTGTCATTATGAGGTATTGTGTGTAGATTGATGAGGGGAAAAAAACAATTTAATCCATTTTAGAATAAGGCTGTAATGTAACAAAATGTGGAAAAAGTGAAGCTAGGCTTTATCTCCTAACACAGTCTTGTTGTGGACAGGAGATACAGGTTCTAACACTGGTCGGTCTCCATTTGGCAAATCTGACCATAACTCTGTCCTCCTGATTACTGCTTATAAGCAAAAACTCAAACAGGAAGTACCAGTGTTCCGCTGAATACGGAAGTGGTCCAATGAAGCGGATGCTAAGCTACAGGACTGTTTCGCTAGAACAGGCTGGAATATGTTCTGGGATTCATCCGATGGCATTGAGGAGTTTACCACATCAGTCACCGGCTTCATTAATAAGTGCATCAACGACATCGTCCCCACAATGACCGTACGTACATATCCCAACCAGAAGCCATGGATTACAGGCAACATCCGCACTGAGTTAAAGAGCTGCCACTTTCAAGGAGTGGGACACTAATCCGGACGCTTATAAGAAATCCCGCTATGCCCGACAAACCATCAAACAGGAAAAGGGTCAATACAGGACTAAGATAGAATCCTGCTACACTGTCTCTGACGCTCGGATTACATCACGGATTACAAAGGAAAACCCAGCCGCGAGCTGCCCAGAGATGCGAGCCAACCAGAAGAGCTAAATGCCTTCTATGCTCGCTTTGAGGATACCAACACTGAAACATGCATGAGAGCACCAGCTGTTCCCGGGGACTGTGTGATTACGCTCTCCGTAGCCGATGTGAGTAAGACCTTTATACAGGTTAACATTCTAAAGGCCGCAGGGCCAGACGGATTACCAGGACGCGTATTCAGAGCATGTGCTGACCAGCTGGCCAGTGTTTTCACTGACATTTTCAACCTCTCCCTGACACAGTCTGTTATACCTACATGTTTCAAGCAGACAACCATAGTCCCTTTGCCCAAGAATGCCAAAGTAACCTGCCAAAATGGCTATCGCCCCGTAGCACTCACATCTGTAGCCATGAAATGCTTTGAAAGGCTGGTCATGGCTCACATCAACACCATCATCCCAGACACCCTGGACCCACTCCAATTCGCATACCACCCCAACAGATTCACAGACAACACAATATTTATTGCACTCCACACTGCCCTTTCCCACCTGGACAAAAGGAACACCTACGTGAGAATGCTGTTCATTGACTACAGCTCAGCGTTCAACACCATAGTGCCATCCAAGCTCATCACTAAGCTAAGGACCCTGGGACTGAACACCTCCCTCTGCAACTGGATCCTGGACATCCTGACAGGCCGCCCCCAGGTGGTGAGGATAGGCAACAACACATCCGCCACGCTGACCCTGAACACGGGGGCAACTCAGGGGTGCGTGCTTAGTCCCCTTCTGTACTCCTTTGTTCACCCACGACTGTGTGGCCGCGCACGACTCCAATACCATTATTACGTTTGCCAACGACACGACGGTGGTAGGCCTGATCACCGATGACGATGAGACAGCCTAAAGGGAAGAGGTCAGAGACCTGGCAGTGTGGTGCCAGGACAACAACCTCTCCCTCAACATCAGCAAGACAAAGAAACTGATTGTGGACTACAGAAAATGAAGGGCAGAGCATTCTCCCATTCACATCGATGGGGCTGTAGTTGATCGGGTCGAGAGCTTCAAGTTCCTTAGTGTCCACATCACTAAGGATCTATCATGGTCCAAACACACCAACACAGTTGGGAAGAGGGCACGACAACGTCTCTTCCCCCTCATGAGATTGAAAAGATATGTAAGGGGCCCTCAGATCTTCAAAAAGTTATACAGCTGCACCATTGAGAGCAACTGTTCCCTCTGCTACCGCGGTACCAGAGCACCAAGTCTGCGACCAAAAGGGTCCTGAACAGCTTCTTTCCCCATGTCATAAGACTGCTAAATCGCTAACAAAATGGCTACCCATATCTGAGTTGACCTTTGTGTTTTATTATTGTTTTTGCACTGTCTCAATGCACACTCACAGGGCCCTACACATTACATACACTGATACTCTAACACACAAACAAACACGCAGTCCATCATTTGCTCACACACATAATATGCACATACACTTATACTGACTGTACACACACACACCCACTCCACTCACATACAATCATCAAATACACTGCTGCTACTCTGTTTATCATATATCCTGATGCCTAATATGGTACTGGAACTGACCATGTGTATAGTATGCTTACTTACTTTATCGTGTTCTTCTTATTTCTTATTTTTTATTTTTGTATCTTGTGTGTTTTTGTTCTACCTTGTTATTTTTAGTATTACATTGTTATTGATTACTGCATTGTTGGGGTTAGAGCTTGCGAGAAAGGCATTTCACTGTATGTGACATTGAAACTTGAAACACACTCACACATACTACACTGACACTCCAACACACACATACTCTCTCTCTCTCTCTCTCTCTCTCTCTCTCTCTCTCTCTCTCTCTCTCTCTCTCTCTCTCTCACACACACACACACACTCACTCACTCACTCACTCACTCACTCACTCTCTATCTTTATCTGTCTGTCTATCTGTCTCTCTCGCTCTCTCTCTCTCTCTGAAAGTGGCACAAATGAATAATACATCAGACCTTGTGTTAATGCAACACATAGATTTGAAAAGGCTAGTCTCGAACCTGAGGAGAAAATCTGAAAAAATAATTGCATATCAGAAGGATATGCATATGAAAGCATGCAGTGTGTCCTCAATAATAAATTATGCCCTCACCATTATGGTACATGCCCTATGATGAAAAGTGTCTCTATTAATGAGATGTAGGACGTTTCGAGTGATCATTATGTAAACGGGCTTCACACAGAACATTTTAATGTTGTTAAGGCCAGGATTTGAAGACATTGGGGGCTTATCCCAAAGCCAGTAGGGGGGTCTGGAGGCATTCTCCCCCGGCAAAAAAAAGGTATTTCAACAGCTGGTGCACTTTGAGATGAACATTGAGAGATTAGAACATTAAGAGATTCGATATTTGTCCGTTAACTTGCACCTTTCCACCTGCCACAGCAGACACTATCTACTCTCTACTCTGGAACACATCTACAGTGTATTGCCAAAAACCACTCAAGAACTTCAAACATAGACTCTGACCTGTCCAATGAGCCAAAATGATTAAAGAATCCCACAGTACCCAAACACCCTCTCTCTCTCACACACACACACACACACACTCACACTCACACACACACACACACACACACACACACACACACACACACACACACACACACACACACACACACACACACTGTGCAGTAACTAGAATTGAGCAGCTTTAAGTGATACAGTCTACTGTGTGCTCACCCCTCCTCTGCCTCTCTCCATCGCTTTCTCTGTGTCATCTGTTGCTGTCTCTCTTGTCTGCCCCCTTCTGTTGCTGTCTCTTAGTATTCTATGTTGCTATCTCTTGTCAAACCTTCTCTCTCATCCTATCCTGGTAGTAAAAAGTGTAAAAGTAAACAATTGTTGTAACAGTAATATCACAGGCTTTTTCACCTCACCTACAAATTCTTTGTAAACCATATTTTACTTTTCCACTCTTTGTATTTCACCTCTTATAATTTGTGCAAATAAATTAAACTAATTAGAATCTATAGAGCAGCTTAAAGTGATACAGTCTACTGTGTGCTCAATCCACCTCTGTTCTCTCTCCATCTGCCCTCTTCTGTCCCTTTCTCTGTGTCTTGTCTGTTGCTGTCTCAGGTTCTTGTTTGTTACTGTCTCCTTTGTCTATCCTTCTGTTAGGGCCTGTTCTGTTCTTCTGGTGTCTCTCTCCATCATATCCTATTCTACTGTTGCTGTCTCTGTCTTGTCTGTTGTCTCTCCATCATATCCTACTCTTCTGTTGCTGTCTCTGTGTCTTGTCTGGTGTGTCTCTTTAGTTTTGCAATCCAAAATGGTCAAGGGTATACTGGGGTAGCTTTACTTATTTTGGGCCAGTGTCTGAGTCTCCTAAATCATCCTCTTCCCTACCATTTGCCCCTGGCTGCTGCTGTTCTAATTGCTCCACTGGTCTGCTGTTCTCATCTGTCATCATCCTTGGCTCATCTGAAAAGTAGCAAGGTAGAGGTGCAACATGTCATTAGTTAGTTTTAAAGGGTGAATGCACTTCCTGATTTGGCCTTGTTTTAGATTTGGTTCATTATGAAATGCTAGCGGCCATGAGTAAATTCAAATGTGAGTTGGTTTCTGGGTGTGGTTTGAGTTAGCCAAATTATTTAGCCATTTAGCTTCAGCTGGCTGGTGTGCGACCTGACTTTAGATTGCCTATTGCTGGGGTGAGCTAGGGACCGTTAATAAATTACACAATGTAAATTAGACAATATTTTCATGTTGCACACCTTTTAAGTTTTCTCATTAAATGCTTTCAATATTTGTATATGAATTTCTACAATTTATAGTTGGTTTGAGGTTTTTAAGTCATTGAAATTTGGAGCTAGCCCCATAGGGATATTCAAAGTCAACCCAAATTTACCATAGGCATTACGATCGAGTCGCGTATAGCTGCACTCCGAATTGATATTTACTTGCGTGCTGCCTGCTATGGGCATGCACAGTTTATTGTAGTGTTAATTTTTGTCATAAAAATGTGTCAGTAAAACATTTTTTTTATACTGCATAGCGCAAGTGATGTGTGGTTATGGAAACTCATATCAGACTGAAATGTAAAAAAAACATTTCATCAAAAGGTTTGGGACTAATGACGCCACGGGTTAAGGCACAAAGAGAGCAAATGGGAGGTTGCAAAATGTGTTTCACTACTTTGTGAGTCATGTTGTCATGTATTGAACTTGCTTGCTCCAAAATAATGAATAAATGTTAAAAACAAAGTGCTGGTGCCCTCGAATTGGTAAAAACTATAAGGTTTAGATGACTTGGTATAGGTGCTCTTTGAAAAAAGTAGTCTATGGACTGGCTGGCAGTAAAACACAGGATATGATGGCCCCACTCAGTAAACCAAAAATGTATAACAATTATTAATGGAGCTTACTTTTCTTCTTTAGTCAAAATAGAAACTTGTGTGCTCCACAATAATTAATTAGTATAAACATTTATAATAATCTTTAGTTATGCAATACTCAGCAAAAATGTAACCATATTTGAGGCTATACAGTGTTGGTTTACAATTACATTGTTTGCAAAGAATGGAGTAAAACAAGCTTATATTTTGGGTTCTGACAGTTGAACTAAACTCATAAGGCATTTATAAGTTATATTATTCAAGAATATATATCGCAGATTGCCGTTTGTGCAATACATAATCCATCATGTGCTGTCACTTTAATCTACATGAAGCAGCAAGTAAGACAATATGAACGTTATTATTTTCATTTCTTTCTTTGAACACATTATCCTATTTCCTCAAGGTGAAAAAGAATCCCTGTGGTCATTTGCTGTGCTGCATTGTACATTTGTGAAAGTATTGCAAAGTGCAGGGATGTTGGTCTGTACAGCTGTGCATTTGGATATTTAAAGTGAAGCTTTAGGGAAATAAAAGTTTGATTTCAATGAAATCCATTTAGTGCTATAATGGATCAACAATTAGGTTTTCAGTTTTGTGGAGCTGTGTTTATATGGTAATGAGTGGGCCTTAGGTGCCAGCGTCGTCAAGGTGACAGCTTCAGACTGTAATTAATGTGAGATGTTCATGAACGAATAGCTACAGCAAAATGTGTTAATTTGCTTACTTAGAAATCAATGTTATCTTATATTTCTTTAGAGAGTTGAAAGATAATGAATATGCTGTATGCTAATTGCATTGTTAAAGGCAATGAAGGTGACTTATGTTTTAGTTTACTAAGCTTCCTTATATTCTCTATTCATAGACTTCAAACATATCCATACCATATTGCTCTTTAATTGTGATTACTTACCAGTTATGTGATGTATTTGGAGCATCAATTAATCCATATATGAATGAAGTCATCCATATATGAAGAAATGCTGTAAGCCTCATTAACAGTGTAGATAGGTATAGTATATACAGTGCCTTCAGGAAGTATTCACACCCCTTTACTTTTTCCACATTTTGTTGTCTTACAAGTGTAACGAGTGTCAGTGTAATGCGGTGGATCGAAGTCAGGCGCAGGACACAGAACTCGAGGAAACTTACTTTACTGAACTTGAGTAAAGAAAACAACACAGCAATACCTTCACGCAGGAAGGAACTAATCCGCTCACCAAACGACACACAAAACGAAAAAAACAACCACGCACAAGACACATTGGGAGCACCTGGGTTAAATAGGGTAGGCGTGATTACACAAATGGGAAACAGGTGTGTGACATAGACAACAGGTGCAACAGAGACACATATAACATAGATCGGCAGTAGCTAGTATTCCGGTGACGACGAACGCCGCAGCCTGCCCAAGCAAGGAGGAGGGGCAGCCTCGGCAGAATCCGTGACGGTTGAAATCCCTCAACATGGAGGGATCGAGGATGTCCCTCCTAGGGACCCAGCACCGCTCCTCCGGACCGTACCCCTCCCACTCCACGAGATACTGCAGGCCTCCCACCCGACGCCTCGAATCTAAGATGGAACGGACCGAGTATGCCGGTGCCCCCTCGATGTCCAGTGGGGGCGGAGGGACCTCCCGTATCTCAGACTCCTGGAGTGGACCAGCTACCACCGGCCTGAGGAGAGACACATGGAACGAGGGGTTAATACGATACTCAGGAGGAAGCTGTAACCTATAACATACCTTGTTCAATCTCCTCAGGACTTTGAAAGGCCCCACAAACCGCCAACCCAGCTTCCGGCAGGGCAGGCGAAGGGGCAGGTTTCGGGTCGAGAGCCAGACCCGGTCCCCCGGTGCATACACCGGAGCCTCACTGCGGTGGCGGTCGGCGCTCGCCTTTTGCCGCCCGATGGCCCGCTGCAGGCGCACAAGGGCAGCATGCCAGGTCTCCTGCGAGCGCCGAAACCATTCATCCACCGCAGGTGCCTCGATCTGGCTCTGATGCCAAGGTGCCAGAACCGGCTGATAACCTAATAAACACTGGAAAGGAGTAAGGTTAGTGGAGGAGTGGCGGAGTGAGTTTTGGGCTATCTCTGCCCAGGGGAGGAACGCCGACCACACCTCCCGCCGGTCCTGGCAATACGACCTCAGAAACCTACCCACCTCCTGGTTGACTCTCTCCACCTGCCCGTTACTTTCGGGGTGAAACCCTGAGGTAAGGCTGACCGAGACTCCCAGACGTTCCATGAACGCCCTCCAAACCCTCGAGGTGAACTGGGAACCCCGATCAGACACTATATCCTCAGGTATCCCATAGTGCCGGAAGACATGTGTAAATAGGGCCTCAGCAGTCTGTAGGGCTGTAGGGAGACCGGGCAGAGGAATGAGGCAGCAGGACTTAGAAAACCGATCCACAACGACCAGGATCGTGGTATTCCCTTGTGAGGGAGGAAGATCCGTCACGAAATCCACCGACAGGTGGGACCACGTTCGTTGTGGAACGGGTAGGGGTTGCAATTTCCCTCTGGGCAGGTGACTAGGAGCCTTACACTGGGCGCACACCGAGCAGGAAGAAACATAAACCCTCACGTCCTTAGCTAAGGTGGGCCACCAGCACTTCCCACTAAGACAATGCACTGTCCGACCGATACCAGGATGACCAGAGGAGGGTGACGTGTGAGCCCAATAGATCAACCGATCGCGGACCTCCAGCGGAACGTACACACGACCCTCTGGACACTGGGGAGGAGTGGGTTCGTTACGCAACGCCCGCTTGATGTCCGCGTCCACCTCCCACACCACCGGTGCCACCAGACACGACGCCGGAAGTATGGGAGTGGGCTCCACGGAACTCTCCTCTGTGTCATACAGTCGGGACAGAGCATCTGCCTTAGCATTCTGGGAGCCTGGCCTGTACGAAAGGGTGAAACAAAAACGGGTGAGAAACATTGACCACCTTGCCTGGCGAGGGTTTAATCTCTTCGCCGCCTGGATGTACTCCAGATTGCGGTGGTCAGTCAAAATGAGAAAAGAGTGGTTAGCCCCCTGAAGCCAATGTCTCCACGTTTTCAGGGCTTGGACCACGGCCAACAGCTCTCGGTCCCCCACATCATAGTTGCGCTCCGCCGGACTGAGCTTCTTAGAAAATAACGCACAGGGGCGGAGCTTGGGTGGTGTGCCCGAGCGCTGGGAAAGTACAGCACCTATCCCAGCCTCAGATGCGTCCACCTCAACCGTGAAGGCCAAGGAGGGATCTTGATGAGCCAGCACTGGAGCCGAGGTAAACAGGCTCTTCATACGATTGAAAGCCCTGTCTGCCTCAGCTGACCACCGCAAACGCACCGGTCCCCCCTTCAGCATGAGGTAATGGGAGCCGCTACCTGACGAAAGCCCCAGATAAACCTCCGGTAGTAATAGTCAAATCCCAAAAATTGCTGCACCTCCTTCACCGTGGTTGGAGTCGGCCAATTACGCACGGCCGAAATGCGGTCACTCTCCATTTTCACCCCAGATGCGGACATGTGGTACCCTAGGAAGGAGATGGACTCCTGAAAGAACAAGCATTTCTCCGCCTTGGCATACAGGTCATGCTTCAACAGTCGTCCAAGTACCTTACGCACCAGGGACACATGCTCGGCCCGTGTAGCGGAGTATATGTGGATGTCATCAATATACACCACTACACCCTGTCCGTGCAGATCCCTGAAAATCTCATCGACGAAGGCTTGGAAGACTGATGGAGCATTCATCAACCCGTATGGCATGACGAGGTACTCATAGTGTCCTGAAGTAGTGCTGAAAGCCGTCTTCCACTCATCTCCCTCCTGAATACGCACCAGATTGTACGCGCTCCTGAGATCCAATTTCGTGAAGAAGCGCGCTCCGTGCAGTGATTCCGTCATACATGCTATCAGAGGTAAGGGATAGCTGTACTTGACAGTGATCTGATCAAGCCCACGGTAATCAATGCACGGGCGCCATCCTTCTTCTTCACGAAAAATAAACTAGAGGAAACAGGTGAAGTGGAAGGCCGAATGTATCCCTGTCTCAGCGATTCGGAGACATATGTTTCCATAGCCGCCTTCTCCGCCTGTGACAGAGGATACACGTGACTCCGGGGAAGTGCAGCGCCTACCTGGAGATTTATCGCACAATCCCCTGGACGATGGGGTGGTAATTTAGTCACCCTCTTCTTACTGAAGGCGAGAGCCAAATCGGCATACTCAGAAGGAATGTGCACTGTGGAGACCTGGTTTGGACTCTCCACCGTAGTAGCCCACAAGGAAACCCCTACACACCTCCCCGAGCACTGACTGGACCATCCCTTGAGAGCTCTCTGTTGCCAGGAAATAGTGGGATCATGAGTGGTTAACCAGGGAAGTCCCAACACCACAGGATACGCAGGATAATCAATCAGATATAGACTAAACCTCTCCTCATGACCCCCCTGCGTTCTCATAGAGAGTGGTGCGGTAAACTCCCTGATTAGACCTGACCCCAGCGGGCGACTATCTAATGCGTGGACAGGAAAAGGCACATCAACATGAACAGTAGAAATCCTTAACCTAAGAGAATATTGACGATCAACAAAATTCCCAGCTGCGCTTGAATCTACTAGCGCCTTATGCTGGGAATGAGGAGAAAACTCCGGAAACACAACCTCTATAAACAACTGACCAACAGGGAGCTCTGGGTGAGTCGGGTGCCTACTCACCTGAGATGGTCGACCAGTGCTCTGCTTACTGCCTCGACTCCCTGGGGACCCTCCCCAGCACCGAACTGCAGTGTGTCCTCTGCGGCCACAGTTGGTGCAGGGGACGGCCCCTCTCCTGGTCTCCCTAAGTGCAGCACCTCCGAGCTCCATGGGGGTAGAGTCGGAGGTGCTGGGGGATGGAATGAATGAGCCCTGATCAGAACGTCCGCGGGTCTCCAACAGGTTATCCAGCCTGATGGACATCTCCACCAGTTGGTCCAGATTGAGATTGGTATCCCTGCAGGCCAGTTCCCGCCGAACATCCTCCCTTAGGCTGCACCAATAGTGGTCGATCAGGGCCCTCTCATTCCATCCGGCGCTGGCTGCCAATGTCCTGAACTCCAGCATAAAATCCTGGGCGCTCCTCCTCTCCTGACGTAGGTGGAACAGACGCTCGCCCGCCGCTCTCCCCTCTAGTGGATGGTCGAATACCGCCCGGAAGCGGCGGGTGAACTCCTCGTAGCGGACAGATGCAGCGTCAATTCCTCCCCACTCGGCGTTGGCCCACTCGAGTGCCTTCCCCGACAGACAGAAGATGAGGGCGGACACGCTCTCGTATCCCAACGGCGCCGGTTGGATGGTTGCCAGGAAACCCTGACACCCGGCTGGTGTACCGTCATATGCCCTCGGGAGCGAGAGCCGAATCCCACTGGGCCCAGGTAGAGAAGAGGTGGACTGTGGTATGGGTGGTAGAGTGGTTGGAGGAGGTGTGGGAAGGGCACCTCTCTCCCAATGGTCCATCGTGTTCATCACCCTCTCCATGGCGGTGCCGAGCGCCTGGATGACACTCTCCTGTCGTTGAAAACGTTCCTCCATAGATTCGGACTGACGAGCTGTACCTGCTGACTCCATAGATGGTGCGTGGTTCTGTAACAAGTGTCAGTGTAATGCGGTGGATCGAAGTCAGGCGCAGGACTGAACTTGAGTAAAGAAAACAACACAGCAATACCTTTACGCAGGAAGGAACTAACCCGCTCACCAAACGACACACGAAACGAAAAACAACCACGCACAAGACACATTGGGAGCACCTGGGTTAAATAGGGTAGGCGTGATTACACAAATGGGAAACAGGTGTGTGACATAGACAACAGGTGCAACAGAGACACATAACATAGATCGGCAGTAGCTAGTATTCCGGTGACGACGAACGCCGAAGGAGGAGGGGCAGCCTCGGCAGAATCCGTGACAACAAGGTAGGATTAGAATGGATTAATTGTACTTTTTTGTCAATGTTCTACACAAAATACTCTGTAATGTGAAAGTGTAAGAAACATTTGAAAATGTGTAAAAAAAATGTAACACTAATATCTTGATTGCATACAGTAGGTATTCAACCCCCTGAGTCAATACATGTTTGAATCACCTTTGGCAGAGATTACAGCTGCGAGTCTTTCTGGGTAAATCTCTAAGAGCTTCGCGCACCGGGATTGTACAATATTTGCACATTATTCTTTTTAGAATTCTTCAAGTTCTGTCAAGTTGGTTGTTGATCATTTCTAGACAGCGATTTTCAAGTCTTGCCATAGATTTTCAAGCCGATTTAAGTCAAAACTGGAACTTGGCCACTCAGGAACATTCAATGTCGTATTGGTAAGTAACTCCAGTGTATATTTGGCCTTGTGTTTTAGGTTATTGTCCTGCTGAATGGTGAATTTGTTTGCCACTGTCTGTTGGAAAGCAGACTGAACCAGGTTTTCCTCTAGGATTTTGCCTGTGCTTAGCTTGATTCCGGTTCTTTTTATCGTAAAAACCTCCCTAGTCCTTGCCGATGACAAACATACCCATAACACGATGCAGCCACCAAACCTAGCGCTTTGTATTCAGGACATAAAGTTAATTTCTTTACCACATTTTTTACAGTTTTACTTTAGTGCCTTATTGCAAACAGGATGCGTATTTTGGAAAATGTTTATTCTGTACAGGCTTCCTTCTTTTCACTCTGTCATTTAGGTTACTATTGTGGGGTAATGTGGTTGATCCATCCTCAGTTTCCTCCTATCACAGCCATTAAACTCTGTAACTGTTTTAAAGTCACCATTGGCCTCATGTTGAAATCCCTGAGTGGTTTCCTTCCTCTCCGGCAACTGAGTTAGGAAGGACGCCTGTATCTTTGTAGTGACTGGGTGTATTGATACACCATCCAAAGTGTAATTAATAACTTCATGCTCAAAGGGATATTCAATGTCAGCTTTTGTTTGTTTGTACCCATCTACCAATAGGTGCCCTTCTTTATGAGGCTTTGGAACCTCCCTGGTCTTTGTGGTTGAATCTGTGTTTGAAATTCACTGCTCGACTGAGGGACCTTATAGATAATTGTATGTGTGTGGTACAGAGATGAGGTAGTCATACAAAAATCATGTTATACACTATTGGTCCATGCAACTTATTATGTGAGTTGTTAAGCACATTTTTACTCCTGAACTTATTTAGGCTTGCCATAACAACGGGGTTGAATACTTATTGACTCAAGACATTTCAGCTTTTGATTTTGTATTAATTTGTAAAAAAATCTAAAAACATAATTCCACTTTGACATTATGGGGTATTGTGTGTGGGCCAGGCACTGTACAATGTTAATTGAGGCTACAGCATTTCTTTCATCAAACATGAAGAGAAGCAGGTAGAAGAACTAGATCGTATATGACCTTCCAGTAAAGTCAACCACAGAACATTTGAAATGGTTTTGTTATGTGTATCGAAAATGAGATCTGAATAAATCAAAATGGCAAGGTATTTGTCTCAGCCTCTAGTATTTATGCTGCAGTAGTTTATGTGTCGGGGGGCTGGGGTTAGTTGGTTATACCTGGAGTACTTCTCCTGTCTTATCCAGTGTCCTGTGTGAATTTAAGTATGCTCTCTCTAATTCTCTCGTTCTCTCTTTCTCTCTGAGAACCTGAGCCCTAGGACCATACGTCAGGACTACCGGGCATGATGACACCTTGCTGTCCCCAGTCCGCCTGGCCTTGCTGCTATTCCAGTTTCAACTGTTCTGCCTGCGGTTCGAAACCCCTACCTGTCCCAGACCTGCTGTTTTCAACTCTTAATGATCGGCTATGAAAAGCCAACTGAGAGACCTGAGCACCTAGGACCATACGTCGGGACTACCGGCCGTGGTGACTCCTTGCTGTCCCCAGTCCGCCTGGCCTTGCTGCTATTCCAGTTTCAACTGTTCTGCCTGCGGTTATGGAACCCCTACCTGTCCCAGACCTGCTGTTTTCAACTCTTAATGATCGGCTATGAAAAGCCAACTGAGATTTATTCCTGATTATTATTTGACCATGCTTGTCACTTATGAACATTTTTGAACATCTTGGCATGGTTCTGTTATAATCTTCACCCGGCACAGCCAGAAGAGGACTGGCCACCCCTCATAGCCTGGTTCCTCTCTAGGTTTCTTCCTAGGTTTTCGCCTTTCTAGGGAGTTTTTCCTAGCCACCGTGCTTCTACACCTGCATTACTAGCTGTTTGGGGTTTTAGGCTGGGTTTCTGTACAGCACTTCGAGATATTAGCTGATGTAAGAAGGGCTATATAAAATAAAATTGATTGATTGATTGATATTTCACAACTCTGCAGCCATGCAGAGTAATTTCAGACAGCTCTATATGGATTTTCTTTCTTAGCCTAAAATCAAAAAACGTTTATGAAGGAGTGCCTTTCAAGCTACAGAGGATGAACTGCAGTCTCACAGGTCTTTTTAAGGTCAATTTCTTAGAAAAACAAACATTTGAGAGGCTTTCGTAGTAGGCCTTCAAGGTAGCTTTACCAGCAAACAGCAGCGGGACCCAGGGTTAAGCCTCAAGGTCCACTCCTGGATCTGAATCAGACATGTGAAAACTAAATGTATTCTTTGTATCATCAGAGTCCTGTCCTTGTCCTGAATGTCAATCTTTTTTTGACCTTTGTTCAGTAGGCTTTTCCTAACAAGTGATGGTTAAACTTGGGACTGTTCTGTGAAAAAGCTTTATGTGCAAAAAGCTCTATTTCTCCATTCTTTAGCAGCCACAGCTGCTGTTGATGACTCATTTCACCATTTGGTTTCCTTGGCTACCCAGTCCTCGCCAGCATGAGAGCACAATACAATTATGAGCCTCTAATTACCTCTACTACACCACCTCCAAGTTAGGGAAATATTAAACATTATATCCCCCGGTATGCATAACCCTGTATTTCTCATCAAATAGAACATTCATTTATATGTAATGTATTGTGGATGCAACAAAGTGAGTAAATGTTTAACAGCTTGACATTAACTATTGCATCTTTAGTCTAAGTTTCACCCACTACAGAGCCTGACTTGAATAGGATTCATACCCTTGTAACTGAATGGAATGTTTGATCCAGGGCAAATTCAATAGTTAACAACAGGCTATACCTTTTATTTGATTTCCACCTCTAAATATGCTGTAGTCAATTCACACAGCAAGGGAGCAGGCTTAGCTGATTTATAGAGGGTAGCGATTCAAATGAAGGCCTAGCATCTTGTTCAATGTCGGAGGATAACAAGGCTTGTTTGTAGTTTCATGCTTTCGAACATAATGATAGGCTCAGAATTCCCCAGATGAAATTATCACTCTCTCTTATCCACTTGACATTTCATACGGAATACAGACAGCGCCGAAAAACAGAGGCAAAATATTACGTTTAATGGCTCCTCAGGAAATGCCAATGCTAAGATACATTGACTTAATAAAAATATAAAGTATCGGGGTATGAGCAAAATGCTGATGAGATGTCTGTCGCACACTATGGTACTGAATCTATTTTGACATCCACAGCCTATGGACAAAGATACGGCATGAAAGGTATTAATGACATGAAAGATAAACTGCAATATGACATCTTAAACTAAAGCAGGGCAGCTTCCTACTTACAGAAATCATTGATACTCATCATTTGCTTGTGGATATCAGGTCTGGACAGTCATTCTCTTCCTCATTCAAGCAAATAAATTGAAACCATACAGATGCATTCCAAAGCCATCATTGTTAGCTATCAGGGGAAATGCAGAATAAGCTTCAAATTAGAAAAGAAAATCCCCCAACAAAAACAAAACCTCACTTCTCGCCTCAAGGCACCCGTGCTTTCACAAAAACTAGAAAACAATCTGGCATTTGGAATCCCTTTTGGAAGAGAGAGAGAGAGAGAGAAAGGGTAACATTGACAAGTGCTCAGCTTCCCCTATCGCCTCCATTCAAGTGTTACCTCAGTCAGTGACTTTCTGGGAAAAGTTTATCTGTAAGTAAAAATCCTAATTAAAAACACAGAAAATCCTCTTCCAATTGGTCAGCGTTGGCCTTCTGAAGACGCTCGCTGGAGGTGGACGTGAGAAGCGTTCCACGTCTCCTCCGCGCGCTGAAACCAGTCATCCACCGCAGGAGCTTCGGTCTGGCTCTGATGCCACATTGCCAGAACCGGCTGATAAAATACATTGAAATGGCGATAGGTTAGTGGAGGAGTGGAGAAGAGAGCTCTGGGCATATTCGGCCCATGGCAAGAACACTGACCACTACCCCGGCCTGTCCTGGCAGGTGGACCGCAGGAACCTACCCACATCCGGATTAACACGTTCCACCTGCCCATTAGACTCGGGGTGAAAACCAGAGGTCAGGCTGACCAAGACCCCCAGACATTCCATGAACGTCCTCCAGACCCTGGATGTAAACTGGGGACCCCGGTCAGACACTATATCCTCTGGCACCCCGTAGTGCCGGAAGACGTGAGTAAACAGGGCCTCCACAGTCTGCAGGGCCGTGGGGAGACCGGGCAGAGGAAGGAGGCGGCAGGCTTTCGAAAAGCGGTCCACAGCGACCAGGATGGTGGTGTTACCTTGAGAGAGGGGAAGATCAGTAAGGAAGTCAATACAAAAGTGGGACCCTGGCCATTGTGCAACTGGTAAGGGCTGTAACTTACCCGCTGGGAGGTGCCTAGGTGCCTTACACTGGGCGCACACCGAGCAGGAGGAGACATACACCCTCACGTCCTTAGCCAAGGTAGGCCACCAGTACTTCCTGGTCAGGCAGCGCACTGTACGACCGATACCTGAGTGACCAGAGGAGGGGGACGTGCGTGCCCAATAGATCAGACGGTCCCGGACAAGAGACGACCCGTACCGCAGCACAGATGGACACTGAGGTGGAGATGGCTCAGTGCGTAACACCCGCTCTATGTCCGCGTCCACCACCCACACTACCGGCGCCACAATGCAGGAGGCCGGGAGTATGGGGGTGTGGTCTACTGAAAGCCCTGTCAGCCTCAGCAGACCAGCGGAGCTGGGATGGCCCACCCTTCAACAGAGAGGTGATGGGAGCTGTGACCTTGCCAAAGCCCCGGATAAACCTCCGATAGTAATTGGTAAAGCCAATAAAGCGCTGCACCTCCTTGACCGTGGTTGGAGTCGGCCAATCATGGCTGAAATGCGGTCTCCCTCCATTTCCACACCTGAGGTGGTAATGCGGTATCAGAGGAAGGAGACGGACTGCTGGAAAAACAGACACCTTTCTGCCTTGGCATAAAGGTCATTTTCCAACAGTCGGGCCAGAACTTTGCGAACCAGGGACACATGCTCGGCGCGTGTAGTGGAATACACCAGAATGTCATCGATGTAGACCACCACACCGTGACCAAGCATGTCCCGAAACACCTCGTTCACAAAGGACTGGAAGACTGATGGAGCATTCATCAAACCGTATGGTATCACCAGGTATTCGTAATGCCCCGTGGTTGTGCTGAATGCTGTCTTCCACTCGTCCACCTCTCGGACACGCAGCAGGTTGTACGCACTCCGGAGATCTAATTTTGTGAAGAAGTGCGCCCCATGCATTGACTCAATCACAGATGAATTGAGGGGTAGAGGATAACTATAATGAACAGTCCCCTTGTTCAGTGCTCGGTAATCAATGCAAGGGCGCAGACCTCCGTCCTTCTTCTTCACAAAAAATGTACTTGAGGATGCGGGTGAAGTGGAGGGATATATAAACCCCTGGCCCAGGGACTCGGAGACGTATGTCTCCATCGCCTCCATTTCAGCCTGCGACAGGGGATATACATGACTCCTGGGAGGCACAGCGTCTACCCGGAGGTTTATCGCGCAATTCCCCGCCCGATGAGGTGGTAATTTGGTCACCTGCGTTTTGGAAATCGCGTGCGCAAAATCGAGGTATTCGGAGGGAATGCGCACGGTGGAGGTAGTGTCTGGACTTTCCACGTGGTTGCACCAACGGAAACAGCCAGACACCTACCCTGACACTCTCGCGACCACTCTCGCGACCACCCCGTGAGAACACTCTGCGGCTATGAAAAGGTGGGGTTGTGTAGTGCTAACCAGGGAAGACCCAACACAACAGGGAAATCAGGAGACTCAATAATAAAAAAAAGTGACTTGCTCTCTATGGGTCTCTTGTGTAACAATCGTGACTGATGCTGTAACCTCCCTAACGAACCCTGACCCTAACGGTCGACTGTCAAGGGCTTGGATGGGCAGTGGAATGGATAGGGGAACCAATGTAATACCTAGACTATGTGCTAACGACCTGTCCATAAATGTCCCAGCTGCGCCTGAATCGACCAGCGCCTTACACTGGGGAACTACCGTGTAACCAGGGCAGTCGATGTGTAGGGTACAGTGCGCAGCAGAGGGCTCTGAACGAGTGTGGGTGTTCGATACCTGGGGTGACGCGAGAGTGCCCTGCCTGCCACCTTTAGACCCAAAAAGAACGCTGACAACAGCGTGCAGTAGAATGTCCTCTCGTGCCACAAGAGTGACACTGGCGCTGTCGTCCTCCACTCTCCCGGATCGCCGCACCACCCAGCTCCATCATCTCGTGATCAGGGTTGGGGGGGTGGAACGGGCAGGCCCCTTCCAGGACGTCCTCTAGAAGCCAGCAGGTTGTCCAACCAGATGGCCATGTCCACCAGTTGATTGAAGGACAACATGGTGTCCCGACAGGCTAGCTCCCTTCGGACGTCCTCTCGCAGGTGGCACCGGAAGTGGTCGATGAGGGCCCGCTCGTTCCACCCGGATCCAGCCGCTAGAGTCCTGAACTCCAGGGCAAAGTCCTGCGCGGTCCTCGTCCCCTGCCTCAAATGGACCAGCCGCTCGCCTGTCTCTCTCCCTCCGGGAGGGTGATCGAAGCCGGCCCGGAAGAGGCGAGCGAACTCCCCGTAGTTGTCCAATGCGGCTCCTCCTTCACTCCAGACCACGTTGGCCCACTCCAGGGCTTTGCTCGAGAGGCAGGAGACGAGGGCGGACACCTTCTCCCGCTCCAAGGGAGCCGGGCTGATGGTGGCGAAATAGAGGTCCAGCTGCAGGAGGAAACCCTGGCAGCGGGCCGCTGTCCCGTCGTACTCCCTCGGTCGGGACAGGTGAATCCCTCTGGGTGCTGGGGTGTGGGTGGCTGGATCCGGTAGCTCAGCTGGTCCTGAAGGAGCGGATCCTCTCCCCTCCAGGTGTTGGACGACCTGGAGAACCCGATCCATGGCTTCGCCCAAGCTGGCTAGCATATTCGAATGCTCCCGGACCCGGTCCACGACTCCAGACATATTCCCGGTTCCTGCTGACTCCATGTATTCGGGTGTGTGATTCTGTAGCGGGTGATGTTGGACGGAGTCAGACGCAGGAGAGGAAATCACGGAATAAATTGTTTAATCAATAAACAGAGGTACGCAGCAATGCGTAATACACAGCAGTGCGGACAAACAGCGCACTGGGGAAATAAAGGTACACAGGTGAATAACCCAGCGATACACAATAGAATCAAGCTCCACCGAGCTATAATCTCCTCTACAATAAACAATCACACTCAAAGACAAGGGGGCAGAGGGAACACGTATGCAGGTACTGATGAGGGGATATGAACCAGGTGTGTGTAATAAACAAGACAAAACAAATGGATTGAAGATATGAGGAGCGGCAGTGACTAGAAGGCCGGTGCCAACGAATGCCAAAGCCTGCCTGAACAAGGAGAGGAGGCAGCTTTGGAGGAAGTCGTGATACAATGGGATATTCATCGTCTAATCGGTGCCCTTCTTAGCAAGGCATTGAAAAACCTCCCTGGTCTTTGTGTTTGAATCTGTGCTTGAAATTCACTATTCGATTGAGGGACCATATAGATAAATGTGGGGTACAGAGATGGGGTAGTCCTTCAAAAATCATGTTAACCACTATTATTGAACACGGAATGAGTCAATGCAACTTATTATGCGATTTGTTAAGCACATTTGTTACTCCAGAACTTATTTAGGCTTGCCATAACAAAGGGGTTGAATACAGACATTTCAGCTTAATAAAAAAATAAAAATAATTATACAATGTTCTACAAACAAAATTCCACTTTGACATTATGGGGTATTGTGTGTAGATCAGTGACACAAAATCTAAACGTAATCATTTTTAAATTCAGGCTGTAACACAACAAATGTTGAAAAAGTAAAAGGGTGTGAATACTTTCTGAAGGCACTGTATGCTGTATACCCAGTAAAGGCAAACAACCTTGAGGATTATATCCCTACCCCAGAGTGTAATGGGGATTTTAGACAAAAACAGCTAACAAAAGCTAACCCAGTCACATCAAATTCTGAAATGACAGCTAATTATCTCCCTTTTCATTTGTTTTAGCTGTTTTGCATTGACATTTATATTCATATGAATGATTCTGCTGTATGATTTCGCTTGGTCAGAAAAATGGCTAGCTGATTTCCGACACCGTTAGCTCTCTATGGCAGAGGGGGAAATGGAATTCATAGTTTGCCACATTGTTGCCGAGGTCTGAGTGGCAAACAGCAAGGTTCATAGAAACCTGTGCTGTTGCAAACTAAATGCTAGCTAGAAGCAAGAGGAAATAATATGTTTAATAAAGGCATACACTCTTAGGGTGTGTTCGTAAATTCACTCTGGAGTGCGTGCACTCAGAGTGCGCTCTGGGCATTCGTAAATGCAGAGCATTATAAGATTTAAGTTCGCTCTTGGAACATTCAGAGCGTACACATGGTCACTCTGGCCGAAGAGTAGGGTTGATCTGAGCGTTTTGACCTCACAAAGGCAGTCAAGCTCCCACGCTAACTGGCTAAAGTTGGCTAGCTTGCTAGCTACTTGCAGACACAAACGAGAGAACACCTCACTCTGACCATTTTACTCGCCAAAGCAGAGCTGGTTAGGCTGTTTTCATGTTATCTAGAGTTGGTGACTGTAACTTTGCTGCTGGCAACAATTTAATTACTTTTTTTGCAGAGTTTACTGACACTGGTCATATATTCAGCGGGTGTTGCGCATTTGTAAATTCATCAGTTATTCTGCGCTCTGGCACACTCAGACAAGTGCTCTGAAATCAGAGTAGATAGCCAGAGTGAATTTAGGAATGCACCCTTAAATAAAAAAGGGGGTTCTACCTTTTGGTCAATTCAAAATGTAACTGACATTCCTATAAAAAAAACTGCAGATATCTGGTAGGGAAGGGACTGGGGGGATATGGTAAAATCTTTGTACTTACATTCATGTACATTTAGTAAAACTTGAATAAAAATATATACAAAAAACAACTGCCATTCCAGCATGACCACTCAAGGGAATGATTGTTGAACCAACTTGCAAGTAGCCTACCAATAAGCACATTATTTTAAAATGTATTAAGGTACGCCAAATATATGAAGCCAAAGTTATATGATAAACTATAGGCTTGATAAATAAAGTTGAAACTTTATTAGAATTTGAGCATGTTTGTAAGCTTAGCAAGCTAAACAGAAAAAGCTAGGCTACTTTAGGCTAATTCACCACTTTACTAGCTAGCCAGCAAACTCTTTCAAATAAACATTATTTGTTATTATGGGATATGCCAAATAAAGCTTCAGACACAGCCTGACATTGTCAATTAGGCAATTGTAACTTTTATTTCAGTATTTCAGTGTGGAGTCAATTGAGGGGACAATGTTTCATAAAGCCATTAGAAGAATGTTGCTGACTGAGGGGGTATGTATACATTATTTATAATAAATTATGTATAACAAGTATTGGTGATTCAATAGCCTAGTTAATCATTAAATGAATTTAACACACTATTTATGTTTTGCTCTGTCTGGCAGTAACCCAGAACTATCAGAGGCTGAGGATCTCTCTTTCGGCTGCTGCTGCTGACAACAACTGCATGTAAGTTGTTCTTCTGCATCATAATAATTATATCTGCATAGCATTTTGCACTTCATTCAAACAAAGACATGCCTCCCTGGCCACCAGTGCAAATTTCCAAACTATGTTTGAATATAATGACAATACATTCTAAAAACTATGCAGATGTACTTTTGTCCATTATTTAATAGTTTATTCTATTATGTTGTTAGCTAAAAATATTACTATTTAATAGTAGTAGCCATAATTCATAAATGGCACCATGCAGGATTCTATATGGAAACATTTTGGTTCAGTTAAGAATAACCTCTTGGGTTCTGATCAAAGAACCCTATGAAATGGTTCTATATAGAACTTTTAGGAGTTCCATATATGAAGCAAGCGATATAACCCTTTTTGGTTCTATAAGAAACCTTTTTTTCTAAGAGTGTGAGAAACCTGTTGAAACTAGCTGTCAGAGGACTGACAAACGGTGTGTGCTCCCGGGAGGCCAGTCCCACTCTGGTTTGGCCATAATAATAGCCACTTGCTTGCTTTATCAAAGCCTAACACACCAATTAGCATCTGAAAGCAAACAAATATTTCCTAGAATAGCAGGAAATTAGCTCAGGGATTCTTGAAAGTCGGGACAATCCTTAGGGAAACGTTATTTCTATAGGAAATATTTATTTAGGGAATTTTCTAAATACTTTCAATATTATTCATTTCCATGTCGGCTGTCACGACTTCGGCCGAGGCTGCCTCCCCTCCTTGTTCGGGCAGGCTTCGGCGTTCGTTGTCACCGGAGTACTATCACAATTGTCTTGTCTCGTTATCACACATTTACATTTACGTCATTTAGCAGACGCTCTTATCCAGAGCAACTTACATGAGCAATTAGGGTTAAGTGCCTTGCTCAAGGGCACATCGACAGATTTTTCACCTAGTCGGTTTGGGGATTAGAACCAGCGACCTTTCGGTTACTGGCACAACGCTCTTAACCACTAAACTACCTGCCGCCCCAACACACACCTGATTCTAATCCCCTAATTATGGGTGATTGTTTATTGTGAAGGTTAGTGAAGCTCGGTGGAGCTTGTGTATTTTGTTAGACGGGAGTATTTTCCCGTGTGCCTTGTATTTTCCAGTGCACCTGTTTTGTGCCCTGGAGTGTGTTTGACGCATTTTCCAGTGCACCTGTTTTGTGCCCTGGAGTGTGTTTGACGCAGTTCTGCGTAAACCTGTATTTTGCGGATTAAAGCCTATTATTCTGTGATTTACCCTCCTGCGCCTGACTCCTTCAACACCATCTCATCACATCGGCTCTATGCTTAGAAATGCCCGTCTGGAGCAAAGGATCCCAATTTCAAATGCTCCAAATAAACTGGCAATTATGGATAACAACTGAAAAATTATCTCTAATGAATATTTCTCTCAAAACTGTGATTTCTAAAAGATGTGTACGGAGATTTGGTCAACTCCTCAGATTTGTCTAAAATCCTAAATTAATCAGGAATGATCAGGGTCAGCTATACCATAAGGACCCCTTATTCATGTCTTCATTGCATGTAGTGCAACAAGACCACTCATGGTCTGTAAAGTTCTATAGTTTTGATAGATTTAAACAAACAATATTCGAATCACCATGGTATGGTCACAGTCACAACCATTAACTGTCAACTCCATCTGCCTGATAGATTACGATAGAATGTACATTTTGGTTCAAATATGTTACATTTAATTAGGTCTTAGAGTTATAAAGCAATTGAGGAAAATCTAAATTGCTACTGTGTATACTGTACCACCTGAATGAAGAAGAAAAATTCAATTTTTGTCAACTCTGTAAAACATCAACTCTGTCAGATTTTTGTCTAATGTCAACTCCTTCAGAGTGCTGAAAGATCTGATAGAATGGATATGTTTTTATTAGGGAATCACCAATGAATCATTTTCTATATTTTACAAATGTTTGTATTGAACTTTTATTTTTAGAGGCAAAAATATATGTTTTGAATAGCTGTTGTCAACTCCATCAGTGGCTTGCCAACTCTGTCACTGATGGCTAATCCCCTTAAGATTGATTTGTTTTTGTCAATATTCTGAACAAATATTTAATTAACTGTTCTGCAACATATGCTTAAACAAATGAAGTATTTGCTGTGCTAGACCTAAGGGATAATGTTTATTTTAGAAATGTTGTTTTATGTTCTAAATCTAGTAAAACATGCCAAAATGCTAACGAAATTAGCCCTGGAGCATTTAATAGTGCTATAAAACAAAACAAAAAGACATTTGGAGATTTGTATGACATTTAAATAATCTAATGTTAGAATTAAACAATCAGGACTTTAAACACTTGCTGGACAATAATTGTACAAATAAAATGCCTTTTATGGTGTCTGACGAAGTTCACATAAATCCAGTTAGTTGTATTTTATGAAAGAAAAATACAATTTAGGTTGTTTCTTTACATGGTGTGATAGCTGATAATTTGGTCTATCAAAATATACATTTCAAATGTTGTTAATATGAAGACAAATATTTGTGGGAAAAAAGTTGAAATTGTCATGTCTTTCAAGAACCCCTGAGCTCTAAAAGCAGCATTTTATCTCAGCGTCATGGTAACACTTGTAAAATAGCATGAGATTAGCTATAAAACTGCACATTTTTCTCTCTGCCCCAGGCCAAAATGTGTATAAAAATGGACATTGGGTACAATTGGGTACTGCAGTCCAATGTTAGACACATTTGTGTACCTTTATTGCATCCCATAATACTTCTGGAATCTGGAATGCTGCTGCCTTTTTAATGTAACATTTTTTTGAACATTTTGTTCGAGTTAAATACTGCCCACCCTCCTATCCTATCTTCCCAACAGATTAGACTAGATCGATTCAGCTCTATTGCAGTGTGTTCCCTGCACAAAAAGCTAGAGAAACACTGCATCAGCTCCCAGAGGAAATCACTGTTGGGCTATTAGGCTACCACTGGTCTAATCAATCACACCTATAGAGTCTCAGTTCCATTTGTACCATTAATTAACCTTGGCTTCAATCAAAAACAGTGGTACGTCTCCCATTAATTCAATGTTAATTAATCTTCAAAGAACACACACAAATACAAAAAACATAAGAATAATGCAAAAGGCAAGTGCACACAAGTGAGAATAACAGTGATGACTGGAAAAGCTAAGCCATACATGAACATGGAATTAATGGAATGTTTGAGTAGTTCTATGAGTCAGTAATAATAGCTTCCTGGAAAGCGGGCTTCTGGAAAGTCACTTGTGGATATGTCCAATAGACACTAATTGAGCTGATAGTATATTCTATTACGGCAGACTAGATTGTCCCTCTCCTGGGAATTGAGGAAATGGGAGTTTATCAAGGCACAATTACAGGCCTGACAGCTCTAATGGGGGAGAGAACTCTTCAGTAACTTGTTTGTACTTAGTCACAGCCAACATTGGACATTATTCCGTTTGGTTTCTATTTAAATTCCTAAAATCTGTCACATGAAAGGAGTGTACCATGATTAATTTACATACTTCTAGAAATAGGGATGAACTAACTAGATATCCTCTAGTCTAAATACAGATAGGTATACTACAAGAAGATGTATAAAGGCAAATGCTTCTACAAATGCTATGTTGTCTGTCCTCTGTAATCACTCATAGGTAGATACTGTACATCTCTGTTGCTGAGATTAGTCCTCTAGCATTTCTCAGATGTAGGTAACACTATTATCTTAGCTTCTATCAAATTATTGTATAAATTCCTCATCAATCATGTTGGCAAACACAGAACTGCATCTGA